>NC_081414.1:193998315-194638730 GCF_030272615.1 Cryptomeria japonica | reverse complement strand
TTCAATAGTTTATTTTTTTAGACTGATTCACCCTCCCCTCTCAGTCATGCCTTAGGTTCAATAAGGGTATCAGCTAAAATGACATAGTGGGAGGCTTGGTGTATAAACATTTTACGAGATTTTTTGAATATGCCGAGTGATAGGTTATTGTCACATAAATAGGCATAGATTTCTTCATGCCATTGGGAATCAAGACCAATAATAAGATATAACATCTCAGATTGTGGTACATTATAGGCAGGTTCCAAGAGCAGTTTCACCAAGAATTCATAGTATGTGATGTTACTTGGCATTATAACATGTGACACTATCGTAGCCATTGTATCAGCTGCTCTGTTGTTATCCTTGAGATTTTGTTTAAAGGTGATTTATGTGAAATAATCTTTAAATTCATCCACCATTCTCTTGTATGACATCAAATTTTCATCCTTTATTTTGTACATAAAGAACATGTAACTCTAGGAATTTCCACGGTACATCCATACAGAGCCCAACAAGTAGTGCTTCATATTTTGTGATGTTATTGGTACATGGAAAACCTATCTTGTAAGCCTTAGGTATACAATCCCCTTGTGGTGTGACAAAGAGAATTCTAACACCAAAACCACCTTGTGTGAAGGAACCATCAAAATATAAGTGCCAAGGATGTGTAGCTTCCATGTGAAATATTGATTCATTAGGTAACTCTATGATAAGTAGATGATTATCTATCATAAGAGCATCAACAAGTTGATCTCCTATAGCTTATCCTTTTATTTCTTTTCTTTCAACATACTCAATGTCAAACTCACTAAGAATCACAACCCATTTAGCAAATCATCCTGTAAGTCTTGCTTTACTCAAAAGGTACTTAAGAGGATCATTTTTTATAAAAAATTGTTTGATGTGTGAGTATGCAATGTCACAACTTCTGTAAAGGAAAAACTACAACAAGACATGCTCTTTCAATAAGAGTGTAATTGAGCTCATATACTACTAGAGTATGACTAATATAATATATAGCATGTTCTTTTCCTTTAGAATCAGACTATGCTAAAAGTGCCCCCAATGTTGTGGTAGTTGTTGAGATGTAAAGAAGTAGGGGCTTATCATCTTGTGGAGGTACTAACACTGGTGGTGACATCAAGTATTCTTTGATATTCTGAAAAGATTGTTCACACTTGTCATCCCATCTGAATGGAACATTTTTATCTAACAGGTGCTAAAAGGGTTGACATTTATCCACTAACTGTGCTATAAATGATGAATAAACTGTAATTTTCCTTGCAAGGATCTTAGCTGATGGATATTCTTTGGTGGTGGCATTTCAATTATGGCTTTGACTTTAGCAAGGTCAACTTCAATTCCTTTATATGAGACAATGTATCCAAGGAGCTTCCTGAAGGTTACTCCAAAGACACACTTCTTTGGATTAATCGCACCTTGAATTTTTCTAATCTTGTAAATATCTTATCTATTATTTCCAAATGTCCATCTTTGGTGCATGATTTTCCAAGAAAATAATCTTCATAATCTTCCAAATATGCATGTATCATGTCATGAAATATAATGGTCATTGCACGTTGATAGGCAGCTCTGACATTCTTCAATCTAAAGGGCATGGCATTTCAATAGAAAGTTCCCCAAGGACAAGTGAATGTTGTCTTGATGACATATTGATCTAATCCTAAGGATAAATTTTGATCTGATTATAACCTGAGAAACCATCCATGAGGGATAGTATCTTGTGTCCTACTATTAAATCCACTATTATGTCAATATTTGGAAGTGGGAAGTCATCTTTAGGACAAACTTTATTTAAGTCTTTGAAATCTGTACAAACATGGATGCTTCCATCAGGTTTTGAAACTAGTACCAAATTTGAGATCCACTTTTCATAGTCAACAAGCCTTACTAACCCAACATCTAGCAACTTTTGTAACTCTGTCATAACTAACTAATAGTACCATGTGTGGGTTCAATTTTTCTCAATTTTTTCTTGATAGGTTTTGCCCCCAGTGGAAAAGATAAGTGATGCATAACTAAATTAGGATCAAGCCCCGACATATTTGCATAGGACTAGACAAAGTTAACTTGTCTTTCTTTGTAAACTTGTAGATGTTTTGTTCTTTCTTTAGGGGTCAATGATTGCGCTAAATGTATGATCCTTTGTTTCTCTTCTATGCCTAGATTTTTTGGTATTATTTTCTCAACCAACATAGATGAATTTTTATAATATGATGCTTGGGGAAGTGTGTCAAGCCTTCCATCCTCAAGCACCTCATAGAGGTTTTCACCTTTGGCTACATCCTTTAGTTTTACTTTTTCCAAGTCTAATAGCATTACAGAGCGGTTTTCACTAGAAGACCTATTTATATTTTCTATTATTTTGTGATTGAAAGTCTTGGCACCTTCTCCAAAGTAAGCCGCATTGTTAAGTTCTATGGAAAAACCATTTGTATGGTTGTGAATTGAAATATATCTAATTGTGGTGGTTCTTTTTGATCCCAATCAATATGCTGAGGATGAACAAGGGGTAAAGGATCATGATTAGGCTCAAGGTTGTGAATTGAATCAAGGGTACAAATAGTGTCATAGTCATATATGTCAATAAAATCATCATAGTCATTGATGGTACCTTCCTCTTCAACCTATGTTGCATTAGAGGGCTCTCCTACCTTACTCGAGTTGCCCTTAGTACTCAAGGTCTTATCTTTCTATGTATTACAACCCAAACCAAGAACTCTACATCCACCATCAGGTTGTATTGGTTCAAGTATTTCTTACTTTTGTAAACCAAGAGGATTGTGACCATTATAACCATATCATTCCATTATCTTGTCCTTTTTCATACTATACAACTAGTATTTTGACTTCTGGTTTTTCATTTTGTTACTTTTCTGTGTCCTCATCTTTATACAACCAATCCAAGAGATCTTCTTCTTCCATTTCATCAGACAAGGCTCCTCATTTTCTAGAAATTGTAATTTTGCAAACCATAGTAGTGGTATCCAGTGTGGTTTCAGTCATTTGTGGTTTGCCATAGTTTGAGGAGATAAAGGCGAATTTCCAATACAAAGAGCATGTAATGCGTTGCCAGGAACCCTAAAGGAAAATCAACACAACTAGGCAACTAAAGGGTGAAATATTTTTTTTAAAAGATTAAGTGCATTAATTATAACAATTGCACATTTAATAACACAACAAAAGTCTAACACATGATTTCCTAAGGGTTACCAACAAAGATTAATTCATAGATTATATTAACGCCATGGTTAATCCAATTGTCCATTTTAACTAGGTAAATTAAATGCTTGAGAATAAACCTACACATACATCTAAATTCCATAATGAAAGAATTAAAGTATTCCAATGCATTTATTTATCCATAAACCATTTTTACAAAAGATCAAAGCAACTGAATTAACATACATTCCACTGATATAATATTACAATATCCATAAATACATGGCTTCCAAAAATACCACAAAATCCAAAAGTTACAATATCAAGGTCACATAAAAGTTTGATACAATGACCACAAGGTCTCAACTGAACAATGATCATGAACAAGAGATGGTACATGAACCACAAACCAAGAAACACTAGTGAAGCCTTTCCTCACCCAAAGATACAATCTAGAACATCCGATAGGAAGTGGCACTACCACCCGACCATATGATCCCTAAATGGAACCACCCCACCATGCTAGGAGATAGTAGAAGACCCTCAAGCAAGCAAAATAAGACAAGTATGACAGAACTACATGTCTCCACAAACATCCATGTGACTCAACTCACAAACACTAGTGACTCTAAGGAGAGAGAGTGTCATCGCATGGCTTAAGGTGGTTACCCTGGTAGGCCTCCATAGGTCCCGACCCCCATCCTGGGTCATCCTGGTAACCTCTCTCAAACCTCTGACTCCATCTAAGCCTAATTTGGACCCTACCAATCCTTTCGTGAAGACAAGGTGATAGGTCTGCCATTCTAGGCCTTCTCACCACATCCTGAGCCTATACAAGCACTCAACCATGTGCAAGGCACATTATCTTAATTAATATTTAATCTACCCACCTCTTAATCAATTATTAGGTTATCACTTCTTAACTAACTTTCGAGGGGTTATCCTGCCATCCACTTCGGGCGGACACTAACAGGAAAGGTCTCTCTATGAGAACTCTATGACAAAACTGACAACCATACCTAATCCTGACAAATCATAGGTGAAGGATACACAATCACTAACCCAGGATTGACCATATGGAATAAAACACAATGGCTCATATCAACAAGGTTACACAACAACACCTGACCAAGGGGGTATAACAACATATGACATAACGACAACTCAATCAGAATTGCAACAAAATTAAGCTTGACTACAAATAACATTTACATAAGATCCTAATACAAACAATCTTTTCTTTAAACAACCAAAAGCATAAACTACTTGCAATTAAATATTTTCCAGAAAATAAGAAAATACAACTATATTAACAAAAGGAAATCAATGTTGTCATTTATCCAATAAAGTTAAATAAAATCACATTAAAATTAACCCCCTAATTATATATGTTCATGATTAATTTACAAATAAACCCGATTTGATTGTATCAATAATCTAAATTAAATTCCAAATTTCAAATTATATATAATAATATAATATAATTACATAAATATATATATTCTTCGAATATAATATTATATAATTATATCACATTAAAATATATAATAAAAAGAAGATATAATTTTGAAATATCTTTCATTTCCAATAACATAATTAAAACCAAAGAAAATACTATATATATATATATATATATATATCGATATATAATATTATGATTTTTTTACATATTAAAAATTAGATAAAACCGAATTAGACATTTCGGTGGCAATTTAAAGGAACACAGTTTATAAAGGAAAATTTAATAACGCCTGGTAGCTTTGCTACCATAGGGCAGCACGCTGCCGTACGGTAGCACTACTACCCATATTGTAGCATCTGCCACCCTACGTAGCACTTGCACCGCACGGTAGCACTTGCTACCCTATGGTAGTACTGCTACCGCACGGTAGCACATGCTACAGTCGGTAACATTACTACCGCATGCAGTAGCATGCTACTAACCCCCCCGGTTTAAAATAATTTTTTTATTTTATTTATATTTTATTTTATTTTTTTATTATTTAAAAAAAAATTTCAATAGCATAAAAACTATTATTCACAATTTTCAATAAAATTTATTTCCCAAGAATTTAATTAATACAATTTTCCCCAAAAATAATTAAATAAAACAATTTCTCCATAACTTTTAATAACCCAATAAATTTAATTGAAATTAAATTTATTACTATAGTAACTAAATAATTACACAGAGATGTACAAATATTGACAGAACAACCATAGCCAAATATCGAAACCAATACCAATCTATGAGACGTTTTCTCTGGCAAAACCCATTTCTCCCAAAACTTGCAATTTTCATGCACAATAAAAATCTTGGCAAAATTTGCCAGAAAAACTTCTTTCCATAAACTAAAATTAATTTTAGAAATGGACTTTAACCAAGAACATGAAATAACCAGAAAAGGTTTTGGATTTGACAAATATTTTTAACACACATCATTCAGAAAGAGGGAAGAAATAAAATATTTCCTTTACAAAAAAACAACCAAAAGAGGCCACCCAATCTGTATAGCTTTCCTGGAAGATTCACGTGGAAGAGCTCAGTCCTGTACCGGTTTTCCAAGCCAACCCCTCTTCCAGCAATCCTCTGATAATTTCTTCTTCAACAAAATATTGCTTCCAAAATAATTTTTCTTCCCCAAAATCTTTGCCTCCTTCTTGTGTACCAAAAAGAGAAAGATCTATTCTTTTTAACCTCAAATTTTAGATTGCACATATTTTTTCCCAAAAACCTAATATTTAATTTTAGTTATAAAAGCAATTTTATTTATTTTTCTAATTCCTAACAAAGGGATAAATTAACATGCAATAAGAAAAAATCATTTTTTTTTCTTTTCTTTTCTCATGCGAATTTATTAATTTCCAAAAAAAGAAATTAAAGCAGTACTTTAATTCTAATTTATTCTTTTATTCTTTTATTTATTATTTTTTAAATTTTTTTTAAATTCTAGGAAACAATAAATGAAATTAATCTATTTTATTTTTCACTAAAATTTAAATAAGATATATTTCTAATATAATGCAACTTGCAATGTAATTTAATAATTTCTTTTAATTAATTAAAATTTAAAATCTCAATGCATAGAATACATAATTCCAAAATACCAACTATGAGATAACTCCATAAATTTAATTAATTAATTAAATCCACTAAACACACAAACTGAGCAAACCCCAAGCAAAGACTCATAAAAAGGTCAAATCACAAAATACGAAGGCCAAACAAACTGACAGGACGACCAACTGACGACACTCACAAGAGTGTAACTGGGTAAAATAGGGTCAACTACTACCTCCTCCACTTTCATCGGACAAATATGAGGCATGCTCAGACCTGTGAAGCCATGTGGAGACGATACCCCATACCTACCCGGTACTTGTATGTGCAATATCCTGCATCACCGAACCACACATGCATATATACAATATAGAAAACACGACATGCACACCGATGAAGGAGAATCACGACGTTCCCTGTCTCATCGGAGTGAGTGAAGGAAAATTGTCCCCTTGCATCCAATACACTTGCAGACACGCAACATATAATTACACATTGCATAGATAAAGTAAAGTGTTAGTACATAGCAATAATCCATAAAATGCCATAAATCACAAGTACTAAAATACTGCAAATAAATTATGCATCTCATATCTAGATAAAGCATGAAATGATGTCATATAAGTCTAAATAACACATCATGGTAATGTATCCACTGAAATTAAACAATAATAAAATATGAGTCTAATAAGTTCAAATGAGGAGGGGTACTACATTCTCCCCCCCAAAACTAGGCTTACTCCTGGAAGCCTAACACAAATAAGAATGCAACTCTCTCATCTTTGCTGCATCCTCCCAAGTCACCGAGGTCTCATCATTTGGGTCCCATAGGACCCTTACCTGGTCGATGGTGCGACCCCTAAGGATCAAATCCCGACGCTGAAGAATGCGCACGGGGTCCATGGAAAGCTTCATGTCCTCAACCTGCAAAGAGTTCCAATCAAGAATATGTGTCACATTAGGATGATAAGGTTGAAGAACTGAAACATGAAAGACATCGTGGATGCGGGATAGACTCATCTTCATCTTTATACAACCAATCCAGGAGATCTTCTTCTTCCATTTCATCATACAAGGCTCCTCATTTTCTAGAAATTGTAATTTTGCAAACCATAGTAGTGGTATCCAATGTGGTTTCAGTCATTTGTGGTTTGCCATAGTTTGAGGAGATAAAGGCAAATTTCCAATGCAAAGAGCACGACTCATAGAATATTATCCTAATCCATAATCTTTTAATTTTATTCCAACCTCGATCTCTTCAGATTTAGAAGTGGATTCTTTTAAGGACTCAGGATCAACATATGCATGAGAAGGAGGTGATTCATGATTGCTAGGAATTTTTAGTTTCAGGCCAAGGATTTAAATTTTTATAATACATGAAAGGATTTTGATCCCTTGGTATATTTATTTCCACACCATCACATGGGAATTTTATGCATTGGTGATATGTAGAGGGAATAGCTTGCATTTCATGAATCCATGGTCTTACAAGAAGGATATTATATGTTAAGGGGAGATCAAGAACCTAGAAAACCACATCCTTTTACCATAGGACCAACACTGATTGGCAATGTAAATGAACCTTTGGATGAATGTTCCTCCTTATCATAGGCTTTGATAGTGATTTTATTTCTTTGATCTACTGCATTTTCAGAGAATCCCAATTATTTGATCACTTTCAAGGTACAAATGTTGAGACCTGCTCCTTCGTTTATTAACACTTGCTTGACCTTAACTTTATGGATAAATATTTCAATATCTAAGGGTGCGTTATGGGGTTGTTGCATGGAGTGATCATCATTTTCTGTGAAAGTGAGAGTATGAGGGGAGGCAATATATCCCACCATGACTTGGAATTTATCTACATGCAAGTTGGTAGGCATACTAGTATTGGAAAGTGCTTTGTCAAGAATGGCTTATGCTCAAGGGTAAGCGGAGAAGCTCAAGTATAGAGATTTGTGTGGGGTTTTTTCCTAAATTCTATAGAAGGTTATATTGTGAAGCTATTGTAGTGGGTTTAGAACAAGAACCAGGACCTCAAAGGGGAATTGTGCCTCTGTCTAGGTAACAACATCACATTTAGGCTATTTACCTTTGATTATAAAGGTATTCAAATGATTATTGGCTTCACTAATATGGTTTATGCTATAGTTGTATTGAGCATTAGTATAATTAACACCATCACTAGATTTAGGGGCTTTTCCTTTGTCTTTATCATGTTTTGGAAAGGGATTCTTAAACACCTAACCGACAGAGTTACCAGAAGGAGTATGTCCATCAACTGTAATTTTACCCTCATCAAGAAGATCTTGTATCACATTTTAAAGCTTATTGAAACTGTTTGTCTTATGTCTATGATACTCACAAAAATGATCTTCATTGCACCATGGAGTTTTGACTTGTGGATTATATTCTTTTATCTATGACGATATTATAACATCATTTTTGAGAACTCCTTCAATGAAGACTCAAGTGATTGTCCCACCAAGCATGCCAAATAAATGATGATGAGGGATATTGAAAACAATTCTTGAACCCTGTAATGGTGGGAAAATGGTGAATGATAAATCAAGAAGGAAACTACCCTTTCCCTCAAAGAGAGATGAGAGTTTCGCTATCGATTACCATTCAAGAACTTTTCACCATTACATTAGAAAGAAGAGAGGATAATTCACTAGATTAAATCTCTCCACAAAAAGATGGTAGATTGAATTCTGAATGAATTGGGAATGCTAAGTTGATCCCCTTCTTTCTTGTTTGATTTGGAAAGGAATTAATTGAATTATGTAGTGAAAAAGTGACAAAGAATGGATTATAACTTGAGATCAAAATATGGGATGAAGATGTGCACCTCAATTTGCCAGTAAAATGTCGAGATGAAGTTGCCCTGTGAATATGAAGAAAAGTTACTTGGACCATGGCGGGAATGTACACGGTCCTCTAAGAAATCCATGAAACAAAAAGGGTTTTTTCACCTTTGCAAATGAATCCCGAATTCGAAAGTACTACTACACACTTGCAACCTACACACAAAAAAGAGAGGAAAATGGGTTGGGATTAGGGGTTTGCCTTTAGGTCAAACCCCAGTTTTGGAATTAACCAAGTAATGAAAGAAACTACTTGCAAGTAGATGTAAATGAAAGACTGAATTGTAAATCACCTCAAGGGAGGTTGTAGTAGAAATGTTGATAGAAATGCTTGTGAATGCTGAAATCAATCTCCTCTTCAATGGTTGAATCCTTGACTTGAATGCAACACCTAGCCTTGAAAGGAGACTTGAGAATGCTTGGATTCTCTTGAATGCTTGATCACTTGTACACACTCCAATATTATCCAACTTCGCCTTATGCAAATGAGAGGACGAATGCCCCTTAAATACATGTTTGTGGATTTAAATTTCATCATGGGCCAACATCAGGGGAGTTTCCCGCTTGAGGCACAACCAACAATGAAACCCTAGGAAGGGTCCTGCCCCAAAACAGGGTAGGGATAGGGGCACCATGCCCCTATCCTAGGAGGAAAAGGGTGCCATGCCCCTATCCTACCCCTTTCTCCATGGAAGAGTGCGGACAGGGTGATGCAGAGGCCAAGGAAGAAGTTGTTTCAACAAGCCGAGCAATCTTCAGTCTCTGATCAGGTAGAGGAATCGATTTCACATGCGTGAGGATCCTAATGTAGTAAAGAATTGCTAGGGTCACAATTTGATGACACTACATTTAGTCCCTGCTTTAGCGGGAGTATAAGCATACGCCAATACTACTAGTAAAGTTCAAGGAAACAAGATTGAAATACTTTTACTATTGCAAGGAGGCAAGATGCGCCAAGCCCCTAGTGGACTCAGGATCTTACGACTTTGATTGAAAAAGTAAAAGGGAAGATCAAGAAGGGGATAACCATGACTGCAAGTAGCAAAGTTCCCTTCACTTTGAGTCATGAAAGAAAGGATAAAAAAGATTACAAAGCAAAACAAAGATCACTAAGTAATTCTAAGTATCACAAGAAGGAAAATATGAGCAAAGTGTATGCCCCCACGTTAAAGCAATCACACACGCCTTATCGGGAGTGATTTCTTTAAGGTAAGATACACCCAAGAGAAAGAGAAGGGAGGGAGCATGTTATCACAAGGATTTATCCCCCAATCAAGGAATAAACCCAAGGATAAT
Source organism: Cryptomeria japonica (assembly GCF_030272615.1). Lineage (NCBI taxonomy): Eukaryota > Viridiplantae > Streptophyta > Pinopsida > Cupressales > Cupressaceae > Cryptomeria > Cryptomeria japonica. The sequence goes on along the minus strand of NC_081414.1, from coordinate 194,628,341 downwards.
GAACACAAAACATGAGGTAGTGTCTCTTTCCTTGGGTTCGGTATGTTGTATGATAACTCATGTATATCATGTATGTATATGCATATAATAATCTTCATTCCCCAAAGAAGGACACTACCTTAGAAGAAAGGGAATAGAGGATGTCTTTCGAGTCAACATGAAAGAGACCAAGAGAAGATCTTGATGGTAATTGACACTCAATTGGTTGGTTTTACTATCTTGTCATTGATGGCAACATGGTATCTTGTTTTGGCTTCATATTTTGGTTAAGTTGTGTACCGACAGGATGGAAGGATTTCTTTGGTTACTGGCAATGCAGGCCAACATGGTTTAGAATATGGTTATCGGTATTAGAGGCTGATATCTTTTGGATCCAGCATCGATAATTGTTTTTGATATTCATGTATTTATGTTATCTAGCCGACATGTAATTTGATATTGTAAATATCTTTGTAAGTCGACATAAGGCATGATAAATTATATAGGGTATATAGGTTAGTTGGATTAGATCATTTTTTGATATGTGAGATTATGGAATATGTGGATGTGATATGATGCAAAATATATTAGAGAGATCATGTATGTGAGGTTATTAATGTAAGGGCTATTCCAGTAAAGGGTTTAGGGTTTCAGATCAGAACAAATAGCTTAACCGGAACTGTATTCTGGCATAGAAGATGTTATCTTAGCAATTCACACACTTCTCTGGATTGTAGTCTAGATTTATATGTAGTCAGTGAGGCTCCTTTTGTGATTGATCAGTGTGCTCTAGGCTATAAGCCTTCTTGCAAGTGCATGCCCCTTATATTTTGTAATATCTCTTCATATGGCCAGTGAATTAATATTGTGGGTTATAAATCCCACCATGGTTTTTACTCTTTGAGGTTTTCCACGTATAATTCTGTGTGTTATGGTGTTCATTTATGTGATTGGCTTATTGGTTTCTTTACTTCTTTCAATTCTATATGTACCGGTATATCAGTTGGTATATGAATGTTTTAATAAGGTTAAAATTGATCATACTGATAGAACACCGATTCACCCCCCCTCTCAGTGTTCTTGGATTCCAACAATTGGTATCAGAGTCTTGTGCCTCAAAGGAAGTTTAATAGCTTGAGAGAGATCCAAAATCCAGAATCCATGAATATGGGCTTGGAGAAGCAACTTGAGATGGCACTTGAGAATTATGATGTTGAAAGGATGAAGAACTTAAAGCTACACGATTAATTGAATTCTAAGGAATTCATTCTTGTCGTACAAGAGAGGCTATCATTTGTTCAGACTAGGAGGAAGGAACTTTTTGCAGAATTAGGATGATGAAGAGAGAGATGCACTTAAGGAACAGTGTCAGAAGCTAAGTCAGGAGAACATGGTCATAAGAAATTAAATGCAAGCTATAACCATGAGGATGTCTAAGGAGATTGAGGACCAAAAGAAAAAGGAAGAAAATATTGTTGTATCTCTAAAGAACAAATTTGAAGAATGTGGTAGGTTGGTTCACGAGAATGATTTGTTGAGAACTGATTTAGTACAATCCCAAAGTAAGAAACAAGAGCTTGAGAGACAAATGATAATTCAAAGAGATGATCTAACTATTGCTAGCGAGTATAAAGAAAAATTCAAGATTAGTTCAGCATAGCTAGATGAGTTATTGAAGAGACAAAGATAGATTGGAGATTCTAGTGGACTTGGATTTGAACAAGGACAAAGTTCTGGTACAGCTAATGAAGATCAAAAACCATAAGGCATTGGTAAGGTATTTTAATGCTTATAAATTTAATGGTAGATGCTTTGTTTGCAATAAATTTGGTCACATGGCTAGGCAATGTAGAAATAGAGAAAATCAGAACCCTGATTCTGCTCCCGGTCAATGTTCTAAATGTAATAAGTATGGTCATAAGACAAAATATTGAATAATGAATGTTAAATGCTATGCATGTGGAAAATTTGGAGATATGGCTAATCAGTGTAGGTCAAGCAATTTCACTGGTTTTAGCAAAGCAATTCAAAGGAGCAATGTTACATGTTATGCATGTAAAGAGGTTGAACATATTGCTAAATTATGTAGAAGCATAAATCCACCGATTGGTAATGGAGGATCAAATGAGAAAGGGAAATAGAAGATCAATGAAATCTAGAAAGATCATACCCAGAGATGGATCAGGAAGACTGAAGAACAATCAACAGATGGGAATGCACCGGTTACTTATCCAGCAGAGGAGGTTGCTCCTGCATCGATAGGAAGCTCAACTGGGAATTGAGGCAGATGCCTTAGGGGTAGGCAAAATTCATGAAGATGTTGCATATGCCTCGGGAAGAGGTTCCAAACATTGAAGATGCTTATCTGGCATGGAGATGCTTAGTGGAGATCTGGTATCTTTCACCAGAAGTCATTGATGTCAAAGAAAGATTAGGGTTTTTCTTTTTCTTGGAGGTTAAAAGGTCGAATTTACTTCATTTTGATCACCTTGCATTCAGAAGCGATTAAGAGCAATTCAGAGCGATCAAAGGAGATTCAGTGTGATCAGATATCTTCTTGAGTGATTTCATCGGCGATTGAAAGAGTTTGTTAGGGGTTTCACCTGCAGCGATTATCAGGTATTTTTCTTTAATCATGGAAGCAGGATCATCATCTTTTCCTATCTTTGTTGCAAATCTAACTATTGTAGAGGTCAAGGACCATCCTAGGCCAACTTTCAAGCGATATCCGCATGTGGCTACCCTAGATGACTCAGTTGGAGCATTTTCCCATGTTCCAAAAGGTGTTGTTTATGTTGAAGATGTTAGGGCATACATACACTGTCATATTGAGGATTTGGGGACATCTGCTATAAAGGGCATGTACATGAGTGAGCTTATGGGAAATTATAGAAAGATCAAACCTGAGTACAAGCACATTGAAGACTTAGGGTTTACCGACATTCTGGACATTCCAAAATTCAAAGATGAAATAGTTAGGTATGTTTTAAGTAGAGTACATGGGGAGTTTATTTGGCTAGATAGACCTTACAAGATCACCAAGGAAGCCATCAAGGCACTCACCGGTTTACCACAAGTTGGGAAATGACCAAATAAGAAGGTTTCTAATGATTATGTAAATAAAATCACCGACGCAACATCAGACAGGCGATCCATGAGAATCAGTACTATTACCGACATAGACATTGGATTTGGTAACATGGTCATCGATTATAAAGTAACTCAGTCAAACCGATTGAATTCGGTTTCTAGCTCCTACATTGTTGTAGCTTACAAGATGATGAGAGAAAATGAGAAATTGGATCTATGTGGTTGGATGTTAGATGAATTATTGATAAACCTAGGAAAGATTAAAGGAGAAGAAAAAGGAACTTTCTGGTATGGAAACTTAATTGTTTGTTTAATTCTACCTTTTCTTGAATGAGACTCCCGGTTTTGGGAAAAGGCAATGGGCATTTGATATCTTGGTAGGGAGGCAATTAAAATAGTCAATTGCTACTTTAGGCAGTTAGAGACATGATAAGGTATGGGGATATTTTAAAGCATTCCAGAAGGCTATGAAATCTAGAGAAAGGGTTCCTAAGCATATTGTTGAAAAATACTCAATTGACATATGCTTCATGGTGAAGAAGGATGAAACACTCATGGAAGTGGTTGAGCCTTGGAAGATCTGGATTGAGGAAATGGGCTATGAAGTTGATGGACAGATTTTAGATGCTTATGTTGTTGGAATTTTTTATGTTTATGTTGTGATTGTCATTGATGGACACACACTTGCATTGAGATCCTCTTTATATGTATAAGTTAGAGCACAACCGGTATTTGTTCCAACCGATATGTTGAATTATAGTCTTTAGACTATTGATGTTTTGCAGAATGTGTTTCCCGGTCTAAAGTGGGATGTTGACCCCAAGCGGTTTGTGGATCCCAAGCGGTACGAAGGACCAAAGTGGCATAACACATTTTTACCAGTCTTCATTTTTGTCAAACTGGCAATCGACATTTTGTATGAACTGGTAATAATTTGTGATGAGTTACCATCCACCGATTGTTTGACGGTGCCGACACATTAACGGTGCTTTTTGTGTCATGGTACCAAGTATGTCCAGGTTCATTAAACCTAGGAAATTGTAATGTAATCCTATTGGACCGACATGAAATTAGATTCCTTTATAAGGACATCATGTCTAGGGTTTTATGTTGTTGACTAGGTCGCAGCAAAAGTTTATGTTGTTGCTAGGGTTTAAGGTGGTTGAGGAGTTGGAAAGAATATGAATGTGTAGAAGACTAAAGTAATGCAGGAGTGCATTAAGAACGAGCTATCAAGGATCTAACCGAGTAGTTTGTGCTATTAGATAGATCAAACACTTATTGATTACTCACATCTTTGACAAGTTTGTAGCCCTTAACTGGGTAGGCCCAAAAGCCTTTTTGTAAATCCTCTAACAAGGTGGTTCACATCTGTGGATCTAAAATCCTCTAGCAAGGTAGTCTTTAATCAGACTTATCTCCTAATAGAGATTGAGATTCCTAACAGGATCTGTTCTGGTAAAGAACATTGTAAGACCTTAACCGATCTGACCTTAAAGGGTTTGGTTCCTATTCTGCAGATAGTGACTTGTGAGTTCCATCTCACCGTGGTTTTTCCCATTTGGGTTTCCACGTCAAAATCTATTGTGTTATGGTGTTTGTACTTTTGTGGGTGAATGCATTATTAGCTGTTTGGTTTGCATGTTTGTTAACCGGTTTGTCTGTTAAACTGTTTTATTGGTTTACTGTTAATCTTGCAAAGTGTTTAAGTGCAAAGATTTTTGGAATACTAATTCACCCCCCCCCTCTTAGTACTCATCAATTGGTATCAGAGCCTACCTTTCTATAAGTTTAACCACTTGGAAAGAGATATGGGGGAATATACATTGAGGGAACTTACCCACTGGCTCACTCAGTCTGAGCAAGCCTATGATGATCTTATGGTCAAATACAAGGCATCTCAAGCAAAAAGGAGAGAACATGCAGAAAAGCTGATGGAGCTATCTAAAAATAGTTCTTCAGATGAAGCAGACATGGAAGCCCTAATTGCTGAAGTAAATAAGTTGAATGAATCAAACTCCAACCTGAGAAAGGAGTTGGAAGGACTGACTATCTGGATGTGTCAAGAGCTTGAGAACCAGAGGAAAGCTGAAGATCTGGTGGAAGAAAGAGATCATAAGATCTCCAAGCTGAAACAAGAGATGAGTGCCCTAAATGTTCAACTCCATGCAAGTAGAGTGGAAAAGGAAGACATGCAAGGAGAACTGAACACTACCATCTCTAAGAATGAGAACCTGTTGAAAACAAATGCTGCTATTTCCAAAGAACTCTTTGAGTCAAAGGAAATACTTGCTAAGTTTAACAAGAGTACTGTCAAGTTAGAGAAAAAGCTTGAATCTGCCAAACCGGTCAAGAATACCAATGGACTAGGTTATTCCTGTCATGAGGAAGGTGAGACCTCTGGTACAAATGCTGGAACATCAAAGAAACAACTGACATCAAAGGATAAAGGTAAGAAAAATTTTAAACCTATTTGTTTCAACTGTCTTAAAGAAGGACACACTGCAAATGTGTGTAGGAGTAAGGCTTACAACAATTTTCATTATTTACTAAATGATAAGCCTAGATCCTATAGATTTGAAGGTAACTGTTATGCATGCAACAAGTATGGGCATAAAGCATCTGAATGCAGGTATGTTATGAATAACACCGGAAGATATCCTTAGAAGACCCAAGGAGTTGGTCCTAAACCTTTTGTGAACCGGAATAACAACCGGTTTAATGCCTTCAATCATTAGCCAAGAAGCGGTGGTTATCAAGCAGCAACCGGATGGAGAGAAAATTGTATGATCTGTCATGGTCATGGTCACACTACTGCAACATGTAGAAGGAAGAATGGAAACATGAACAATGGACCTTGGAGAGCACCTGGATTGGTTTGCTATCACTGCAACAAACCGGGTCACATTGCTAGATTCTATAGATCAAGAAAGAACATATCTGATGATATACCGGTCACTCCGAAAGGAAACATTGATGTTGACAATGTTCAAGTGGACATGAACAAAATCTGGAAGGAGAAACCAATGGTGTTACAAGAGGAACCGGTTTCTGCACCTAGTGTGGAAATCACGGAACCGGAAAACTAAGCTTCAAAAAACCTAGGGGGAGCAAATGGCGAAATGTTTCGAACCCCCGATTTACACCGATAAAAGACCTTAACCGGTATGTGATACCTATCGTTTGGCAGAAGATCAGAAATGGTAAAAAGGAAAATTAGGGTTTACGCCCTAATGGAGGAGCATTAATGACAGTAGGTGAGGAATATGTTTAAAAGCATTTTTCAAATCATTTCTCACTATCAGTTTTCATGTGAAGAAAAGTTTTTCAAAGAGTAGAGAAATGAAAAGGTGATTTGAGCAGAGATTTTGAGAAATTGAGAAACCACGAAGGAGATTCAAATTCAAATTGGAAATGGTCAAGTGGAGAACACAAAGCGGCGATTCAGCAACCGACGAAGTGTGAAGTGAAGGAGAATCAGCAAGCCCTAATTTCTCATGTTTCAAAAGGTATTTCTCAAGTTCTTAATATTTCTATCATGGCTTCTGCATCTCATACTAGTTCTAGTGCATCTGTTGAGTCTGCAAGTTTTATTCAACGAAAGTCCAAGTATAATGCCCTATCACAAGTTTCGGCTGGTGTGATAGTAGAAGAGGGAATTTCTGACTACATAGATTGCAAGATAGAAGACCTAGGGTCTCTAGCTATCCACACCCAGTTAGGTTTATTTTGTGGAAAAGATAAGAAGATCAAACCGGAGTTTAATAGTTTGGAGAAGAAAAAGCTCCACATTGTTGTTTACTTCCTGGAAGATTTCACAGAGGATCATATAAGGATCATTCTAAGAAGAGTCCATGGTGATAAGATGTACCTTGAGAGAACACATGATATCATGTTGTAGGCAATTGATGCAGTCACCGGATTCTACAGCACAGGGGAAGTGCCAGCCTTGAGGACGATAAGCAAAACTGAAATGTTCAAGCTCACTGGTTCAGTGAGTGACTCACGAGGCATGACAATAAATTCTATCAAGGATGATCTGGTGAAGTATGCATGCATGGTGATTGGATACTGGACATTCTCAGCCAGCAGAATTAACTCTGTATCTGCTGCAGCAATAAATGCCGCTTACCGGATGATAAAGGAGGATGCATCATTTGATCTATGCACCGGTATGCAGAGACAACTCTTGTTGAATCTAAAGTCGATCAAAGAGGATAATGCACTTAGGTTCAAGTTTGGACAACTACTGGTTGGGTTGTTCTTCTATTTCTAAGGCTACTTTCCAAGAGTAAGAGATGTTCAATGGTCTGGTGACCAACCAGTGACCAAGCAAATCAAGGAAAGCATTGAAGCAATTGGAACCGGCTACTCTGATGTTCTGAACAAGTATTTTGATGAGTTCAGAAGGAAAATGAGCCAAAGAGTGAGGATATCAGGTGACATCGTCAAGAAATATGAGGACGATATCTGTTTCACCATCAAGGTGGATCAATGCATAATGGAGGCTATTGAGCCTAGACAGGAAGAAGTGGAGCCAATGGGCTATGAGGTGATGTATGATATGCTGGAAGGATATGCCTCTACCCTTATTGCCTCACCGCTTGATCCTAAGGTGAAGAGAACCGACACCTACCTAGAGAGGATAGCATCGGTTGAGGAACCACCAACAATGAAAGAAAAAGAACCGGCAGTAAAGAAGGCAAAGGCAGTGCCTGCAACATCAGCACTGGTTACTACTGTAACTCCAAAAGTGACCAAGAGGTCACCAACCAAGAAGAAACTGGAAGCAGCACCGGCTAAAGTGTTTGAGAGAAAGAGGAAGACAAGGAACACCTCTCTAGACTCAAAAAAAACTATGCTGAGGAAAAGCCAAAGAAAACACGTCAAGCAAAGAGGAAGACAAAGAATGAACCAACATCTTCTGCACCGGTAAATATATATATCTCTTCCTACAAACCTTTGACACATTGTCAAAGAACAATAAAGAATATTAGAAGGAAAGTGCTAAATGACTTAATTGAGTGTTTTGATGACTTTAATGATGATGGAAAGGAAGCAGTTGAAAAGGAAATAATTTAGTATTTAAGTGTTAATGATCGGTCCCCCTCAGAGATTAAGTCTCAGACACTAGATTCTTTATATATGTCATTAGACAATAGATGGTGCATTGCCATAGAAAAGGAATAGGAAATTAGGGAGAAAGTTTTTGCACAGTACTTTCTCGACCTGTCAAATTCTGAATTGTTTGATGTTATTGACCAAAATAAAGGACTCTTCTTCACTAGAAGAAGACTCTGGCTGTTAGAAGGTAGAGTTGATGATGTCAAAAAAGACACTCATTTGTATATGAGAACCACTGTCCAGACTCACAAAGCGCGTCTAGCCAATCGACAAGCTGAAAAAGAACCGGTTATATCCAAACCAGATGAAGTATTTGATGATGAAGGAAATGCGATTGTTGAACCGATCGACACCATTGATGTCGATGCTCTGGACGTTGAGGATGTTACTTAGGAAACACCATCTAAGGCAATAGGACAAAAGCAACAGGCTAAACAAGATGATAAGCAAGCCGAGGACAGACAAGAAGCAACAAAGGAAGAGGCAGAGCAGAGGAAAAAGGATGAAGAAGAGAAGTGGAAAAGGGATGAAGAAGAGAAGAAGAAGAAAGATGAAGGAGAGAGAAAGAAGAAGGATGAAGAAGAGAAGAAGAAGAAAGATGAAGAAGAGAGAAAGAAGAAGGATGAAGAAGAGAAAAAGAAGCAAGAAGATGAAAAGAAAAAGAAGGAAGAAGAAGATAAGGAATAGGAGAAGAAGAAGAAAGCAGAGAAGAAGAAGAAGGAAGAGGAAGAAAAATAAGAGGAAAAGAGGAGAGAAGTAGAGAAAAGGAAGAAGGAAGAGGAGGATAAGGAAGCAGAGAAGAGGAGAGAAGTGGAGAAGAAGAAAGCGAAAGAGGACAAGGTAGGAGAAGCAGAGAAGAGAACCCAGATGGAGACTCTGAAGGCAACCGAGAGTCAAGCCAAACTAGTTCATCTCTCTAGTCCTATTGATCTCTAGTCTGCAAGTGAAACAAAGCTAATGCGGAGCATCAAGGTAGCTCAAGAGCGCCTTGAAATCATTCGACAGAAGAAGGAGCAGGATGTAATTCAAGTGGCTGTGGATACGCTTACCGGTTTGATACTCAGTACAAATCTTCCCAACACTGATTCATCACTAGCTAAACTCAAGCTCCTATGCATAGTAGTGGATGATCAGGTACAGAGCCTTGAAGAGGCAGCAGAGGCTAATGTCAAGAAGGAGCATCAAAAAGCTCTTCATATAGCTCTGGTGAAGAAGTTGAATGAGCTCCAGACTGAACTGAAGAAAGAAGAAAAGGATATAAAGGATGCTCTAGATGTGGGGAATCTGCTACTTAGCAAGATCTGCCAACCCCATCTATTATATGATGATGTGCTAGCTCAAAAGCAAAAACGTGAAATGGACTTGCAGTCCTACTTGAGCACATTCAAGCCGCCTTATGATTCCTTTACAACTTATGGGCTAACCATTCACCGGTTTCACATCCAGTCAGCAAAAATGGAGCAAGAGATCAACACTCAGTCTAGAGATTTGCAGGAGCTACAACTGGTTCTACTCCCATGATTGCAAATTCTTTAGAAGTGCTATCTGAACCTGGATGCCTTAATAGTTACATAGGAGATGAGCACAATTGATGCCATGGAAGAATAGGTCTCCCAGATGCAGACAGAGAAAGAAGTAGCCACCTCCCTACTTGAGTCATGGTCTTTGTCAATGAAACAATTCTTGCAGGACTTCAAATCTGTTTTTGACAAGTATCATTCCTTGTTGTCATAAAATTTTATTATTTTTAATATCAAATGAAAACAGGGTTGTTCAGCTGTACTTTGTCATTGTTGGCAAAGGGGGAGAAGAATTCTATTTGGAGAAGTATCTGGTAATCAAAATTTTGATTATATGCTCTGAATATCTCAATGTTTATACTCTATATGCAAAAATGCTATACATTGTATTGTTAAAGGGATAGTGTATATGCTTAGGGGGAGCAATTTTACTAATGGACTGATTTTGGTGTAAAACACTTAGATGTCAAAATTTTATTTTCCTAAGTGTTGCCATCAATGCCAAAGGGGGAGATTGTTGGCATTTTTGATGTTTATGTTGTGATTGTCATTGATGGACACACACTTGCATTGAGATCCTCTTTATATGTATAAGTTAGAGAAAACCGGTATTTGTTCCAATCGGTATGTTGAATTATAGTCTTTAGACTATTGATGTTTTGCAGAATGTGTTTCCCGGTCTGAAGCGGCATGTTGACCCCAAGCGGTTCGTGGATCCCAAGTGGTACGAAGGACCAAAGCGACATAACATATTTTTACCAGTCTTCATTTTTGTCAAACTGGCAACCGGCATTTTGTATGAACCGGTAATACTTTGTGATGAGTTACCATCCACCGATTGTTTGACGGTGCTGACACATTAACAGTGCTTTTTGTGTCATGGTACCAAGTATGTCCAGGTTCATTGAACCTAGGAAAGTGTAATGTAATCCTATTGGACCGACATGAAATCAGATTACTTTATAAGGACATCATGTCTAGGGTTTTATGTTGTTGCTAGGGTCTAAGGTGGTTGAGGAGTTGGAAAGAATATGAATGTGTAGAAGACTGAAGTAATGCAGGAATGCATTAAGAACGAGCTATCAAGGATCTAACCGAGCAGTCTGTGCTATTAGATAGATCAAACACTTGTTGATTACTCACATCTTTGACAAGTTTGTAGCCCTTAACTAGGTAGGCCCAAAAGCCTTTTTGTAAATCCTCTAACAAGGTGGTTCACATCTGTGGATCTAAAATCCTCTAGCAAGGTAGTCTTTAATCGGACTTATCTCCTAATAGAGATTGAGATTCCTAACATGATCTATTTTGGTAAAGAACATTGTAAGACCTTAACTAGTCTGGTTCCTATTCTGCAGATAGTGACTTGTGAGTTCCATCTCACCGTGGTTTTTCCCATTTGGGTTTCCACGTCAAAATCTATTGTGTTATGGTGTTTGTACTTCTGTGGGTGAATGCATTATTAGTTGTTTGGTTTGCATGTTTTTTAACTGGTTTGTCTGTTAAACTGTTTTACCGGTTTACTATTAATCTTGCAAAGTGTTTAAGTGCAAAGATTTTTGGAATACCAATTCACCCCCCCCTCTTAGTATTCATCATATGCAAAGATGTTTATTGATGCACCCATTGATGAAGATGAGAAACCCTGTAGTACTGCAAAGAAAAAGACACAAGAGGTTGAAATAGACTTCAACCAGAAGAAAAGAGAGAAGTGGGAAGGAAAGGAAAGTAAGTTTGTAGAGAAGGTCTCACAGGACATCAAAGCATTGATTGATGTTGTCTCGGAGAAAGGTAGGAAGATGAAAGATCCAGAAGTGTTCATTGAGCCTATTACAGTAGAGTCTAGATCTGAGGATGACATGCCCCTAGCTTTCAAGAGGGTTATAAGGAAGAAAATAGAGGAAACCAAGGTAGAGGCTAAAAAGAATCCGGTTAGGAAAGTCACATTCAAGTTACCGGCACAGAAACAAGCACCAAAAGTAACACCTTCAGCTCCATCTGGTACTGCAAGAAGGAAGAAGAAGGCTGACATTGATCAGGCAATTCAATCTGGTAATGTAGCTATCATTCCACCAAAAACTTGTGCATAATTAGTTGATGAAATAACTAAGGATGGCATGTTAAAGAATGTACAGTTTTACTATGATCGTTTAGATAATGTTGAACAAAGAAAGGTAGAGGAAGCAATTTTGTTATATTTGGATATTTATAAGAAAACCTTGATAGAAATTGAAAACCAAATATTGGCAGAACTGTATGATATGTTAGATGCTAGGAGGCTATCAACAATACAAGAAGACAAACATATAAAAATTAAAGAGTTGTTATCTGTTTGTATTTCTATTACTCCAGAGGAAATGGATAAGACACTTGAGGTGGCAGATAGAAAAGTCTTTATCAACGAACATAAAATAACCAATCTTATGCTAGGAAGGGTAAATGAGATAATTAAGGAGACCCAAAAGACATAGGTTAAGTTCTTTGAAGACAAGTGAGGTTTATTTACTTTACCAGAATCTAAAACAGATATTACAAAAATCTTGATTGAAGGGAAAGGAAAGGGTATTATGGGTACTTCACCCTCAATTTTGAAAAACATTAAGATAGTAGAAATTAAGCCCTCGATAGATACAAATGTACATGCAAGCATTGAGATACTGACAAATACAGAGAGTGAAAAGGTTGATAATGTACAGGATACTAATGCTGAGGACAACAGTCCTCCAGATACAGATGTACAGGTTGAGGTTACAGTTCCTAGGGAGGAAATGACAGTTACTGAGATTGCACCAAATGGTGAAGCTACCAGTGCAAGTGAGGAATCTATAAAGGATAAATCATTAGAGGAGAAGAAAGGGGAATCCGACAGGGAATCGATAGTGAATCCATCATTGTTGTCAATTGACACCTTGCAGGTTGTAAAGAAAAACATAACCGAGATGAGTCTTACTGAACTCATGATGATGACTACACAAAAATTAATGAAGGAGGGATCTATGGATAAAGGGATTATTGATCAGTCTATCATTTTTTTGTAGAGACTAGTCCCGGATTGCAAGTTTGATAGAGAAGCGAGCCCATTTGGAAAGCTTAAGATAATTACTAAGCACATTTCAAAGGATTTTCAATCCTTACAACAAATTTCAAGCCGACAAGCATTGGAGAGGTTCACACAGGCTAAAAGAGCTGCATTTGATCAAATGATTGAGTCTAAGAGAAAGGAAATTGATGAGAAATTGAAATTGATAGATAATTCTTTGAAGCAGTGTATAAATATATACAGAGTATGTTGTAACATAGATGCTCTTACATTTAATTTGGATAACAAGATTAAGGAATTCCAGGATAAAATTGCAAGTATAGCTATTTCTTTTGATGGGTTGACTTCATTGACTACATCCATTGATGGTCAAATTTTGGTTTTGGAAACCCAAATTTCTACTCTTGAGAAAGAAAAAGACAAAATCATAAGAAGGGCCAGAAGTCTAAGAGGTTTGGTGAGTCCCCGGTTGGATTCACTCAGTGTACATAAGAAGGAGTGTATAGATCTGGTTGGTAAGCCCACACCGACAGACCTAAGTGAGAAAGAGTCCTTTGCCCATATGCTAAATGGAATGCATCTATTTCAAGCACTTTCAATTCTGGTTGGGATACTTATCTTGAGATTTTGGAGAAGGCATACCTAGATATTTTCAAATATATTAAGCTTCGGTAAAATATTTTTGGGATATTCATTGTATAGTATCTTCCATTCCTTGTCCTGGTTTTGGATCTTTGGCATTCCTTTTGGAAATTTTGATGGCATTGATGTCAAAGGGGGAGTGATATAGATGTGAAAAAGAATAGAGGGAGTTTTATACATTAGGGGGAGTATTGAGTATTTTGTATTGATGAATATTAAACTTAGGGGGAGCATGCAGGATGAAACCATGATCATTTTTCACATGAGTGTTGCCATCAATGCCAAAGGGGGAGATTATTGGCAATTGACACTCAATTGCTTGGTTTCACTACATTGTCATTGATTGAAATATGGTATCTTGTTTTGGCTTCATATTTTGGTTTCAGTTGTGTACTGACAAGCACTTCACCGACATCGACACTGACAGGATGGAAGGATTTCTTTGGTTATTGACAATGTAGGCCGACATGGTTTAGAATATGGTTATTGGTATTCGAGGCTGACATCTTTTAGATCCGACATCGACAATTTTTTTTTATATTCATGTATTTATGTTATCTAGTCGACATGTAATTTGATATTGTAAATATCTTTGTAAGCTGACATAAGGCATGATAAATTGTATAGGGTATATAGGTTAGTTGGATTAGATCATTTTGTGATATGTGAGATTATGGAATGTGTGGATGTGATATAATGTGAAATATATTAGAGAGATCATGTATGTGATGCTATTTATGTAAGGGTTATTCCGGTAAAGGATTTAGGGTTTCAGACCGGAACAGACAGAGCTTAACTGGAACTGTATTCTAGCATAGAAGATGTTATCTTAGTAGTTCACACACTTCTCTAGATTGTAGTCTAGATTTATATGTAGTCAGTGAGGCTCCTTTTGTGATTGAGAAGTGTGCTTTAGGCTGTAAGCCTTCTTGCAAATGCAGGTCCCTTATATTTTATAATATCTCTTCATATGGCAAGTGAATTGATATTGTGGGTCACAAATCCCATCGTGGTTTTTCCTCTTTGAGGTTTTCCACATATAATTTTGTGTGTTATGGTGTTCATTTATGTGATTGGCTTATTGGTTTCTTTACTTCTTTCAATTCTATATGTACCGGTATACTAGTTGGTATATTCATGTTTTAATAAGGTTAAAATTGATCATACCGATAGAACATTGATTCACCCCCCTCTGAGTATTCTCGGATTCCAACAAATCTCAATGCTTTGCATCATCCCCAAGTAGACATAAAGGGAATAATTGAATAATAGGGATACACATAGAAGAATGGTCACAAAGAGCAAGAAAGGAGAGAGAGAGAGAGAGAGAGAGAGAATCTATAGTGCTAGTATCGCTAATCTAGCATGACATTCGCCTCCCGATCTTGTTGATCACTATTTCAGGAAGGCGAGCAACATGCCAAATGGAGCTATCACAAGATCCAAACAAGGACTATGCTCATGTTGTAAGTCACTTTGTTTGATTCTAGGAGCTAGGATTAGGGTTTGTGAAAACTCAGTTGATAAATGCTTGTCCACATCAACATACTCATACTCACTATCAGAAGCATTAGGAGTTGTATTGCCATTATGAATAACATTTTTTCCCATTTCTTCATCAAAGTTTAGAGAAAGAGGAGCAAGAACATGAATAGGAGTACAAAAATCACCTATTTTATGCAACTTATGATTTGGAGATGTTGGTTGAAAATCTTGCTTAGGAGAAAAGGGAATCATTCCAACTATTGGAGTCTGAGGAGATTGATTATTTTTAGGGATAGCTTCACGAGATCGAACACGACATCTTCATTAATGTTCTCTTGCACAATGATTCCATTGAGTCTTAGTGGAAGGTTGAGAAGGAGGAGGAACACTTGAAAAAGTAGGAATGTTTCTCTCCTTGATAGTTAAAGGTTAAGGTTGAGGTCTTTTTGGTTGAACAATAGGAGAAGAAGGCCTCTTCTGTCGATAAGAGGAAGGAGGTGGAATTGCGCCATAGAAAGGAGGAATATTAGGTGTAGGAAGGAGACCAAGTCCATCATGAGGAGGAGGTATAGGTCTAACCTTAGGAAGAATATTGGTGTTCTCCTTCAGAGAAGGTAAAGTCACATCCATAGGGGTAGTTGGACAATCTTCCTTAGGAGGTAGATTAGTTCTATCCTAGAGGGGAAGAACCTCATCTTGAAGAACAATAGGAATTTCAAGTGTTGGCGATCTTGGTTGACTTAAGGATAAGATCATATCGTTCATCCATTTTTTATAAGATTGAAAAAGAGCATCGCTCCTTGAGGGAAGAGATTGAAATTGTTTAGGCCAAAAGAGATCAATAGGAATACCAAGGCTTCTTTCAGATGGATGAAATAAGCTATGGTTCACGGTTATGATTTATCCATTGTGAAGAAATTTGAGACACTTATGGATTGGAGAAGCAATATCCTTAATGGAAGATAGCTAAGGATAACCCAACTTCACACGGAATTTCTCAGAAGGAGGTATGATACCAAAGTCCATCTCCATGGATTTAGCATGAACTTTAATAGGAAGGATAATAGAACCAATGGTAGGACAAGAGAAGTGATCAAATCATTTTATAGCCACATTAGAAGCATCATATAGTGGTTTATGCAATCATAAAGTGAAAAGATACTCTTCAGTTATGACACTAACCATGCAAGAGGGATCAATCAGGGCACCATGACAAGGGATATCCTTAACCTTCCCTAGTATGTATAAAGGGCCATTGGGTGCTCTAATCGTCTCGCTAGGGTCAAATTTAATACAAGGATCCTTAGGCAAATCTTTTATTTCTACCATATTAACCAAGTTTGAAGCCATAGAGGTGAATTCTTCAGAAGTGAGAGAATTAGGCACAATCTCAATAACATTAGAGGTATGAGATGGCGAGGGATCAATGAAAATCTTAAGATTTTGATTAGGAGGAGCAACTGATTTATTCCCTTTATCATTCACACCTGCCACATATATAGTATTATTATCAATCAAGTCTTGAACCTTATTTTTAAATGCAAAACATTTCTCAGTATCATGACCAGGATGACGATGAAATTGAAAAAAGGATTTGTTATCAAAATAAGGAGATGCAAGTTTGGAAGGATAAATTTGTTTTATAGGAGGAAGTTTGATAACATTTCTATGGAACAACTGAGACATAATACTATGTAAAGATTCATTCAAAGGAGTAAATTGTATTTCTCTTTGGAAAAAATTAGAAATAGAAGGCACACCTGTTGTAGCATTCACATGGTTGTTGTTGATTGGATCATTGAACTTGATGAAGCTTTTTGTTGGTTTGAAATTCACAAATGGTTGTTGAACACTCTCCCCCTTATCACTCAGAGTCATAGGAGTGGATTGCTCCATTTGACTCATAGACAGTTGATAATTGTGGAGTGTTGCACACAACTACAGAAAGGAAGTAAACTCAGACAAAAGAAGCTTTTCCCTGATATCTTTTTGTAAATTAGAAATAAAAATTCTTTGAATATTATTATTAGGCACATAAAAAGAAATTTGAGCACACAAATGCTTATATCTACCAATGAAATCAGTCACTTTTTCTTTAACACCTTGTTTACAATACATTAAATCAGTCAAACTGATTTTAGGACCAATGTTGTTTTGAAATTATTGGATGAAAGAATTTGCCAATTGTTGAAAGGAAGTGATAGAATAAGAAGGCAGAGAACAATACCATTGTTGTTGGCATATGGACACACCAATGAGACATGTGTGATTGAAGGTTTTGTCATTGATGGCAACCTTGCAATCCTATGGCATCGGCAAGACATTATACCGGCAAAGCATTACACAGGCAACCTTGCAATCCTATGGCACCGGCAAGACATTATACCGGCAAAGCATTACACAGGCAACCTTGCAATCCTATGGTACCAGCAAGACATTATATCGGCAAAGCATTACTCAAACAAAATAGTTCTCTGGCATCAACAAAATCAATTTACACTGGGATCGACACAGAAGATGTACACCGACACAGAAGGAAATATGTATACCGGCACAAAGGCCGACAGGATTTTTGATATGTAATATTTTGTTTATCATTGTAAGCCAACTTGGCAAATTGTAAAATGGCTCTTGTATATAAAAGAGATCATTGTAGGCATTTGTAGGATATGGATAAAAAGCAATAAATAAATTATAAGGCAGACCTAATGTGCGAATTGTAGGTCAAGGGTATATGTAAAGAACAGAGCAAGAACCGGTAATGAATTTGGCATTGAAGATGCTATTGTAAAGGAGTACATACTATTGGATTTGTGTAAATCCTCATTGTAAGTCAGTGTGACTTCTTATTGAGCAGTGAGCTCTAGGCAGTTGGCCTTCCTGCATGTGCAGGCCCCTATTGTAAGTAATATTCTCTTATTGGCCAGTAAGTGAATATTGTGGGTCACAAATCCCACGGAGGTTTTTCCCACACCGGGTTTCCTCGTTAAACATCTTGTGTTATGGTGTTCTTTTCATGTGGATGCTTTTGATTCTGTTATTTGCATTAATTCTTGCATACCGGTATACTGTTACTTTATATTCTGCATATTCAGTTTTAAGAAAATTTCATTACCGGTCAGATACTGATTCACCCCCCCCTCTCAGTATCTGTGGGAACCCTAACAATTGGTATCAGAGCCTGGTCCTCTATTTTCAGAAGCCTAACAGGTTGAGGAAGATCTTGACACCGGTAAAGATGGAAAATCTGATGAAGCAACTTGAAGGAGCTCTTACTGACTATGATGCAGAGAAGTTGAAAAATATCAAATTAGAAGATGATTTAAAAGCAGCTCAGGACATTATTCAGGCACTTCAAGAAAATCTTACTGTTACAAGAAACAAGAGAAGAGAACTTTGTGAAAAATTGCAAAATGAAAATGATGAAAAGGAATCACTAAATGATATGATAAGCAAATTAAAACAAGAGATCATGACAACAAAAAATGAAATGCAGGATATGACTATGAGATTCTGTAAAGAGATTGAGGACAGAAAGAAGAATGAAGAAGAATTGACCAGAAGACTAATTGATGTAGCAAATGAGAACACAAGACTTAGTTATGAAAATGATATGTTGAAGACAGATCTGATGCATACTCAAAATGACTCGAATGAACTAATGAGACAAAAAGAGATCTTGGAAAGGGAATTGGAAATTGCAAATCAACACAAAGAAAAATTCAAGAAAAGCTCAGAAGAACTTGGTACCTTATTGAAGAATCAAAAACCCAAAGGTGACACTTCTAGAGTTGGATTTGAAGTTGGAGAAAGCTCCGGTACTACAAATACCCAGGATCAAAGCAAACCGGTAAGACCCTCTAATACTTACAAATTCAATGGAAAATGCTTTAACTGTAATAAATATGGTCATAGGGCAAATGAATGTAGATCTAGGAATTATCAGAACATCAATCCTCCCACTGGTCAATGCACCAAATGCAACAAAATTGGTCATAACTCTGAAAATTGCAGAATGAATGTTAGATGTTATGTTTGTGGAAGATTTGGTCATTTATCAAATAAATGCAGAACACAAACCGGCATAGGTTATGGGAAAGCTATTTAGAAAAATAATGTAACTTGTTATGCATGTAACAAGATTGGTCATATTGCTAAATTCTGTAGAAGTAAAGGTACACCGGTAGATAACAAAAGTCCTAGCTTGAAAGGTAAAGAAAAGGTTGAAGAGGTTAAGCAAGAATTTTCAAAGAAATGGATTAGAAAAGGTGATCTAAATATTGGGGTTACTCCTCCACCGGTAGAACCAACAAATGCTTCACCGGCAGGACAATATGATGCTCCACCGGCAGGACAGAGCAATGCTCCACCGGCAGGATGTTCTTCATCAAATTGAAGAAAATTATCTTGAGGGTTTGGCAATTTAATGACACATGTGCTATTATTCCCTCGGTTAGAGAAAGGAAGTTGAAAATCCTTCATTACCGGCAAATAAAGTTGAGTTAATACATTGCCGGCAAACAATTAATGTGGTAGGTAGCAGAAAAGACTTTATAAAATAAGGTTTTTGGCTCCATTTCATTTCACCGTGAATTCAAACTTTCAGAGAGCACGAAGATTTCCGAGCTAAGGCATTCCAAGCAAAGAGGCAAAGCACTTCAGCAATCAATCCATCTAAAGGTAGAAAAAGGTATTTATCATCATGGCATCCTCCTCTACACCTGAATTCATAGCAAACCCTACAGTAGTCGAGGTTATAAAATGACCTAGGCCCGTGTTTCAGCTAGTTCCCGAGGTAGCTAAGAAAGATGACAACACAGGTGCTTTTTCCCAAATTCCAAAGGGTGTTGTTTATGCAGAAGACCCTAGAATGTATATTCATTGCAACATAGATGAATTAGGTGATGAAGAAATCAAAAACATGTATAAATCTATTATATGCGACAATGCCGGAAATGTGAAACCTGAACATAAAATTGTTGAAACCCTAGGATTCACTGAAATCCTCTACATTCCTGAATTTCCCAAGGAAGTGGTTAGGATAGTTCTTAGCAGGGTACATGGCTCATTCTTTTGGCTTGACTCAGTGCATAAAATTACAAAGGTAGCTGTGAAAGCAGTAACAGGGTTACCTTCCACCGATACCAGACCCGAAAAAACCAAGAAGGTCTCCAATGACCTAGTAATGAAATTAACTCGTGCAACATCTAACAAAAGATCATTGAGGGTTAATGATGTGACCGATACAAATGTGAGATTCATTAGCATGATTCTAGGTTACAAAGCAACTCATGCAAATAGGCTTAACTCCATTTCCAGTTTATGCATAAAGAGTGCTTATGACATGGTTAAGGACAATGTGAAAATTGATATCTGTGAATGGTTAAAAGATGAGTTAACTGACAATTTGGCAAAAATCAAGAAGGATAAGAAAGGAACCTTTAGATTTGGAAATTTACTTGTATGCGCAATGCTACATATAACCAAACAGGCTCCCAGTATAGGCAACAAGGATTTTGGATTTGACATACCGGTAGAAAAACAATTGTCTGACTTATTCAACAACATGGGTGAAAACAAAGAAAAGAATATCAATGAGTATTTTCAAGCACTAAAGGTCAAAATGAATAAGAGGATCAGACTATCACAGGAAATTGTCAACAAATACAAGGATGATATATGCTTTGTAATAAAAAAGGATGAGATCTGGATGGAAGCAGTCATCCCAAGAACAATCTGGGTTACAGAGATGGGGTATGAAACAGATGACCACATAGTGGAAACTTATGCCAAAGCACTTCTGGAAGCCCCCAATGAACCAAAGGAAGAAGTATTTGGTAGTGCTGAGACCATTGAAAGTCAAATTCAAACTAAAAAGAGAGTAAAGAAAGTTGAGGCATCTGTGAGGAAAGGAACCAGGCAAGCAAAAGCCATAAAAGATGATGTATTAAAGAAAACCGGCATAACAGAAGAAGAGTTGGCAGCCCAACAGCCTGAAACTCATCTATCACCGGTGGATACCTCCTTAGAAGGAGATGTGCCAGCAACATTCAAAAGAGTTGTTAGGAAAAGTGACCCCTCACCGGTATCCACTCCTTCACCTTGAAGGACAAGACAGAAGCAACAAGCTGTAAGGTCTCCAGTCAAGAAAGCCACACCTAAGAAAAAGCTGACCCCCAAAAAGAAGAAGAAGACAAACACTGACTTGGCCCTTTTTGACATATTACTAAATGAGATCATAGAGGAAGGTAAATTGAAAAACATAGGGAAAATCTATGACACCCTATTAGATGATGAGAAAGGACAAGTTGAGGAAAGTGTTATATTACACATGGACATGTATAAATTTTTTTTGATGCAAATCCTAAATGAAATTCCTGATGAATTATATAAAAGACTTGAGGCCAGAAGGCAAGGAATAGTTGAGTTGGATAAGAAAATTAAAATAGAAAAATTACTTGCAGTATACCCGGTCAACTCACCTAAGGAAATTGATGATTTGATAGCTCAGGCCAACCAGATAGTTTTTCCACTGCACACCGGCAAATATCACTAATGGCAGGTAGAGTTGCTGAAGTTTCAAATGAAACAGAAGATGGTTGGGATAAATTCTTGGTTGAAAAAGAAAAACAAGAAGAATATAGGAATCCCAAGCCCATTCTGGTATATCAAAAGGACAAAGGGAAAGGTAAAGTTGGTGGACCACCAAGTATCAAGATTAGAGACAACTTACCCCCACCTCCTTTAAATACTCCACTGGTGAAAACAACAACTGCAGAAGATCAACTGGCAGCTGAGAGCATGGAAACAGAGGATAATAATCCTAATTCTGAAGTCCTATATACTATGAATGTTGATACTCAAAAAATCAACATAGTGGTAGATAAGGATACCACAGATAAATCTGATAACAAAGAGCAACTGGCAACAAGAAATAAAGAGCAACTGGCAACAGGAAACAAAGAGCAACTGGCAGCAGATTCAGAGAAAAAGATGGAATCTAGAACACAAACAGAGCAACCAACTGAGCTAAAGGCTCCAGTACAGATGCCACCGGTAAGAAATGATGTAGGAAAAACCGTGCTTAAAGAGATGGAGACACAAACAGACCTACCAGAGGTCAATACCAGCATGGTCACTTCCACCAGCACTCAGTTTATTGGGTCACCATCAAATGTAACAGAGGTATTGCTCGAATCTATCAAGAAAATAACTGATTATAGCTCACAAGCCTATAAAGCGATAGATGATTCAATTCCAGTTTTGAAATCAATAGCTCCCAATTGTAATATAGCCAACAAAGATTCTTTAGGCCAGTTGGATACACTTTGTAAATATATTTCTAGAAATTTTGAGCAAACAAAGGTAGAAACTGTAAAGGAAAGTGTAGAAAAAGAGAAACATAAATTCATTGAGGAAGGAATAAAGAAGTGTAACAGGGAATTTGACACACTTCTACCGAAACTGTGCAATTTATTGAAAGAGTACAAAACTCTGTACAAAGACACCTGTAAGATAAACTTTTTGACCATGGATGTAGACAAAATGATGAGAAAGGTACAGGAAGAGATCAATAAACTTGCTGATAATTTTGTTAACTCACCCGATACATTATCAGTTTTTGAGGAAAAGATAGCAAATTTTGAGGAAGAATTGCTCAAATTAGAAAGAGAAAAAGAGAAAATAATAAACAAGGCAAAATTTTTGAGATCTAAACTAAGTCCAAGATTGGACTATTTAGCATCTCTGCGTAAGGAAATCTTAGAGGAACTAACACAGGGTAGCAAAACACCGGCAGAGCACTTGCAGCATCTCACCGGTACAGTATACAGAACTAAGATAGCAATAAAGGAGAGCAAGAAGTTTATGGATGGTATAAACTTAATTTTGGGAGATATTCTTCAGATAATAACTATCCAACTACAAGGTTGAGGTTATGAATTGGTACAACTACAAAATCTACTAACCTTTGTCATTGATGCCAAAGGGGGAGTAGTAGATGAGAAAATTCAAAACACAGGGATCACATGCTCAGGGGGAGCTCTCACATTTTTGGTAACATTTTTTGGTATACACATTTTTGGATATCTTTTTGAAATTTCTCATGAGTGTTGCCATCAATGCCAAAGGGGGAGATTGTTGGCATATGGACACTCCAATGAGACATTGTGTGTGATTGAAGGTTTTGTCATTGATGGCAACCTTGCAACCTATGGCACCGGCAAGACATTATACCGGCAAAGCATTACACAGGCAACCTTGCAATCCTATGGCACTGGCAAGACATTATACTGGCAAAGCATTACACAGGCAACCTTGCAATCCTATGGCACCGGCAAGACATTATACTGGCAAAGCATTAATCAAACAAAATAGTGCTCCGGCATCAACAAAATCAATCTACACTAGCACTGGCACAGAAGATGTACACCGGCACAAAAGGAAATATGTATACCGGCATAGAGGGCAACAGGATTTTTGATATGTAATATTTTGTTTATCATTGTAAGCCGACTTGGCAAATTGTAAAATGACTCTTGTATATAAAAGAGATCATTGTAGGAATTTGTAGGATATGGATAAAAAGCAATAAATAAATTATAAGGCAGACCTAATGTGTGAATTGTAGGTCAAGGGTATATGTAAAGAACAGAGCAAGAACCGGTACTGAATCTGGCATTGAAGATGCTATTGTAAAGCAGTACATAATATTGGATTTGTGTAAATCCTCATTGTAAGTCAGTGTGACTTCTTATTGAGCAGTGAGCTCCAGGCAGTTGGCCTTCCTGCATGTGCAGGCCCCTATTGTAAGTAATATTCTCTTATTGGCCAGTAAGTGAATATTGTGGGTCACAAATCCCACTGAGGTTTTTCCCACATCGGGTTTCCTCGTTAAACATCTTGTGTTATGGTGTTCTTTTCATGTGGATGCTTTTGATTCTATTATTTGCATTAATTCTTGCATACCGGTATACTATTACTTTATATTTTGCATATTCAGTTTTAAGAAAATTTCATTACCGGTCAGATACTGATTCACCCCCCCCTCTCAGTATCTGTGGGAACCCTAACAATTGTAAGGCCTTATCTATTAGTGTTCTTGTAAACAATTTTGCAAGCAATCGTTGATCATGAGCAAAATCAATACACAAGGTTTGGAATGTTTTGACATGCATAAGAGTATCTCCTTTTCCATTATAGAGTTCCAATTGAGGGATCTCCACATGTTTAGGTAGCACGAATTTAACAATATCAAGAGAAAGTGGGCTCGCAACATCAAAGGTGGGCACACTAAACTTGGATTGACTCATGGAAGCAATTGGTTGTTGTAAGGAAGACAATTTTTTCAAGATTGTTGATTGTCATTTCGGTGAAAAAAGTGATGTTAAACATAGGTGATTGAGAAGGTGGTGTGATGTTGTTTTGATTAAGTAAAAATAGGTTTTTTAAAGGAACCCGAACCTTATTACATATGAGGAGAAAGATAAGTCATTAAAGCGGAAGAAAACCGTGCTTGATAACCCAAACAAAAAACAGTTCCCAACCAAAACAAAAAGGGAACTCGAAACACAGAAAGTTGCACAAAGACAGCTAAAGGATAACAAAAGGACAACACAAAGACAAAGACAAGGACAAAGGCAACTAAATATTTTTCATAATATCTTCTGCATGAACCACCATTTGCTTCATGTTGTCTGCAGAGTTCTTCAATTCATTCAGCTCTCATCCCTTGATATCACCCTGATTCCTGGTTGTGTGATGTTGTTGAAAGAAGGCATGGACTGAGAATAAGGTGGTGGGACATTATGATAAGTAGGAATTGGTGATGATTGGGTAGGAAAAGGGATACTTAAAGGAGGAATAAATTTGTTGAAGGAATCACCCCCTTGTGTCACATTGATTGGTTGAGGAATAATAGGAACACTCATGGAAGGCATAGGTAAAGATGGAGGATTAAATGAAGAAGAGAGATTGCCCCCATGACCCATGGTTGTAGGAATGACATTTTGAGTTGATGTAGCCATGATGTTAGATATGAAAGTAGGAATTCTAGTCATAGGATTAGTCAAAGGAATATAGGAATTGACTTGTGTTGAATGTTGTGAATAACCTAGGGTTTTGGCACAACTCTTGATAGGCATGGCATTAGAATCAACAATATGTGAAATGCCACACAATATATCAATTCCATTCTTATCACTTTGAAGCATGTGTTTAAGACCTTCAATTAATGGAAGAGCTTCACTATTAGGGTATTATTGGGACATCCATTATTGAAAGCTATCAAATTGATTGTCCAATGTAGAAAGTTGATCTAAAGAAACTCTAGTTAAAGCTTCTTCTTCATCATGGGATCCATCAATGGGGTGAATAGGCACATGATTAGGATGGGAAGAATTAGCATGATCCTCATTAAAGAAGTCACCCAAATTAGGCTCCATCTCCTCAGTAATTAAACCTTGGGAAGCCTTAATTTTAATGCTTCGTGTAACGGGGATAGGATAGGTAGGACTAATAGTGGTAAAACTCATGCACTAGAGGGAATGTTTGAATTTTGAATTGTGGAACAAAGCTTACAAAATTGATTAATGCAAAATTTAAGAAAATAATGATTACACAATTTGAACTTTGTTGGAGGATGGGGATGACAAAATTTCCAAAAAAGAAAGGAAATTGGAATTTTAAAATTAGGGCCAAGGGAATACCGCTTAATTTTAAAATTAAAAATTTTAAAATTAGGGCCAAGGGAATACCACTTAATTTTAAAATTAAAATTTTTAAAATCAGGGTAGACTATAATTAACCTCTTAATTTTAAATTTTTTCTTGAAAGTTAAAATGTTGAATTTTTAAGGTATTTTCGATTCTAGAGGGATCAAAAATCGATAAAATCACCCAATCTTCTAGATTTAGGCTATTAAATACAGTCATAACAATCTCCTAAAATTTTGGGGAAAAAAGCTGAGGACCGTGGCAGGAATGCACATGGTCCAACCAACTTTTTTTGAAATTTTCAGGGATGGATATTACAATGATTTTAAAGATAACCCCCCAAAATTGGTGAATTTTACAATCTCTAGATGGGCAAAATGAAGGCGCAAATTTATAAATAGGACCCTATTAGGGTTTTGAAGAAAAAGATGAATTGAATTGCAATTTTAAAAAAGGTCAAACCTAATGGATAGGGACACCTTGGAAATTTTTGAGAAATCTGAATGTAAATGAAATTGATTTGAAATTCACACAAAATCCAATTAATTTTAAAAATTAGGGTTTGATGACCTAACCACTTAATTTTGAAATTTGAATTTTGGGAAAAAGGGGGGAAATTGAAATTTTGAATTGTAGGATTGAACACAAATCTGAAAATTAAATGGAAATCCAATTTTTTGCACAAGTTCAAGATGATGTTTGAAATTAGGGTTTTAACAAGTAAACTCTCAATTTTGTAAATTTTATTTGTAAATTGAACAAGACAATGAGGAAATTGGATTTGACAATCAAAACAATTTTCAGATCTAAGATAACCACAAGCCATTTTTACAAATCACAAGTTCAATTTTAATTTTAAAAAAATAGGGTTTTTAATGAATTAACCACTAAGTTTACAGAAATTTGAAACTTGTAAATGAAAAATATATAATTTTGTTCAAAGGAAAGCATGAAAGATGTCGGGTTCACCAAAAAGTAATGGTGGGAAAATGGTGAATGATAAATCAAGAAGGAAACTACCCTTTCCCTCAAAGAGAGATGAGAGTTTCACTATAGATTACCATTCAAGCACTTTTCACCATTACATTAGAAAGAGGAGAGGATAATTCACTAGATTCAATCTCTCCACACAAAGATGGTAGATTGAATTCTGAATGAATTGGGAATGCTAAGTTGATCCCCTTCTTTCTTGTTTGATTTGGAAAAGAATTGATTGAATTATGTAGTGAAAAAGTGACAAAGAATTGATTATAACTTGAGATCAGAATATGGGATGAAGTTGTGCATCTGGATCTAGCAGTAAAATGTCGAGACAAAGTCACCTTGCAAATTTGAAGAAAAGTTGCCTGGACCATGGCGGGAATGTACACTGTCTTCCGAGAAATCCACGAAACAAAAAAGGTTTTTCTGCCTCTACAAATGAAGCTTGAATCGAAAAGTACAGTTGCGCACCTTCAACCTACACACAAAAAAGAGAGGAAAATCGGTTGGGATTGGGGGTTTTCCTTTAGGTCAAACCCCAGTTTTGGAATTAACCAAGTAATAAAAGAAATTACTTGCAAGTAGATGTAAATGAAAGAGTGAATTGTAAATAACCTCAAGGGAGGTTGTAGTAGTAATGTTGATAGAAATGCTTGTGTGGAATATAATGTTGAAATAAATCTCCTCTTCAATGGTTGAATCCTTGACTTGAATGCAACACCTAGCCTTGAAGGGAGACTTGAGAATGCTCAATGGTGGAAAAGAATGCTCGAATGATTGAATGCTTTTGAATGCTTGATCGCTTGTGCACACTCCAATCTTATCTAAATTCACCTTATGCAAATGAGAGGATGAGTTCCCCTTAAATACATGTTTGTGGATTTGAATTTCGTCACGGGTTGATATCAGGGGAGTTTCTCGCCTGAGGAACAACCAACAATGCAACCCTAGGAAGGGTCCTGCCCCAAAATAGGGCAGGGATAGGGGTGCCACACCCCTGTCTTGGGAGGAAAAAGGTGCCACGCCCCTGTCTAAGGTGGAACAGTGGCACCATGCCCTTGTCCTACCCCTTTCTCTAGGGCAGAGTGCAGATAGGGTGATGCAAAGGCCAAGGAAGAAGTTGTTTCTGCAAGTCGAGCAATCTCTGGTCTCTGATCAAGCTAGAGGAATGAAATTCACATGCATGAGGACCCTAATGCAGTCAAAAAATGCTAGGGTTACAATTTTATGACACTACAAACCCCTCAAGCCCAGCCATAAGTCAGAGATTCAATATTCAATCCAACACCATATTAAGAGGACACTTATTCAATAAATGCATAAAAATGAAACATAAAACAACATAAACAAATGCATTCAGGAGATTGATTCTCTTGTTTTCCTATCTACCAAGGTCTTGCACAATAATATTTTTTCTCTCATATTTTAACACCATGCGCAAGAAACTATGAAAGAATAGAAATTGGTTGATTGAAAGTGATTGAAAAATAACTATGATTTCTCAAGTAAGTGAAACAAAACGGCGTTAGGACCTCGAGATTTCAAAAAGTGAGAGACTCAAATGTGAGAGTAGGAATGTATTTATGGATGTCCTCATGAAGAAAGTTCATTGTGGGATAAATGTGGGATAAAGAAGGTGGTTGGAGATAACAATTTGTCCCACATTCTTCAAGTGGATGTGAATAATGGGACAAGAAAGAGATAAATGGAGAATGAGTTTGGTGAATTGATGGAGACGACAGATTGAAAATATTTTTATAAAATGATAGAGATTAATGAATAGATGAACAAAATGATTTAATAATTTACTGAAGGAAAAATAATTTAATGTTTAAATGAAGTTTAATGATTTAGACAAAAATACCTACTTCATTAATAGGATGATTATGAGGATAAATTTTGTGTCTACTTTTTGCCCCTCTTTAAGACAATGCGACCTGTTGTATTGTTTCAAAGAAAAATTGTTTAACTGATATATGCCCTAGAGATATCCTAGTAAGGATGATGATTGATAAGATATGCCTCCTTGAGAGATTGATCAAACAAATTTTGAGAAGATTGATCTCTCGATAGATTATAGGATTAAGATCAGATGATTGATATTGAGTGAGTGATTAAGTGGAGATGCACATTTGATGAAAATGCACAACTAATAGGCATATCTGAAGAATTGATGGAATGATTAGTATAGCTAGGTTGATAAGATGATTAAGCTGAGTGAGTTGATTAAGATGATTAAGATTGATGCTAGCACCAGTTAAGTTGGTACAATGATTGACTGATTGATTGATCAAGGAGTAATAGGAGCCAATTAAGAATCAACTAGGATTGATTTGGTATTGAAATTAAGAGACATGTATTAGTTGGATAAAGCAATTGATTGATCATTAAAACAAGAAGGGTGAAGAAGGATGATGAAGGGAAGATGAAAGAAAGAAATGGATGATAGAAAATGATGAAAAGGAGATGAAATGATGAAATAAATGAAGGAAATGAAATGATAAAAAGGAGGAGGTGATGAAAACAAAAGAAGTGATGAGATAAATAAAGAAGGAATGAAAGAAATGAATAATTGATGAGAAAGACAAAGAAGTGATGAAAGTTCTTGTATTTTTTAAGTACTTATATCATCATTGAGCTTATTATGAAAAAAGGATGAACTGATTTGGATATGAATTAGACCCAAATTAATCATACCAGTTGCATATAGGAAGACACATCAGATAATTAAGGAATTCCCTAATTCACATGAGACCCATACATCCTTGATGATATTAGACAATCATGTCCTAAGATGAGTCATCAAATTAATAAGGAATAATCCCTAGGAAGAAAACAAGTGAACATTCCCCATCCTCACCTTTGTAGTCAAAAACATGATCTAATAGATAAAATCTCTAGTCAGAGACATCCCGGATAAAGCTAAAAGACATGACACCAAAGATAAAAGTAGAAACAATCAAAGACCTACAAACAAGAAGATGTCATGTCTCCAGATGTTGATGGAGGATATGAAATTATTTCTTGGATCTCAAAAGCCCAATCATAAGCCAAAAATTTAAGTTTAAATCCAACATTAATTAATGGATCTCTTCCCTATTAAATGCAAAACATCAAACATATAAACAACTTCAACTACACATTCAACAAATGCTTGAGTCTATTGCTTTCCTATATTCCAAGATCTCCAATTTAGAACTTTATGTTGGAATGCACTGATACCGGTAGTAAAATGAGAGGGCGGGTGAGTCAATTTACTAACAATAATAAAAATCAATTAAATTAAGAGCCTTAAACCAGAGCACAACCCAATGAAGAATATAACATGAAAGCACAACACACATAACACCAATATTTGATGTGGAAAACTTGAAAAGGGAAAAACCATGGTGGGAAACCCTACCCACAATCAGATGAATACTCTGTAGTAGTATTGTGAATAATTACAATGGGGTCTGCACACGTAGAAATACCAACAGCCTATAGCGCACTGCTCATCACAAAGGGAAGTCTCACTAACTTACAAAATCATCAAACTACAATCGGAAAGCAATGAACTGTGAAAGTAGCATCTACTAATGCCTGATACAGTTCCAGTTAAGCATTGATGTCTGCTCTACAATACAAAACCTTTCCAACCTTCATCTGAATGATATGACTTTATTCGCACTTAATCCTCCTATGATAATGTAGACTTAACCAACCATCGATCTCTTATCTATATCTGAATTACATGAACAAGTCACCTATAAATACAAATCATCAACCTTATTGACAAGGTCGGCTAAACCCTAAACCCATAAACTCATAATTACAAAAATTACATCACATGATACCACCAGACCAATATTATGATTTACATTACATAGCATGGACCTAAATCAAGTAGCCAAACAATTATATCCATCGAGGATTCCACTAAGACTAAAATCCAACACACTTCACTTATCGGTAGAAACCCTCAGTGTAACTTTAACGAGACCCAAATAAGACCACCATAATAGCACACCATCCAAAGAAAAGTTGTTAAATGCTCGGGATATGAATAGGAAGCACCAAAAACATGATATAAATTGATTCCATAAGCCGGACCCAAAATCCATTGACCAAGTCACCAAAACAGCATACTGGTAAAGCTAACCGAGAACACCAGAAGCCGGTAAACCCAAAAGCTAGCTGGTAAATCCAAGAGCAAGTCGATAACTGGAAATACCAAAAGTGATAGCCAAACCATGAAGCCACCAGAATATAGAAAGAATATAACCATCAGAATAAGCATCCAAAACCGATTCTAGAGGTTTGATCATATTAGATCAGAATCACAACCAAAACCAAAATGATCACCAAGACTAACCGGGATATAGTGTTGACATCAATGACAACACTTAACCAAAATCTAGCATATTTCCAACACTTTAGTGCTCTCAGATTTTTGCACAACACATAAGAGGCTAAGGAAGAATGGAATGGTTGATTGAAAGTGATTGAAAATAAAATACTAAGTATGCAAAAGATTTCAAAATGACATTATGACAAGATGTTTCAATAAGTCTGAGAGACAAATGTGAGAAGGAGAGATTTTATAGGGCCATCCTCATGGGAGAAACCAAGTTATGGTGAGAATGTGGGATAAAGGAGTTAGTTAGATAGGTAAGTATTTGTCCCACATTCTCTAAGTGGGTGTGATTGGAGAGGAAAGAAGGGGGATAAATAGAATGCGGTTAGGATACAGTGAAGATTTATGAAAGAAAATTTAATGAATTGGATAATTGAATGAGTTAATTAAATAGAAAATAAAATCCATTTGATTAATAGAGGAATTATGATAACTATGATGATGAATTTGATAAAAAAATTTATGTGTCTACAATAGCACCTCCCTTTCACTAGGTAAGTCACTATAATCATCCTCACTATTTGTCACCC
Source organism: Cryptomeria japonica (assembly GCF_030272615.1). Classification (NCBI taxonomy): domain Eukaryota; kingdom Viridiplantae; phylum Streptophyta; class Pinopsida; order Cupressales; family Cupressaceae; genus Cryptomeria; species Cryptomeria japonica. The sequence goes on along the minus strand of NC_081414.1, from coordinate 194,596,845 downwards.
AGTTTTATACCAAGAACCAAAAGCCTTCTGACCATTCTCTATCAAAAGTGGTTTCCTCTCTAGTTTCCTTTTTAAAGAACTCAAAGGCGTAGCTTCATTGTGCTCGGTGGTCTTTAGGAGAGCAACTTCTAATGTTGGCCACAACGGGGCACCAGAGAAAAACTGCATCCTTTTCCGAGTATGCCTTCAAATCCATCGTTGTAGAGATGCCAATTCCATAGTGACCCACCTCCAAGACTTGATCCAACCAACTAGTTAGGTCTTTTATAAACAACCTTGTGGTCAACCTGGCAATTAATTCCTTTGGAGCTCCAAGATCAACCAAGAATCACACAAAATGCGACATAATATCCTCACTAAAAAATATTTCCCAAGGACCCATTTTATAGTGGCTAACACCAACACATTATCTGTATTTATCAATTGTTCCATTTGTATGTCAGTTATTGTGCCTAGAAAGGCTCTCTGCATTTTGTTAGCAATTTGAATCTAACTGGAGTACATATACTACTACTCAAACTATTAGAATTATGCTAAAACTCTTTTTTGTAGGCCTAATCTTCAAAGTTTGGAATGATTTTGTTAAGAGAGTAGAATTCCTTTCATAGACAATCTAGGTCACTCTACATACAAACAAATATGCATCTACTTTTTGAGGTGTACAATCTTGCCCCTTCCTAAGTTTCAAGATGTCTTGGGCATCGTGCTCATAGTTTCCATACTCGGTAAGTTTATTTAAATGTCCTTTTAATTTGACAAAAGAATGTTTGTATTGCTCTTTCTTTTAAAGGGTAAGTGGGAATTTAATGCATTTATTCCTCCTATTTATAACTAAAGATTTATTTTGATTTGGCTTGAGATGTTAACCGATATGTCAGAAATTTGTTGTACCAATTTGGTCCTATCATTAGTCATGTGGCATTATCCATGAGATAATTCATGATAAGCAATTAATTTTTCTTAATTTAAAGCATTTAAGAGACATGTATCAACATTAAGTGAAAAAATCTAAAGGTTTCCCTTGCTACCACTTTGGTTTCCAACCTAAATATATAATGCTATTATCGACAAAATCTTAAGTAATTGAAAAGAAAAGCAAAAAGTAAAAAAGAGAAAAATAATGTTGCTTTAAGAATGTTATATTTAGGTGGCACATATAACTCTACCAGGGCTATAGACACTAAACTATCAATAAAGCAATATTCATCGAAAACCAAAGTGATACCCTTGTCGGGACTATATACGCCTCTCTGGCAACAAGGATCTATCTAGTTGGCTATGAGGGATTTACCAAACTATGTAGCTTAATGTTGTTGCGTCCTATTCTTTGTTTCACCTTATGAAAATGGGGTAATTAACAATCAAATGCACACATGATTGACTAGCATTCCCTATCTAGTATTGTGACCTTCTTGGTACAATTCATTTCTTTTATATAGGGTTTTTATCGTTGGTTAGATTAGCCTAATTATTTTTGTTATAACTATGAGGATTTGATGCATTCATTCATTTTCTTTCTTTTGAAAAGCAAGGGCCTCTTATTAGCATTGTTGGAAATTGGATATTAATATAATTACTACTAAATATATTCGTGCCCATGTGGACCTCTACCTCTTTTGCCCTAAGAGTCTTTTCCCAATGTTTTGGAGTCTATTAGAGGTTTTATTTCTTTTTCCTCTCTCCCTTTCCTCGTCTATTTTCAAAGAAAAGAGTCAAGTTTTGAAATCTCGGAGGTTGTTTCACAGAGCGCAAACGAGGTCCCACATATGTAAACCTTCTTGACTACCCTTACATAAGGCGAAAGCCTTATTAAGGATCAACATATACCTAAAGTGTTAATGAATGAGTTAATTAAATATATGTAACACTAAATAAAAATGTATGAAAATAAACAAAATGCTAAAAATCTAAAGGTGTATTAAAATTAATAAGCTATAATTAAATAATATACAAAAGAGAAATATATGTGACTTGATTAAAGAAAACTAATTTAATATCAGCCCATAATAATCAGTCCCATTTTTAAAAAAAATTAATATAGTGAAGTCAATATTTCTCAGTTGATCTTCACTTTTGGACACCTGTAGCAGCAAAGCTATTAAGAACACAAAGATGATGCAAACTAGTGATTTGTGAGATTTTGTGTGTAGATTCTAATTTATTTTTAGAAATAAATTATGAATCTTTCTACCTATCTTTTTGTAGTGTCATGAAATTGCAACCCTTGCAATTGTTGATCACATTAGGGTCCTCACACACAAGAATCAAATCCCTAAGCCTGATCGGAGACTGAAGACTTGCTCAACGCCTGAGAACCGCATCTTGCTTGCCCTTCGCACTGCCTAGACTGCATCCTTTCCTACAAAAAAGAGTAGGACGGGGGTGTGGAGCCCCTTTCCCCTACCCCATTTTGGGACAGGACCCTTTTCAAATGTGCTTTGGAGGTTGCACATTGAGCGGGAAGACCCCCCTAATGTCGGCCTGTGACAGAAAATCAGTCAATTAACCCTAATTGACAAGTATTTAAGTCGCATTTTCCCTCCCGTTTGGCAAGAAGTTCAACGATCGAAAAACTTGGATAAGCGATAAGGTGGACATAAGCTCAACCATTCCTTTCCAGCGTTGAACATTCTCAAGTCTCCCTTCAAGGCTAGGTGTTGCATTCAAGTCAAGGGTTCAACCATTGAAGAGGAGATTCATTCCAACATTCAACTTCATACAAACAAATCTACCTACATTCTATCTACAACCTCCCTTGAGGTGACTTACATTTCAGTCTTTCATTTACATTTACTTGCAAGTACTTTCTTTCATCATTTGGTTAATTACAAAATTGGGGTTTGACCTGAAGGCAAACCCTCAATCCTGACACCTTTGCCTCTCTTTTCTATGTGTAGGTTGCAGGTGTGCAGTTGTACTTTCGGATTTGGGCTCCATTTGCAGAAGCGGAAAAACCCTTTTCATTTCGTGGATTTTTTAGAGGACCGTGTACATTCCCGCCATGGTTCGGTCAACTTTTTCCAAAATTCACAAGGTGACTTCATTTCGATAGATTATTGCCAGATCCAAGTGCACATCTTCATCCTATGCTTCTATCTTGAGTTATAATTAGATCTTTATCACTTTTACACTTGATCATAAGTACACAATTCAAACAATTCAAATCTCAATCTCAGAAGAAGGGATTCACTTACCATCACTCAAAATTCAATCTCTTTCTCTAGAGGGTGAATCTAGTGTATTTTCCTCCCTCTTCCAATGTAATGTGGAAAATGTTGGCATTACAGTAAGAAAGATTGTTGATATTCAATAACGATATTGAGAAGGTTGTTGAAGTTTATTAATATAACTGAAGAAGGATGATAACTATCTTTATAACATTATTTTGGCATTGATGTCAAGAAACTGATTATCTGATTCAGTATGATGTTGCCATATCTTAAGAAGAGAGAATTAAGATGTCAGTAAAAGACACAGAAAGAATGTGATGAATAAAGGGAGGAATAATTTATTCAATGGGAAACTATTAGCGAGTTAGACAATGATGAGATCATGATGTTTAGATTGTTTTGATATCCTACATATGTCGTTGATTGTAAGGTTAATACTATACTATGCAACCGAGCAAGGAACCTAGTCGGTAAATCCTAAGGTTATCGATATCGGTTAATGAAGGTGAAATGTCTACCGAGTAAAGTTTAGTAGTTACCGAGTTGCAACCGAGTTATGACAGTGCACATGGGATGGATAAAAGCATTATTTAATGAAGGAAAATGATTAGCTAGAAATGTATAAATGATTGGTATGCCGTGAATGAAGTTTGTTAAGGATCTATGGCGAAGGAAAATTGGTAGAAAGATCTACAGCGCAGATTGAACCACAATAACCTTATGCAAGTTCCAAGAAGGGAATGCAAGTCCCGAGGTAAGGTAAAATGTTTTCAGATCGGAAGGATACATTGAACCTAGTCAAGTTTGAAGATCTGATGGCTAAGATTGATCATGGGAAATGTGATCAAGGAGATTTAGCGGTTAGCAATTGTTTATAAATAAGGAATTATTGATAAACAATGTATGTGGGCAAGTGTATGCACATGGATGCTACATAGTGATTACTGAGCACAGAAGCTTGAAGACCTATTTGAATAACAGAGTAGAAAGCCTAGCAGAGGGACAAGATAAGTCCTATGACTAGATTGTTTTGAGCAAATAAGAATCTTCTTTAGCATTTTAGATGTGAAGTTGCAGATAGATTTTATTACTATTATTTTGTAAGTGACAAAAAATCTCTTAACTGAGTGGACTTAACAGTCTTATATGTAAACCCTCTAGCAAGGTAACATTCTAAGAGAGTGTTTGAAATCCTTTAACAAGGTCACTTCTAACAACGTGAAGATCCTAACAGATCTGAGGGAAATCCCTTAACCGGGTCACATCTAGCAATGTGTTTGTAATCTTTAACAAGATTTTCTTTTAACCGAGCATACTCTAGAATAGTATATTTCTTAGTGGGTCCTAAATCCCACAGTGGTTTTTCCCTATTTGGGTTTCCATGTTAAATCTGGTGTTATGAGTGTTGTTATGATTATGTGTTCTTAAGTTTGCATGTTTAACAGTTTTTGGTTAAGTTGCTGAAGTATAAGTTACCGAGGTTGAATCTGTTGATTTTATGGAAGTTTAAGTTTGTATGATTCACCCCCCCTCTCATCTTTTTAGCTATTGGCATCTGTACTTTACATTAAGTATCAGTACTAACAATTGGTATCAGAGATTTGGACTCTGGAAGATAAATTATAAAGGTACTTGAGGCAAAGATCCGAAGATGTATAAAAGGGATGCACCGAAGCTGAACAAGTCAAGTTTCTCCACATGGCAAAAAATGATGAAGCTACATTTATCAGGAATTGGAGAATATGCAACATATTATCTGGAGAATGATTACATTGCACCGAACACCAACCCTATGACCTTGGAAGAGATAAAGGCAAAGCAAGAACATATTCAAGCTATGATTGAAATAACATTAGCATTGACCGACTCAGAGTTTAATGATCTAGAAGGCTGCAATGATGCAAAAGGAATGTGGACTAAGCTCACATCTGTGTATGGAGGTGATGAACATGTTCAAAGAGAAAAAGTAGATATTCTAAGAGGACAACTTGAATCCATGAGGATGAATGAAGGTGAGAACATAACCCAATACAGTACAAGACTAAAGGAGATTGTCAATCAAATTAAAGGAGTAGGTGGAACTATTGAATAAAAGGATATAACAAGTAAGTTGTTGAGAACCCTTCTACCAGCTTATGCTATTCGAGTCTCTGCAATCAATGAATTGAGATATGTACCTAACATGCCAGTTTCTTTGGATGCTACTATTGGTAAGCTACATGCATTTGAATTAAGTAATTTTGATAACAGTGGGTCTTCGGTAAATAAAGTAGAATCTGCATTAAGTTCTTTTCATATTGGTGAATCTGATGATTACAATGATAGAATGAGTAAGTACTCTGAAGGAGATCATAGTGGAGCAAGTGAAAGATTTCGCATGAACATGGAAAAAGTGCACAGATTGTATGAGGAAATCAAGAAGCGAGAAGAATTTGAAGCATTATTAGCTAGAAGGTTACCGAGAGGAAAAGGTAAGTATAAAGGAAAACTACCTTTAAAATGTTTCAATTGTGATAAAATAGGACATATGGCTTCTAATTTCCCTGACAAAGAATCTAGTGAAAAGAGAGAATGCCGAGATAACAGGCAGAAAGATAACCAATACAGAGGACACCAAGATTTCAGAAGGAGAGATAGAAAGACATGTCTAGTAGCAGATGAGGAATCCAACGATGACAAATCTGATGAAACTGATACTGAGGAAGTTGTTTATGTGGCTATTAAAGATGGATCTAATGAGGAAAGGTATGAATAAAAAGCCCTAATATCTCACATAAATAATAATGATTCTTGGATCATAGACAGTGGATGCTCACATCATATGACAGGTGATAAACACAAGTTTGTTAAATTAGAAGACTATGATGGAGGCTATGTAAGATTTGGTAATGATGCACCATGTCCGGTAAAAGGTAAAGGTTCTATAACACTTCTTGACAATGCTAAATGTGATGATGTATACTGGGTTGAAGGTTTGAAATACAATTTGTTGAGTGTAGTACAGCTAAACAATATAGGATATCGAATAGAATTTCAGAAAGGAATTGTCGAAGTTCATGACAAGCATGGAAAGTTAGCTGCTACCGGGACACAAACAAAAGGTAATACATTTCATCTTGACTCAACTCGGAACAAGTGTCTTTATGCAAAGATAGATGATACTTGGTTATGGCATAAAAGGTTTTATCATGTAAATTTTGATAATGTGATCAAAATAAGTAAGAAGCACCGAGTAAGAGGACTACCGAGTCTCAAAAAACCTGAGAATGCTATGTGCCGAGGATGCCAGATAGGTAAGATGACAAGATCAAGCTTTACAAGTAAGTCCTACACTTCTAAAGGAATTTTAGATCTAATACACACTAATCTTTGTGGTCCTATGAAAGTTAAAAGTTATTATGCTGATAAATATTTCATATTATTTGTGGATGATTACTCAAGGATGATGTCAGTTATGTTTTTAAAAGAAAAATCAGAAGCTTTTCAAATGTTCAAATGGTATAGGGCAAGAGTTGAAAATGAAACAGGAAGACAACTAAAATGTCTTAGATCTGATAGAGGAGGAGAATTCACTTCTGATGAATTTAACTTATACTGCAATGATCATGGTATAAAGAGGCAAGTATCTACATCAAGAACACCTCAGCAAAATGGGATAGCCGAGAGAAGAAACAGATCAATTGTGGATTGTGCAAGAACCTTGATGATAGAAAAGAGGGTACCTCAAACATTTTGGAGAGAAGCAATTTGCACTGTAGTTTACGCCCTAAACCGAGTTCAACTAAAGAAAGGAACTATGAAGACACCATATGAGATTTGGTATGACAAGAAACCTAATGTAAGCTACTTTGAAATCTTTGGAAGTAGATGCTATGTTCACAAAGATGACAGAAATGGAAAGTTTGATCAGAAAAGTGAAGAAGGAATGTTTCTTGGTTATTCTTCTAGAAGTAAAGCATTTAAATGTCTAATCAAATCATCTAACAAAATAGTGGAAAGTGCAAATGTGAAAATTGATGAATTTGCAGAAAGAAATGATGAAGGAAATTCCAAAGAACCAGAAGATTATGAAGAATTTGTTTATGTTCAACCGAGAAGTCCTACCGAGAAAGCTGTTGAAGAAAATGAAGATAATGTCCAGTTATTGAGTGATGAAGAAGATCATACAGAACCCACCGAGCCTATATTAGCCAAATATGTCAGAAGACATCATGCATCAAGTCAGATTATAGGAGATAAAGATGATCCAGTGATGACAAGAAACAAACTGAGATAGAACACATGTTTGATTTCTGAATTTGATCCGAGAATAGTGAAAGAGGCATTTAACAGTGAAGATTGGGTAAATGCTATGACAGAAGAGATTGATCAAATCAAGAAGAATGACACATGGACACTAATCCCAAGACCAAAGGACAAAAATGTAATCAGTACTAAGTGGATTTTCAAAAACAAGCTAAATGAAAAAGGTGAGGTCATTCACAACAAAGCAAGACTAGAAGGAGTAAGAACATTGTTGGCATATGCTGCTTTCAAAAATTTCAAGGTATATCAAATGGATCTTAAATCTGCATTTTTGAATGGTATACTAGAAGAAGAAGTTTTCATTGAACAACCTGAAGGATTTGTTGAAGATAGGAGTAAAGATTAGGTATGCAAACTGAACAAAGCTTTATATGGTCTGAAACAAGCACCTAGAGCATGGTATGAAAAATTTCACTCTTATTTAATCAAGATTGGTTTTATAAGGACAAGTGAAAACAACAATATGTACATGAAGAAAGATGAGGATAATGGAATATTGATCTTGGCCATATTTGTTGATGACATTATATTTTGTGGAAATGACTCCTTATGCAAGAACTTTGGAAATGAAATGTGCAAATAATTTGAGATGTCACTAATCGGTGAGATAAAGTATTTTATAGGTTTACAGATATTACAAATGAAAGATGAGATTTTCATTACTCAATCCAAGTACATAAAGGAAATCTTGAAGAAATTTGGAATGAAGGATTCTAAACCAGTAAGTACTCCTATGACTACTAACTGTAAATTATCAAAGAATGATGAATTTGCATCTGTTGATGAGACACTTTACCGATCTATGATTGGAAAATTGCAATATGTTGTGCATAGTAGACCGGATATAGCACATGCAATAGGTATTGTAGCAAGATTCTCTATAGATCCTAAGGAAACTCATATGACAGCAATCAAGAGAATTTTCAGATACCTGAGAGGCATTGAAGATTATGGCTTAGTATATGAAAAGAGGAATAATTTTGATTTAAAAGTTTATACTGATGCTGATTGGGCAGGCAACATAGATGACAGGAAAAGCACAAGTGGTGGAGCTTTCTTTTTGGGAGAAAGACTAGTAAGTTGGCTTAGCAAGAAACAAGGATGTATTTCTCAATCTACAACAGAAGCTGAATATGTTGTTGCAGCATTGAATTGTACCAATATAGCATGGATCAAACAACTGTTGGAAGGTATAAATGAGAAATTTACCGAGCTAGTAACTATATTCTATGATAATACAAGTGCCATTAACATTTCAAAGAATCCAGTGATGCATTCTAAGACAAAGCATATATCTATAAAGTATCACTATCTCAGAGAAGAAGTTCAAGAGAAGAAAGTTGTGCTGGAATATATTAGTTCAAAGAAGCAATTAGCAGACATCTTCACAAAGCCACTGCCAAGGGACACTTTTGAGTATCTCAGAAGCAATTTAGGGGTCCTACCCCTATCTTCTACTCACTGACCGAGTTCGGTGAAAGCATCAATTCGATGAATATACAGAATATTATGTGTGGATTGATGTTGATTTACACACTTTAGAAGGTTTTCTAAAGTTGTGCAAGAAAAATGAATAGAGACAAGTCGATCTGACTGAGACTGAGATGTTACACAAGGCAAATCACTTCACAGAGGAAGAAATCATGATTTAGTTCTTTTACTTCTTGGCATTGTTGTCAAAGGGGGAGAAGACTAAATGGTTGCAAGACTAAATGGTTGACTGCATGATAAAGCCCTGAATGGTGGAAATAACAAAAGACTAATGACAGGGGGAGTAGATTGCAAAAATGAAGAAGACTAAATGCAAGTCAACAGCTCAGAAGCCTAATGGAAAATGGAGAAGACTTCAGAAGACAACAGATCAAGGATAAAAGGAGAAGTCTAACAGCAATCTGAATCCGAATCAATTTGAATATCTTGTTGGTATTACCATTTAATTGTTGGCATTACAGTAAGAAATATTATTTATATTCAATAAGGATATTGAGAAGATTGTTGAAGTTTATTAATATAACTGAAGAAGGATGATAACTATCTTTATAACATTATTTTGTCATTGATGTCAAGAAATTGATTATCTGATTCAACATGATGTTGCCATATCTTAAGAAGAGAGAATTAAGATGTCGGTAAAAGACATAGAAAGAATGTGACGAATAAAGGGAGGAATAAGTTATTCAATGGGCAACTATTATCGAGTTATAAAATGATGAGATATGATGTTTAGATTGTTTTGATATCCTACATATGTCGTTGATTGTAAGGTTAATACTATACTATGCAACTGAGCAAGGAACCTAGTCGGTAAACCCTAAGGAACCTAGTCAGTAAACCCTAAGGTTATCGATATCGGTTAATGAAGGCGAAATGTCTACAGAGTAAAGTTTAGTAGTTACTGAGTTGCAACCGAGTTATGACAGTGCACATGGGATGGATAGAAGCATTATTTAATGAAGGACAATGATTAGCTGGAAATGTATAAATGATTGGTATGTCATGAATAAAGTTTGTTAAGGATCTATGGCGAAGGAAAATCTGCAGAAAGATCTACAATGTAGATTGAACCGCAATAACCTTATGCAAGTTCCAAGAAGGGAATGCAAGTCTTGAGGTAAGGTAAAAAAATTTCAGATTGGAAGGATACATTGAACCTAGTCAAGTTTGAAGATCTGATGGCTAAGATTGATCATGGGAAATGTGGTCAAGGAGATTTAGCGGTTAGCAATTGTTTATAAATAAGGAATTGTTGATAAACAATGTATGTGGCCAAGTGTATGCACAGGGATGCTACATAGTGATTACCGAGCACAGGAGCTTGAAGACCTGTTTGAATACCAGAGTAGAAAGCCTAGCAGAGGGACAAGATAAGTCCTATGACTAGATTGTTTTGAGCAAATAAGAATCTGCTTTAGCATTTTAGATGTGAAGTTGCAGATAGATTTTATTACTGTTATTTTGTAAGTGACAGAAAATCTCTTAACCGAGTGGACTTAACAGTTTTATATGTAAACCCTCTAGCAAGGTAACATTCTAAGAGAGTGTTTGAAATCCTTTAACAAGGTCACTTATAACAAAGTGAATATCCTAACAAATCTGAGGGAAATCCCTTAACCGGGTCACATCTAGCAATGTGTTTGTAATCTTTAACAGGATTTGCTTTTAACTGAGCATACTCTAGAAGAGTATATTTCTTAGTGGGTCTGAAATCCCACAGTAGTTTTTCCCTATTTAGGTTTCCACGTGAAATCTGGTGTTATGAGTGTTGTTATGATTATGTGTTCTTAAGTTTGCATGTTTAACAGTTTTTGGTTAAGTTGCTGAAGTATAAGTTATCGAGGTTGAATCTGTTGATTTTATGGAAGTTTAAGTTTGTATGATTCACCCCCCCCCCCCTCTCATCTTGTTAGCTATTGGCATCTGTACTTTACATTAAGTATCAGTACTAACAGAAAATGTGTTTGAAAAGAAATCTGAAGTGAAACTTTTATCTCTCCTCAAAGGGAAGAAAAGCTTTCCTCTCGATATCTCCATCATTCACCTTTTCTCAACATCACATTTTGGTGAATCCGACGTCTTACATGCTTTATTCTGAAAATCATTACATATTTTTCATTTACAAGTTTAATTTTCATGCAAACTTAGTGGTTAATTCATTCAAAACCCTAGTTTTTTAAAATTGAAATTGAGCTTGTATTTTGCAAAAATTGCTTATTATTGTCTTAGATCTGAAAATTGCTTTGTTGGTCAAATTCAATTTCTTCATTGCCTTGTTCAATTTGTAAATCAAATTCACACAAAATTAAGAGGTTAATTCTCAAAACCCTAATTTTTAAAAATCATCTTGAAATTATGCAAAAATTGAATTTCCATTTAATTTTCAGATTTGTGACTGCTTTCAGACTTACCTTCTATTCTACAATTCAAATTTTCAATTTCCCTCCTTTTTCAAAATTCAAAATTTCAAAAATTAAGTGGTTAGGTCCTAAAACCCTAATTTTTTAATTTTGTTGGATTGTGCAAATTTTAATCAATTTCATTCAAATTCAGATTCCTAAACATTTTTCAAGCTGTCCCTATCCATTAGGTGTGACCCTTTTCAAATTTGCAATTCAATTCCTCTTTTTCTTCAAAACCCTAATAGGGTCCTATTTCCACATTTGAACCTTCATTTCACCTATTTTGAAATCGTAAAATTCACCATTTTGGGGGGGTTAGCTTTAAAATCATCGTAATATTCATCCCTGGAAATTTAAAAAAAAGTTGGTTGAACCGTGTGCGTTCCAGCCATAGTCCTCGACTTTTTTTTTTCAAAATTTCAGGTGACTGTTATGGCTATATTTAAAAGCCTAAATCCAGAAGATTGGCTGATTTTGTCAATTTTTGACCCCTCTAGCATCGAAAATACCTTCAAATTTCAAGAATTGTTTAAAAATTAAGAGGTTAATTCTAATCTGCCCTGCTTTTAAAAATTTTGCTTTTAAAATTAAGTGGTATTCCCTTGGCCCTAATTTTAAAATTCCAATTTCCTTTCATTTTTGGAAATTGTGTCATCCTCTTCTTCCAACAAAGTTTAAATTGTTTAATCAGTATTTTCTTAATTTTTGCATTAATCAATTTTGTAAGCTTTGTTCCAAAGTCAAAATTCCAACTTTCCCTCTAGTGCATGAGTTTCACCACTATTAGTCTTACCTACACTATCCCCGTTAGACGAAGCATTAGAATTAAGGCCTCCCAAGGTTTAATTACCGAGGAGATGGAACATAATTTGGGTGACTTCTTTAATGAGGATAATGTTGATTCTTCCCATCCTAATCAGGTCCCTATCTATCCAATTGATGAATCCCATGATGAAGAAGAAGCTTTGACTAGAGTTTCCATAGATCAACTTTCAAAATTAGACAATCAATTTGATAACTTTCAACATTGGATGTTCCAAGAGTACCCTAATAGTGAAGATCTTCCATTAATTGAAGGCCTTAAACACATGATTCAAAGTGATAAAAATGGAATTGATATATTGCGTGACATTTGTAATACCCTAAAAATGGTCATCTAAACCATAGGCCCCTAATCTCGACAACGTCACCAAGGTCCTAACCAAAGGCAATTAAATCAATCTTGAGCACACAATTAATTCCTAAAATCATCAAATGTCACATGGCAAATCAATCACTCAATATTAATTAAATATTTATTTAATTAATTAAATCATTCCAAGTAAATCATTTTAAACAATTATCTTATTTATTTTAATTAAATATCTTAGCATATTTACTTAAATAAAGCAATTTGCCATAAATCTTCAAAAAAGGAAACACATCAAGAAAGAGGAATTAATTTAATTAAATAAAGCAATTTGCCATAAATCTTCAAAAAAAGAAACAAATCAAGAAAGAAGAATTAATTCAATTAAATAAATCAATTGAGCACAAATCTTCAAAAATGGAAATAAATCAAAAAAGGAATTAATTGACAAAAAAGAATTAAAATTTGAGAAAAGAAATCAATTGGAGATAATCTTGAAAAAAAAAAATTAAAAATTGATAGATAATCTCAAAGAAAAGAATCAAAACAATTAAATATTAAAATTGAATGAAATAGAGAATAAATCAGTTTTTTCCTGATTTTAATCTTAATTTTAGTTCAATTTCCTTTAAATCAGTTTTTTCTTGATTTAATCTTATTTTTAGTTCAATTTCCTTTAAAATTGAGAAAAGCATCCAATCACATCAATTCACCTGGATTGTGCTTCCTCTTGGAAAATCTTGACCGCGCATCATCATTTGATCTCAACCATTGGTTTCTTTCTGAATTTTCTATAAATTCAGGCTCATCTCTCATTCAAAGGGAGGCTGGAGAATATATTGTTATTATACTGTTTTTGCTCTAGGATTTCATTGATATATTGCATATTAATTATTTCATATTAATTAAATCATTTAGTTTAATATTGCAAAAATATTGTTAGATTAATATTGCATCCATCTAGCATTCATCATGTTCATATAGATAAAATCCTTCGTCTTGATGTTGTCTAGTCACTGGTATTGCTTATAATCTGAGAGCAATCTTATACTCGCATCTTTTAGAAGGCAATGGGTCGATTTGTTATGGTTTATTTATTCATTGATTATATCTGATTAACCATGAATGTAATGACTTAATTGAAGTGTTGTGTCTTGCAGATACAGATTCTCATACCACTTTTCACACACACAACATTGTTCATATTATTGATTCTAAAGTCATGCCTATCATGAGTTGTGTTGAGAACTTAGGTTATTCATAACCTTCAAATCAAATCAATTCTTCTATTCCTTTGACCACTTCAATGGCTAGTGTTCCTGTAGTCACATAAATCTGTCCACTTAATTAAATGAATATTTAGTATTTATTTGATTATTTAACCATCAATTAATAATTAATTAAATTAATATATTTAATTAATTCATCTTAACCCTCTTCTTCTATTAATTAAATAAATTAATAGTTATTTAAAATCCCCTAAAATCCCACCTCTCACATTTAAATAAATTAACATTTATTTAATTCACCTTTATCCTTCACCCACTTGTATTTTCCTACAAATGCAAGTTGCACAACTATTTTAAATAAATTATTTATTTAAATCACCTTTATCCTCCACCCACTTGCATTTTCCTACAAATGCAAGTTGCACAACTATTTTAAATAAATTATTTATTTAAATCACCTTTATCCTCCACCCACTTGCATTTTCCTACAAATGCAAGTTGCACAACTATTTTAAATAAATTATTTATTTAAAATCCTATTTATCTTCACCCACTTGAAACCTTTAATGGTTTCCCTTAAAGTCTTCAAACTTAATGGCTTCCTTCTAGAGTCTTCTCAAACCTTTAATGGTTTCCCTTAAAGTCTTCAAAACTTAATGGTTTTAAAGTCTTCAAACTTGATGACTTCCTTCTGTAGTCTTCTTAAGCCTTTAAAGGTTTCCCTTAAAGTCTTCAAACTTAATGGCTTCCCTTAAAGTCTTCTTAAGACTTTAATGGCTTCCTTCTAGAGTCTTCTCAAACCTTTAATGGTTTCCCTCAAAGTCTTCAAGCATTTTAATGCTTTATCTTCCTTTTTCTAATTTAAATAAATTAATATTTATTTGAATATTTATCCAAATGCAAATTACACCATTTAATTGAAATAAATTATTTTATTTTAATTGAAAATACCAAAATTCCCCCCACTTGCATTTTCCTACAAAATCCACTTGCATGCCTAAACCCCTTCTAGATTCTTCTAAACCTTTCCTAATTAACCTAATCCATCCCCTAAATATTGTCACATTCCTAAGCAAATTGGAGTCACTTCTCAAAGACTCCAAAGTCTTTGAAAAGCAATTAATGATTTGTGTGTTCAACAAATTAACCTCTAAAGTCTTCCAAACCACTTATGGCTCTTACATGACCATTAATGGTTAATTCCACTTGCACCCATGGTTAAGGACTTTGACCCCTAACTTAACCCTCATGTAACCCATGTGTCTCTTAAGGCATTTATTTCTTTGACTAGGGTAACCATCATGTCCCCTCAAGCATTTAATGCTCCTTATCTCTCCTCTCAATCCTCCTCATGGTGACACTTGTCAACATGGGATTGGGTTGAAAGTCTCACATGGATTGAATATCTTTCAATCCTAACCCTTGTTAAGATTACTCAATCTTAACCCTTCATTTCCCCATTTCTTCTATAAATAGAACCCTTCTCCTCAAGCAAAGAGGAAGCATTAGAGTATTGTTGTTATACTGGCATTAGCATAGAGCTTTCTCATAGCATCACTATCTACACTTGCATAGCATTTTCTTATCATATTCAACCATCTTGAATCTCTATATGGCATCCATGGCTAGTGCTAACAGTTGAGAGCTACACTCATTTGGGACTTGGAGAGGAGAGGAACAAGGGAGGAGCAACTATGAGCATCTTGATTAGCTATTTTATTCTATGTTTATATGCTTTCTATTTCATGCTTAATATCTCTCTTGATATGCCTATTTAGGATAATCTTTTGTTGCTAACACTAACGTTTGTTTCTTGTGCTCTTGTGTGTGTTGCCATCAAATAGATTTTCTAATCCTTTTTGCAGAGCATCATTTGGTGAACCTGACGTGAATCAAAGATCAATCATTTTGAAGACTACTAACTTTTGAATGTTTTAATTGACACACAGGTCATTCTCTTGCGTTTTTGTTCTCAATTTAGCACCTTCGCAAATTGATACTTTAGCGCTATTGTCTATATTGTTGCTCTTTCGTGTTAAATAGCACTTCTATTTTCACACAGAGTAGAGCTATTGTGACAGAGAGTTGTAAGAAAATTCCTTGTAACCGAAAACCAAAAATTTTAGGCTTGTAGAAGCTCACCAAAACATGCGGATTTTTCTAACTAATTATCTTTTGTGCAGGTTTTAACTAACCCCTACAATAGGATTTTTTTAGCAATTTTAGCTTAGGAAATAAATTTGTTCATATTTCTAACTTCGTCTTTCAAGTTAGGATAAAATAAATTCATTTTCCTTTTGGGTTAAAATCAACTACACATTCATTTGGAGTTTTAAAAAGAACCACATCTTTCATTTAGAGCTCTAAAAAGAATCACACTTGTTCAAAGTTAAAAAGAATCACAAAAACAAACACGCAAATTTATTTTTTTGCAAAGTTAGGAACAAATTCTTTTGGTGCTTAAAATCAACAAGGCAAATTTTATTTCTTGCATCAAGATAAAACTCACAATCCACACTTCCATTTTTGGTGCAAATAAAATCCACAATCAACTTGTCTCATTTTTAAAGCAATTTTACTTCATGCAAACATGTTTTTCATTAAGTTGACCAGGATTTTCAAATTCTAGTTTACTCAAACAATTGCCTTTGAAAATTAAAAAGAACACCATGATTGTTGGAGCAACATCTCCAAATAGATAGAAAATCATTGTGATGACAAGTTAAAAGGAACAAGTGAATTTTGTGTTTGGCACACTTGTGCAAAAGAGTTGGTCGAGTGGTCCTACTTCTAACACACACTATCCTCTCCCTTGGCTCTCGTGGTCCTAGGTGCAAGAGAAAAGTGTTAGTAACACTCAAATTTTATCTTTTTAAGAGAGGCCTGCCAAGGGATCGATACTCTTGGGAATGACCTCGAGCGGTAAATCCTTCGAGCCGCTATAGAAATCAGGTGTGAGCGAAAGCTGTAGCCTTGGGTATAGTTGTTCCTTCAGTGTAACTAGTCGAAAGGACAAATGGGCCCCACCACTAGTTACAAGGCTCTTAAGTGAGTCACTGTAGAATGAACTTATGTCCAAAAACATCGAACATGACTAAACACCTTTAAGTAGTAGACCACCCGTTCTATTGATTGAGGATATTTGCGATATAATTTAGTGCAAGAGCATAGATGGTTTTGCTCCCAAGATACTCACCATACATATTTCCTTGAGAAGAAACATAGCTTTTTGAAAAGTCACTTGTGGCTTGATAAAAGTGGTGAGTCCCCCATCATAGGGATCATCTATTTGTTATGCCCATGCAAGACTTAGTATATCACATCCTTACCTGCCAAGGCGGGATTCATAAGGTATGTAGTACCAAAGTCGAAGAAATATCAAGATGTGGGCTAAATTTATCACAACTGGCCATTTGACCTTAGGGATAAAAAAGTGTTTGAAGTGTGTTCGTTTTAGTCAAGACCAAGTACAAATTGAGCCGACTTCAGGCTTTGGAAATACACCTTAAAAATACATCTAAAGGAAGGGTCATATACAAGTCCAAGGATTGGGTTGATCTAGACCCATACTCATTTGTGCCTTTGGGGGCAACAGTCTTGTGTTTGTGTGCTTGCTTTGTTGTCTTGTTAAAGAAAAATCAGAAAATCAATCCCAAAAACAAAGTATTCATCCAACCGAACACATCAAAAACAAAGTGCAAAACAACAAAGAGTCAAATTTTATGACCATTCTTCACATCTTGCGAAAGAAGAAGCGTCATTAGAATATCAACTTGAAAAGAAGACCATTAAGCTCAAAGGCTTTGATCAAAAGGAGGAGATTCTTCTATATAAATAGACAAATCTTTGTCTCACATAGATTCTTTCTGCGTCACATGCACCTCTACCTTCAAGGCAAAACAAATGAATTTGATTCAGAAACATTGAACCGCAGAGCTTTTATGCAATATAGAGCTCTAAGTTATCACAAAAACCAAGGAGGTAAGATTAACCCCAACTTTTTCCCAAACATCTGTATCACCTACAACACAGCTTGAGAAATACCACCAACACCCGAAAGGGAAGAGGTAGAGTTTGTCCCATTTGTAACACAAAGTTTTTATTGAATTTGAAAACATTTTTCATCCATTTCATCCATCATCACTTCATCATCAATCCGTTCCAACTCTCAAAACATTAAGAGGTTCTTGTCCCAAGTTCTCTTTTAGATATTGCTTGAAATAAAAAACATCACATCACTTTTAGATTGTTTCTACATCTAGGATAAGCTCACCTAAGAGACACATCTACGCAGGTTAAAACTAGTTCATGAGTGAATCCTCTCATTACTAGGTAGTTCAAATATGTAACACATCTCAGATTTCTCTACACCTTATCACATCAAATCTTATCAAACAAACAAGCAATTCAAAGAAGGAATTTTGGTTACATCCACCTTAAAAGTGCTAGAGATCCACATACACCACAATTCACCAATCATCAATCTCTCATTTCATCAAAAACTCATCATCATCTTCACTCACCTTCAACAAAAGCTTGTAAGCAAAATGGCTCAAACCCGATCACGATCAAGGCAATGAGAAATAGAAATGGAAGAAGAAGAAGAAAATCTCAATGAATTTCAAGAAGCACTTGGAGGAAATGCGAATGACTAAAACCAAAGTACTCCTACTCCTGCAACAATAGAAAGGGCTTAGCATAACCCTCTCTTTAACAGACTGTTTGACGAGATACTCAGGAGCAATGCAGATGCTCACTTCTTAAAGCTCGCTCAAGAAGGAGCAAAACTCCCCTCTGACTTTGATCTTGCCCAATTAAGACAGGCATCAGAAAGACAAAGTCACCATGAAGAGTAAAGAGGTAGAGATCCCATTAGATATAACATTCCTCGAGGTAACCCACCACCTCCTCCTCCAAATGAAATGGAGATGTTGCGGCAACAAGTCGAGAATCTCGCCCAACAACTTCATAGTGGTGTCAAGACTAACCAATTCTCACTCAATGACATTTGTCCCTATCCTTTTGATAGGACTCTTTATATGCCACCCTTTCCACGAGGATTCGAAACACCCAAATTCAAAAAATATAGAGGAAAGGGAGATCCCCACGATCATGTCAGAGAATTTCATTCCGCTTGTCTTGAAGTGGCATATGAAGATACCTACCTAATGCGCCTTTTTCCCCAAAGCTTGGGAGGAACAACCACATCATGGTTTTCCCGACTACCAGGTGGCATTAGAACATTTGAGGAACTCATCCAAAAGTTCCTAGCTCATTACTCTCATAACATTGAACGCGACATCACCATGGTTGATCTATGCAACACTAAACAAAAACCAGGTGAACTATTCTCAGTATTCCTGCAACGATGGCGTCAAATGTCTAGCAGACATTCTCTTTAGTTACCTGAACAAGAACTAGTGGAAATATTCATTTCCAACTTAAACGAAGAAATGGAATTTCACTTGGATGTCAAAGACACAGACTCTTTTAATGATTTGATCACCAAGGGTTTGAAGTGTGAACGGGCACTCATCAAGAAAGGACTCATCAAAATCTATAATGAACCAAAGGATGGTCCTCACCCATGCTTCAATAGTGATAAACCAAGCTTCTGGAACAAAAACAAGAATATCGTCAATGATGGGGTTGTGGATGCCAGGACTATACAAAGTGCACAACCTGTGGTTTGGTTTGTAGGACAGAATCCTCCACCTCAGAATAACACAAATGTTCCTTCTAATCAAGGTCACATCACATCTCATGATGAACCAAGACCTCATCAGCAAAAATAGAAATGCACATACACTCCCTTAGGGGAACCCATTGAAACAGTATTGCGACAACTCATTTCTCAAAATTTGGTCACTCTACCAAAAACATCAAACTATGAGCCTCAGGTCAAATCGGCATGGTGGAGGGATACTGAACACTGTGATTTCCACCAAGGAAGAGGACACAAGACAAGTAATTGTCATCGATTGAAAGATCTTATTCAGGACCTTATTGACCGAGGAGAAATTGAAATAGAAGGACATGACCCAAAAACAACAAACAATGATCATCTGATGTTCAAAAATCCACTTCCATCACAAGATCAAAGGGGTCCTTCCACTTCTAGGCGAGGCACTGATACCACAGATTATACACAGGCTATGTATAATTACACTATAAATCATTTGTATGATGCCAATGAACAAGTTGCAACTATAACCTTCAAAAATCCCAACTCAAATTGCAATGTTGTTACATGACATGGCAAGGTTACCATAAAAGCTGCTCCACAAGGCACCACCACCATACCAAAGCAGTACAATCTTATGGAACAGTTAGAAAAAACGCCTGCGCTTATATCCATTTTAGAGCTATTGCGCCTATCACCATCTCATAAAACTATCTTGGATCAAGCACTCCAAGAGGCGTCAGTCCCTGCAAATATGAATACAGACCAATTTCAAGCCATGGTTGGAAGTCTAAAGTCATCACCTTGTCTCACTTTTTCTGAAAGTGACAACTCTTCTTTCCAGCAACCTCATAACACTTCACTACACATTGAAGGCTTCATCAACCAACACAGGATCAAGTGAGTCTTGATCGATAATGGAGCAGGCCTAAACATTTGTACACTATAGTTGGTCACAACATTGGGATATCCGGTAGAATTAGTGGATCCTCGTAAGAAGATCACAATCAAAGCCTATGACGATGTAGAGCATTCATCCAAAGGAGCTGTGGTGCTACCAATCCGAGTGGGCCCCGTGGTAAAGCACATCATCTGTCAAGTTCTGGACCTTCCTCTGCCATACAATCTATTATTAGGAAGACCTTGGATACATGCCATGCAAGCCGTTCCATCTACCTACCATCAATGTATCAAGTTCCCACATAACGGTGTAGAGATCACAATCCTGGGTGATGCAAATCCCTTTGCATATTGCCATAATATCAGCCATCAACCAGAGATTACCATTCCTAATAATAGAGAAGCCATTTCCTCCACATCATATATAAGTCCCATCTCTCTTGCCAGTTCGAACACCACTATACCAAAGCAAGAAAAGCTTAAAAGGAAAATAGGAGAGGAAGGTCCTGGGGAATACAACTTGAGTCAACTCTTTTGTGTGGGACAAATGCCCACTTCTCCTAGAACACATGGTAAACCACAGCAGTTACTCTAGCAACCACTAATCATGCCCGCATGTGCTTTGATGCCTTTCATCCTTGGAAAGAGTCAAGAAGAAGAAACCCAAGATGAGGACTTAGCAAAATGGATCTATAAAGATCCCATCACCACTGATCTACCACAAGTTAAACTTCCTACGGATCAGTATGGCAAAGGTCTCCTCATTATGCAAAGAATGGGGTATGATGGTCAGAGTGCTTTGGGATGTTGCAAACAAGGATGACATGAACCTCTGCTACTGGAATTAAAGCCCAAAGGTAATACAGGCCTAGGCTTTGAAAAAGAGATATTTCCTAAACTCAAATTCAAAGGACAACCCAGCAAACCATTATGTCAGCCTACTGCAAAAAAGACACCTTTTATTATTAAAGCAGCATCAAGCACCATCCCAACTGCCCCATCGAGGCTCAAAACCCCAACACAACCATCACCAATGCCATTCATCCCACCAAGCGAACCAGTAATCCAATCCGCAGCAGCCATCACATCAATTGTACCATTAGCAGCAACAACTGTATCAAAACCCGTAGCAGCATCTATGGCACCACCTGTTCCAGGAGAAGCCACTAAGTCAACAATGTTGATACTCCCTATACCATATTCTTTTATCCCCATCAACCTCCCTGCAGCACCAATCACTACAAAGGTACATCAACCAATCACACCTGCAGTATTTAATTCAAAAGACATCCCAGTATGGTATAGTAATCGGATGCTGGAAAGTGACTCAGAGACTGACTTACATGAGTGGGAATTTGATTCTGTACAGCTTAACACTTCAGATGAGGAAGATGCATCACTACCTCCCCCACGCAAAGAAATCCCTATTTACGGAGAAGCACAGATAAAGACCACTTGGGTTCCTAAACTGGAAACATCTTCCACAGACCCTATGTCTCATCCTAAGCCTGATTCTGACAGGGAGAGTACCATTAATGACCTTCACCATAATGTCTTGACCCTCACTGATACATCTAACACACTTAACCTAATCGATGAAGTAATGCCCATTATCTACCCTGAACTCATCGAATGGAACCAACCAAATCCTCCATGTCTTGACTTCTTCCAAAATGATGAGGCCATCATTGAATTTTTGGAATTAAGGGATAACCTACCAAGTGGGGATCACAAAGCTGGATTCACCATTGAACTTAATAGCGCAGCATACTTCGGGGCGGATGCCAAACCTTTCAGCTACAAAAATATAACAATAAAACATGGATCTTCCAGTGAAAACCACACTGTGGCACTGTTTGATCCAACAAAAGTAAAAAGAAAGAGCATATCCAATGGTGAAAACCTCTCTGAGGTGCCTGAGGATGAAGGGTTTGACATTCTCCCTATTAGTACACAACAAGAACGATCAACGATTCTCATCGAGGAAACCAAAGAGTACAATGTGGGGACTCCTGAAAATCCTCATCTCATACATCTAGCATCTCTTCTCACTCCAGAGGAACAACCTAAATTTATAGAGTTCTTCCAGAAGCGTCAGATCAACTTTGCATGGTCATATGCAGACATGCCTGGGCTTGATCCTGATTTAGTCATGCATCACCTCACCATAGCAGAAGGAGCCAAACCTGTGAAGCAGAAGCTTCATAAGATGCATCCTCAAATTGCAGTACTAGTCAAAACAGAACTCAAGAGACTCCTAGATGTTGGTTTCATTAGGCCAATTGATTATGCAGAATGGATCTCCAACATTGTGCTTGTCGGCAAACCAAAAAGGGGGCATCCGCATTTGTACCGACTTCAGAGATTTGAATAAGGCATTTCCTAAGGATGACTTCCCCCTACCAAATATCGACATCATAGTAGACCTGACAGCAGGACATGCCATGCTTTCACTCATGGATGGCTTTTCAGGATACAATCAGATAAAGATCGCACCAGAAGATCAACATAAGACAACCTTCACATGTCCATGGGGCACATATTGCTGGAATGTAATGCCTTTTGGTCTAAAGAATGCAGGAGCGACTTATCAAAGAGCAATGACCACCATCTTCCATGACATGATGCATACTATGATGGAAGATTATGTTGATGACTTACTAGCAAAATCACTCACTAGAGAAGGGCATCTCCACATCTTAGATAAAATCTTTGATAGACTGGAACAATACCATGTTCGACTCAACCCAAAAAAATGTGTCTTTGGAGTAACCTCCGGGAAGCTTCTAGGATACATTGTCTCAAGCAAAGGTATTGAGGTTGACTCAACAAAGGTAAAAGCAATCATGGACATGCCACCTCCAAAGAATATCAATCAGCTAAGGACATTACAAGGACGACTTCAATCCATCCACAGATTCATCACACAACTGGCTAATAAGTGTCACCCATTCACACACTTTCTACACAAGAACATCCGCTTTCAGTGGGATGCCCGATGCCAACAAGCATTTCAGACGCTTAAAGACTATCTCATGAATCCACCATTGCTGATCCCGCCAGATCCAAGTAGACCGTTGTTACTCTATATCTCAGCAACAAGTACAACATTGGGTGTACTACTGGCACAACATAATACAGAAGGAAAAGAGTGTGTTTTTTACTACATCTCTCACACACTGGTGGGCTATGAACTCAATTACACACCTATTGAGTGAGCTTGCCTAGCAGTAATCCTGGCAGCCACTAAACTGAGGCACTATTTGTTAACACACAAGGTACAACTCATTGCAAAGATTGATCCACTCAAGTATTTACTCAGCAAAGCAGCATTGATAGGCCGCTTGGCCAAATGGGTGATGATTCTAAGTGAATTTGACATCGAGTACGTGGACTGTAAAGCTATCAAAGCTCAAGTTATTGCAGATCAGTTGGCCGATACACCACTCATAGGTGATCATCCTCTCATTTCCAATTTTCCAGATGAAGAGATATTCATGATCACAACAGCACAACCATGGAAACTATATTTTGATGGTTCATACACTAGGCATAGCTCGGGGGTAGGCATTCTGTTTATCACACCTCAAGGTGATAGCATCCTGAAGTCTTACAGGCTCACATTTCCATGCACTAACAACATAGCAGAGTATGAGGCCTTGATCACAAGACTCAGGCTAGCCGTACAATGGAAGTTACAAGAACTACAAGTATATGGCGACTCACAACTGGTCATTCGACAAGCAACTGATGAATATCAGACCAAGGATGATAAACTCATGCCATATAAGCAAATGGTGGATAATCTAAAGTCATCATTTACTACAATTTCCTTTGAGCAGATACCTAGAGATATGAATTGAGGTGCTGACGCTATGGCTACCATCGCATCTCTCCTAGATCTTCCACAAAATTCAACACGCTACGAGTTCTTGGTAGAACAGGTTTGGATCCCCGCTTATGATATCCTAGAATCCGAGATGATATGTCACCTTGTCGGTTCTAACTCCCCATGGTACAGTGAATTCTACACCTATCTCCGCGATCACACCCTACCTCCTGACCAATCAAATAACCAATGTAAAACTTTCATTCGCCAAACTGCTTGATATACCATTATTGCTGAGACCCTATACCGACGCAGTCTTGATGGTACTCTCCTTCGATGTCTAGAACAGGATGAGATAACAAAGGCCTTGGAAGAGGTACATGAAGGAATTTGTGGAACCCATGCAAGTGGTCCGTCACTAGCCAAGAAACTCCTACACAATGGATACTATTGGCCATCTATGGAAAAAGATTCCTACTACTTTGTCAGAAAATGCAAGAAATGTCAAGTTCATGGTGACCTGATACATGCACCAGCCCAGGAACTGCAACCAATCACAACACCATGGCCTTTTTGTCAATGGGGCCTTGACCTTGTGGGTAAAATCCATCCATCTTCATCCAATGGCCATAAATTCATTATTACCGCCACCGAATATTTCACAAAGTGGATCGAAGCTGTTCCACTTACCCAAGTCACCGACAAGAAGATCGCCTCATTCATCCTCAACTACATCATTTGCCGGTATGGTGTACCCATGTCCATCATCATAGATAATGGTCTTCCTTTCAAAAAATAGGATGTCCGTGAACTTTGTGAGAAATTTCATATCCAACACCGCTTTTCCACTCTCTATTACCCACAAGGCAATGGTCAGGCCGAAGCATCCAATAAAAACATATTGAGGATCCTAAAGAAGACAGTCAACGATGCCGGTCGTGATTGGCATGTTCAATTGAATCCAGTGCTATGGGCATATCGAACTAGCATTCGAACCCCTATAGGTGCAACTCCTTATTCATTAGTCTATGGTGCCGAAGCTATCTTACCTATTGAGGTTGAGATCCCATCACTACAGGTTTCCTTGCACAATCTCATCGATGATGAAGCCTACAGAGTCTCATGTCTTCAGGACTTAGAGTTACTTGATGAGAAGCGACAAGCTACATACAATCACCTCAAAGCCTATCAGCAGCGCATGAGTAGAAGCTACAATCATCGAGTTAGACCTCATACATTCGAGGTAGGTGATCTTGTTCTTTGAGAAAATCCTCGTAACCAACCAAACAGAGAACATCAAGGAAAGTTTGAATCAAACTGGCTGGGTCCATATGTTGTCACTGCTGTATTTGGGTCCGGGGCATATCAGTTGGCTACTTCAGAAGGAGAACCATTAACAGATCTGATCAATAGCATGCACCTCAAACGGTTTTACACATAAGCTACACAGAGCATCAGGCTCCCATATATACTGGCAAAAATACCAAAAACATCTAGATAAATGACCTGAAGAAAATACAAAAACATCAAAAGAGTTAAAAAAAATAAAAAAATCATGCATCCAAACGGTGAACAACCACTCCGGTGGCACCTTGGGTAAGTGCGATGGTGAAAACCTGGCAAACAGGCACCACTCGTAAAAGGCTATGGCTCCATTGTCTTTCAAACTTGTTGCGATCACATCTACTTCATACATACATCCATCCATCCATCAACCATGGCTTGTTATAAATCTACAAATCCAAGAAAGTACTATCCCGCTTTTTTATAGTCATGTCTAAACTGGGGGCAATTCTCTTAAATTATTGATGGAAGTGGATTCTACATTGTCTTGTGATTCGTTAAAGTTCTTCATTTAAAACTATCTCACAAAATCCACAAACATTCAAAACAATTCAAAATCCAAAAACATCCAAAACACTTCAAAATCCAAAAACATTCAAAACAATTCAAAATCCAAAAACATCAAAAAACATCGAAAATCACACAAAAACATGGCAACACATTGTACATACTCGTCCACGCAGATACCAAACAAGCATTGGAAAAATCCTCGCACAATGATCACTTCTCAAATTGACCAAAACAATCAACATCAACAACCAAACTGTCTTCAACAAGGATGCATCCTTCCTTACCAAAACAAAGACAAAATGACATTTTCTTTGACAAGAAAATTGTGTTAAGCTATCAAATACTTGGTTGATTTGTGAAGTAATTCATTCGTTTATATATCAGGTTTCTACAACATTGTTTGTGTATCATTTGCGCATTATTTCCAATGAAGTTCTGGGGCATGTACTAATGGTGTCTACGTGGGAAGTTCACCAAGCTACGTGATCTTATGCAAAATGCAGTCATAGATCATTACGGCTTGCTGACTACAGCATATACCTCGACCATATGAGCATGAACCATTACCAAGGATCCTTATTCTTTATTCTTTATGTATATACTATTTGATGCCAGTACAATGCTCCTTCTTTGGTTCCTCCTCATCCAATTTGGATAAAGGTTTTATCTCTTATTACGGTATGCACTTGTCTCAGGATATGATCAACCTAAGATCAAGGAGGACGATCCAAGTCATGTATGAAAGGAGATAATCTTTGTCTGTTTCGCAAGCATTACTCAGGTCAACTTGATCCATTATATCAAGTTGCTTGTATTAACTTGCTATATCAAATCCATGTAAGAAATACTCTGGTCATCTTGAATCTTTATGTCAAGTTGCTTGTATTTTCTTACAACATTTTAAAGCTCAATGATGAAAATAGAGCACTATGGATCATCATCTCATCTCATTTGTATATATTGCATTTCGTTGCATTCCACCCATCCATACATTCATAATAGCTGCATATCATGCATACATAGTCATAATAATGCATACTCTATTTTACTCATCTTCTTCCATAGGACTCAGTCCTAGTCCTCCATATCTTCTATCTAACATCAAATCCCCCCTCACCCTCCCTATCTTGATCATCAACATCATCCTAATCCCTTCATCACTTCCCATCCGCACTCATCCACAAAATTAAGCCAGTTACTCTGTCTACACAGATACATCGACTCCCACACACCTAGACTATCAACAGATGCTCTGATCAAGTATCATCGGGTCTCAACAGGTAATCGATTATGGTAATCCTAGACTACATCAACCATTTATCATAATGACCTAGTCTCAACGGGGCTGCCATGATTCCCCACAACCATCCATCACACGCACACACTATCAATTGATCAACCAATCAAACACAATCCAACGGACAATTACATCAATTGTCTACATCTCAACTTGTATTTTGCTTCATATCCCTTGACTTCATCGGGCAATTACATCAATTGTCTAAGTCACATTAGGTCACTTTGATTCACTTACTCAGACTTTATCATGTCCAAGTGACCAACTGACATCAACTGTCACACTTTGACTTGACCGGGGCAATTAAACCGATTGCACCAGATTGTCCAACCAATTTTGATCAATTGTATAGCATCAATCCAAAGCCCACACTACATCTGCTATGTATCTCTTGCATGACCTCAGGGTACTCACTAGCTTGTTGCTTCTTCATATTCACTCCATTTTCTCCCATTCTTTCATCAGTAGTTCTAATTTCTTCTATTCTACCTCCCCTCCACTTTTCATTCTTTTTCGAGAGATCGCCCGATTTTTCAAAAAAATTCGGCCCATCTCTCGAGGGGGCATACCACCCATTAAATTTACATTTTATGGGGCATTTCTTCACACCTATTTTTCTTTCTTTGAAATGACGCAATAAACTGCACCATCTCAAAGAGGGGCAAATGTAGTCACATAAATCTGTCCACTTAATTAAATGAATATTTAGTATTTATTTGATTATTTAACCATCAATTAATAATCAATTAAATTAATATATTTAACTAATTCATCTTAACCCTCTTCTCCTATTAATTAAATAAATTATTCAATTTATTTGATTTAATTCACTTAACCAAATCCAGACTATTAATTAAATAAATAAATCATATTTGTTTAATTAAATCTTCTCTCACATTTAAATAAATTAATATTTATTTAAAATCCCCCAAAATCCCACCTCTCACATTTAAATAAATTAACATTTATTTAATTCACCTTTATCCTTCACCCACTTGTATTTTCCTACAAATGCAAGTTGCACAACTATTTTAAATAAATTATTTATTTAAATCACCTTTATCCTCCACCCACTTGCATTTTCCTACAAATGCAAGTTGCACAACTATTTTAAATAAATTATTTATTTAAATCACCTTTATCCTCCACCCACTTGCATTTTCCTACAAATGCAAGTTGCACAACTATTTTAAATAAATTATTTATTTAAAATCCTATTTATCCTCACCCACTTGAAACCTTTAATGGTTTCCCTTAAAGTCTTCAAACTTAATGGCTTCCTTCTAGAGTCTTCTCAAACCTTTAATGGTTTCCCTTAAAGTCTTCAAAACTTAATGGCTTTAAAGTCTTCAAACTTGATGGCTTCCTTCTGTAGTCTTCTTAAGCCTTTAATGGTTTCCCTTAAAGTCTTCAAACTTAATGGCTTCCCTTAAAGTCTTCTTAAGACTTTAATGGCTTCCTTCTAGAGTCTTCTCAAACCTTTAATGGTTTCCCTCAAAGTCTTCAAGCATTTTAATGCTTTATCTTCCTTTTTCTCATTTAAATAAATTAATATTTATTTGAATATTTATCCAAATGCAAATTACACCATTTAATTAAAATAATTGATTTTATTTTAATTGAAAATACCAAAATTCCTCCCACTTGCATTTTCCTACAAAATCCACTTGCATGCCTAAACCCCTTCTAGATTCTTCTAAACCTTTCCTAATTAACCTAATCCATCCCCTAAATATTGTCACATTCCTAAGCAAATTGGAGTCACTTCTCAAAGACTCCAAAGTCTTTGAAAAGCAATTAATGATTTGTGTGTTCAACAAATTAACCTCTAAAGTCTTCTAAACCACTTATGGCTCTTACATGACCATTAATGGTTAATTCCACTTGCACCCATGGTTAAGGACTTTGACCCCTAACTTAACCCTCATGTAACCCATGTGTCTCTTCAAAGCATTTATTTCTTTGACTAGGGTAA
Source organism: Cryptomeria japonica (assembly GCF_030272615.1). NCBI lineage: Eukaryota > Viridiplantae > Streptophyta > Pinopsida > Cupressales > Cupressaceae > Cryptomeria > Cryptomeria japonica. The sequence continues at coordinate 194,567,578 of NC_081414.1, read as the reverse complement.
CCATCATGTCCCCTCAAGCATTTAATGCTCCTTATCTCTCCTCTCAAGCCTCCTCATGGTGACACTTGTCAACATGGGATTGGGTTGAAAGTCTCACATGGATTGAATATCTTTCAATCCTAACCCTTGTTAAGATTACTCAATCTTAACCCTTCATTTCCCCATTTGTTCTATAAATAGAACCCTTCTCCTCAAGCAAAGAGGAAGCATTAGAGTATTGTTGTTATACTGGTATTAGCATAGAGCTTTCTCATAGCATCACTATCTACACTTGCATAGCATTTTCTTATCATAATTAACCATCTTGAATCTCTATATGGCATCCATGGCTAGTGCTAAAAGTTGAGAGCTACACTCATTTGGGACTTGGAGAGGAGAGGAACAAGGGAGGAGCAACTATGAGCATCTTGATTAGCTATTTTATTCTATGTTTATATGCTTTCTATTTCATGCTTAATATCTCTCTTGATATGCCTGTTTAGGATAATCTTTTGTTGCTAACATTAACGTTTGTTTCTTGTGCTCTTGTGTGTGTTGCCATCAAATAGATTTTCTAATCCTTTTTGCAGAGCATCAGTTCCTACTTTCACTTCAAACATCATGGCTACATCAACTCAAAATGTCATTCCTACAACCATTGGTCATGCGGGCAATCCCTCTTCTTCATTTAATCCTCCATCTTTACCTATGTCTTCAATAAGCATTCCTATTATCCCTCAACCAATCAATGCGACACAAGGGGGCAATTCATTTAACAATTGTGTTCCTCCTTTAAGTGTCATGTTTCCTACACAATCATCACCTATGCCAACTTATCATAATGTTCCACCACCTTATTCTCAATCCATGCATTCCTTCAATAACATCCCACCACCTTCTCAATCAACCATGTCTAACATCAATTCTTCTATCGAAGCAACCATTAACAATCTGGCTCAAACTGTGTCTTCCTTACAACAACAAATTGCTTCTATGAGTCAATCCAAGTTTAGTGTGCCCACCTTTGATGTTGCGAGCTCACTTTCCCTTGATATTGTTAAAGATGTGCCACCTAAGCATGTGGAGGTCCCTCAATTGGAACTCTATAATGGAAAAGTTGATCCTCTTACGCATGTCAAAATATTTCAAACCTTGTGTACTGATTTTGCTTATGATCAAAGATTGCTTACGAAACTGTTTACAAGAACATTAAGAGATGAGGGTTTACAATGGTATTGCTCTTTTCCTTCTTATTCCATCACTTCTTTTCAACAACTAGCAAATGCTTTCATCCAACAATTTCAAAATAACATTGGTCCTAAAATCACTTTGACTAATTTAATGCATTGTAAACAAGGTGTTAAAGAAAAAGTGACTGATTTCATTGGTAGATATAAGTATTTTTGTGCTCAAATTTCTTTTCATGTACCTGATAATGATATTCAATGAATTTTCATTTCTAATTTTCAAAAAGGTATCAAGGAAAAGCCTCTTTTGTCTGAGTTTACTTCCTTTCCGCAGTTGTGCGCAACACTCCACAATTATCAACTGGTTGTGAGTCAATTGGAGCAATCTACTCCTATGGCTCCGAGTGATAAAGGGGATAATGTTCAACAACCATTTGCGAAGTTCAAACCAACAAAAAGCTTCATCAAGTTCAATGATATAATCAACAACAACAATGTGAATGCTACAACTGGTGCACTTTATATTTCTAAATTTTTCAAAAGAGAAAGACAGTTCACTCCTTTGAATGAATCTTTACATAGTATTATGTCTCAGTTCTTACAAAGAAATGTTATCAAAATTCCTCCTATAAAACAAGTTGATCCTTCTAAACTTGCATCCCCTTATTTTGATAACAATTCCTTTTGTCAGTTTCATCATCAGCTTGGTCATGATACTGAGAAATGTTTTGCATTGCAAAATAAGATTGAAGATTTGATTGATAACAATACTATATATGTGGCAGGTGTGAATGATAACGAAAATAAATCAGTAGCTCCTCTTAATCAAAATCTTAATTTTTTTACTAATCCTTTGCCTTCTCATACCTCTAACATGATTGAGATTGAGTATACTTCTTTCTCCTCCGAGGAATTCACTTCTGTAGCTTCGAACTTGGTAAATATGGTAGAGAAACAAGATACGCCTAAGGATTCTTGTATTATATTTGACCCTAGTGAGACCATTAGAGCACTCAATGGCCCTTTATACATAGTTGCGAAGGTTAAGGATATCCCTTCTAGTGGGGCTCTTGTTGATCCCTCTTGCGTGGTTAACATCATCACTGAGGAGTATCTTTTCACTTTACGATTGCATAAACCAATATATGATGCTTCTAATGTAGTGGAGAAGTTATTTGATGGCTTCTCTTGTCCTACCATTGGCTCTATCACCCTTCTCGTTGAAGTTCATACTAAATCCATGGATGTTGAATTTGTTATCATACCTTCTTCTGATCAATTTCATGTGAAGTTGGGCTATCCTTGGCTATCTTCCATGAAGGCTATTTCTTCTCCAATCCACAAGTGTTTGAAATTTCCTCACAATGGAGAAATCATAACCGTGAACCATAGCTTATTCCATCCATCCAAAAGAAGCCCTAGTGTTCCTATTGATCTCTTTTGGCCTAAGCAATTTCAATCTCTTCCATCAAGGAGCGATGCTCTTTTTCAATCTCATCAAAAATAGAGGAAAGATATGATCCTATCCTTAAATCAACCTAGATCTCCAACACTTGATATTCCTATCATACTTGAAGATGAAGTTCTTCCCCTCACGAATAGAACTAATCTCCCTCCTAAGGAAGATCTTAAAACTATTCCTATGGATGTGACTATGCCTTTTCTTAAGAAGAACAACACTATTCCTCCTAAGGTTAGACTTGTACCTCCTTCTCATGATGGACCTGGTCTTCTTCCTACACCTAACATTCCTCCTTTATATGGTGCAGTTCCACCTCCTTCCTCTTATCGAGAGAAGAGACATGCTTCTCCTCTTGTTCAACCTAAAAGATCTCAACCTAAACCTTCAACTATCAAGGAGAGAAACATTCCTACTTTTTCAAGTGTTCCTTCTCCTTCTCATCCTTCCACTAAGACTCGATGGAACGTTGTGCGAGACAATGCCAACAAACACGTTGTGTTTGATCTCGTGAATTTGTCCCTCAAAATAATCAATCTCCTAAGACTCCAACAGTTGACATGATTCCCTTTTCTCCTAAGCAAGATATTCAACCTACATCTCCAAATCATAAGTTGCATAAAACATGTGATGGTTTTACTCCTATTCATGTTCTTGCTCCTCTTTCTCTAAAATTTGATGAACAAAATGGGTGAAAATGTTATTCATGATGGTAATACAACTCCTAATGCTTCTGATAGTGAGTATGAATATGTTGACGTGGACAAGCATTTATCAACTAAATTTTCACAAACCCCAATCCTAGCTCCTAGAATCGAATAAACTGACTTACAACATGAGCATAGTCCTTGTTTGGATCTTGTGATAGCTCCATCTGTTGTGCTCGATGTCTCTCCTCTGGCATGTTGTTCGCCTTCCTGAAATAGTGATCAACAAGATCGAGAGGCAGATGTCATGCTAGATTAGCAATATTAGCACTGTCGATCTTATCTCTCTCCTTTCTTTCTCTTTTGTGACCATTCTTGTATGTGTATCCCTTTTCTTCTATTGTTCCCTTAGTGTCTATTTGGGGACGATGCAAAGCATTTGGATCTCTTTTGGTCTCTTTCATGTTGACTTGAAAGACATCCTCTCTTCCCTTTCTTCCAAGGTAGTGTCCTTCTTTGGGGAATGACAATTATTATATGCACATATACATATATGATATACATGAGTTATCATATAGCATACTGACCCCAAGGAAAGCGAAACCACCTCATGCTTGGTGTTTTGTGTTCATTATCCTTGGTTTTATTGCTCACTTGGGGGATAAATCCTTGCGATAACATGCTACATCTCTTCTCTCTCTCTCTTTGGTGTGTCCTACCTTAAAGTAATCGCTCCCGATAAGGCGCGCGCAATCGCTTTAACGTGGGGGCATACGCTCCGCTCATATTTTATTTTTTGATACTTAGAATTATTTACTGAACTTGGATTTACTTCATAATCTTGGTATCATTTTTGTGACTCATAGTGAGGGGAACCTTGCTACTTGTAGTCATGGTTTTCCTTTCTTGATCTTCCCTTTTACTTTGTCAATCGATGTCATAAGATCCTAAATCCACTAGGGGCTTGTTGCATCTTGCCTCCTTGACGTGGTAGAAGTCTTTCAATCTTGTTTCCTTGTACTTTACTGACATTATTGGCCTACGCTTATACTCCTGCTAAAGTGGGGGCAGAAAGTAGTGTCATGAAATTGCGCCCCTTGCAATTGTCGACCATGTTAGGGTCCTCATGCATGTGAATCAAATCCCTAAGCCTGATTGGAGATGGGAGACTTTCTCGATGCTTGAGAACCACATCTTGCTTGCCCTCTGTACTGCCTAGACTGCATCGTGTTCTGCAAAAAAGGGCAGGATAGGGGCATGATGCCCTTGTCCCCTGCCCCATTTTGGGGCAAGACCCTTTTCAAATGTGCTTTGGAGGTTGCACATTGAGCGAGTAGACTCCCCCAGTGTCGTCCTGGGATGGAAAATCAGTCAATTAACCCTAATTGATAAGTATTTAAGTTAGATTTCCCCTCCCATTTGGCAAGAAGTTCAACGGTTGAAATTTTTTGATAAGAGATAAGGTGGGCATAAGTTCAAGCATTCGAGCATTCCTTTCCAACATTGAGCATTCTCAAGTCTCCCTTCAAGGCTAGGTGTTGCATTCAAGTCAAGGATTCAACCATTGAAGAGGAGATTCATTCCAACATTCAACTTCATACAAGCAAATCTACCTACGTTCTATCTACAACCTCCCTTGAGGTTACTTACACTTCAGTCATTCATTTACATTTACTTGCAAGCACTTTCTTTCATCATTTGGTTAATTCCAAAACTAGGGTTTGACCTGAAGGCAAACCCCCAATCCCAACACCTTTCCCTCTCTTTTTTATGTGTAGATTGCAGGTGTGGAGATGTACTTTTGGATTCGAGCTCCATTTGCAGAGGCGGAAAAACCCTTTTCATTTCGCGGATTTTTCGGAGGACCGTGTACATTCCTACCACAGTCCGTACAAATTTTTCCCAAATTCGCAAGGCAACTTCTTTTCGATATATTATTGCCAGATCCAGGTGCACAACTTCATCCTATGCTTCTATCTTGAGTTATAATCAGATCTTTGTCACTTTTACACTTGATCATAAGTACACAATTCAATCAATTCAAATCTCAATCTGAGAAGAAGAGATTCACTTACCATCACTCAGAATTCAATCTCTTTCTCTAGAGGTTGAATCTAGTGTATTTTCCTCCCTCTTCCAATGTAATGTGGAAAATGTGTTTGAAAATAAATTCGAAGTGAAACTTTTATCTCTCCTCGGAGGGAAGAAAATCTTTCCTTTCGATATCTCCATCATTCACCTTTTTCCAACATCACACTTTTAATAACTTATTTTTTACAGTAAACAACATTTTTGAAAAGTGATGTTTATGTTGAAATGCATAACTTTTTTTACACAAAGGATAAAATTCTAATTTTTAAAATACAAATTTGTCACATCAATATCTAGTACATTATGTTTAAAACTATATCTTTTGGAAAGCTTATAATAAGGCCATCATACTTACAAAACATAACTTCTAAGTCAATTCATTCAATCCCCCAAACATTAAAGCAAACGTGGTTTTTTGTCAATATATTGATAAGTGTAAAAGAGACTCCATTGTAGGTATGATTTAAGACTAGAGGGGTTCTATCCAAGGGGGTTTGACCTAACCCTCTTTAATTAATATCTTTTAAATGGATCCTCTCAAGGCTTAAATCATTATATTTCCAAAAAAGTATATGATTTTAGGAAAAAAATAGGATGTCTTAGAAGTGGGGCATGGTATTGTGGGATAAAATTTTAGAACATATACTAAAATACAAGTAAGCTGGATTGAGATTAGGTACCTTGAAGTAAAAAATATATAGATTAATTGATATCATATTGTAGTAGAGACTTTCAAACTAAGATTTGGAACTAGATTAATAATTACAAGTGATTGATGAATTGATCACATGTGAACTTGATCATTTGGTACATGATCTTATCTAAGGGTATTATTTTTCCCAATATTAGTTGATTCTATGTTAGGTAGAATTAGATGTAGCCACCTACAAAACCTACTTGATTAATGATATTTGAGATCATACAAAGAAAATATTGGTGGTATTAAGAAGCACCATGGATTTTTTATGTAATGGATAAAATTATTGACTCCTTGATGCCTCATTCAAACCCCAAGACCAAATTAATAATGATAAATAAAGTGTGATAGTGGAGTTATATGCTTTAATGTAAATAGAGAAGTTGATATGGTAGAACCTACAAGTTTTGAAGTGACAAAGTGCTAATACATGTTATACTATTTTGTAATTTTTTTTTTTTTTAATTTATGAGAAAATGACCTACAATGATCTCTTTAAACACAAATTAACATTCATATCTAGACTTGTCCTCATTGAACTCTATGTAATTTGAATCTTCAAAAAAGGACGATAAGATCACATCCATGATCATACCTAGTGGATTAAATTACCAGTATAATCTACTGAAGGGGATAGAATCATATGTGTGATCTCATGTAGGATGAAAATTAGTGGGAACTAGGTTGAACAAATTCTAAACAAAGAGATTAGGCATTTAATATAATACAAATACAACCTTGGACTGATAATTGCACTAAAAAGATCCCCAAAGTATGTCAGAACCACATATTAGAGTTATAGACACAAAGTATCATAACTTGAGAGGAAAAAGATATAAGAGTGCACACTTTTCTCGTCCGTAATATTAGGTACATTAGAAATGCAAATATATTGTATATCTTATGAAATGATATAAATGATCACGTTTAAATAATTGATAATTTAACAAGTTAATTATTACAAGTTAGATTCATGCAATTATATATAGAAAGATAAATTCTAAGAGAGTGGCCTTCACTACACTATATCGCTTAACAAATGAGTAAGCAAGAGGAAGTAACTTTAGTTTGTTTTAAAAACTCTAATCCTATAATAGGCAAGGGGTAACAAGCAAGAGGAGATAGCTTTAGTTTGTTTCAAAAACCATTTTTTTATGGGGAAGGGGTAGCCTCTATATACTTTTGATGAAGTGTTATTGGCCCATCTGGTTGTTCAGTTTACTGTGTTCATACTCATTATTTTAGTGTATCTACATGCATTTTTATGTGAATGGTTGCATATGAAGATATTCTCCACTGTTTAACATCTTACACAGATTGAGGTGCCAGAATCCTCTAAGCGTTTTGTGTGAGACTACTACCTCTTTGAGGTTTGCAGATATCATAAAGCAATTGAATTCAGATGTATCTACGACATTTTGTTGATCCAGGACTTCAATGATGATAACCAATCTATAGGCTAAACTTTCATGGAGATAATTGTCGTTGGAAAAGACAGATTTCTCAAATAAACTTAGTATGATAAGCCCATGGGAGAGTCATGGTCCACAAGTAAAAAGTTATTGATTTAGTGCAAAGTTTTTCATGATTCTTGGACTGAATAGGAGGCACAACTGTTCATGGGATTGGCCCATAAAAGCTACGTAGGGTAGCCTGATCAAGAAGGCTATTTCACTAGAAAAATCTGGTTGTCATCCCAAGAAGGAAGGTGGGTGCCCGCAATTTAGTTTAATAACATTGTTTTGATCAATGGTGGACGTGGTGCTTCAGAACAAACATGTAGATTATTTACTCAAAGAAAGTATGGGTCACGGTCTAAGTTAACCGATTTCCATATTTTAAGCTCTCTATCTTTTTACGAGGTTTGCGACACAGTATGTACTCTGAGAAAGCAGCTTTAGACACGTTTAGAGGATATAAATACTGTTTGGCTGCGCATATAGTACTGGGTCCTATATGTTACCAATGTTCCTCCATGCCTGCAGGTCTAAGATGCCCAGATTTTTAAAATTTACAGTGATGGGGGAGTACTGTTTGCAGAGCACAGGCTATTTCATATCAACCACAAATGTGGTGCCGTAGGTATAGGGGATAGCTAGTAAAGTGGAGCCACCGTAGTACGTCTGCAATTCTTTGGGTTTTGATACAAGTACTGGCATAGATATTTATGTAGACAGGTGGGAAAAGCTTTGCAATTGGTATGTCTAGGGTCGACAAAGGAAATGATATAGATACCTATATATTTTTAAAGTTGATAGAGGTTAAAAATAAGATATGAGATGTAGCTAGTCTTTTGTCATTTTAGTTGTCATCTTTCAGTCTTATTCTTATTCAAGGAGATGATGAGCATTGCCTACCATCTTTTCAATAGTATCTTTGTTGAATAAATTTTGGTTGTCATCTTTCAGTCTTATTCTTATTCAAAGAGATGATGAGCATTGTCTACCATCTTTTCAATAGTCTCTTCGCTGAACAAATTGTGCAAGAAGCAGCTGTCATTACATTGGCATGCTTGTCTTTGAAGACATCACTGTCTGTAATAGAGTGTTTTTATGATTAGAACTGAACATGTTAGTTTATACTTCATTATATCAGCATGCCTGTCCTTGAAGGTATCACATTCTATAATAGAGTGCTTTTATGATAAGAATTGAACATGTCACTTTACACTTTTTTAAGTACTTCGTAAAGCATCTTTATGAAGTTCATTGAGATTGCTAAATTGGCATCACACTCCATAATAAACATGTTTTTTCTGATATAAATGAAACATATCATTTTACACTTTTTTTTATGTACTTTGTAAAGCATCGTCCTATATTTATGTTGAGAATGCTAACTCGTCTTGGCCACCATAAAGGTTCAAAAAAGGAGAGGTATTGTTCATTACTTGGCATAGATAAATTTATGCACACAGGCATTGCCATGGTAGGGGAAGCTTTGGAATGGGTATATCTACGGTGAAAAAAGAAAATAATATAAAAAGAGATATTTTTAATGTTTATGAGGTTAAAAATAGAATATGAGATGACAAGTCTTTTCATTTAGGTTCTCTCATTTCAATCCTATTCCTATTCAAAGAGATGATCAACATCACCATATTTTCAATAGTCTCCTTGTTGAATAAATTGTGCCAAAAAACAACTATCATTAAATTGGCATGTTGTCCTCCAAAGGAATCACATTCTATAATAAAGTGTTTTTATGATAATAATTGAACATGTCACTTTACACCTTTTTATGCACTTTGTAAAGCATCCCCTTTAAGTTTAGTTGAGATTGCTAAACTATCTTGGCCTTTATGCAAGTCCAATATGGGAGAGGTACTAGTAGTTCTCCATTTGTTGCACCTAACCCTTCAATTGATTCAATATTAGCCTTGTCATTTTGGTCTTCTCAATTTAATCATTTTCACATTCAAGGAGAAGATGGGCATCTCTCTTCTCAATAGTTTATTAGTTGAACAAGTTGTACTAAAAAATACTTGTCATTATATTAGCATGCTTCTCAATATTGTGGTTGATGGCATCACACTCTATAATAAAAGTGTTTCTAATATAAATGAAACATATCATTTTACACTTTTTTTTATGTACTTTGTAAAACATCCTCCTATAGTTATGTTGAGATTGCTAACTTATCTTGGCCTTCATGTAGGTCCAAAAGAGGAGAGGGATCAATGGTCGTTAAAGTACTAGCATAAATATTTATGTAGATAGGTGTTTGTTGGCAAAATGTGTTGTCAATGATGTCAACCTGATGCCTGGCAATGTGTGTCATCCTTGATGACATTTTCTTGGTGTTGAGAAATTGTTATATGGTCATTGATGTTGTTGTTCTATTGTTGTTGATCTCAAAGGAGAAAGTGTTGACAATGTTGTCATTTGTTGTCAACCTATAGCTTTTATTGGGATGCCAAATATGTTTTGTAATAGGTTGAGGAGATATCATCATTGATTGCAGTTGCTTTAGGTTGTGGTTGTCCACCTTCTCGGCGTCTAATGTATCCATTCAATATGATGCGTTGATATGTTAATAATGGTAGTATAATATTGTTGCATGATGATGATGATGATGATGATGATGATGATGATGTATTTTCCTTGGTCCCGACACTCTTGTTCAGGTTAATATTGTTCTGGAATGTTTTTGGTATGAAGGGATGTGATATGCAAGAAACAATATTTAAAGTCTAGCCAGAAGAATGCTCTGCATTCCTCAACATTTGAGATTTAGGTCTTGTAGATTTGGATATAACATTAATGCTCCGCAAACATTGCTATTGATTGTTGTTTGTTGACAGCCTGGCTGTCTATAGTCAGTTGGATTTGATGGGCCCCAAAAATTCTCTGCATTGATGTTTCAAGTGTTACAATTTTGAGGACATGCTTGTGATTTGTGTGCATTGTCTCAATTCCAATTTCAAGTGTTGAAGTGTTCTCCAAGAAGATTTATTAAGTTTTGTTTAGGGTCATGTTTCCTTACATTTTGCGAATAAAGTTCTTTGTATCTATTTGTGTTGTGCTAACATGTATAGATGTGATAATGAGAAAGAAGTATTTGTGAATGATGTTAGATGTTCTATAAATGTCCCATGTGCTTCGCATGGTGTTGAATGTTTTGGTTGGTACTACATTGTGATTGATGTTGTCTTCTGGGTAATTGTTGTGCTTTGACTGATAGAGTTTTGTTTTCCATCTTGTGCTATGATCGTAATGATATTTGTCAACCTTGGAGAGTTTGTTAAGTTATATTTGGGTCCTACCTTTAGTGTATGGGGATATACATTAAGTTTATTCATTTGGATGCTATGTTTTGAGCCGACTGGTTATGTGCTACATTGTATATCTACACATTACCTAGTTGTTGTCTTTGGATGATGTGCGATAGCATGTATATTATTTGGAGCTACATAGAGACTTGTGTAACAAGACATTTTAGATCATATCTATCTCTTGGATTTAATCGCATTCACCATAATTATTTTTGGTGGCCAACTTAATAGGAACTATGCTTATCCATTGTTTTGGCCAACCTAATTGATGTTTTTGATGAAGAAGGGTATTTGTAAAAGATTAATTTGGAGTTGTAAATTGTTGTAGGTGTGATGCGAGTGAGTAAATCAAAATATGTACGAATAGGCCTTCATGATCAAATCACTTGTAGAGTTGTGTGATGTGAAGTAGTGACAGTGTGGTGGTTCAAGTGTGGCTTCATATTTGAAGAAGACTTTATCCCGTTGATTCAAATATTGTGATATTATATCTTGCCCCGGAAAAGTGATCTTCAGTTAGCAAGTCTTTGATCTTGCCTTGAAGCAATGAGTTTCAACCCGCAAGTCCTTTTGTATCTTACCTTGGATCCATGAGATTTAGCTATCAAGTCCTTGTGTATCTTGCCCTAAATAGTGCATCTCAACTTGCAAGTCTTCTAGGTGACAGTGAACCTCAAATAGATTTTTAATATTTTCATATATTGTGAATTGACTGTCACTATGGTTTTTCCTTGTTTGGGTTTTACACATAAATTAGGTGTCCTCTCATGTATTGTGTTTCTTTGCTTTATTCTTCATTACAACTAATAAAATGAAATATAAGTTGATTATGTTTTGGAAAGATAAAGTTTACGATTAAATGTTTTAAGGTCCAGATAGATTCACCCTTCCTCTTAATCCTTAGGTGTGTTCATCAATTGGTATCAAAGTTGAGTTCCTCTAGAAGAAGCTCTATTGTTTGAGGTAGAATCAAGATGGTGCACAAGGTGGGTCTTACAAGATTTCCAAGTTTGATGGCTCAAACTACTTTTTCATGAAGATGAGGATGGAATCACATCTAAACTCTATGGATTTTTAGATTTGGAACTCTGTTGTAGAAGGTTATACTCATCTCTCTAGGGTACATGTGAACAATGGAAAAGAAAGCATGAAATTATAAGTGGTTTGTCTAGTAATGAACTCTTGAAGGTGATGGATTGTCATTTTGTCAAAGATGTCTTGGAGAAATCTAGTAATATTTATGAAGGGGACAAGAAGATAAAAGAAAGTAAAGTTGCAGAATCTCAAAAGCAGATTTGAAAGCTTAAGAATTCCAAAAGATGAAAGTATTGATAGCTACATGCATTGGGTAATTGAGATTCTTTTTTAAATCAAAGGTGTTGGTGGAGAAATGAAATAAGATGAATTTGGGAGGAAGGTACTTAAGACTCTTCCTAAATCCTTTGTTCCTAAGCTGTCTGCCATTGAAGAAAATAGGGATTTGGATACATACTATGGATTAGCTCTATGGAGTCGTCTCTACCTTTGAGATTGATAAATTTTAAAATGAATAAACTTAAGAGGGAAGTTGCATTCAAAACAAGTAAGAAGGATGAAGATGATGCTAACCTAGATTATGTAGAAGTAAAATTTGTGAGGAGACTACCAAAGGGCATTGGTAAATACAAAGGTAAGTTACCTCTAAAATGGTTCAATTGTGGTAGGATTGGACATTTTGTTGCTAGATGTCCTTATATAAAAGAAAGAAATAGAAGAAGGGATGATAGAAACAAGAGGATAGATTATAGAGACAAAGGAGATAAGTGTAAGAGAAGTTTTTACTCCAAAGAGAGTAGCCATTCATTTGAAGATGATAACTATGATGATTCTAGTGAGGAAACCATGTTCATGCTTGTGAAAGTTGATGATGATGAGGAAACTCATTTCTAACAGTCTAATGATAACAATGAAAGATCACTAATTGTGTGGTCTTCTCTGCATGCAAAATAGGAGCCTAATGTATAAGTGATTGGCAATGGTTTCTCAAACCACATGATAAATGATAGAAGAAAATTTATCAGTTTTTAAAAGAAAAATGGTGAATCAGGTAAGTTTGGTGGTGTAGAATCTGCTCAAGTCTATGGCAAAGGGACAATATCCATTATTGGGAAGATCAAGACAAAGGATATTCTATATGTTAAGGGTTTGAGGCACAATAGTTTTAGTGTTAGTTAGATATGCAGTAAAGGATATAGACTTACATTTAATGATAAGGGTTGTAAGATCAGAAAAAGGTGACTCTAGAAGACTAATTGCAAAAGGAAGAAGAACTGATGGAAACATGTATTACTTGAAAGAAGCTATAGATGAAAACTATTTAATTTCTTAGAGTAGTGAATATTGGCTTTGGCACAAGAGGATGAGAAACATAAAATTTGATAACTTGATGAATTATAGTTCCACACATGTTGCTAGAGATTTTCCAAAGATTACCAAACCTAAAAAATAGAGTAGGCAAGGAATGTTAGATAGGAAAATAGACAAAGACAATATTTGAGAGCAAGGAATTTTCTACTTAAAAAACCTTGGAACTAATACATGTTGATCTCCGCAAACCTACTAGAACAAGGGCACTTAGTGGTGAAAGTTACTTTATCATACTTGCTGATGATTATTCTAGAATGACATAGGTTACTTTTTTAAAGGAGAAATTAGAATCTTTAGATAGATTTAAGATTTTCAAATCTATGGTTGAAAATGAAATGGATGCTAAGATCAAATCCTTAGGGTTTGATAGAGGAGGTAAGTTTACATCAAATTAGTTTAAAATATTTTGTGAAGAGTATGGTATTAGGAGACATAGAGTGTCTTCTCCTAGGACACCACAACAAACTAGGATTGCTAAAAGAAAAAAATATGATGGTTCAAGATATGCCTATAACTATGTTGAAGGATGCTAATCTATCAAATGTTGGTGCAACCATAATCCAGTGGGTCCTCAAAGAGAATAGACTATATCATGCAACATGAGTAACACAATGGAAGCAACAACATATTGAAATAACAGAATCAAATTCCCACACTATCATATATTCATCATAGATCATCTGGTAATCAACCAGTTGCATTTTGAACATTGACCAGTGGGTGCATTAGTGTTCTGATAGTTTCTAGATCTACATTGATTTTCTCTATGACCATACTTGTTACAGTTAAAGAATTTCCTATTAAATTTGTAGGCATTAGGTTGTCTTACCGGTTTACTATGATCATGATTGTTTGCAGTACCAGAGCTTTCACCAACTTCAAAGCCAAGTCCATTAGTATCTCCATTAGGTTTCTGATTTTCAGCATATCATCAAGTTCTTCTGAACTTTTCTTGAATTTCTCTTTATGTTGATTTGCAGTAGCCAACTCATTTTCCAAGAAATCCTTCTGTCTCATGAGTTCAGTTTTATCATGTTCCAAGTGAATCAGATCTATCTTCAACATATCATTTTCATGTCTGAGTCTTAGATTTTCAGTTCCAGCATCATTGATTCTCCTAGCCAAGTCATCTTCATTTTTCTTTCTATCTTCAGTGTCTTTACAAAATATCATAGTTATATCTTGCATCTCATTCCTCAAGGTCATGTTCTCTTGCTTCATCTTGCTTACAAGATCATTAAGAGTTTCCTTTTCATCATCATCATTTTGTATCTTCTCATGAAGTTCTCTTCTTTTGTTTCTATAAATAGTAAGATTCTCTTGAAGTCCTTGAATGATTTCCTGTGCAGCCTTCAGATCATCTTCAAGTTTGATATTCTTCAACTTTTTTGCATCATAATCTGCAAGAGCTGTTTCCAATTGCTTTCTCAAGTTATCCATTTGTACCGGTGTTAGAATCTCCCTCAAGCTGTTAGGCTTTTTAAAAAAAGAGGACCAGGCTCTGATACCAATTGTTAGGATTCCCAAAGATACTGAAAGGGGGGGGGGGTGAATCAGTATCTTATCGGTTAATAAATTTTCTGACCTTATTAAATAAATTGCATTCCAAAACAGTGTACCGGTAAACAAGAATTAATGCAATTAATATGAACAATAAACACAACATAGAGCACACCATAACACAAGATTTTTAATGAGGAAACCCAGTGTGGGAAAAACCTCGGTGGGATTTGTGACCCACAATATTCACTCACTGGTCAATGAATGGATATTACTCACAATAGGGGCCTGCACATGCAGGAAGGCCAATTGCCTAAAGCTCACTACTTAATTACAAAAGGAAGTCTCACTGACTTACAAAATGGATTATGCAAATCCAATATAATGTATTCATTTAGTTCAACATCTTCTATGCCAGGTTCAATACTAGTTTAAGCTCATACAATAACCATAAACCTTACTAAAAAATATGCCTTAATATTCGCATGTTACTTCTGCACTAATCTTCCCATGTCCGCATATATAAATGATCTACAAGATCTTATACTTATATATGAGTTTTATTACAATACGCCTTGTTAGCTTACAAAAAGATATTACAATTAAAAACAATATGCAATAAACAAAATCTTGTCCGCTGGGGTGTCGGTAATCATCTTTGCCGCTGCCGGTAAGCTATCTGTCGGTGTAGAGTTTGCCGGTGTTGGTGCCTGCCGGTGCCATAGGATTGCAAGGTTGCCATCAATGACAATACCTTCAATCACCTACAATTTCTCATTGGAGTGTGCAATGCCAACAGTTCCTTCGTAAAAATAACAACCAAGGAGCGTGGATCAACAGGAAGGTCAACCAAGGACTCAAGATCATCGAACAAGACCCCAAATAGATCCACACGCCTAGAGATCGCTCCACATGAGAAGAAATCAACAATTAGCCGTTAAGCTAAAAAACTGCTCCAGGAACCAGAATAGTCAAACCGGAAGCAACATCTCACCAGAAAAGAATCCAAATGGATTGAGAATCTAGAATTAAGGATAAGAACACACCTGGAGACCAAAAATATGATCCACACGAAAAAGAACCAGCTATCGAAAGAACACAAAAACTAAAACACTAAACTTGAACAAAACAAAACTGAAAGGAAATATTTTTGGTTCATGCAACATTGCTCATTGACTAGAGATGCTCTTGCATCAGACACCCCAGGTAGAAAGAGATATTCCATGAGAGGCAACTCATGAACATCGAAAAGGACTCGAGATATAGACTCCATGCTTATTTATGATCCAAACATCTTCTTTATCTGCAAACCTCTTTCTTAGCTCCTCCGGAACCTTAATCGGATTCTCTAACTCCTAACTCTCTTTATTTTTCTTAGCTTTCAGACCCACACACTGTCTCTGACTGATGATCCCTTTCTTCTGCAACTCTAATTTATTTCCGCTACAAGACTTTATCTGGTTTGCCACCATAACCTTACTGCCATCCGGTTTCTTCTTACTATCAGACTTATCTATCAGACCCTTCTGCAATTCTATGCCAGCCTCTGGTATAGCCTTAGTAGCCAGTTTCTCCTTACTGCAACTCTTTTCAAGACTCAAATTCCTCACTTCCTTCTCTTTCTCCTTCAAAGAAGCCAATGTGAACTTCTTCCCATCCTTCTCAATAGTGATCAAGTTTCTTCTACAGTCATAGATAGCTCATCTATCAAACTGCCAAGGTCTTCCCAAAAAGACATGGCAAGCACTCATAGATAAAACATCACACAAGACCTCATCCCTAAAAGGTCAAATATTAAAATTCACCAAACACTGCTCTTTTACTTCTAACTTTTGATCATCTTGTAACCAACTTACCTTGTAAGGGAAAGGGTTCTTGAGCCTCTTTAGTCCAAGCTTCACTACCATCTCCTCATATACTAAATTATTAGTACTTCCACTATCCACAATAACCTTGCAACACTTACCACCTGATTTGCACATAGTCCAGAAAAGACTCCTTCTCTGAGTAGGTCTGGTTGCTTCACTACTATGCTCCATCATGACTCTTCTAAACATAAGGTCAGATTCTCCTTGCTCCAGCGCACATTTAGTTCTAGTAACTCTAGCTTCTTGATCCTCATTTTCCACACAACTTATTGCCATTCCCTACTTACATTCATAAAATCTATGTCCAGTTTCTCCACACTTGAAACATCTGCCTAAAAATTCTCTAGTGCTACTGCCACTCCCTTTCCTTTGTGTTTTCTAATCCAGTTCTTTATTCCACTTAGGTTTTGATTCTTCTTCAACACTCTATTTCTCTGTACTCATCTGCCTCCTAAATCTCTCCTTCCCTCTAGGGTTATTTTGTTGTCTTCTTCTCACCTTCTCCCTAGCCTTCAAAGCATACTGGTAAGCTTCCTCAACTATGTAAATCTTCAACATACTCATTTCATCATGAATGTTAAATGCAAGTCCATTTATGTACCTGACCACCTTTTCTCTATCCATCTCTCTATGTCCAGATCTGATCATTACTTTATAGAACTCTTTGGTATACTCTTCCACACTCATGTTTCTTTGCTTCAAGTTTTGTAGCTTCTTGAACAGCTCCAACTCAGTCTCTCAGAATAAACTTAGCCTTCAACCTCGCTACCATTAGTCTCCACCGGGTGATCTTCATTTCACCATTCTCCACTCTATCTCTCTACAACTCTTTCACCACAAGGCAACATGCCCTTTCAATTTAGTTTGTGTCAACCTAACCCTCTGTGGGTCCTTAACATCCTCAAATTCAAAGTAGTCCTCCAACTCTCCGATCCAATCAATCAAATCCTCTGGATTCAGCGTCCCGGAAAAGTTTGAAATCTTCACTTTATGTATTTTACTTGCTTGTGCCACTACTCTTAGAAATCTTTCTTCTCCTCCATCTTTTGGTCCTTCAACCTTTTCTGCCTTAAGCTCTTCTCCAACTTCTTCATATTCATCCTCGGACTCTGGATTCCTCTGCAAACCAGCCAATGCATTCCGGATCTCGTTCCTCATCTCATTCTTGAAATCCTTTATCATGCTCTACCCTCCGGGGGTTCATCCTTCTAGGCGACATCTCCTCCTTTTCTCTGATGAACTACCTCAACTCAACAATCTGACTGCCAATTTCAATTGCTTCACACTCGGAGATTTATTGAACACACTTGCAACCTGCCTCCACTCGATGATCTGTTCACCCAAAAGAATTCCTCAAGGTTTGCAACTAGCTCTTCCACCAATCGGTTCATAACCAGCTCTGATACCACTTGGTGCAGCCATAATATGGTGGGTCCTCAAAAAGAACAAACCAGATCATACAACAAGATTAACACAACGGAGGCAACAACAACACATTAAAAAATTATAGAATCGTATTTCCGCACCATCATATATTCATCATAGATCATCCGGTAATCAACCAGTTACATGCAGGATAACAAGCCAGAATACAATCGGTAATCAATCGGTTACATGCAAGATAACAAGCCTGAATATAATCCATCTGGATCTCTAAGAGACCTTTGAATTATCAATCCTGTAACTCTAATACCCTAAAAATGGTCATCTAAACCATGGGCCCCTAATGTCGACAACATCACCAAGGTCCTAACCAAAGACAATTAAATAAATCTTGAGCACACAATTAATTCTTTGATCATCAAATGTCGCATGGCAAATTAATTAACCAATATAAATTAAATATTTATTTAATTAATTGATCATTCCAAGTAAATCATTTTAAAACAATTATCTTATTTATTTTATTAAATATCCTAGCATATTTAATTAAATAAATCAATTTACCATTAAATCATCAAAAAGAGGAATTAATTTGAAAAATAAATAAAAATTGCCATAAATCTTCAAAAAAGGAAACAAATAAAGAAAGAGGAATTGGAAATTATGAGCACAAATCTTCAAAAAAGGAAATAAATAAAAAAAGGAATTAATTGACAAAAGAAGAATTAAAATTTGAGAAAAGAAATCAATTGGAGATAATCTTGAAAAAAAAATTAAAAATTGATAAATAATCTCAAAGAAAGCAATTAAAACAATTAAATACTAAAATTGAATGAAATAGAGAATAAATAAGTTTTTTTCCTGATTTTATCTTAATTTTAGTTCAATTTCCTTTAAAACTGAGAAAAGCATCCAATCACATCAATTCACCTGGATTGTGTTTCCTCTTGGAAAATCTCGACCGCTCATCATCATTTGATCTCAGCCTTTGGTTTCTTTCTGAATTTTCTATAAATTCAGGCTCTCATCTCTCATTCAAAAATATTGGAGAATATATTGTTATTATGTTATTTTTGCTCTAGGTTCATTGAGTATTTGCATTGAGATATTGCATATTAAGTTACTTCATATTGTTTAAATCATTTAGCTTAAATATTCATATATTGCTTAATCATGTTAGATTAATCTTACATATCTAGCTTAAATCTTGTATCTATTTAGCTCATATTCATGCTCATATAGATTTAAAAATCCTTCATTTAGGTGTTGTCTAGTCACTGGATAGCTTACCAATCTGAGAGCAATCTAAACTCACATCTACTAGAAGGCAATGGGTCGCTTTGTAATGGTTTATCATTCATTGATTATTGATTTACTAACCATGCATCTAATGACTTAATTGAAGTGTTGTGTATTCTAGATACAGATACAGGTCCACTTTTCACACACACATTTTTGGCACCCACTGTGGGGCTCGAACCCACAATTACAAGATTTCTAATGTTTCTTGAACAAATTTAATGTTTGGTTTTTATAACTAATAAACATGTGTTAAATTTGCAAACAAAAATCTTTCTTTTTGCTTTTTCTTCTATGACAATAAAAAATGGTCTCGGTTTGGAAGGCATAACTGTTTATTCAACCATCGGTTCTCAACCAATTTTTGATATGTTGTTTAAAATCAAGTTTTCTAGAGTTTTGCTAAAGAGATTTTCCTAACAATTTATGGTTTGAAAGTTAGAAATGACAGAGTGCAGTACTATCATTTTACTTATTCTTCTGTGACAGTCAAAAATGGTCTCTGTTCGGAGGGCATAAATTTTTATTGAACTGTTGGATCTACACAAAATTGTAATATGTTCTGTAAAACCAAGTTTTCCATATTTCTATCGAAGAGATTTTTTGAATTATCTCTAGTTAAAAAGTTATAAATGACAGAGTGCAGTACTATCCAAACTGTCATAACTAGGATAGTCATAAAAATGGAAATTCTTGTTAGATTAGTTTAATTTACAGTTTGCATGCTAGAATTTTTTTTTGATGATTTTTTTATGCTATTTTGACAACTAATTTTGGGCTTTTAGCATTTGCAGGTCCATTTGACAAAGAATTTATCAATCAAACATATGCCTATCAAAGAATAAAAAAACAACATGACTATTGATGTGTTGGTTTACAAGTTGCCTAAAGAGAATCGACCAAACATCATGTATTCTTTAAATTAATTTTTAGGCACTTAAATTGCTATCTGGTTAAAGAAAAAATCTATCTTTTGTGTTTTTAGAAAAATCTGAGAGGTAGGAGAGTATGCTCTTGTCTTTTACAGATAATCAGAAATCTAGATTTGTGTACCTTTAGCAGGCCTGCCACAGTGGGAAAAAGTAATCACCCTGCGAGAACGACCCAAGTGAGTACAGGTGGACCTGAGAATTCCAACTCACTATAATAAATAGGCCTCTGATGATTAAAGTCTCAGAGGATGGGATTATTTGAGTTTTCTCTTTGAGATCTCTCATATGGAGCATTTTGTAGGGCCCCACGGTCTCAATCACGTTTATGTGACTACAACTTGTTTCGGTACCTTGTTGGGCTATAGGCCTCAATCATGCTTGCATGACTTTAAGGGATAATTTAAAACAAAATTCCTGACTAAGAACTATAAGATTAGAAGCTACCCGATTCACCTTCGAAAGGTTGATAATCTTTGTGCAAGAGAGATAGTAACTCTCCCAAGACACTTGCCATATCGTGCCCCCATTAGCATTTGGAGTTAGATAATACAACATTGAGAATCCATTGCGTGAGACTCAGTGGTCGTATTCTGATTAGCTATTGGGTGTGTACCTAAGTCAACAAGCAAAGGTTTTCTTCTCTAAGCCAACTTCCATAGGGTTTGCATGCTGTGATTGGAGTTACCATTCATATTGCGTGTTTTTTGTGTTTTCATACCTTAAACTAAAACAGGAATACTAAAACTGGAGAAAGAAAATCAACAACTCAGTGATAAAACTCTATCCGTGTCAAAACTAGTCTATCCTGGTCAAAAATCAGTCCACCTCAGAATTGGTCATACTTAGTTGTCATACTCAGCTATTGAAAAACTTAGAATTTTTGTCTCTATCCCATTAACAATCATACACACCTGATCATTTGTCATCTTGCACCATATCCTGTGTTGTACGAGTCTTCTAATTTGTCATTTGAGATTAATCCTCTGTCGTATGAGACCCATCAATCTGTTGTTTAAAGCTAAATCCTATGTCGTATGAGATAGAACTTCACTGAATCCTTTGTCGTTCGAGACATGCCATTTGTTGTACGGTACTAGGCAACAACTCATACGAAACATAATTGTTATTATCCTAAAGCTGTTATACTGTCATACGATCTTAGAAATCTTGTCATACGAGTCTCTGATTTTGCCAGTCCAGAACAGTCAAACCTGCTTAAAACAGTCTATAGCAAGCCTAAAACTGGTTATCATCCTCCTGAGCATAAACAACCTTGATAGTGTACCCCTTCTGTTGCGTTGCACGATTTTGTCGATCATCTCTTAACTTAGATAACATCTTACACAGGATAGATCATTCCTGAAATCAGACTAGATCTTAGTAACTTCTCTCAATCACTACGTTAAATGAACTACTAGCTACAATTTGATCTTGACTTCTGCAACACATCTAGCTCTCGGTCCCGTCAGTTGTAAATGCATGTTCAAACTAGAAGCTCTTCTAAATTTTTTTGACAAAAGTAAGAATCTCATGGATACCTTAGCTCCAATTCCCATGGCTACCTTGGCTCAAATGCTTCAAGATATCAAGGAAGAAATATATGACATGAAAATCCAACAAAATAAATCAATGACTCCATTTGAAAAACAAATGCATGATATCAAGTGTGAGAAGCTTCAAGGAATGCTAAAACGATTATGTGATTTGACAATCGAATACCAACAAATAATTGACAATCAAAGACCAAATCTCATACAAGATCACAAAACACCTTCACCAAGACAAAAAGACATCTATTCCCTAGATAGACAGTTTACACCTTTGGGGCAATCTATTGAGTCAGCTTTGGAAGAGCTTCTTAAGAACAATCTTATCATATTGCCTAAAAAGACCACATGGGGATGTGCAGTTTTGAGTAGTTACTGTGCATATCATAGGCATAACAAACATAAGACTTCAATGTGTATGGAATTAAAACATAAGATTCAATATCTCATTGATAATGGTGTCATTGAAATTGAAGATCCTAATGGCTCACCTAAAGGAAAAGAAGGAACTACTTCTAAGCATGATCAAAATCATGAACCTATATCTAGCAAGGCTCCATATGTGGCATTCATACCTTCCATGATGCCTTCATCTCCTAAAACTTCTTAGCAACAATCCATACCATATTCCTCAAATAATGATCCTAATTATGAAACTTTTCATATTGACCCTCAAGGGCTATCTCCTATGGAAATCCAAGTTAATCCCAATCTTGATACAATTTCCTCTAAAGATTTAAAAATCCCAGATCCTATGCCATCATTCACTCCAATTCCAAACGTACCCACTCTAGAGAGTCCCACTCAAAATGCTTCCCTATCATGCCAAAATATGGAGACCTTCCAAGAATCCCCTATGCCTATGCACAATCCTACCTCTTCCTTAGAAGTGACTCCATGTCAAGAGGATAATTTGAAAAATGAAGAAACGAGTCCTATCATAAATCAAGATCAAGACACCAAAACTCCGCAAGCCCATCTAATGATTGAAAAAGATCCTATTTCACTAGAATCCTATGATGATCCCCTTATACCTTTCCATTTCTTCCAAGATGACCCCTTTCCATCTCAAGAGAAAATAATGCTTCCAAATCCCATTCCTAATCCACTTCCTAAGCAAGATGATGATG
Organism: Cryptomeria japonica; assembly: GCF_030272615.1. Lineage (NCBI taxonomy): Eukaryota > Viridiplantae > Streptophyta > Pinopsida > Cupressales > Cupressaceae > Cryptomeria > Cryptomeria japonica. Next base: position 194,544,679 of record NC_081414.1, on the reverse strand, counting down.
ACTCTTCCACCTTTTCAGTTGATCATATTCAAAATGAAGAGTCAAACACCCTTCCTACTCTATCCAATGGTCCTCTTCCATGTCTAGATCAAAGTATCCCTTCACCTCTTTTCATAATCCTCCATGTTCACTTCATGATCCTATCATACCTTGCAAGCCACCTCCACCTCAAAATGGACTTGCCTTTAGCATCAAAAGTAAGAAGAAACCCTTTGTTAAAAACATCTTTCAAAGCATGCATTATCAAAGAAAAGGGTTAGACATTCATGAACATGATATATTAGAACCCCCTGCTATAAAAGAAAATCTTGATTATATTGGCTACATTTCTCACTCTCAAGATGTTGGTATCTCTCATAAATCCTACATTTCTCTAGTTAAAACCAAATATATGCTTTCCCCATCATCGCTTCCATCCATTCTAGGTCCCTATATCCCTTCATCCCTTATGCAAGATCAACAAAGGAACAACTCTTCAAGTACCTTCCATCCATCTAAAATACCTCCATATCATTCCTATCCATTCATACATTATTTTCCCCCTCCAAGCAATTTGGATGCCAAGCATAAAAGTCATAAATCAAGTAATCCACATGTATTCAAGGATCAACATGTCCCATCTAATCAACATGTCAAAACAAAGAAAAATATGATCCAAAAAGAAAAAGAAAAATACAAAATGCCACAAAGGCCCACAAAGAAAGAAGAAAAGTCAAAAGTTATATGGGTTCCTAAGGCACTTGTACAAGCAATGCACTCTAAGGAACTACAAAAGCATGAAAAATCAAAAACCATATGGATCCCTAAGCAACTGCTTGAAGCACAACATTCTAAAGAAAAATCAAAATTGACATCCAAAATTGTTGTTCCTCCATCCAAACCTTCCGAGTCTATTCCTCCATCACCTCCTTCATCCATTTTGGGTTCTTATGCCCCAAAATCTGTAACCTTTCCTCCATCCAAATCCCAAAATATGAGATTCACTTCTCTTCCATATGTCCACCATCCCTCAAGGCGTGTGCCAATGTTGATATTTCCAGCATTTCCATCTATCCATACACAATTCTTCCAACATCCCATCCATTATCCAACACCTCTTTTTCACCCTTCCATCCCTCTTATCCAATCCTTTGCATAAATCCTTGCCCTAGTTTCATTTCATTATCCTATCAACATCTTTGAGCATACCTTCATAGCCATGGTCTATTGCAACTCATATTCTAAGGGTACCATCCAAAGCAACGAGATTTTGGGGTCCTTCTTCCATCCCCTATCATGCCTCCATTATCTTCCAAAAGAAAAAAAAATGATGAAAAAGTGAAAAAAAAGTAAAGAGAAATAAATTTGTCCATGAGTGAAAACCACTTCTTGTGGCGCCTTGGGCAAGTACCATGATGAAAAATTGGCAAACAAGCATCATACGTAATTCAGTATCCTTTTTCAATTTACATTGGGGCCAAGTTCCATCCATGAACATCCATTTATTATCCTTCATCCTCCATTATCCATCTTTCGCTCTTATCTACATTCATATCCCTTTTCCACCTTTGATCTTGACAAGGTTAAGATCCTTGTAGGATTCATGTGTCCTATCTATTACACTTGATCCAGACCCTTTAGCTCCTATCTATTGCTTGCTTACATCCTTCATTACCACCTTTGATCTTGATTATCCTATTTGTCCCCTATCCAAATCTATCCCTTGATCTTGATCAACACTATGGACAAAATGCATAAACATGCTTTCCACAAACCTCTTGACATGGCCACATCTTTGGACCATATGGCTTCGTTACGCTATATCCTTGCTTCACTACACTATATCCTTGCTTTACATTACTAAAATCCTTGTTGTACATTGCTATATCTGGTCCCTGTGTTGGATTAACATTGTGAGATAGTCCTTGAAATCGTGCACCAACATTCACTTATCCATTCATGTACTCAAAATCCCTTTTGCCTTGCTAGACACTAGGGGCAAACATTAAAAAAAATCCTAAAAATCCTAAAATGTCTTGAGAAAATTCTAAAAATCATAAAAAGTCTTGAACAAAATCCTAAAAATTAGAAAAAGTCTTAAAGAAATCCTAAAAATTAGAATAATTCCTAAAAAAAAGGGGATCTTTGCCAAGTAGATGAAAACCTGGTAGACAGGCGCCTCTTGTACTCAAGTGCTCCATCTATCAAGGCAACATTGGCATTTCCCACTTTCATGCATAATCTCTTTCGTTTGTACATATGTTTCAGTCACTTTTGTGACATCCTGGTTCTTTTAAAACCATCATGGCTTGAAACCAATCATTGACCTAGTCTTAGGGTAATCGAATGATCAATTTACATGTCCTAAGCAATATCAACCAAGTCATCTTTGCATTGGTGAAACCTGGTCGTCCACTTCGAGTCATTCACCTATCTCCTAACTACTGAAGAGTTTTATCACTGAGTACACAAGCAAAACAAAACTGAAAACAATCACTAAACTGTTTGAGATATGCATGAAATTTTCTTTGTGTGTTGTCTTTTATATTGGTTTTTGATTATTATTCTCTCTGAGTAACTCGAGGAAGTCTATCTTGACTAAGAGGAGCAAGGATTGGGGGTATAATATTTTCTTTGTTTTCTATTTGTAGGAATGATTCTGATGATATGAAAACATCTAATCAGTTGGGTGTCTATGATAAGTGCCTTCACATTAAGGTGAAATCGCCACACATGCCTCGACTCCGCTTATTTGTATGCTACAGGAAGGTCACCATCATTTCTTTGTCTATTTTGAGGGAATTTCTTTATCATGCAATCTAGGTCCCTGCGAAATCTGTCCAATGATATGAACAAAAAAAGGGTCATTGCGGACAAGATAATTAATATTGCACATGAAAAGAAAGGAAATCTAATCTACCTGCTATGTTTGTAAAATGCTCGATGATGAAAATTAAGCTTTTCAAAATCCAGTGACTAGGTTTAGGATTGCATCTCATTTTGCATCTCATTTTACATTTCATTTTGCATCTTGTGAATTTAGAGTAATTTCGGTATGGTAACAATGATCTCTTTATCTTCTGAATGAGAGTTGGAAGCTTCATCATTTCTCAGTTAAGTGGTCTCTTTTTGATCATCATTTCTCTGATCAAGTACTTATGTATTGAGATGTTAGCTGCATACATGAGCATCTTACATAGATCCATACATTTCATTTCACACTTATTTGCATTCATATTATTGCATGAAGAAAAATAAACATTTGCATTACTAGTTACTCATTCTCCTCATTTATTTGCATAAAAAGAAACAAAAATAAACATTCATATTCCATTTGCATTCATTCATCTATACTGAAAAGATATGCATACATATAGAATAAAGCATATAGAACAACACAAGTATGATGAAATCAAATCAAGAGCTCATAAATTGGCTGTCCTGAGTCCATTTTCGGGATCGAAATCAAAATCTGACGTCAATTCTCTAATTGAAATTTCATGACGTTGACCACTTAGCGCTTTCATCAACTGCTCATTCTCTTCTTCAATTTATGCTCAATTTCTCATTAATCAACATTGAATCTCAATTTAATTTCTACAAATCAACTTTGTGCTCACTTTCTTATCAATCAACATAAAATTTTCAAAAATTCCTCTGAATCAATTTGTGCTCAAATCATTATCATCGCTCAATATTGCCTATCATCATGTACCCTCATTATCTTTCGATTTCGCTCCTGAGGGGGCATACTCATGACCTTATGACCTCACATCTTTAAATATCAAGAAAATTTTCAAATCTTCATCGAAAGTCGAGCAAAAAATCTTTTTCAACTAAATAAAACCAATCAAGACCTCATCGCTTTATATCAAGTTGAGATGTCTTGATTATCTGAATCGAATCAATCGCTAGGGGCATATCAGTTTCATCACTTCATATCAAGCTGATATTTGTCTTTTATCTGAATTAATCTCTTAACGTTAATCGGTTTCATCACTTTTCATCAAGTTGATTATTCGTTTAAACTCAATCAAGGGTTTAAAGAGTATCTTTGATCACATGCTCAATCTAAGAAGGTGTTCAGTTTCATCGCATCGAATCAAGCTGGACAGTTTATCTTCATCGTATCTTGATCAATCAAGTTCAAGATCGATTTTTATCTTCACTCACAGTGTCTAGATCAATCAAGTTCTAGATCAGTAAGATTCGCTTCTTGATCAATCAAGTTCAAGTTCGGTATCTTTTATTTTCTATCATTCCTAAGTTCAATCAAGTTCGGGATCGGTATCTCTTTAGTCAGACTTCATTCAACTTCGTCGCTTCGAATCAAGCTAAACACCTCACTTTTCATCTAGTTCGTGATCAATCAAGTTCAAAACTGGTATCTCCTAGACATCAAATTTTGTTTGAACCAACGCGTTGCTCGCACATTAATTCAAAGAGGGGCAAATGTAATACCCTAAAAATGGTCATCTAAACCATGGGCCCTTAATCTTGACAACATCACCAAGGTCCTAACCAAAGGCAATTAAATAAATCTTGAGCACACAATTAATTCTTTAATCATCAAATGTCGCATGGCAAATTAATCAACCAATATTAATTAAATATTTATTTAATTAATTGATCAGTCCAAGTAAATCATTTTAAAACAATTATCTTATTTATTTTATTAAATATCCTAGCATATTTAATTAAATAAATCAATTTGCCATTAAATCATCGAAAAGAGGAATTAATTTGAAAAATAAATAAAAATTGCCATAAATCTTCAAAAAAAGAAATAAATCAAGAAAGGAATTAATGGACAAAAAAAGAATTAAAAATTAAGAAAAGAAATCAATTGGAGATAATCTTGAAAAACAAATTAAAAATTGATAAATAATCTCAAAGAAAACAATTAAAACAATTAAATATTAAAATTGAATGAAATAGAGAATAAATTATTATTTTTCCTGATTTTATCTTAATTTTAGTTCAATTACCTTTAAAACTGAGAAAAGCATCCAATCACATCGATTCACCTGGATTGTGCTTCCTCTTGGAATATATCGACTGCTCATCATCATTTGATCTCAGCCTTTGGTTTCTTTCTGAATTTTCTATAAATTCAGGCTCTCATCTCTCATTCAAAAATCTTGGAGAATATATTGTTATTATGTTGTTTTTGCTCTAGGTTCATTGAGAATTTGCATTGAGATATTGCATATTAAGTTACTTCATATTGTTTAAATCATTTAGCTTAAATATTCATATATTGCTTAATCATGTTAGATTAATCTTGCATATCTAGCTTAAATCTTGCATCCATTTAGCTCATATTCATGCTCATATAGATTTAAAAATCCTTCATTTAGGTGTTGTCTAGTCACTGGATAGCTTAGAAATCTGAGAGTAATCTAAACTCGCATCTACTAGAAGGCAATGGGTCACTTTGTAATGGTTTATCATTCATTGATTATTGATTTACTAACCATGCATCTAATGACTTAATTGAAGTGTTGTGTATTCTAGATACAAATACAGGTCCACTTTTCACACAAACAGTAACTAGGAACTCATAAACCTCTAACTGCCTCCTAAGGATCTCATATAACACCATTTATACCCTCTAGAATATATCTGGGTCGGTTACAAAAGATTACATTTACCAAGACGGGAAAATAAAATGTGTAAATAGGTCAGCCCCAATAATGAAAGGAAATTCCTCTAGAAAAGAACAACCAAGGACTCAGGATCATTGAGTAAGACCCCAAATAGATCCACATGCCAAGAGATCACTCTGCACAAGAATAAATCAACAATTAGTTGTTAAGCTCAAAAACTACTCCGAGAACCAGAATAGTCAAATCGGAAGCAACGTCTCACTGGAAAAGAATCCAAATGGACTGAGAATATGGAATTAAGCATAAGAACACACCTAGAGACCTAAAAATCTGATCCGTAATGAAAAGAAACCAGCTACCAGAAGAGCACAGAAACTAAAACACTGAATTTGTCTAGGAAAAACTAAAAGGAAATATTTTTGGTTGATGCAAGATTGCTCATTGACTGAGGATGCTCCTGCATCAAATGTTTATTGGAAGAAAGTTGTGCATACTATAGTCTATATTCTTAATAAAGTAAATGTGAGTTTTAATCATTCAAAGACCCCTTATGAGCTTTGGCATAAAAGACCTGCAATTTTCAAGTATTTCAAAAACTTTGGAAGCAAATTTTATATAGAAGAGATGAAGATGATCTTGAAAAGTTTGGTTCAAGATCTGTTGGAGGAATATTTCTTGGTTATTCAATAAGAAGCAAGGTCTACAAATGTTTCAACAAAGGACTTTGAAAGATAGTTGAAAGTGAAAATGTTAAGGTAGATTAAGATTGGGATCAGATTACACTAGTACCAGAGAATTGTGGAGTTGATACTATTTCCTATACTAAAGAAGAAGAAAAAAAAATAGAGGAAATGGAATAAACAAAGACCTACAAGACTCTCACAAGGTATGTGTGTAGGAGGAAAATGGAATCAAGTAAACTAAGACCTAATCCCACTCTCATGTACACATTGGAATACGAAAGAGCCTAAGGAGATGATTCACTTTAACTACTTCTTGGAAGAGAGGCTCAAGGAATATCTTTAGGGTTTCTATTCCTTTGCTACTACAAAGAGGAGATGTGCAAAATGTAATATAATGATCAACTATGCTAGGAGATAAACAAAGATGTGAATGTAAACTGAAAACACTGAAATTTACAGATCTGAAACTGAGATACTAAATACAAAGAAGGAAGGGGAATTCAAATGTGCACCTATCATTGAAATTTGATGTTGACTATGCAGGACCAGGGCACCATGCCTTGGTCCTTGATATTGTACCCTATTGTACTTCTAGAATCTAGACCCTGAAAGTCTGCACTGTGGAACTACCAAAAGAAGCTCAGAAACCCAAAGGACCAAGGCATGGCACCTTGGTCTCAAAAAACTGAGACCTTTCTCTGTCCTGGAGTCTGCACCTATGTGATCTATTCCTTTTGAATGTTGTGCATCCATCAGATTCATGTACCTGCACCTGCAACTTGAAAAATGGTGTCTAGGTGGCTATATGGCATTTTGCGTTAGTCAAACCCCTTGTTTTGGTGATTTCCACCTCCACAAATAGCTCATAATGTAATGAAAATGTGTGTGCAAGATCCTAGATGAACAAGAAAGTAAATCTAGAGTTCTACCATATGCTTTGGAGAGTAAACCCTAAATGAGTGTAAACATAAATGTAAATGCTTCAAATCACAAATACAATAATGGATCTAAAGCATGAATGTAAATCTGAAAATTAATGTTATGAAGCTCATACAAAGACATGAAAATAACATGACACCATACCAAACCCTAAGGGAGAGGTACAAGCCAATCAACAATCGATGATCTCCTATTATTTTTCAATATCCTCAAAGCTCCTATTGATGACAAAAATAGTTGATGTAGACTTGATAGATGCTTGCTTTTTTGATTGAAGACTTCACATAACCTGTACTTTCACTTCATAAGAGGTTCCTTCAATTGCTTCTAGATGGATCCCTCAAATGAGGAGAAATAAGGCTATATGTGTGAAACCTTAACTTTGTTTTTGATCATAGACCAACCTAGAATAAATATAGTTTCACAATCATTTGGATATAAACATAAAAATACCACCAAAACATGCTCCCCAAAATTTGGGGAGAAAAAGTAGGGACTAAGAGGCCGTGCCATGGTCTGGTCGACTTTTTTTCCAAATTTTTAGGGATGCAAGGTTTGTGATTCTAAAGTCAATTCCAAAAGGAGTGCTAGCCTAAGCATGGAATTGTACCACCCAATTAAGGGTATACAATTTATGATGCTACGGTATGTTCAAAAGAATCACTTTAAAGATTAGATCATTGGCAATAAGAATGAAGGTGTACAAACCTTGATGAGACTTGCCAAGGGAAGTGAATAGGTAAATATTTACCTTCTATAAAAAATGGATCCTAAAACTTTTTTCTAATGCATGCAAGGAGGAAGGATGGATGAAAGTGTTGGCAACAACAATGAAGGAAAACTGAGAGGGGGGGGTTGAATCGGTTTTCACTGGATTATCAAACTTAACCTTAAGTGCAAATCTGATAAACTACAGTAACAACAAAGATAATAAAATTCATAGCACAACACACAACACCAAGATTTTGACATGAAAACCCTAGTTAAGGGAAAAACCACGGTGGGAACCTACCCACAATAAGATGATACTCTATAGTAGTATGTGTAAATATTACAAAGGGGAATTCACATGCATTCAAGCACACTACCTATATCTCACTGCTCAAAATAGGATGACCCAAAAGGATACAACCCTTACGGAAGGTTAAATACCTTACAATAATGATCGGACTACAATCTGGATTATTTGAACTGCAAATACAACATCTCCTTATACTTGATGATAGTTCTGGTTAAGCACATTTCTTTGCCCTGGAATAATATTTGCTTAATACATTGCACCAAAGGATGAATTTGATTAAGAACCATATATACCACTCTCTGATAATGTAGACACTACACTGATACTCAAATTACATGACTACCATCTATTTATACAAATCATCAACCTTGGCAACAAGGTCAACTAAACCCTCATCTCACAATTACAAAATTACATCACATGATGCAAAGATCGACCACCAGACCAATATTACGATATACATGACATAGCATGAACCTAAATCAAATCTCCAAACACACATTATCACTAGAAATCCTGCCAAGATCAACCACAACACGCTACACCACCAAGAATATCGCATAACACGAAGAATATCACTGGATCAACAAAATAATCCAGAATGCGCACAAGAGTCAATGTAGACCACCAAAAAAAATAGGAAGTAATTAGGAAACACCAACAAACATGTTAGAATTTTTTGTAACAACTCTACCAACACCACTTATCAAATCTTCATCAATCAACATCTGAAACTCAAGAACACTCAAACAACAACAACTCAGACTAGAAAGATAGCTTGCGGAACACCAAGAACCATCTAAAATGTAGATACACATGAACATCCAAAAAATTCTCCCAAAATTGTAGCATAAGATCTAATCACACTAGAATATACCGGAGGAAATACCAAATTCTGCAAAGCATAGATCAAATTAACCAAACAACAAACCAAACATATGATATGATCAATTAATCTTTCAGATCACTAAAACCAATACAAAAAGATATAATGATACTAGAAATACTCCGTATACTGAGCCATGATCCCAATAAACCAATCTGCAAGCACCGAAGCAATAAACCACATAAATATGCTAACATTAATGACAACAACATATCCTAGCAGCAACAATGTCCAACAAAAAGATATGGAAGAACAAGTTGATTAAATTGAAGAATTTCATTGGAACCAAGTGGGTGTTTAAGAACAAAATGAATGAAGAAGGGAAAGTGACAAGGAAGAAGGTTAGATTGGTGTGTAAAGGTTATTCTCAAGTTGAAGGCATTGATTTTAAGGAGACTTTTTCTCTAGTGGCTCGAATGGAGGTAATAAGAATGTTATTAGATTTTGCTTCTCACAAGAACTTCAAGGTATACCAGATGGATGTCAACTCATCTTTTTAAAATGGAGAACTAGAAGAAGAAGTCTACATAGAACAACTTGATGGATTTCAATTGGAAAAAGATTCAGACATGGTATGCAGATTGAAAAAGTCATTATATGGTCTCAAGCAAGCCTATATGGCTTGGTATGCTAGGTTGGACAAGTATCTACTACAACACGACTACATTAAAGGTACAACTGATAGCAATATTTATTTCATAATTGAGGATGACATTTTGTTGATAGTAGTTATATATGTTGATGATATCATCTTTGGAAGAAAAGATAATGCATGTAAAAGATTTGTAGAAGCAATTTGAGATGTCAATGATTGGTGAATTATCTTTCTTTCTTGGCCTTAGTGTAATTCTTACCAAAATACCCTAGATAAATAAATCATAATCTACTAACAAATGGAGATAATTTTTCTTCACTACTACGCTATCTCAACATTTATTAGGGCATTATAACAACCATTATACATCAATGCATCAATAACTATTGCAAGAATATATATGGATCAACATGAACATAACCATAGTAACATATTACACAGGCAGAATAACCATTTAACCATTAGCATATCTCTATACAAACTCATACATAATATCCATTTACAACAATCTCACTCAATGCATTTCACTTTGAAATCGTCCTACTACAAGCCCTATTATACATATTCTCAATCAACTGATTGCATAGTCTTCTTTACATTGCCATCCTTCATACCACATGATATCAATTATAACTACATAGAATATGATCTAAAAATCCATTCACATGATAAGATAATATAAATCCATGTCCACGCATGCTAACATCCAAAGACGAATATCCCATTGGTAGAAGGCATCAAACCACCCCGACCATGTGGAACCAAGTAGGAACCACCCCCCGTGCTAGGAGATGACATAAGGTTCCAACCCACACTCAAGACCTAAGTTGACACCTGAAAATCAAAGGATACAACATGACTTCACAAGACTCCAAAATAAATATGCAACATCCAATCCCAACACAAGGCTGAATCAAAGCAACCAAACCTCTAGACGCATAATCAACACATCAAGGCATATGGATTATGGACACATGTGGGGTAGAGTTTCATCACATGCTAGCCTCATGTGGCATCCATCTCCACCTTGGAGTCACACAAGGGAGATCAGGTTACCTCTCCAACGGTCTTCCCAATCTAAGATCCCAGAACCATCTCCCTGGGTCTGTCCAATTAGGGCATACAACAACATATTCTTTACCTTGATTAGGTGAATTACTAGTTACCCAAACCCACTAATCAATTATTATTATTGTTATCAATTGAAATTACAACATAAACTCTTCATGTGGTTCCATAGGTCTAGACCCCCTTCCTAGATATCTAATGCTCATGACACTGGTCCTACACATGCAAGAGCCCACTCTCCCAACCATGGACCATAACCCCAAGGTATAACATAACAAGAAACACCATAATAACAACATTAAGCTCAACATATAATACATAAGAAGGATCATAAATCCATCAGCACAAAAGATAACCATCATCATTCCACAAAGGCTAAACATCAAGTAATCAAGTCATAAGCTCATAATGCAAAAATAAAGATAACCTCAAGAATTTCAAATACACATAATCAAGGGAAATACATGAATCCAACAACATAGAATACTCCTTCACAATGAGGCACAACATATCATCTCGCTGGAGTTGCACATAAACCTCCTCAAGAACAAGGATACACTCAACTTGTTGGAGCAACATAACAATACCTCAACAAACAAGTGCAAAACTAGTTTCCAGAGCCAAAATAGATTCACATTCATAAAAAAATGAATAGAACAATGCCAAAAGTCACCAAAAATGATAGTACATAGCCTCTAGAGTCAAAAACCATCAATAAAAGTCAACTGAGAAGTCAAAACCCTAACAAAAAATGTGTTGATACTGTAGTCACATAAATCTGTCCACTTAATTAAATGAATATTTAGTATTTTTTTGATTATTTAACCATCAATCAATGCAAATTACACCATTTAATTGAAATAAATGATTTTATTTCAATTGAAAATCCCAAAATTCCTCCCACTTGTATTCTCCTACAAAATCCACTTGCATGCCTAAATCCCTTCTAGATTCTTCTAACTCCTTCTAATTAGCCTAATCCTATCCTAATCATTGTCACATTCCTAAATAAAAGGAAGTCACTTCTCAAAAACCTCCAAAGTCTTCAATGACAATTAAAGGCTTTATGTCTTCAAATGGTTAACCTCTAAAGTCTTCCAAACCATTAAAGGCTCTTACATAACCATTTATGGTTAACTCACCTTTTACCTTCGGTTAGAGACTTTCCTCTAACTTAACCATCCTTTTGACTCATGGGTCTCTTCAAAGCATTTATTTCTTTGACTAAGGTAACCATTTAACCCTTGCACATTCATTTATCCCTTGGATAAAAGGAATATCCATTAACCTAACCCTAACCCAACCCCCCAGGGTAACCATCATGTCCCCTCAAGCATTTAATGCTCCTTATCTCTCCTCTCAAGCCTCCTCATGGTGACACTTGTCAACATGGGATTGGGTTGAAAGTCTCACTTGGATTGAATATCTTTCAATCCTAACCCTTTTTAAGATTGCTCAATCTCAACCCTTTATTTCTCCTTTTCTTCTATAAATAGAACCCTTATCCTCAAGAAAAGAAGGAAGCATTAGAGTGTTGTTTCTATACTGGTATTAGCATAGAGCTTTTTCATAGAATCACTATCTACACTTGCATAGCATTTGTTTATCACATCCAACCATCTTGAATTTGCATATGGCATCCATGGCTAGTGCTAAAAGCTGAGAGCTACACTCATTTGAGACTTGGAGAGGGGAGAAACAAGGGAGAAGCATCAAAAGGCATCATGGAAGCACTTAGGGAGGCTCTTCTCCTTTCTTTTATTTTGTTAAACTTCTTTCATGCTTTTTGAAATCTCTTTTGATATGTTTGGAATGGTTTTTAGTTCTTTGTTTTGGTTTAATGGTTGACACTAACTTATTAACATTGAACTTTGTTATTGCCTTGTCCCCATTTCCATGACATCAGATACTATTTTTTTGCTTTTGTCCTACTTTGACGCTATTGATTCTAGAGTGGCTCTTTTTTCACTTGTTTTAGTGCTTTTGTAACTAGGTTGCAACATTTGGAAAATGAAAAAAAGTATGCAAACAAACATGCCAGATTTGGGCAGAAGCGCTATCAAGGTTTGAAACTGACCCAAAACACATAAGAGACCAACATAGAAGAAGAATAGGGTTTACACAAGCTCAATGTGGTCATAAATCCAAGAATTCGATTACATTCGGCGAATACATGCACAAAAATGTGTCGCAGAAACTACCGTACAAATGCAGATCATAACATAAGGACTCCAAACACTATGAGAACCTAAAATAGGATATACAAGGGAAATACAAGCCTCCACAACACAAATAACATTACATAAATCATTTACAAGAATATTATAGCCACAAAATCACATTTCCAAACACCCATTTCCTAGCACTGCAAAAAATCAGAATTCTAGATTTAGATGCAAGCTTTCCTAAATCATTTCTTTTAATCAAATGAATAATCCAGTATTGAAATCACTCCCAAAATTTCCCAAAACAATCTTTTGGCATACACTTGTAGACAATCTTTCCTGAAAACCAAAATTGGGAAATAAGCATTCAGATCCAACCTAGAAACAAAGCAAGGCAATGAAAAATTGATGAAGAACCTGCAAAAACTAGCAAGCTCCAATCACAATCCAAAACCAAAGCCAAATCCTCCAGAAATCTGTGAATTATCTCGGAAGCCAACCTCCCATGAATGCATAGGAAATCATAAAAATACCCAAAAATCAAACCCAAAACTTTATTAAAAACACCAATAAAAATATTCCCAAAAATATAGATATGTTATACCAACCCTTTACAAAGTTTGAGGAAGGTATTAAATAAATAAATATTATTTACCTACCTCCCCCATTTGACCGATTAGATAAAAGGGTGGGTAGTTTTATAATAAACCAAATTAACCAAAGAATGGGGTTGGGGGGTAGAAAGACAATAAATTAAATAATAGTTTACACACCCCCACGATAAATATTAAATCAATACCCCACAACAAATAATAACCAAGGATAATAATATTATCCATGAATAAAATATTATTCACAAATAATAATTTTATTTATTTTCCAACAAATAATAGACCGCCACATAAATTAAATAATCATTAATAAAACACCAATGCCTTAATTAAATAATATTAACAATTAAATAAATAAATAACCATAAATAAATGATAATAATGGAAAATCCAAAAAGGCAACATTAAAATAAATATAAAATCCAATAATCAACATTTAATAAAACTCAATTAAAATATAAGTTAATAAACAATAAATAACAATAATGTTTATAATAAACAATAAATAATAATTAAACTTTAATGAAACAACAAATCAAATGGTAAATAAATAAAATAAAATAAACATTAATAAAAAAAAAATACATAGTAAATAAATAAACAATCACTCATCTCCAAATAAATATACATAGACTCATATCAACTTACTATTGGATATGTTGATCATTGTTGCTACTAGGATATGTTGTTGTCATTGATGTCAACATATTCTTGTGATTTTCTCTGGTGTTTATGGATTGGGAAAATCTTATGATCCGGTTTTGCAGTTTTGTTTTGTTGATCACTGTTTTGCAGAGTTCAATATTTCCTCCGGTATATTTCGGTGTGATCATATCTTGAACTGAGATTTTGGGATATTGTTTGGGATGGTCTTGTGTATCTTCATTTTAGATGGTTCGTGATTTGGTGCTCCACAAGTTATCTTTCTTCATGACTATTGTTGTTATTTGAGTATTCCTGAGTTTCAGATTTTGATCGATGAACATTTGATAAGTGGTGTTGGTGCAACTATAGCTAATGATTCTAACATTCTTGTTGGTGTTTCTTAATTGCGTCCTATTTGTTTTAATGATCTACATTGATCGTTGTGTGAGTTTTTGGTGTTTTGATGAACTGGTGATGATTTTCGTGTTATTCGGTTTTCCTGATGGTGTAGCGTGTTGCGGTTGTAGACATTTAATGATTTATTTAAATTCCTCTCATAATTAATTTATTAATTGTGCCAATTCCTATTCCTTCTCAACATTAATTAAATATAATTAATGTTGTCACTATAGTCTATTGGTTGATTTATTTAATAAATCAATCTACCTTTATTCTTCTAAAAACCCTAAAATTAATTCTCTCCAAATTCCTCCTTTTAATTAATTAATTTCAACTAATTAATTAATCTAGGTGATTCCTACAAATCACCTTTTTCCTAATCCATCATTAACGTAATTAATTCTTCTAGAAGCCCCCTAATCTCACTTATCATTATTCATCTAACTTTTAAGTCCCTCCACTTATTCTCTCTCCAAGTCAAATCCTCCTACAAATCTCATTTGCCCTAATCCCACCTAATCATTCTTCTAATCCCTCTCCTAATGAGTTGCTAGTGGCTAATCCTCATGCTTAACCACAAAGTCAACTCATTGTCCCTTCCATCCAACCACCTTCCTTAAATTCCCTTATCCTAGGTGAATGTGAGATTTTCAATTTCTCACATTCCTCTAGACATCCCATCCTCCAAGGAATTTTTAATTCTTCCTTATTCCTCCAATCCCTATGATCATCCCTTTTAAAGAATTTTTAATTCCTCATCCCCATCTCTCAAGGAATATTCTATTCATTTCTCTTCCCTAGGCACATTGGGAAGTCTTCCCAATGAGCCTTGAGGAGTGTGGAGATAAGAAATGCATTTAAGGCATTTCTCTTGGTCTCCACACTTGTCTTGTCACCAACTCTTGGACCATGTGTGGGCTCACATGGAATCCTGACCCTTCATCTTGGGTCAATCCTAGCCCTCCATTTCTTCTCCTCTTCTCCTATAAATTGAGGACTCCATCCCCTTATTTCATATCTCCAAATCTTGTAAGTGCATGCTGCTAATTTGCTTAGTGAAATCCATCTAGGTACCCAAACTATAGTCAAATCATCCTCATTTTCATACTTAGCCATTTTGATCATCATCCACAACTTCACTCTTTCATCCATCTATCCATTGTCATCCTCATTTGTACACACCTTGGAGAGCCAACCACATATCCACATTGGACCAATCCAATCAAGCTAAGGAGTGGTGCATTCATGGCTTCATCAAGAGTCCAATTCGGAGGAACAAGAAAACTCTCTTGTCAAGGTATAATAGATTGTTGTTCATGTATTTCATTTGTATGTTTTGTGCTTTTGATTTGAATTGACAATTTAAGCTCGCATTAGATTTTTCCCTTGGTTCATTTTCGCATGCCCAGTGGGACCCATGTCCCTAGAATTTAATTTTTTTAAATTTTTTGTGAGTTTTTTATTGTAGGTATCAGAACAGCGTGAGCATCTGCAAATTGACGCGATCGCTCCGGGTTCAGCGTGAGCGACATGGTTTTCAGCGTGTGCCCACGCGCTTTAGCGTGACCGTTGGAAATTTAAATTGTTTTAACCCACTTCTTCAAAGGCCTGCACATCAGGGCGAGCGCTACAGGAACAACGCGTTTGCTTCCAGACTTTGTCTCATTTAGTTTCAGCAAAATCTCCTCTTGCTCCTTTTTTTTTCTCTTATTTTATTTCATAATAAATATAATAAAAACACCAGAAAGGTAAAAAATCTAATTTTTTTTTCTCTAACTAGTATCCTTTTTTTTGGTAGTCTCGTTTCAGCGCAAGTGCCCTGCAAATAGCGTGGGTGCACTGTCGGGTTTCCCGCTTAATTTCAAATTTTAAAAATTTAAATCTCTGTAGTGTGTACTAACCTACTTCAGCACATACACTCGCTTTTCAGTGCGACCAACCTTATATTAACGTGACCATTTCTGACAAAATCCCGCTCGTTTTTTAATTTGAAATTTTGAATTTTTAACCGCTAACTTGGTTTAATTTTTTTCTGTTTTAGCGCGAGCACACACACTTCAACATGACCGAACAAGAACAACGTGACTACTCAGGTATAATTGACATTTCTTTTAGTTTATGTTTTTTTCCTGCATTTCCTTTTTTCTTATTTTTAGCCCACTTTAGTGCATACGCAAGCATTTCAGTGCTTCAGCGTGGGTGTCTGTAGATCAACACGAGCACTATTTCTGCAGACCTATCTCTACTAATCACATTTTTGTGAGTTTTGTAGGTTTATTCAATTGTCCAAGACAGAAACAAAACCATTGATCTGATTTTCTGTAGGTTGCCTTGGAGATTCAACTAAACCTTGTTTTTTTCATTTATTTTTTAGGCACTAAGACTTAATTAGGGGGTAAATGAACCATTTTTTCCATGTTTGTGAAAAGAGTAAGGGTAGGAGAGTATGCTCTCGTCTATCTAGATGATCAGAAATCTAGACCCTCCAAGCTTTTCATGTTTATTGCATGTGTTACCCTTAGTGGGCATGCCCTCTGAGTTTCTCTTAGAGCTAGTGAGAGGGGAACAACCCAAGTGAGTACACTCGGACCTAGGGATCCCAACTCGCTATAATAAATAGGTCATTGAGAATGAAAGACTCAATGGCTGGGGCTATTTGAGATTTCACTCTCACATTGGATGCTTAGTAGGATCCTAGAGATCCCAATCATGCTTGTGTGACTACTAGGTTCTTGGTGCTTTGTTGGGCTATAGGCCTCAATTGCGCTTGCGCATCTCTGAAGGGTAGTTCCTAATGGGAAGCCATACTAAATACCTTGTGCATAGTGGCCAAAAACCTTCTAGTCATTGGTGCAGAAGGTCGGACCTCCGAAACTGCCCATATTTTTACGACCCTTAGTAGAGACACAAAGTTCGTCATGGGGAGTTTTCATGGGAACTAATGCTTGGCTGCCCCAGAGAAGTGAGTGTCATGGAGGGGAGCCAGTGGGGTCAAGCATCTAAGTGTCCTCTCTAGGTAAGCATAGCTGGGAAACCAATTGGGATCCATTGATTAATGTCCTTGCTAGCCCTAGGAATGTTGTATATGAGCATGAGTGTCTTTGAGTTCAAATTCATTTGACTATTGTGTTTGCTTTGATTGACACTTTCTTTCCAAGAGTAGACTAAACACATCATTATCTCCAAACACTTCGCTAAACACTTGTCTAAAACAAACAACCATCCAAATCAAAGTCTTAGTCACCATTCCAATCATAGTCATACCCGAGTCACACCCTAGTAGTCTTCCACATAAAGTCCCAATTGCATCAAAACTCTGTTGTCTCATGTTTCATAAACCCAAGTTGTATAAGCATCCCAAGAAGTCAATCCACCAGCATATCAAGAAGAAGAAGAAGCTCACACAAGCACAACTTATTAGACGTCAAAAGTTTTGGTACACAAATCACAAACTCTTGCTTAAACATAGGACCTTCTTGCACCATTACCACGATTACATCCATGGTCATAGCAATGAGTTTGATGCTAGTGATGAATCAAGAGTTTGTGCCCTCCATCAAGGTTTAGGCTTGTCTTATAACACCAACTATCGTCAGAATCAGGGTGGTTGCATCCCTTCATACAACTTGCCATCCGAACCGATCATCTTTTGAGTCATGTTCATGCCAAGGATAACCTAGTCATAAATTTTCTTCTAATCATCACTATCATCTCTGTTTGATCAATCATGCTCAATCTTTTCCTAAGGACTTAGCACATCAATTGATCACAAATAAATCACCTTCAATTATCAAATCAATTCTCAAATCCAAATCAAATCATCCTTTAATCCAATTTAACCTCACGTTAAGGTTTTATGCCTTGTGAAGTTTTATTTAGACCTCATCCTTAATCAATCAATCACTTGGCTATTGCTTGAAGAAGAATCCTCTCCAAGTACCTTTGCCTTATCCTTTGAGTTGATCAAGACTCTTATCTCATGTCTTTATTTTTCTTAGGGTCATTAGTCAACCCTTAGTAGAAGAAAGACTTTGATCATCATCCCAAGGTCTAAATTTTACCCAACTTGGTCATTACCTTGCTTGTGGTTTCATCAACATATCTCACCTAAAATCCGCATCCAAGGACTAAGGTGTAATCCTAATCAAACTCGTGTCCTAATCCAAGGAATCTACCAATCAATCTAATCCAATTTCATCAAATCCATATCAAAATCCAAAATCCAAGATCCTTGCTAAGTCCTTTCATCAGATTTTTTCCTCCTCTAATCAATCTTTTCTAAGGTTATTCTTGTATGGTCACAACTCGATCTCAAAAGAAAAAGATGGCCGGACAACAATATGGCATGCTGGACATTAGTGTCCTATATGAAGACCCTGCACAAGATCCTACACAAAGTGTGCAACCCAGCATTCAAAGTCAACCACAAGACCCTAATATGGTTGATCAAGATGAACTCTCTCTAGAAGTGCAAAATTTCTTAGAAGAGACTTATAATCAAGAAATGTTGGAGAAATTTATCTGACATAATCCTAGTGCTCTTCTAAAGAATCTCCTTGAAAATGGAGCTCAATTGATAGATCCACTCTTGGTCAACAACCACAAGGAGACCTTGCTCCTACTCATACCATCATACCCATTCTTCAAACTCAATCAATTTCGCCCCCACCCATCATTCAACCCCAATCAATAGCACCCACAACATTTGTCCCTGTGGTCTCCATTTCGTCGTCTTCCTTCTTAGCATCTATGCCAATATTAAATCTGATCTTGTCTATTCTCCAACATGCCTCTATGCCATCTTCTTCTACCCAACCATACGTTTCTATTCCACAATCCTCCATTCCTATCAACAACATTGCTAACTTCATTCGAGCCTCACTTCCTCCTGTCACAACAATTTGTGGGTCGCAACCAACTGTCACTCAAGTCCCTATGACATCGGTCATCACATCTCACATCCCTGCTTCCTCATCATATCAATATATTAGTGGTGGTGGACCCTCCATAACTCATCTGGGAAAACACAATTCATCATGTCCAAAATCCACAACAAGAACTCATTAAAGAAATCTAGGACATGAAAAACATTATCAAAAACATGAAGGAAGGGAATAACAAAAGGAAACCTTACTTGTTTGAGGAATTTTTCCCTTGTCCTTATGACCCGTCTATATCAATTGCACCATACCCACCAGGGTTTGAGATCCCTAAGTTCACGAAGTATGAGGGAAAAGGGGACCCCCGAGACCGTGTTCGTGAGTTTCACATCTTATGTCAAGAAGTCTCCTATAGTGAATTATACCTTCGAAGGCTCTTCCCTAAGAGTCTCATGGGAGATTCTCTTGCATGGTTCTCATCCTTACCTCGAGGTTCTATCACCTCCTTCCCAGACTGAGCAGACAAGTTTGTGGCTCACTATGCCTACAACATTGCTAATGATGTTTCCATGATGAACCTTTGTAACACAAAACAAAGGCCTAAAGAGACTTTTGCTAACTTCTTGCAAAGATGGCGACATCTTATCAAGAAATTCCAATGGGACATGCCATAACAACACCAAATTAAATTATTTTAAAAGAATCTGGTGCCCGAACTATCAAGACCTTTGACATCTCAATGTATTAAATCTCTCCAAAAATTGATTGACAAGGGCCTAGCCGTCAAATGTGTCTTGTTAGAGGAAGGAAACTTAAAACACTACCAAAAATGAAGTCAAAATTCTTCCTCTTATCAGAATGATAAATCAAAATTTTGGTCCAAAAATAAGAACGTAGTCAATGATGGTGTGACTGATGCAAAACGGGTCCAGATCGTGGCTGCTCCTCCAAAGCCCACACCAATTGCCAATTCAACAATCAAAATAATCAAAATCAATCTCAAAAGCCTCATAACAATTTCTCAATCTAGGGGTGACCACCCTGATCCAATAAGAAGACTCCAAGAGATTTTACTCCTCTTGTCGAGCCCATTGAAGTGGTGTTTCAAAAGCTTATCCAAGCAGACGCAGTGGTCTTCTCGATAACTCGCCCGTTCAACCCCAATCAACCCAAACCTAGGTGGTATAATGAGAACGAGTATTGTGAGTATCATTATATTAATGGGCATGATACATGAAAGTGCATGAAGCTTAAAATTAAAATATACATACAAGATCTCATTGATAGAGGTGAGATTGAGGTAGAAAATTCAAAACCTGGTAACAACAGTGACAAACTCAAAATGTACCAGGAACCCTTCCCAAAACATAATAAAGGTAAAGGCTCATCATCTAACACTATGAACTATGACTACACTAATCATATAATAGGCTTTGACTTTTTAGTGGGTCACATTGAGCCTGTAGACAACCATGTCAATATCATAACTATCCAAGGAGCTAACCCTCCCCCTTCACAAAGCAGACCTAACCCAACTAAGATAGTCATTGAAGGCGCTACATCTTCCGCTTCCCCAAATCATTGCAATGTAACCACCTGTCGAGGTAGAGTCACTATCCAAGGAGCCCCTTCCCCACGAAACCCTCCCCCCATGTCTTCCACCCACCGATATGACCTCCTTGACCAACTTGGGAAGACCCCCGTGCAGACCTCCATCATAGAACTTCTCAAGAATTCCTCTGTCCACAAGGAAATTTTGGAACAAGCCCTCCTTGAGTCTTGCATTCCTGATAATATCAATGCTGCCCAATTCCAAGCTCTCATTGGAAACCTTGTTGCCCAATAACACCTTGTGTTCACTTCGAATGATGCTCCTACCGTTGAAGACCATAATAAACCTTTGCACATCGAAGCCCTTATCTAGAAGCACAAGGTCAAAAATATCTTGATAGATGGTGGATCTAGACTCAATTTGTGTACATACAAGTTGGTAAAAATGTGTAGACTTGAATTTCATCCTCAGGATGCTACCTGCAACAAGTTAGTTTCACAAAATACCAATGGAAGTGCTACAAGAAATCCAAACTCAACCAATGAAACTACATGAAATACATATTAAAATAAAACATTATTTTTACCTTCATGATTTATGTCTCATTGTGTCATAACTCCACTATTCCTAGTTGCAGATGGTGTGCTCTCACACAATGCATTGATAGCTTCCAAGATGGCATATGAAAAATGGACTGATAACTGATAGTTAAAAAATGCTATGATATGAAATACATGATTATGCTAAATGATTATGCTAAAATGCTAATTGCTTCAAGATTAAAACTCACGAATGCATAAGTTTTACAAATGATTTGCTTGAAAATGCACTTGAAGTCTCTTGAAGTCTAACTCTCTCTCAACTGAAGCTCTTGATTTTATAGACCTTGAGAGGATGAGATGATGTGGCTTAGATCAACGGTCATGATCGGATCTATAGATTTGGATGGTTGTGAGCAAAGGTGAAGGTTGGGAGAAAGGGGGAAGGAGAAGACAAGTGTCACTCATCTCATCTTGACTGGGTTGCTGACTGAGGGAATCTAGGGATGGTTGGAGAAGATTTAGGCATGAGAGGACAAGTAGACTCAAGTCCTTCCTAAGATGTAGGGAGTGCTGGAGAGAATATAGGAAATGGTTATGCAATATGTGTACATACACCATATTCATTGAATTTGGAGGTTGAAGATAAATGATGAATTAATATTTAAGAAATATTAATTTCCTTAGCCACATGTTTGATGAGTTGGCAAAGGGAAGATGAAGTGGAGATGGAAGGGTGAGTTGGAAAAGAAAGATTAAATAATTTAGAAAATCATTTAATATTTGAGACTATAGGTTATGAGAATAACTATTAAATATTGGATATTTAATTGTTTGGAGAAGATAATTAAATATTAGATATTTAATTAATTAGAAGAATAGGATAGATGAATTAATTAATAAATTATTTCAATTAAATTAATTAATAGAAAGACACGAAATGAATTAAATAAATTAATCTTTTTAAATTAACTATATAATAGAAGAATAATTATTAAATAAATATATAATATTTATTTAATCGCTCATAGCCATTTTTATGTGTATACATTTTGCCCCTCTTTGAAATGATGTCGAGACAACATTGTTTCAAAGATTAAATCAAGTCTCGATAATGCGCCTGATGAAGATTGAAAATCCTGATTGTGTGCCCCCTTAGGAGATTAATCGTGAAAGTGTTGAAAACTTTGATTGGAACGATTGATATCATGATAATTGATAAAAGGTTTTGTCAATTAAATTCATTTGTAAAAAACAAATTAAATTTCCCCATTGAATAGCATGAATTACTCTTCAAATAGTAAATATAAAATTAACCAAGGCTAATTTTAACTTCATTGTTATCCTTGTCAGCTTTGTGAAGAAAATTTTCTTGGTGAGGTGGTGAAATGGTGATTCCTGTGGAGAACCATCGATTTGAGTGCGTGCGATGATATCAACGACCTCCCGAGTATGGGTATCTGGTATGTATCTTATCCCAAGCTTTGGTTTCAACTTGTCATGCAACTTTTCATGTTTTAGGCGCGTTTTTGAAATTTCTAAATTTTTTTGCGACTTTCGGCATTAGGTTAGCACTTTTGCATTTTGATTTAGTGCATATGCAATTAGGTTTAGTGCATATGCATAGATTAGCGCTTATGCTCTTTTTGGTAGCACATATACCAATGATGTTAGCGCTTTTGCATAGGATAGCACTTTTGAATTGTTTGTTTGTGCTTTTGCAGCTAAAGTTAGCACTTTTGCAACTAAAGTTAGAGCTTTTGCTTTGTTTTGCGCATATGTTCTTAGGGTTAGCGCATATGCTAAGGATGATAGTGCTTTTGCATAGGATAGCGCATATGCTCAAAATTGATGTTTTTGATAAGTGCAAAAGGCTAAAAATCATTTTGATGATTAGATTTAACGTGTTCAATGCTCATGTATGATGAATAGGAACTTGATTGATTTGATTGAGTTGTTTGATTTGATTGATTTGATTGAGTAGCTCTAAGAAACCGATTTAGTTTCTGATGTAAGAGCTTAGTAGAGTTTTGATTGAACTCAGTGATTGATAGAAAACCATGATTGATAGGTTTTCAAAATGATTTGATAGCTTAATTTGCTTCAATTTGAATTGATAGATAGATAGCATAAGTTTGCTTGAGTTTGATTTGATAGATTTGATAGATTAGCGATCACTTTGATGTGATAGATAGATATTTGATGATTGATTGAATTCTCTTGATAAATAGGAGAAACTTGATGTTCTCCAGTGTTGGGAGAAATTATCGGTCGTACATCATTTAGTGCCAAAGCTGACGTAGGCTGAGGTTAGACATATAGATGCATGTGGTTTACACCATCTGTTGTATATGCCGAAGATTACACATAATAGAGGATTGTTGATGACGTTAGCTGAGAGATGGCATAGTGAGCATAACACTTTCCACTTGCCCATGGGTGAGATTAGTGTGATGCTCGAGGATGTCTATAGGATTTTGCACATCCCAGTGACTAGCAAGTTAGTGCAGTATGATTTTCAGGATCCTGTTGGGACAGAGGCTTGTAGAGCCGTTTTTGTTGATGATAGCATCACTAGAGGAGAGATCCGATGGGAGGATATGATGATGTATTATGAGACTCTCCTTGTGATTCTTGCTGGTTTGATTGGAGGATTTATTTGTCTTGATAGGCGATCATGAGGTTTTGTTGTTGGATGGGGTGATATTCTCCTGAGTATGATGCCACATCGTACTCAATATGCTTGGGGTTTTTGTATGTTGGCACATTTATATCATGATCTTCATCAGGTGGTGTATGATGAGAGTGCTAGTTTGTCTACAAGATGCACATTATTGTAGATCTGATGCTGGGAGCACATTGCTGTTACTCGGCCTATCCATCACAGAGTGCATGGAGAGAGACAACCATATGTGTATTTTTATGTAGGTATCCTTACTCAGCATAAGCTGGGTAAGATGGAGTATTGGCGTTGGGTGCTTGATTCATTAGATAGCATTACTTGGAGACCATATGTTGATAGTGAGCCATGGATGGATGATGCACAAACATTACCATTTATCATGCAAAGTAGATATCTCATTGGTCAGACTCCTTACATTGTTGAGCGACAGTTGATTAGTCGCATTCTTAGATAGTTTGGTATCATCTAGCCTATGCCTACTAGTGTGACAATATATGCTCGGTGGTATGGAGATAGACGAGATTGGGGACCTTCTTTGTCATTTGAGATTGCTTGCGTAGAGTTTCTTGCTACTCCGAGAGTGGATTATGATATGAGATTGCACAGTCTTAATCCTGGTGTTACTACAGATTATGCTCAGTATATACTAGCTCATCCATTTCCTCATATTACTGATCCAGCAGATCCTCCTCCCAGCTCAAGAGATGAGGATGATGATTCATATGATCCAGGTGTTAGGATATGGATATAGAGATGAGAGCTCAGAGCTGCTCAAGAGGCCGGGGGAGGTGGAGATGAGGGTGGGAATGGAGGTGGTGGTGGTAGGAGACCTAGACGGAGGGGAGGTCGATTGAGAGTCCATGGAGGACCATTTGGACTAGTTGGTAGGATTGGGAGACCACTTCCTATGGGTGGGAGGGATGTTGGATAGATTGGGAGGGAGCATGGCAGGGCAAGTATGAGATCACCAAGAGGGTTTCCATTAACAGGAGGAGGCAGGGTTAGTGAACTGGATGGGGGTTGTGGGAGAGGCATTGATTTTGGATAGATTCAACCAGACCCTAGAGTTATTGCATCTCATGGTGGAGATGATGAGGATCCAGAGGATCATGTTCCCCTTATTAGACGATGGATTGCGAGAGCTACTCGGATGGAGATTTCAACAGTTAGACAGAGTGGTGGTGAGGAGGGGATTGGGGTTCATGCACCATAGCAGGATTTGCCAGAGCAGGATGCACCAGAGCATGATATGCCATAGCAGGAGACCATTGATACTCTTAGAGCACAGATTGATCAGCTTCAAGCACAGGTGTAGACTCTTATGGCTGAGAGGGATAGAGCTGTTAGGAGACAACAAGATACTCATGGCCTTCTTGATCATATTTAGTAGGTTGGATCAGGTACTCTCTCGGCTGGCACTATTAGAGCATTAGTTCGGGTTGGGAAGGAGACTTCCCAATTGTGATGACGGTATGAGGAGGCAGTTGTAGAGAGCCAGAGAGCAGGTAGTTATCATACCACCGTTTTGATGGATACTAGTAGTGGTGGGGTCATGGGACCTCCTCAGAGGAGTGGTGATCATGTGAGAAAGGCATCTAGAGGATCTTCTCACCCACAACCACAGAGATGGACAGAGTTAGGTGCTAGTGGTACATGCCAGCCGTGATTTGATTTGGAGGCACTTGTATTGTTTATCTGATATCATTGTATACTTGGACTTTATTGTTTTATTATGATCTATATGCCAACATGGATTCTATATGATGATGATCTTTATTATGCATGTTACTCTATTTGATGATGATCTATATGCTCTGATTAAATGGATACATGATTAGATGGATGATGATATTTATGCAAGTTACTTTATTTGATGATGATGCTTTATATGATGATGAAACGATAAATGGTTTTGTTGATTTTCGATTTTGATGATCTTTGATGCAAATAAAAATGGTTACTAACTTAAATGATATATAAATGATGCAAATGCAGTGATCTATATGGAAATACAAATGAATGATTGATTTTATTTTGATTTATTATGATGTAAATGCAAATGATCTACATGAAATGTTTTTGAGTTTTTATGTAATGTTTATAATGATTATGAATCTAAGTACAAAGATGCAATTAAATTATCATTAATGGAATGATAATGCAAATAATAATGATGATACACTACATGATGAATGAAATGCACTTAATTAAATGCAAACTAATGAAATGATAAAATGCAACTAAATGATATGGATGATGATTAAAATGTTTCTTAAAAAATGAATGCACCTATAATGATTAAATGCAAATTGTTTTTGTTTGTCCAAGTATACTCAATCTTAATTTATGATTGTTGATCTGTTAATGAAATGATATGCTTATAATGCAACTAACCATGAATGCTTATAATTCATATGAATAATGAGCTAATTCAAAATCATCTAACTAAAAATTGTACTACCATTCTTCATATGCTATCTTGTAACAGTTCTTGATTTCATCATTGAGCTTTGAAATGTTGTAAGAAAATACAAGCAACTTGACATAATGATTCAAGATGACCTGAGTATTCCTTACATGGATTTTGATATAGCAAGTTAATACAAGCAACTTGATATAATGAATCAAGTTGACCTGAGTATTTCTTGCTGAACAGACAAGGAGTATCTTCTTTCATGCTTGACTTGGAACATCCTCCTTGATCTTTTGCCAATCATATCCTTAGACAAGTTCATACCATAGTAAGAGATAAACCACATACAACAATCAAAGAAGAATAATCATACCCCATCATAGCTTCTCTAGTCATGGGCGTCCCTAAGTCATATAGAGTACATGATTAGCAATAAAATCAAGATATAAACGCTGAATCTTGCATGTCATTCACATGTTCTTATGGTCATTAACTGATATAATCATCTTGATGAATGATCTTTCATAATCCTTTATTACTTGCTGATCAATTCTTTGGTTTTTGAGTTTCATGATTCAGTTTGTTGATGAAATGCCTTGATTGATTTGTTGCTTTGTTTCTCGTTATTTGTTTCAAAATCCTAGGTGTTTTTGGTTTTTTTAAGTTTTTTGAATGTTTTGGATTTTCAAATATTCAAAAGATCAGCTTAGCAAAAATTTATTAGGATTTTGCCCCTAGCGGAAACAAAAATTTATTATGGATGTATGAATTGATCAAGATCCAAACCATGGCGGGATACAAATGCAAATATGATTGATTTTGATAAAATCTAGGATAGTGACTATGACAAGTATGCCAAAGATTGTTAACTGTTGGTAAGCTGCATATTTCTTGCTAAATGGTTCAGAGCAATAGATGCGAAAGATGGAATGGATAAGCTAAGATATATAGAAGCAATATATGTGATAGGATGGAGTGGATAGGTGCGCAAAGCGATCTCATAGATGGAGGAACTTACTTTGTAGATAGTGTCTGTTTACCAGGTTTTCACCATCTAAATTTATTGCATTTTTCTCTCTTTTTTCTAATGTTTGTTTAATGCTTTTTAGGAATTTTCTGTTTTTCTGATGTTTACTAATTTCTTCAGGACTTTATATGCTTTTATTGATTGATTTCTAGGAATTTATATCTCAAGCATAGAATTTCTTGAGATGGATAGAATTGATAGGTTCATCAAACCAATCACCTTTAGGGGTAGATAACTTGTATGCTCTTGATCCATATGTTGCTTCTATGACAAAAGGTCTTAGCCAATTTGGTTCAAATCCCTTCTTTTCTCGGTCTTGCTGATTTCTTGGATTCTCCCTTAGAACTATATCTCCAATCTGAAAAATGCGCAGCTTGACTCTGTGGTTATATCTTCTTGCCATTCTTTGTTGATATACTTTCAAATGATCTGTTGCATTTTGGCGACATTCCTGAATCAGTTCTAGTTCGTGGAGTCGAGAGACTCGTTGTTCTTGTTTTGGTATAAGACCTTGCAAGGATACTCGTAGAGAATGTATCTCTACTTCAATAGGTAATATGGCTTCTAATCCATAGACCAAACAATATGGAGTTGCCCCTGTTGGAGTGCGGATGCTAGTTCGGTATGCCCAAAGAGTAGGATTTAGCTGAATGTGCTAGTCTTTGCCAGCTTCATTGATTGTTTTCTTTAAGATTTTCAAGATAGTTTTGTTTGATGCCTCAGCTTGACCATTTCCTTGTGGATAATATGAAGTAGAAAATCTATGTTGGATATGAAATTGTTCACATAGCTCCTTCACATCTTGATTTTTGAATGGTCTTCCATTATTAGTGATAATGGTCATAGGAACTCCATAGCGACAGATTATATAATTCAAAATAAATGATGATATTTGTTTTCCTATCACTATTGTTAAAGGCACTGCTTCAATCCATTTAGTAAAATATTCAGTAGCAATCAGAATAAACTTATGTAGGTTAGAAGATGAGGGATTTATCTTTCCTACCAAATCAAGGGCCCATTGGGAAAATGGCCATGACCCTGTCATAGGATATAACTCTTGTGCTGGTGCATGAATGAGATTCCCATGGATCTGACATTGTTTGCATTTTCTAGCATATGTGAATGAACCTCTCTCCATAGTAGGCCAAAAATAACCCATACGAAGAAGTTTCTTAGCCAATGTTAAACCACTTGAGTGTGTGCCACACAAATACCTGCATGTACTTCATTAAGAACTTTCTCAGAATCTTCTTGTTCAAGACATCTCAACAAAGTACCATCTAGACCACACCTATATAGGATATCAAAAATTATAGGATAGCGAGAGGACTGACGAATAAAATTCCTTCTCTGATTACAAGATAAGTCAAGAGGAAGGATAAGTTCTTTTAAATACTGATAAGTTTGACCGTATGAGGATTGACTAGTTCCTGATATATGGCAAATTCAGTAGGTATGCTAGGATTGAATGGTAAGGGTTAAGATATCTTCCACAAGAAATTTGTAATGTTGTTGATTCTCCTTATTTTGCAAGAGAGATTCTATTGTAGCCATTGCATCTATTGCTTTATTCTCATTTCTTGGAATCTGGGTGAATGATATTTCTTTAAAGTGTTCTTTAAATTCCTCTATCAATTGTTTGTATGGCATAAGCTTATCATCATTTGTTTGATATTCATCATTTATTTGATTGATGATAAGTTTTGAATCACCATAGATATGTAGTTCTTTGACATTCCATTCAATGGCCATTTTAAGCCCAATAGCCAATGCTTCATACTCTACAGTATTATTAGTGCATGGAAACCACAGTCTATATGATTTGGGAATTGTGTGTCCTTGAGGTGTGATGAAAAATATTCCTGTGCCTGATCCATATTGTGTATAAGAACCATCAAAGTACAATTCCCAAAAGTTTGTACTTACTGTCAAGATATCTGCATCAGGAAATTCAATGTGCAAAGGCATGTCATTTTGTAAAGGTGCATCAACTAATTGATCAACAATAACTTGTCCCTTGATAGCTTTCCGGTCAACATACTCTATATAAAATTCACTCAGTATCATAACCCATTTGGCTAGTCTCCCTGTCAATGTTGACTTTCTCAACAAATACTTGAGGGGATCTATCTTTGCTATTAGTTTCATAGAATGAATCAACATATAATGTCGCAGCTTCTGAGTTGCAAATACAACTGCTAGACATGTCTTTTCTATTGAGGAATAATTTAATTCATAACCAACAAGTGTTTTACTGATATAATAAATTGCTCTTTCTTTTCCTTCATCACCATGTTGAGCTAGGAGAGTGCCTAATGATACATTTGTTGCTGATACATAGAGTAACAATGGTTTCCCTTTGATTGGTGATATCAATACTGGAGGACTCATAAGATATTCTTTTATTTGTAAAAAAGATTCTTCACATTTTAGATCCCATTTGAATGGAATATTTTTATGTAGAAGATAGGTGAATGGAAGACATCTATCTGCTAACTGAGAAACAAATCTCCTGATTGATTGCAATCTTCCTTGTAAAGATCGCAATTGACTTATGTACCTAGGTGACTCCATTTCCATGATAGCTTTGACTTTTTCAGGATCTACTTCAATTCCACGAGCTGATACAATGTACCCAAGGAACTTTCTAGAGGTTACCCAAAATACACATTTCTTTGGATTTAATCTCAATTGATATCTTTCCAACTTGTCAAAAATCTTGCTTAAAATGTTCAAATGTTCTTGTCTTGTATGAGATTTTGCAAGTATGTCATCAACATAATCTTCCATAAATGTATGCATCATATCATGGAAAACTATTGTCATAGCCCTTTGATAAGTCGTTCCTGCATTCTTAAGCCCAAATGGCATAACATTCTAGCAATATGTTCCCCACACGCAGGTGAAAGTTGTCTTTTCTTGATCTTCAGGTGCAATTCTTATTTGATTATATCCTGAGAAGTCATCCATTAATGAAAACATCTCATGCCCTACTGATAAGTCCACTATTATATCAATGTTTAGTAGCGAGAAATCATCTTTTGGACATGCTTATTCATATCTCTGAAATCTATATAGACTCTTATGCTTTTATTTGGTTTTGATACTGGTACAATACTTGAAACCCATTCTAGATAAGCAACAAGTCTTATAAAACCCACTTCTAATAGTTTCTTCAGCTCGGTTTTTACAAGAAGAGCAATGTGTGGATGCATCTTTCTTAGCTTCTGCTTAACTGGTTTTGCTTTTAAATCCACATTAAGATGATGCATGATAAGATCTAGATTAAGTCCCAGCATATCTCCATAGGACCAAGCAAAATTTATTTTCCTTTTCTTAAAGAATTCCATGTATTATTTCCTCTTTGTTTCTAATAATGAGGCAACATAATGAAGTATTTTAGGATCCTTTGATGTACTAATGTTTACTGCTTCTATTGGTTCTATCAGGGTAGTAGATCTCTCTTGAAAATATGCAGGAAGAATGTCAAATTTTCCATCTTCTAGCGCCTCAAAGAGGTTTTCACCATCAGATACATCCTTTGTTTTCCCTTTTGATTGATCTAGTGTTCCGATTAAATGGTTTTCAACAATAGGTCTCTTTCCTTGTTTTATTTCTCTTTTGCGACTGGAAAGTTTGGCATTCTCCTGACTACGAGAAACTTCACTTGATTCTACAATGGAAGATATCTTAGGTGGGATGGGTTCAACAACGTTAAGGTACATGACTAAGTCATGATCATTGGAAAAGACATTCAGTTTAGGGTTATCTAAATTATCCCAATCAATCAATTCAGGATGGAGAAGGGGTAAGTCATAATCACTATCATCATTAGGTGTTTCAACATTCATGACATAATGATAATAACTTGGCATAGAATAGGTACTATTATAGATTAAATGTTTTTGAGAATTGTCTTTCTCAAGCGTCTTTGAATTAGTCCTAACAAAATCAATATTAGCATTTTGTAGTTCACACTCAAGTGGTTCTTCAACTGACATTTGTCCCTTAAATGAATGGATTATATCAGCACACACATCTTTAATACTACAAATTCCTTCTTGATTGACCTCATTTACATTTTGGAGTTGACATACTTGTGTACATGTTAAAGAGGGTTGTTTTGCTAAATTTTGTCTCCTTTCAAACTCAACTTCTTCTGGACTAATAGTCAGTCCAGCTTGACTATCTCTTAATTCTTCTATGGTTTTGTGACATTCGGATACATCTTGTTTCTCTTTCGATGAAAATCTTTTATTTCTAGATGCTTGATCTGTACTTGTTTGTACTTCTTGTGTCATTACTTCTTTTCCTTTGTCATTCCCTTTCCTTTTGCATACGCCTCTTTTCTCTGAATTATGAGTTTTTCTTGCCTTCTTTCTAACTCCATCTTTTGTTTTGCAATAGACAAGTCTTCTTTTGTGATAGCTTCTTTGTCTTCATTGTGTTCCTTACTTGATGTAGTAGATAAGACATCTGGACTCCATTCATATTCATTTGAATTTGTCTCTGAATCCTGGTCTAGGATTACTCCACTATACCATACTGGAATGTCGTATGGTGCAAAAAGTTCTCTGATTTCTGCCATCTCTATTTTTACTATTTCTGGAATATCTTGTTCACATTTTATATTTTGTTTGTATTTTCAGAACTTGTTGACAATATTTCTCTTTACCTTGGATAGTAATCTCCTTTTCTTTCTTTTCATGTTCTTCTTGCTTCTTTTGTTTATTGGTTACTATTTCGGCCACTTGATGTAGCTTTTCTTGCCAATTTTCTTCTTTAGAAATTGATTTCTTTTTCCATTTGTGCTATTGATGATTATGTTGCCTTTGATTGGATTTTAGATATCCATGATAGGTCAATGATGAACCACAACTACCAAACCGGTACTGAGAGGGGGGGTGAATCAGTACAAACACAAATATAGTCAAAAACCGGTTTGACAACAAATGCTTCAAATGACTGACAAACAGGGATACCAGTAAAGCAGAGTGCAACTGGTAACATCCAGTATAGCTCAATCAGTCATGAACCGGTCACTCAATAAGCTTTCCTCTTAGCTCAATACTACAATATCATTATATTCTCATGCATAAACCAGTAAACTTGACCATCAGATCTTCACAACAATGAGTTCAATGTGTTTTATAGACAGGCATAAAACATAGAACCTTCATGTGCTTAACAGGTAAAACAAAACATCACAAGACAGAAGCATTTCACATGACACACATATTTTTCATGTGGAAACCCAACTAGGAAAAACCACGATGGGGATGAATACCCACAAGCTACTTTTTGAACTCTTTAGAAGTCCACTCTGTTAGGAGCCTTGTCCGGTTAAGGACATTACAATAGGTTCTGGTAGGAACCGATCCTGTTAAGGATCACCCGGTTAAGGGATACTCGGTTAAGGGTTAAACCCGGTAGGGTCACCTTGTTAAAGGATTTCAAGAACTCAATAGCTAAAAGGATCTCCTAAGCTTCTCTAGCTTCTCAGAACTAATTAGCCTTGAGTTACTCGGTTAAGGGATTTGAAACAAGCCGGGTAAGACCACCCAATTTAAGGGATTTTGAATCAAGCCAGTTAAGGCTACCTTGGTAGGGGATTTTACAACTGTTGAAGTGGTTAGAGATCAACAGGTATTACAATGATCTGTTAATAGCACTTAATGCTAATGCAGATCCGTTTAGGCTCCTCTTTTCCTTCTCCACATTCACTTTGCAGGTATCTCTTCTCTCCTTTGGTCTAGCAAGAATCACGTATCACTTTCCTTGGATACAGACTCACAAGTTTTTCCAACAACCTCAGAAGGAAACCCAACATCGACCTTATAAGAAACATACAGGTCGGTAGCAAAAACCCTAAACCCTAAACCTGTTGGGTTAAGCAATTCAAACGATTCGATCCTGACCGTTGAATCATGCTGCATTAAATGCAACAATCTTGAATTGATCTCAAGATATTCTCCATCATCCATTATCCACCATTTTCATGGCGGCTGATAACCCATCACACGTTATCACCATTTGACAGACTTTGCACATTCCCGAGGTAGATAGGAATAGTCATCTTCATGCAAGATCCTTCACGCACACAGAGCTTACGTGGCAACATGATTTGTCCTTCATCATACTGCTAACTCATCACACAAAGATCACCGATTGAGTCACACAGACTTGAGGTACTCCAACCGGAAACCCCGAAGTGGAAGCTACCTACCAACCGATAGTCATACAATGCTTCCATGTGCCAGTTCCCATAACTGCATGCCGGTTAACCTTGAACAAATATGTCACTTCACTTTGGCATATAAACCGGTTCATACATATGCCGGTTCCTCTCTCTTCACTTATCACATGTGCTGGTTCACACTATGTCCCATATTGATATCAATGACAACATACAATGTCATTATGTCTTCATGCCGGTTTACATAATGCCAACAATCTCCCCCTTTGGCATTGATGGCAATATACAAAAGATATCTTCTCTGCTTCACATCTTCTCTCCATTTGCTGCAGATATCTTTTCGCTTCACTCCTTCTCCCCCTTTGACAACAATGCCAAAGTGGAGGTACAATCATCGTTGTTCTGTCATGTTGCTCCCCTTGAGGAGTGGCATCCTTCAATACACCAATCAATCAAAACTTTGTCTTTCTAGTACCTGACTGATGTGGAACAATCACTTTTAGTTCACCTCCTAAAGGGGTAATACCCCTAATTCACCTCTCAAATGCACAAAAGTTGTCTTTGGGAGAGGCTTGGTGAATATGTCTACTAACTGTTCCTTACTGGACACATGCTCCAATGCAATTTCTTTATTCTGCACCTTTTCCCTCAAGAAATGATACTTAAGCTCAAAATGCTTGGTTCTAGAATGTAAAACTGGATTCTTTGATATATTGATAGCACTTGTGTTATCACAGAATATACTTAACGGTTCAGATACAGGGATCTTGAAGCCTTCCAGTACATGCTTCATCCAGATTGTCTGAGTGCAGTTCATGAAAGATGCAACATACTCCACTTCCACTGTAGACTGAGAGATACAACTCTTCTTTTTACTCATCCATGAGACCAGTCTACCACCGAGAAAGAATGCACCACCAGTTGTGCTCTTCCGGTCATCCACATTACCGGCCCAATTAGCATCTATGAACACTTTCAGATTGAAATTATTGCTGTATGGGTACCACAATCCATAGTCAACTATTCCCTTCAGATACCTAAGAATCCGCTTGACTACAATCAAGTGAGATTCTCTTGGACTCTTCTGGAACCTTGCAGTGATGCCAACTGCATGTGCAATATCCAGTTTGCTATGCACTACATAATGCAACTTACCAATCATTGACCGGTATTCCTTCTCATCAACTAGTGCGGAATCATCCTCCTTTGTCAATTTGCAACCGATCACCATCGGTGTACCAACCGGTTTTCTGTCTTCCATGCCAAAAGTCTTCAACACCTCTTTGACATATTTGGACTCAGTGATGAAGATTTCATCTTCCATCTCCTAGATCTGCAGTCCAATGAAGAACTTAATCTCCCCTATGAGTGACATCTCAAACTCTTTCTTCATCTCATCAGCAAACTCATGACTCATCATGTCATTTCACCAAAGATGATGTCAACAACAAAAACTTCATAGATCAGAATCTGATCTCCTTCAGACTTCAAGTAGATATTGCTATTTTCACTTGTTCTCTCAAATCCAATCTTCACAAGATGGGAATGTAGGCGCTCATACCATGCCCTAGGTGCTTGCTTTAGACCATATAATGTTTTATGTAGCCTACATACCATGTCACTATCTTCAGATAGGGTAAACCCATCTGGTTGCTCAATATACACCTCCTCTTCAAGTACACCATTTAGGAATGCAGATTTTACATCCATTTGATATACCTTGAATCTCTTAAAAGCTGCATATGCAAGAAGCATACGAACTCCTTCCAATTTGGCTACAGGAGCAAAGGTTTCCCCATAGTCTTCACCTTCTTCTTGAGCATATCCTTTGCATACCAGTCTGGCTTTATTCCTAATCATTGAGCCATCCTCATTCAACTTATTTTTGATCACCCATTTGGTGCCAATGACATTTTTATGCTCTGGTCTGGTTACTAAGGACCATGTACCATTTTTCTCTATCTGGTCAAGTTCTTCTTCCATTGCCTTGATCCGGTCTTCATCTTTATGAGCCTCTTTGAATGACTTAGGCTCAAATTCAGAGATCATACATGAGTTTTCTCTGATCTTTCTTCTGGTAAGGATTCATGCATCCTTATCACCTATGATCTACTTAGGATCATGATTCAACTTGACATACCGAGGAATGGTCTTAACTGGTTCTTCTTGCTTTTCTTCTTCATCCTCATCTTCATCAGTATCAGCATTCACCGGTTCAGGAACACTGTTACTAGTACTCGATTGATTGACAACCGGTTCCCAGAAGGTTGCAACCGGTTCATTTACAACTGTCTCACTACCGGTTTCCTCACTCTTCTCAGAGGATTCATCAACTCTTACATTGATGCTTTCCATAATTCTCTGAGTCCTGTTGTTGTAGCACTTGAAAGCTTTACTCTTGGTGGAATATCCTACAAATATTCTTTCATCACATTTAGCTTCAAATTTGCCTTGATGTTCACTCCTCTTGATATAACATTTGCTACCAAATACCTTAAAGTAGTTAACCATAGGTGTCTTACCGGTCCAATACTCATAAGGAGTTTTGTCCTTACCCTTTTTGATGAGTACCCGGTTCATAGTGTAGACTGCAGTGGTCACCGCTTCTCTCCAAAAGGTGTGAGCAACCTTTCCTTGGATCAACATGGTTCTAGTTGCTTCAACCACAGTTCGGTTATTCCTCTCTGCTAGGCCATTATGCTGTGGAGTCTGGGGGGCAGACAGTTGTCTCTTGATGCCAAATTCTTCACAATACTTGTTGAATTCACTGGAAATGAATTCCCCTCCTTGATCAGTTCTGAGACATTTGATCCTTTTACCGCTTTCCTTCTCCACTAATGCTCTGAAAGCTTTGAATTTCCCAAAAGCTTCAGACTTGTCTTTCAAGAATGTGACCCACATCATTCTTGAGTAGTCATCAGTGAGAATCATGAAGTACCTATCACCCTCCACACTTCTAGTTTTCATAGGACCACATAAATCAATATGCACAAGATCAAGCAAGTTGTCAGCATTGAAAGATTTACCTTTAAAGGTAGAGGAAGACATTTTCCCCAATTGACATTCTCTACACAAGGTATTATCCGGTTTGCTCAGCATTGGCAACCCTCTAACTACCTTGATCCTACTAGCCTTCACAATGTTATCAAAGTTCACATGGCAGAATCTCCTATGCCATATCCAACTATCATCAAGCTTAGCCATAACACATGTACTTATATTTGCATTCAGATGAAATAGGTTACCTTTAGTCTACATGCCTGTGGCTACCAATTTACCATCTTTACCTTTGATTTTGCAAACTCCATTCTTGAATTGCAGAGTGAGACCACTGTCATTTAGCTGGGCAACACTTAGAAGGTTGTGTCTGAGACCATCAACCTAGTACACATTGTCAGCACTACTCTTTCCATTCAAAGAGATGGACCCTGTGCCTTTGACCATGCATGGTGCATCATTGCCAAAGTGAACCACACCACCATCATACTCCTTTAAGGATAGAAACTTGCTTTGGTCACCAGTCATATGGTGAGAATAGCCACTGTCAATGATCCACTCATTGGAATCATCAAACTAGGAGACAAGAGCCTTCTTGTCTGCCACATCTTCCTTTACAATAACAAACACAATGTCTTCATTCTCTTCATCTTCTGATTCCTCATCTGTGACACCTTCATCAACTGCCACAAAACAATTTCTCTGGTTTCCTCCTTTGAATTTCTTGAACCTTTCCAGTTTATCGTTGTTGTCACTATTAGGACAGTTCATAGCAATATGTCCTATCCGATTACAGGAGAAACATTTCAAAGGAAGCTTACCTTTATATTTACCAGTCCCTTTTGGAAATCTCCTTGCAAAAAGAGCTTCAAATTCCATCAGAAACTCTTCATCCTTCATTTCTCTATTCTGATTAGGTTCCCCACTAGTGCTAGCCTCTTTTCCTTTTCTGGATGGTATAGTAGAAGCTTTAAAAGCCGATTCTGTCTTTTGAACACTACCATCAAAACTATTCAGCTCATAGGCTGTCAACTTGGCTATGATGGAATCCAAGGATGCCTTAGACTTGTCTATTGATCTCAGCTCCTGAATAGCAGCAACCCTTATTACATAGATTGGCAACAAGGATCTCAGGACTTTGCTTACCATAGTGGAATCTTCTATTTTGCCACCTGCACTCTTTATTTCTCCAACAACTATTTTGATTCTTAATCCATATTGCTGAATGGTCTCTCCTTCAACCATCCACATGTCTTCAAACTTTCCTCTCAAGCTCTCTTCCTTAGCCTGTTTTACATGCTCATCACCACCATAGATATTTTCAAGAGCATCCCACACCAATTTTGGGATTTGCCTTGTCCTAAACATCAATAAATTCAATGTCAGATAGGCTACTGATGAGGGCTTCCGTGACTTGCCCATTTTCTTGTATCTCTCTCTTTTGGTCATCGGTGAGAGTACCGGTAGGAACAACATATACATTTTCAACATAACTCTAGTGTTGAACACCCATGCTTTTCATGAATATCTTCATCCTGTCTTTCCATATACCAAAATTTTCCCTGTTAAACTTTGGACCTTCCCTCTTCATCATTTGACTAGGATCTTTTCCTCAAGCGGTTAAGCTTACAACACAGAGGACCTGGAGGGATCTGATACCAAATGATAGGTCAATGATGAACCACAACTACCAAACTGGTACTGAGAGGGGGGGGTGAATCAGTACAAACACAAATACAGTCAAAAACCAGTTTGACAGCAAATGCTCCAAATGATTGACAAACAGGGATACCAGTAAAGCAGAGTGCAACTGGTAACATCCAGTATAGCTCAATCAGTCATGAACCGGTCACTCAATAAGCTTTCCTCTTAGCTCAATACTACAGTATCATTATATTCTCATGCATAAACCAGTAAAATTGACCATCAGATCTTCACAACAATGAGTTCAATATGTTTTATAGACAGGCATAAAACATAGAACCTTCATGTGCTTAACAGGTAAAACAAAGCATCACAAGACAGAAGCATTTCACATGACACACATATTTTTCACGTGGAAACCCAACTGGGAAAAACCACGATGGGGATGAATACCCACAAGTTGCTTTTTGAACTCTTTAGAAGTCCACTCTGTTAGGAGCCTTGTCCGGTTAAGGACATTACAATAGGTTTCGTTAGGAACCGATCCTATTAAGGATCACCTCGTTAAGGGTTAAACTCGGTAGGGTCACCTTGTTAGAGGATTTCAAGAACTCAATAGCTGAAAGGATCTCCTAAGCTTCTCTAGCTTCTTAGAACTCATTAGCCTCGAGTTACCTGGTTAAGGGATTTGAAACAAGTCGGTTAAGAGCACCCGATTTAAGGGATTTTGAATCAAGCCAGTTAAGGCTACCCTGTTAGGGGACTTTACAACTGTTGAAGTGGTTAGAGATCAATAGGTATTACAATGATCTGTTAACAGCACTTAATGCTAATGCAGATCCGTTTAGGCTCCTCTTTTCCTTCTGCACATTTACTTTGCAGGTATCTCTTCTCTCCTTTGGTCTGGCAAGAATCACGTATCACTTTCCTTGGATACACACTCACAACTTTTGCCAACAACCTCAGAAGGAAACCCAACATCGACCTTATAGGAAACATGCAGGTCGGTAGCAAAAACCCTAAACCCTAAACCTGTTGGGTTAAGCAATTCAAACGGTTCGATCCTGACCGTTGAATCATGCTACATTAAATGCAACAATCTTGAATCGATCTCAAGATATTCTCTATCGTCCATTATCCACCGTTTTCATGGTGGCTAATAACCCATCATGCGTTATCACCATTTGACAGACTTCACACATTCCCGAGGTAGATAGGAATAGTCATCTTCATGCAAGATCCTTCACGCACATAGAGCTTACATGGCAACAAGATTTGTCCTTCATCATACTGCTAACTCATCACACAAAGATCACCGATTGAGTCACATAGACTTGAGGTACTCCAACCAGAAACCCCAAAGTGGAAGCTACCTACCAACCGGTAGTCATACAATGCTTCCATGTGTTGGTTCCAATAACTACATGTCGGTTAACCTTGAACAAATATGCCACTTCACTTTGGCATATAAACCGGTTCATACATATGCCGGTTCCTCTCTCTTCACTTATCACATGTGTTGGTTCACACTATGTCCCATATTGACATCAATGACAACATACAATATCATTGTCTTCATGCCGGTTTACATAATGCCATGCTGATTCACATAATGCCAACAATCCAAGCCCGGATTTATCTTCTTTGGATTGCGAGTGTGGACAAATAGGTTCTGAAATACCTTGATGTCACTTACCAATTGGTCCCACTAGTACATTTGGGCCTAATTTCCGATAGCTAATTGTCAGATTTGCGACGACTAAACGTCGGACTTCCGACCAACTTTACCGTCAAAAACTCATCATTGGGCTTCCCGACGATGCCATTTGCATTAGTCATCCGACGATGCTATGAACTCCTCCAATGACGGCTATATTTGCACCCCTGGCCACAAATATCATTGGATTTTCGTCAGATTTCCAACAGATGCTATGATTGCTCCTCAACGACCATCCGACATGGAAGTGACGTCGGATATACAGCATCATTGTCAAACGTTTCATTAGTTGTCGTCAAAATTCTGATGGTGAGAGATGATGTGGATCAAATGGCTTTGCCGTCGGTGAATGAAATCATTGAATGACTTCTATTTTTAAAAATTGCATTAAACATTTATTATTTATTTGATTTAGTGTTATTTGCAAAAAATGATTATCAATGATGTTTCCTTTCTCCAAGAATTGGATAATATGTAACATCGAATGACTAAATCTTTTCATTACAAATGCTTATTTTATTTTATTATTATCTGAGCGTGAATTAAAATTTATATCTGTACGGAAGCAGAACATAGAAGTTGAAGATTCATGTGCAAGCAAATTTGGTAAAAGAAAGCAAGCAGGCATTATCTTGAATGACATGTAAACAAGCTCATCAGCTGCCTAGAAGATAGCAATTGGAGAAAAGCAGAGGAAAGTGTTTAAGGGTGATAAATAGATAGAGAGTATGCAATACAAACAAACAATGTCTGGAGTGTGTGATGTGATGTCTCTAATTTATGTCCGGAGGGACTAACTGGTTTTAGAGTTCCTGCGAAACCTATTGGGCCACACTTTGGAGGAAATCAATGTGTTCATGCAAGGAGCACCTTTTTTCTATTATGAGAATGATGCTTTTGCACCAAAGGATATTTGGAAGTCAATATCCAAAAATTTCTATAGTGTGGAACCAGAGTTGGTAGACTCAAAGTGATTTTCAGCTTTCAGAAGACCAAGAGGTTATGCACACAATCTCCCAATAGAAGGGCGATTTCAAGCATCACCTCTCCCCCCCATGACTATTCAGGAAGAAATTCCTAAGACAAAGGACTATTGGCCTCCATGGGATCAAAGAAAAAAATTGAAGCATAGACTCTAGACGATGTGGTGGTGTCCTTCGTGATGAACTCTGCACTATAATTGAAAATTCACGAGGGAAACTACAAGATAGTGAAGAGAAATACAATCTTGAAAAGTGGGAAGAATGGATCTTGGTTTGGGTGAGGCCAAGTCAGGTGGCTCCTCTAGAGGTTGACAAGATAGATATCATATTAAGATTTGAAAAAGATCACACTCATGGAACTTCATGTGCAACTGATCGATTGCGGTGTTTGGGTAATGCATTCCAAATAGATATAGTTGCATACCATTTATCTATCTTGATTAAAGACTTTTATCCTGATGGCATTAAATTAAAGTTCTTTCTCTTCTATCTGGTATTGGTGGAGAAGAGGTTTCTTTGCATCGACCTGACCTGCCAATAGGTGGCAGGTTAGGTCGATAGGTGGCAGGTCAAGTCGATGCAAAGCAACCTCTTCTCCACCAATACCAGATAGAAGAGAAAGTACTTTAATTTAATGCCATCAGGATAAAAGGCTTTAATCAAGACAGATAAATGGTATGCAATTGTATCTATTTGGAATGCATTACCCAAACACCACAATCGATCACTCGCACACGAAGTTCCACGAGTGTGATCTTTTTCAAATCCTAATATGATTTCTATCTCTTAAACCTCTAGAGGAGCCACCTGACTTGGCCCCACCCAAACCAAGATCCATTCTTCCCACTTTTCAAGATTGTATTTCTCTTCACTATCTTGTAGTTTCCCTTGTGAATTTTCAATTATAGTGCAGAGTTCTTCACGAAGGACACCACCACATTGTCTAGAGTCTATGCTTCAATATTTTTCTTTGATCCCATGGAGGCCAATAGTCCCGTGTCTAAGAAAGTGCTTCCTGGATAGTCATGGGGGGGAGAGGTAAATCTTGAAATCGCCCTTCTATTGGGAGATTGTGTATATAACCTCTTGGTCTTCTGAAAGCTGAAAATTACTTCGAGTCCACCAACTCTGGTTCCACACTATA
Organism: Cryptomeria japonica; assembly: GCF_030272615.1. NCBI lineage: Eukaryota > Viridiplantae > Streptophyta > Pinopsida > Cupressales > Cupressaceae > Cryptomeria > Cryptomeria japonica. The sequence goes on along the minus strand of NC_081414.1, from coordinate 194,502,301 downwards.
GAAATTTTTGGATATTGACTTCCAAATATCCTTTGGTGAAAAAGAATCATTCTCATAATAGAAAAAAGGTGCTCCTTGCATGAACACATTGATTTCCTCCAAAGCGTGGCCCAATAGGTTTCGCAGGAACTCCAAAACCAGTTAGTCCCTCCAGACATAAATTAGAGACATCACATCACACACTCCAGACATTGTTTGTTTGTATTGCATACTCGTTATCTATTTATCACCCTTACACACTTTCCTTTTCTTTTCTCCAGTTGCTCTCTTCTAGGCAGCTGATGAGCTTGTTTCCATGTCATTCAAGATAATGCCTGCATGCTTTCTTTTACCAAATTTGCTTGCACATGACTCTTCAACTAGTATGTTTTGCTTCCATACAGATATAAATTTTAATTCACGCTCAGATAATAATTAAATAAAATAAGCATTTGTAATGAAAAGATTTAGTCATTCGATGTTACATATTATCTGACGGAAAGATCCTAGACAATTCTTGGAGAAAGGAAACATCATTGATAATCATTTTTTTGCAAATAACACTGAATCAAATAAATTAAAAAAAATTCATGTAATTTTTAAAAGTATAACTTGTTCAATGCTTTCATGCACTGACGACAAAGCCGTCTGACCCACACCATTATCCATAATAGAACAAATCAATATAATAGGCTATTATAAAGAATATATACAAAAATATGAAAGAACATTAAATTACCATTACAAACCCATCATTTCAAATGAAAGGTGAATCCATCATCATTTGGATGGTAGAGTGTTTGGAAGAAGGGTATATGAGAAACCCTACTTTTAAGGGTTTGTGAGAAGCTAAATAAGGGATTTTGCATCTAAGAAGGTTAACACTTGTAAATAATTGCATTTCCTTAGTTTTGAATCATATACTTTCCAAAGCAACCTTTTGATAGTAGATTATGTGTACCATCCTAATCCAAAAAGAATTCATTTTGTCTACATCTGATAGTCATTGCTAAAATCAATTTAAAGTGGATTCATTTAGGGACCTTTCATAAAATATTCTCAACTTACACTTCAAAAAAGGATCTTAAAATATTCATTGTTTATAGTGATAAGAATTCAGTTGTTCCATACACCTTCCTTTAATATTTTAAAAATATCATCGACCAAAATATTGTGCAACAGTAGTATGGAGTGCATTTCATCTATTTTATGCCTAAATATTTCATCATACCACTTTATTTTCAAAGGCGACTGATCGATTGCGGTGTTTGGGTAATGCATTCCAAATAGATACAGTTGCATACCATTTATCTATCTTGATTAAAGACTTTTAGCCTGATGGCATTAAATTAAAGTTCTTTCTCTATTTTCTGGTGATCTCTGGAGCAGAGGTTGCTTTGCATCAACCTGGGATACATTTAACTTATGTTGTATCTGTGGAAATATGTATCCTAGGACGATGCAATGCAACCTTTGCTCCACCAATATCAGATAGAAGAGAAAGTACTTTAATTTAAATCCATCAGGATAACATGCTTTCAAGACATATATTAGGTATAAAAGGAAGGCTACCCTGTCATTTGAAGGGGTCTACCTACAATTCAAGTGATCTCTTAATTATAAAATCAATTCAATTCCAAGTGAACAGGCAATCGAGCATTGAAGGAGAATTCAAGTTGGTGCAGGTGCATTTGGAAGACCAAAGGACTCAATGAAGCCATTAAAGACTTTTGAAGGTCTTAGGAGTGAAGAGCCAATCAATTATGATGTCTTAAGGGGCCAGCCTTAAAAAACACACACTAAGATTTGACTGGTTAGGTGTGTTGTGCGCCCATTCCTTCCCTTGACGTCCCTTCTCGTCCTTTTCCATTAAAAAGACAATCGCCGTTAGCATTTGAATTCAAATAGTGTTCCCACGTTTGATTGCATAGAACAAAGCAAATGGCATAAGAAACTCTCATCTACCTCACAACTGTCATTGAATACCTCCTCGAGGAGATATTCTCATGTCCTTTCCTACTTTATGTTGTTGATGAAAGACATAAGCATCCTCACAATGTAGTCAATGCAACAAATGGAATGATATGATTGCAGGATATGCACAAAATATGTTTGAAATGGATTTAGAAACTTGCAACCAAATGTGATTAGTGAGTATAGATGTTGTAGTGCAACTGCCTAGGTACACATGCATGCAAAATGTGTAAGCTTAGATAAGGCACATGAACTGTTTGACATAATGCCTCAAAGATCACCCAATATCCAATGATGGTTGGGAGAAAGAAAACATCAAATTTTTGAGAATCTTAAATATTTCTTTATCCATCACTATAAATCTATTATGAATTTAGTCTCAATATTATGAATAATATCAATTGAAACAAACTCATGGCATTCAAATCTTTTAAGAGGGAGAGTACTCACATTTACAAGAGTGATGGTGTCATCAATTACTTTCATGTTCTTATTCTTATGGCCTTAATAAGTTCCTTTTCACTAATAGGGGTATAAATATTACATACAAACATGAAGATATATCAATATTGATATTATGTCAAATAAATATTTTGATGAGATCCGTACCAAGCATTTGTAAAATGGCAACAAGGATTTCACCATCTTGGAAGAAGAAAACTTTTCTAAATCTTCCACAAAGATTCTATGTTATTATATCTCTATTTATGTTTGGTAGTGCGATATTATGTTTTTGAGTTGAGGTATTATATTAATCTTGGTCTACTAAAATAATAACTTGTAATAATCTATTGTAATAAAACATCTCTCTACATTTATAGTGTGCATGAGAACATATTAATAAATTTATATAATGTGGTGGTTTTTACTATTGTGTCTTATTACTAGTAAATTTCTATGGGATGGTATTTTGGTGATTTTTTTTTTTTAATTCTTTGGGTGGTCTATAGTTTTATGATCACCATAATAATCATGCATCAATTATAGAAGGAAAGGGATCCTTTAAGAGGAGCTCAACTCACGGGTAATAGATTACTTTAAACCTTCAGTTGTAATGAAATAGTTACCTGTAGTTTGGATAATCATGTCCCCTACATTATAAGGCTTATATGAGGGAGGATCTCATAATAATTGGTATTAGTTATTCCTAGTGTGGCTTAGAGTGTATGCATATATTATATGCTTTATATTTTCTACACATTTTAAGGATATGGAACTCTTGAAAATAACGAAGAGGAGGTGGTAACTATGGAAGAAAATTATCAGTGATGGTGTTAAGAACATTCATTCGATTCCTTTCGGATTTATACTCATCGACAATGAAGAATTGAAGCTAGTGCACCATAAGTTATTATTTTGTCATTATTTTTGTCTAGATGTAGGGAGGGTGTTGAAAACTTTCATGGTGTTTCATAACCAATGTCATGTAGAGTTCTCCAACACTTTCACAATTTTAATCATTTTTTGCAAGTAAGAACTATATAGCTTAGCTCAAGAAAAAATTTCATGAAGTAGGTTCTCATCACTTGATCCCATAGTTGTTAGAGTCTTGACAAATGTAAATTAGAACCCTAATGCAACAAAGGTTGAATACCTAGTGGATTGCAATGTGGTAGAGAATTCAAGATTTTGGCATTAGGATGTTTGAAGATAGAGGATAAGTATTTCTTGAACCTTCGAGGACATGTGTAGAGCACCGCATGGATGTTTCTCCATTATCGAACTCTTTGAATATGTAAGTAAATTATTTTTGGTTGATGACACAGTAAGTGTGGTATTTGTCTTTTCGATATGTTGTGGATAATATTAATCAAATATGGAATCTTTTTGATGCTATATACACTATGTTTTGGATTGAATTTAGGTAAGCAAAGAGGTAATGGAAGAATAAAAGAGGTACACAAAGGAAGAAGAGTGAAATAGGTGGTTTGGGATGGAGGTTACAAGTATATGATAATTCGTATGGATAATTTGTTGTCTATAAAAATGGTAGAAAAGAGGTGCAAAATGATAGGGTTTAAGGCAGTCTGGAGCAATAAGTAATATTAAATAATATAGAATACACACACACACACATCCTCTTACAAACATTAAAATCAATTTACAAAGAGGAAAATAAGATATCACAACTTCAACATGAATGAATGCCTCATCTACAGAAGCAAAAGGTACCTCTAATGGTTTCCAAAATTTGTCAATATAGTTATGATATACCAAATAATCAAGTGGAATATCCTTTAGGTAACTAATATTATCTTCAAACTATTTATTTTGATTTTCATCATATATGGACCTAATTGCCCCACCTTTAGGAGATAACTATAGGAGATAATTTATTACATTTAAAAGTCCATCATAAATAAATTAATTATACATGCTATGTGAATGTTTACTATCACAAATTGATTTTAGTTCATTTATCTACATGAATACACTCTTTATTTATTATTTATAGGAATGGAGCACTCACATGGGCAAACAAAATGCTAGGTTTAAGAAAAATAGTTAAGAGATTGGATACATTTTTTTATATTTTCCAAATGGCTTGAGTATAATGATAATATAATTTTTAAAATAGGTTTATATCACTTTCCTTTGACTTGGTCATGGAAGATCATCTAAACCCCGAATGCACCTTTATCTTTAAAAACATGTAGTTTAAGGTCAATCATTCATATCTATCTTATCAAACATTAGAGGAGTGAGCTTCTAAAAGTAAGATGTACCAAGATGCGTTCTCTAGTAAAAATTTGGTAGTCCTAAATATCCACAAAATTTGGAACAATAATACAATTTTTTAATAATATTTAATTGTAAAAGAAAGGATTAAAATGGAACTAAACACTCTAAATAAATTAATCAGGGTTAAAGGGATAAACTAGGATCAATTCATGAAGGCAAGATTTGTTATCTCAAAATTAATAGATACATGCAAGAAAAGAAATATTAAATCTAGAGATAAAATTCTTGAAAAATTTAGCTAGCTAAAAGTGAAAAGAACATAAAACATTTTCACAACTTAACCAAGAAAATAAGAAGCTAAAATAATTCTATCAAATGCCATAGAGGAGAATCTCTCGCTAATTATAGAAGAGAATCTCTCACTAATTCTAAACTCATTAAGACTGAATCAATGTTCTTTTAAGAGGATTGAAACATGTAGGAACAAATAGACTTCTTACAGTTCATTCCCTCATTAAGTGAAGATAGTCAAATCTTAATGGAGATTGAAAAATGCATTCCAGGAGAATGATTATCTTTGAGGCATTATGTCAAATAGTTCATGTGCCTTGTCTAAGTTTACACATTTTGCATACATGTCTACCTGGGAAGTTGCACTACAACATCTTTGTGATGGATGTTCGTACCCTGCTCCAAAGCTCTCATTTCGCATAGACTGGTAGAATGTTGGAAAAGGTTTTAGAGGGTAAAGGATGCTGGCCATTGTAGGGTCCGACTTTATACCCACCGATCAGATTTCATTGGAATTTTGTAAATCCATTTCAACAAACATTGTTTGTGCATATCCCGCAATCATAGAATTTCATTAGACTACATTTCTTTGAGGCATCTGACCAAACATTTCATGCCCTTTGTCTATACTTCCACATTTTCCAAACATGTCAAACAAAGCATTTCCAACTATAAGCATCTGATATTAATTGCCCTTACCTTTTTCTTTGATGGAAGCCCATACTCTGTTCCAAAGCTCCTATTTTAACACAAGTAGAGAGTATGTTGGCAAATAAAATTGATCTAAATGGAAATCTATTTGTTGCATCAATTGCATTGTGAGGAAGCTTATGTCTTTCATCTGCTGCATAAAGTGAGAAAGGACATGATAATATCTCAATGGGGAGGTATTCTATGACAGCTGCGAGGTAGACAAGAGTTTCCTATGCCATTTGCTTTGTTCTATGCAATCAAACGCAGGAACACTATTTGAATGCAAATGATAACAACGATTGTGTTTTGACAGAAATGGATGGAAAAGGATGTCAAGAGAAGTAATGGGCCCACATCAAACCTAAGCATTCAAAGCTTAGTGTGTGTTGTTTAAGCCAACCTGTCTTAAGGTCCATTATGGCGAATGTAAGAGTGGAGAAATTGCTTGCTAAGGAGAAGCAGTATCAAATCCGCCTTAAGGAGGGGCACATTTTATGATTGAAAGTGTTTAGACATTTCAAATGAAAGGTGAATCCATCATCATTTGGATGGTATAGTCTTTGGAAGAAGGGTATATGAGAAACCCTACTTTTAAGGGTTTGTGAGAGGCTAAATAAAGGATTTTGCATCTAAGAAGGTTAAAACTTGTAAATAATTGCATTTCCTTAGTTTTGAATCATATACTTTCCAAAGAAACCTTTTGATAGTAGATTATGTGTACCATCCTAATCCAAAAAGCATTCATTTTGTCTAGATCTGATATTCATTGCTAAAATCAGTTTAAAGTGTATTCATTTAGGGACCTTTCATAAAATATTCTCAACTTACACATCATAAAAGGATCTTAAAATATTCATTGTTTATAATGATAAGAATTCGATTGTTCCATACACCTTCCTTTAATATTTTAAAAATATCATCGACCAAAATATTGTGCAGCAGTAGTATGGAGTGCATTTCATCTATTTTATGCCTAAATATTTCATCATACCACTTTCTTTTCAAAGGTGACTGATCGATTGCGGTGTTTGGGTAATGCATTCCAAATAGTTACAGTTGCATACCATTTATCTGTCTTGATTAAAGAATTTTATCCTGATGGCATTAAATTAAAGTTCTTTCTCTATTTTCTAGTGATCTCTGGAGCAGAGGTTGCTTTGCATTGACCTGGGATACATTTAACTTGTGTTGTATCTATGGAAATATGTATCCTAGGACGATGCAATGCAACCTCTGTTCCTCCAATACCAGATAGAAGAGAAAGTACTTTAATTTAAAGCCATCAGGATAAAATGCTTTCAAGACATATATTAGGTATAAAAGAAAGCCTACCTTATCATTTGAAGGGTTTTACCTACAATTCAAGTGATCTCTTAATTATAAATTCAATTCAATTCCAAGTGAACAGGCAATGAAGCATTCATCAAGAATTGAAGGAGAAATCACTATTGAACTTACCCCTATCTCATATAACCCTATGTTGGCTAAGCCCCACAATAATTAGAAGATCCTAATTACTACTATCCTAAACCTTGCATTGACCGTCACAATTTCACAGTGAGTCAAGTTAATTAGTCCATTAGCGAGATTGGGAAAGAGTTTGGTATTGAGTTAGGTGTTGGTGGAAGGTTTAAGGAGGTACACTATCATCTTAATTAATGTTAGAGAGTGTTGTGTGAAGAAGAATGGCGATGGAAGGAGTGACTGTCCTAAGTGCTTGAGACTGTCACAAAAAGTGAGTGTTGCAGCAGTGAATCTTCCTTTGACCTTTGTGTGTTTGGGAGGGTAAAGACCCATGGTGGTATATGTTGAGTGGTTGGGAGGGTAAAGACCCACATATTGACTTTCTACTTTGACATCCTAGGATGGTGTCCACCTACTCTAAAACCTTGTGGGCACTCTCTGTTTGATACTAACATATACATAACATGTGCCTCTCATATAACCCTATGTTGGCTAGGCCCCACCATAATTAGAAGATCCTAATTACTAAAAACACTAGATTCTCCCCTAAAAGGTTGTTGAGTCATAGAAGGCCTAGCTTGATAGCCCTATAGTCTTTCATACCTAAAATATCCTTGTGTCGATGATGGTCAAATGTGACTACCATATGGCCCCTAGTATGCTCTAGACCTTTGTCCCTAATATTGATACTATTGGGTTTTAATTTGTAAATCATATAGTAAATCTAAATTATCCTTTGAAGGATGGGGAGGCCTATGGACACTTTAGTCCCTTCATCAAGGTTACAAACTTCTCTCATGTCTCTTGTGTCCTCCCATGTACCTCCTTTTCTATAAGAGACTTTGCCATAGCAATCCTAAAGTCATTTGGATTGGCCATGTGTAGGAAAACTGAAATTTTGGGCTTTCCACCCCTAATGAAATAATTGACAAGTAACTTGTCTTGAATGTAATCTCCAAACTACAAGAACTCCAAAAACTAACTCTCATGTTGAGCCACTATGAAACCTTATTATGTAAATTGTGAAACTCATCTATGCATCTCTGTCAAAAATATTTTGAAATAGAACACACTTTGAAGCACTCCAAAATGGTATCTGGAGAGGGTTTCCAATGTGATTTGGTGCATTTTATCCTCCCAGTACCACAAGGTGGAATCAAGTCCTCTCAAAAATTGCATTGAAAGTTATGCCTTTAAGTTGCTCACATATAGATGCAACCCAAATCATAAGTCCAAGCTAAGTAACCAAGACTTATCCCAAATTCAAGGCAAACTCCTAATAAGCTCCCAAGATGAAAGTATATGCTCCTCTACTACAAGTGGATCCTCATGGCTTGTAAGATTTGAGGTCCATACTCGAGCTACTCATCTTGGTGAAAAATCTCAAAGTGATATGACCCTTCCTTCCATTTCCTACACCCTATTTTCTAACCCACACCTCATAACCTTTACCTCACTTCCTATCATTATTACCTTCCATCTACCTTTCATATCCCCTATCTTAACCTCCTCCACTTTCCTACATCCTATCCTAAACCTTAACCTCATACACACTTACTTTTACTTCACCTACCTAACCCCATTCCATCCTTCACATCCTTTTATCTCCCCCCATTCACTTTCCTACCTTCCAAACCCCTAACATATCCTAACTTACTCTTTCACCATTACATCCTTCATCACTTACCTCCCTATCTTATCCTAACCCATACCTCATAACCTTATACCTCTCACCTTACATTTTATACCACCTTCCTAATGGTACACTTATGCTCCCTTCCAAAACACCGACAAAAAATAGCACTCGATTACTACATAGTGCTCTCATGGTTCTGCAACAGGGGTTTTCTGTCACAACCATATATACCAGCATCCATAATTAGGATATATTTTACATAATGTCACTCGATCACGCAGGTTTAGGTCATCCCTCTCCTTAATTAGGATATATTTTAAATATGGAAAGTAGTGTTAATATGTTTCAGGCTAACTATATTGTTCATTATTTAAAATGCAATGTTTAATTAATATATGATTGTAGGATTGTTCAACGGTTTAGGTCTTGTAAGAAATTCTTCTTTTAAATTGATCATATCATATTACAAAAACCTCTCACCATCTCTTCTATTGGCAATTAATCTGATAAATCTATAATAAACTTTGAATCTAAATATTTGAATATGTATAACAATGAATTTGGTGATTATACCCTACCTTTTTCTTGCAGCGATTAAACCATTCCTACATCCTGCAACGATTAAACCCACAGGGAACCTATGTCCGCCTCCCTCATTCATGTTCATTGGGGGATGGCCCAACAATAACTTCTTGACTTACTAGACCCCCACAAATGACTTCTTGAGCACGTAATCAATCTGGATTCTTTCGCTGGAATTGGCATGGGAGGAACCACTTGATGGGGAGACTTCAAGAGGACTGAAACACACAATGCGATGTGAGGGAAAATGAACAGGGGAACCTACTGGTATGACATGGTGTTGTTGAGCAGAAAATTTAGACTGACAAAACAACTCTGCAACCTATCAAACTTCAATCTCTAATCTTGAACTCATTCCCACACAACTCCCATTCATACGCACTCTCACGACAAGCACATAGAGATTCTGCCCTACCGTTTGCATGCTTCTTCTACCCGTGACCCATTCCTGCAAATGACCATGAGAATGATAATGTACATTCTTCTTGCCCATACTCCACCATGTTCAAGCCACTTCACATGGTAGACATGCGAGCAGGAGGCATATTTACTCAACTCTTCAATTCCTCCAACCCATGTCCCCAATCAATTTGGAGGGAATAAGAAGCAAAAAACAAACAGTTACTTAACTGTTCTGCAAACACTAGACCGATAAACAGTTTTCTAATGTTGGTTTAAACATTATATACTTATAAACAAGGATTTAGTCTGGCAAAGGCTTTTAACTATTGTTTAAATCCTAAACCCATACACCCCTAACAAAATGCCAAACATCTTACAAATGGGCCCAAAACATGCCCTTATTACATTAAATAATGCCCAGACTTGAAAATGCCCCTATACAGATGGAATACAAAAAAACATAACAAAATTCCTACCATGAAGTTGGAAAGTTTCCTATCGCTTGGTATCCTAGTATAGCTGCTCCTGCAGCACCACTTCATTCCACAGCTGGTTCCCTACAGAGACAGGATTTTGTAATGGTAGAGGCGGGACAAAGAGGCGGGATTTTGTAATGGCAAAGGTCGACGGGATGAAGAGGCGGGATTTATGAAATGATTTGGTCTTTTCTTTTTTTTTTGAAGTAATGCACGCAGTCATTGGAATTTTGACAAACGCGGTCACTTTTTCTAAAAAACCCCAAATTTCATTACCAATTCCTTCTTCGTCGAAACCAAATGTTGCATTATCGTCGAAATTCCGACAAGATCAGGGATTTTTTCAAAAAAAAATCAAATTTGATCACAATATACCTTCTCCGTCGGAATTTTAAGCCAAATGTATTAGTGTCCTTTTCCTTCATATCCCATTTTTTGCATGATTTCATAACCTTTGCCATATTGTTTTATGGGAATATTGACTTCTACTTCTATTGCTATAGTTTTATCTTCATCCTTGTACAACCAACCAAGAAAATCTTTGTCATCATTTTCCTCTTCAAGAGTTCTAGCACTAACAAATGTTCCTTTAAACATATGTTTTGATCTTTTTGATGTCTTTGATTGAATATCTGTAGGCTTTCCATATGACTTAGGGGAAAGTGGAAAATTATGCAAAGAATATTTTCCCATTCCTTCATCATTTAATTTGAGCTTTTCCTCAAAATTTTCCCATAACTTTTCTTGAATTTCTTTGGTAGGATATATTGATATCTATTATGTGGAACTCTTGTATCTTGTGTGGGCTTCAAATTATTGCAATATTGACTAGAATCTGCAATTATAGTGATCTCTTGTCCTTCATGAGGAAATTTCACACATTGATGATATGTAGAAGGAATTGCTTGCATCTTGTGAATCCATGGTCATCCTAGAAGAATGTTGTAAGAGAGGTTCAAATCTAAAACCTGACACAATGTATCCCTTTCCATAGGTCCTATTCTTATCGGTAGCATAACAGTTCCTTTTGAAGAACATTCTGCTTCATCATAAGCCTTGGTGGTTATTTTCTTTTTCGGGTCCATTGCATTTTCTGAATATCCCAAAGCTTTTATCAAACTTAATGCACAAATGTTTAAGTCGGTTCCTCCATCTATGAGTACACATTTGACACAAGTTTTATTAATGGAGACTTCAACATGTAAGGGAGCATTGTGAGGATGTTGTAAGGATGCGTCATCATTTTCAGAAAACAATAAGCAATGAGGAGCTATAAGGTGTCCTACCATGTTTTGGAACTGATCTATATCCAAATCTTTTGAAACTGTTGTTTCTACTAAAGCTTTCTCCAAAATTTTCTTATGCATAGGTGAAACCTTGAGAAGTTCCAAAATTGATATTTGAGTGGGTATTCTTTGTAATTTCTCTACTAAATTGTATTGTTGTGATGTGGATGTTGAGTCTTTTGCTATACCTAGAAAGGTAACCTTTTCTTGGCTTCTCCTTATAACATTGATTGGCTCTGAAGATGGATTATCTTTAACAATGATCACATTTACCACATCATCATATGTATAAGTTTAATTCACTTTGGCTTTTCCTTTTTCATAATTCAGAAGTGGAGTTTTGAAAGCCAGGTGTGATTCATTTGTCTTATGGCTATCCACTATGATGGTTCTATTATCGATTAGATCTTGGATAAGGTGCTTCAATCTCTGACAATCATTTGTTAGGTGTCCTTTATTCCAATGGTAATTGCAAAAATGATTGCCATTCCACCAATTTGTCTTGACTGGTGGTTCATAACTTCTTGCTTCTGGTAAAACAATCAATTTGTTGGCAAGCAGAGTTTTTAGAGCTGATTCCAAAGGTTCTCCAATGTTTGTGAATTTCCTCCAAGGATTGGAGAAAAAGGACTTGGCTTTATTGTTTTCTGGATTGTTATTGCTTGGGATTTGACTTGATAGATTAAAAATTGGTTGTTGTTGTTTTGTAGTACTATTATCGTCATTTCCTTCATTGCTAACATTCCTATTCTTTGACCAGAACTTGGGTTTGTCATTGTTGTTTGTTAGGATTCCCAAAGATACTGAGAGGGGGGGGGTGAATCAGTATCTAACCGGTATGTCAAATTACTTGATTTAAAACATGAAAAGCATATTAAAACCGAGTACCGATAAACCAGAAATAATGCAGTAAATAAGAACAATAACAACAACATGAGAAGCACACCATAATAGTATTTTAATGAGGAAACCCGGTGTGGGAAAAACCTCGGTGGGATTTGTGACCCACAATATTCGCTTACTGGCCAATAAGGGAATATTACTCTTACAATAGGGGTCTCCACATACAGGAAGGTCAAGTGCCTAGAGCTCACTGCTCAATTACAAAAGAAGTCACACTGACTTACAAAAATGGATTATACTAATCCAATGTCTTGTACTGCTTCAGATTAGCATCTGCTATGCCAGATTCAGTACCAGTTTAAGCTCTGCTACAACATAAACCCTTAACCAATAATTTGCATATTAGGTTTGCTATTACTTTTCCATACTTTGCATCCTATCTCTTGTCTAAAAAATGATCTATAATGATCTCATACATATATGAGTCATATTACAATCCGCCATGTCGGCTTACAAAAGATTTAACAATTAATTACAAAATATATTAATACAAAAATGTTGTCAGCCAGGATGCAGGTATTCTTCCTTTTTGTTGCCAGTGTTCTGTATGTTGGTGTAGAGTCCGTTGGTGCCGGTGCCTATGTCTGCTTGCTGGTATCACATGATTGCAAGGTTGCCATCAATGACGATACCTACAATCACCTACAATTTCTCATTGGAGTGTGCATTTGCCAACATTGTTGTTGTTGTTGTTGTATAAATTATTGTAAAGTTTTAGCTCTCCTTTCTTTACCATTGCGTTCTCTATTTTTCGGACCATTCTCGATCATTTTGGCAAAAGAGGGAGGACATTGTATTCTTAGTCAATAACTCATTTCACTGATAATATTATCAATGAATATGTCCATCTTTTCTTGGTCAGGTACATCTTGGGGATACCTATTAAACATGCGTTTCCATTGTTGTAAGAAGATCATAAAAGATTCACCATTCTTTTGTTTAACATTGCAGAGATCCAGCATCGTTATCTCATTCCTTATATTATAGGAGTACTGTGAAATAAATATATTCACAAGTTCTTCAAAAGATTTGATTCCGGATGGTGATCTTGAAAACCACTCCATTGATTGTCCATTTAAACTTATAGGAAAAAGACACATAAGGTAAGTTTCATCGTGAGCAAATTCCATGCTCATAGTACAAAACTCCCTAATGTGATCCCGAGGATCAGATTTTCCATCGTATTTGTCATATTTAGGAATCTAGCAATGTTGCGGAAATGGTATCATATTCAGATTCTTATCGATCAGATATGGACATATATCTTCTAATGAATACTTCATAGAGCTTGTTCCATTTTGCATTTCTTCTATCTGTTGTTGAAAAGTTTTCATTTGTTGAGGAAGGTTTGACAATGGATTATCCACATAGCTTCTCCTTGTTTCTTCGTGAGTTCTTTTATCACTATGCTCTTTTCTTGTGTCATCCCTTTCTTTCCTTGTTTCTTCATGACTTTCTTTGTTCACATCTTCGCAATTTGGATCATCTGTGTTTTGGGTGTTACTTGGCTCTACATCTTTTTTCAAGCTTTCTATGTTAAAGTCTTGTGGTAGTTTAGCCCCAGATTTTGCCAACATTAAGAGATATTTCTCTTTTTGCTTTGCCAATAATTTTTCCATTAGCCTATCAAATTTGAAATCTTTCTCGAGGTCTTTAATGGTGCTATTGATTGCTTCTTCATCAATAGCGGTAAACCCAAAAGTTTGAAATATAGGATTATCTTCTTGCTCCATTTGTTGTTGTTTTCTAAGTTATTCGTATTGGGCTCTAGTCCAAACTGGCATGTGATTATTTCAAAGTTGTTGAAATTTCCAAAGGACAAAGTCAATAGGTGATTATTGGTTTAGGAAGATATGCTTTGTTGATTTTGCCGCTATTGTTTGTTCATTATGATAAAGCGTCTCTTTGTTGAAAAGCACGTCCTTGTAAAATTTCTCCATCAAAATCTGTACCGCAGCCACGTAAGTAGTGACAGAAACGGTGTAGGAATGTCCTATGTTTTAATAAGATCTTGCGATTGATATACAAGAATCTTATTCTTTTATGAGTAGCTTTATAACTGGGTTTTCTTTTCTTAAGGTGATACTTAAAAGTCATATAAGCATTTGGCAATTTACAGGTTTGTTTGATTCCAATTTTGGTGCAATTTTGATTTTGGTATAACCTAGGTTCAAAATATGAAAGATATATCCAAGATTATGAACCTAGTATAGATTGATCAAGCTTCGTGATAGAGGATTTGATTATCCTAATGAGAGACTTGACAATGATGTTGAATTTTTTTTTGCACTTAAGATGTTTGAATCAATAGCTTGTTGAATGTTGATGTTTATAGAACTTTTTAGGAACAAACTGTTGGACTAGTGACCTAGTTATTGAGCTAGTTTGAAAATACGTGATGGTTTTAGAGACAAATCTCCTTCAAGAAGTATTTTGATACTTTCGTTTTGATACTTTAGTTTTGATCTGGTGTTTCAATATTGGAAAGCTTTTGTATTACCCTTTTGATCAAACTTTTTCAGCAATTTGTTGGATTTTTGCTCACTCGTAGATGATAATTTTCTTCAATTTTTACTATTTGGAACATGTAACAGACATAGAAAACACAATGTTTAATAAACAAAATGCACAAGTAAGTACAAATCTTATGGCAGGCTGAGACAATAGTTGTTGAATCTCACATGGGGTTTCCCTCGAGGCTATGCTATTCAAAGCGGATATTTAGATGCTTGACCCCACTGGCTCCACCCTAGACACTCACTTCTTTGGGGCAGCCAAGTACTAGTTTCCATGAAAACTCCCCATGGAAAACTTTATATCTCTACCAAGAACTGTATGTGTGTGAGCCACTTCAGAGGTCCAACCTCTTGCGCCAACAACTAGAAGGATTTTGGCAACTAGTACAAGTGGTTTTTAGTAAAGGCTTCCGGTCATGTGGCCATACATGTGGCACTTTTAGCTCTGTAAATAATAGAAAGATTCCCAACCTATAGAGGTTATGCTCCATAGGGTTTATGGGGAAACATAGTGTCGGTATGAACTTATCAACACATGTTGTTTGGGACTTTTGTCACAAGCACGATTTATTTATAGTGGATTGGAAGGACTCGGTATTAGCCCATTTCCACTTTAGGTCATTCCCCTCTCACTAGCCCCTTCAAGGCATCTCGAGAAGGTAGGCCCTCTAAAGGATTTAATTGCTTGAAAGTAAAGAAAGCATAAAAGAGTGGGTTTGGCTTTTTGGTCACCAAATTAAGGGGAGAGCATATACCTACCACTTTCGAGACACAGAATATAAGTGTTCTTTTTAACCTTTTTAAAGCAATTGTTGGCTAAGTCCTATTTGGAGATGTTGCTCCAACAAGCATGGTGTTTATTTTAGCCTTTTTAAAAGTATATGTGCAACTATTTTAGAGAAGTTACTAAAAATGCAAGTTTCATGCTGTCAATTTATCCTCTTAGTTAGACTAAATGAACAAGACATGATATATTACTTCCCAAAATAAGGACTTTAATTAACTAGATGAGGAAATGCATAAAATTTGCCTTAAACACCATCCTGTACATGCATGTTAGTAGTTTGAAAATGATAACTCAATGATGAATAGTGAGTACCAAACCAGTACTAAGAGGGGGGGGGGGGTGAATCAGTACAGACACAAAAACTTTTCTTGAACCAGTTTGACAGCAAACAGTGAACTTGACTGACAATCACTAACACCGGTCATAACCAAATTACTACCAGTTAAGCACAATGAGACTGTGAAAGATATAAACCAGAAACACTTATCTTTCCACACAACCTACACCCTCATTTCCATATTATCCTTGTGAATAAATAGGTAATCTATCATAAAAAATATAATCACTTGCTAGATCAACATGATTCACCGCTTGACAAAAAACAACAAAACATCACATGAAAAGGACATCACATATGACACACATATTTTTCATGTGGAAACCCAATTGGGAAAAACCACGGTGGGGATGAATACCCACAAGTTGTTTTTGAACTCTTTAGAAGTCCACTATGTTAGGAGCCTTGTCCGATTAAAGACTGTTACAATAGGTTCTATTAGGAACCGATCCTGTTAGGGATCACCCGATTAAGGGATGGCTAGAATACCCGGTTAAGGGTTAAACCCTATTAAGGGTTACCTTGTTAGAGGATTTTATGAACTCAATGGCTTTGAGTCACCCTGTTAAAGGATTTACAACAAGCTGGTTAAAGCTACCCTGTTAAGGGATTTTCCAACCGTTGAAGTGATTAGAGATCAATAGGTATTACAGTGATTTGGTAATAGCACTCAATGCCAATGCAGACCCAATTTCGTTCCTTCCTTCTGCACACATACTTTGTAGGTATTAATTCTCTTATTTGGTCTATCAAGAATCACGTATCTCTGCACTTAGATACACACACAACATTTGCCAACAACTTCAACATGAAAAACAACATCAACCTTATAGGAAACAGATAGGTCGGTAGCATAAACCCTAAACCCTAGACATTTAGGTTGATGAAATCAGTTGGTTCAATCTTGACCATTGAACACTTTGCATTTGAATACAATGGTCTTAAACAGATCTCAAGACATTCTCCATCGTTCGTTCTTCACCGCTTCTTGAAGGCGATAACCCATCACGCGTTCTTCACCATTTGCAGGGACTTCACACATTCCTGAGGTAGATAGGATCAATCCCCTTCATGCAAGATACTTCACACGCACGAGGCTGACATGGCAACATGATTTGATATCCATTAAAATGCTAACTCATCACACAATGCCATCAGTTGAATCACACAGGCTTGAAATACTTCAACCGAAAACCCTGAGGCTGGAACTGCCAACTGATAGTCATACCATATTAAACCTTGATAGAGAACATTCCATATACCGGTTCACTTGGACAAACATACCGCTTCACCTTTTGTACATATACCGGTTCACAACATTATACTGGTTCACTTTGCTAGTTGCTTAACTTCAATAAACCGGTTCACTCTTCAACATATTACCGGTTCACTCTTCAGCATATTACCAGTTCTTTCTTCAGCATATTGACATCAATGACAACACAATATCATCATGTCAACATACTCTACACATATGCCAATAATCTCCCCCTTTGGCATTGATGGCAATATACAAAGATATCTCTCTTTCTCCATCACATCTTCTCCTTAATACTGCAGATATCTTCTCCACTTCACATCTTCTCCCCCTGTGACAATAATGCCAAAGTGGAGGCACAAACTTCCCTATTCCACTATGCTGCTCCCCTTGAGGAGTAGCATCCTTCAACACATCAATCCTGAAAAGATATAGAAAATTAAGATCTGACTGATGTGGAGCACAAACCTTTAGTTTTCCTCTTAAAGGGGTAGCACCCCTAATTCTCCTCTCAGATAGGTAAAGGTAGCCTTCGGTAGAGGCTTGGTGAATATGTCTGCTAACTGCTCCTCACTGGAAACATGTTCCAATACCACCTCTTTGTTATGAACCTTTTCCCTCAAGAAATGATACTTGAGTTCAAAGTGCTTGGTTCTAGCATGGAAAACTGGATCCTTGGAAATGTTAATTGCACTTGTATTGTCACAAAATATACTTACTGGTTCAGATACAGGAACTTTGAAGCCATTCAATACATGCTTCATCTAAATAGTCTGGGTGCAGTTCATAAAAGCTGCAACATACTCCACTTCTGTTGTAGACTGAGAGATACAACTCTGCTTTTTACTCATCCATGAGACTAGTCTACCACCGAGAAAGAATGCACCACCGGTTGTGCTCTTTTGGTCATCCACATTACTAGCCCAATCAGCATTTGTGAACACTTTCAGGTTGAAATCATCATTGTATGGATACCATAATCCATAGTCAATAGTTCCCTTCAGATATCTAAGAGTCTGCTTGACTGCTACCAAGTGGGATTCTCTTGGGCTTTTATGAAACCGAGTGGTAATACCCACTGCATGTACAATGTCCGATCTGCTATGCACTACATAATACAACCTACCAATTATTGATCAGTATTCCTTCTCATTTACCAATGCTGAGTCATCCTCTTTTGATAGTTTACAACCGGTCACCATTGGTGTACCAACCGGTTTGTTGTCTTCCATGCCAAAGGTCTTCAGCACCTCTTTGACATACTTGGATTGAGTAATAAAGATTCCATCTTTCAATTGCTGAATTTGTATTCCAATGAAGAACTTAATCTCCCCTATGAGTGAAATCTCAAATTCCTTCTTCATCTCATCTGCAAAGTCATAAATCATCTTGTCATCTCCACCAAAGATTATGTCATCAACAAATACTTCACAGATCAAAATCTGATCTCCTTCTGATTTCAAGTAGATATTGCTATCTTCACTTGTTCTTTCAAATCCAATCTTCACAAGATGGGAGTGCAAGCATTCATACCATGCTCTAGGTGCCTACTTCAGTCCATATAAGGCTTTATGTAGCCTACACACCATGTCACTGTCTTCTGATAGGGCAAACCCATCTGGTTTCTCTATATACACCTCCTCTTCAAGTATTCCATTTAGAAATGCAGATTTTACATCCATTTGGTATACCTTGAATCCTTTAAAAGCTGCATATGCAAGAAGCATACGAACTCCTTCCAATCTTACTACTGGAGCAAATGTTTCTCCATAGTCTTCTCCTTCTTCTTGGGCATATCCTTTGCATACTAGTTTGGCTTTGTTCCTTACCATTGTGCCATCCTCATTCAGTTTATTTCTAAAGACCCATTTGGTTCCAATGACATTTTTATGCTCCAGTCTGGATACCAAAGACCATGTACCATTCTTTTCTATCTGGTCAAGTTCCTCTTCCATTGCCTTGATCCAGTCTTCATCTTTATGTGCCTCTTTGAATGATTTAGGCTCAAATTCAAAGATCATACATGAGTTTTCTCTGACCTTTCTTCTTGTAAGAATTCCTACATCTTTGTCTCCTATGATTTGTTTTGGATCATGATTGAGTTTTACATACCTAGGTATATTCTTAATAGATTCCTCTTGCTTTTCTTCTTCAACCTCATCTTCATCAGCATCAGCATCCACCGGTGTAGGAGCACAATTATTGGTACTGGGCTGATTTGCAACCGGTTCCTAGAAGGTTACTACCGGCTCATCTCCTACATGCTCACTATCGGTTTCCTTAGGTTTCTTAGAGTTTTCATCAATCCTAACATTGATGCTTTCAATGATTCTCTGAGTCCTATTATTGAAACATTTGAGAGCTTTACTCTTGGTGGAATATCCTAGGAATATTCCACCGATGTCTTACCGGTCTAGTACTCATAAGGAGTCTTATCCTTTCCTTTCTTGATGAGTACCTGGTTCATTGTGTGGACTGCAGTGCTCACCACTTCTCTCCAAAAGGTGTGAGAAACCTTTCCTTGGATCAACATAGTTCTAGCTACTTCAACCACAGTCCGGTTGTTTCTTTCTACTAGGCCATTCTGCTGTGGAGTCCGGGAGGCAGACAGTTGCCTCTTGATGCCATTCTCTTCACAATATTTGTTGAATTCACTGGAAGTGAATTCCCCTCCTTGATCAGTTCTAATGCATTTGATTCTTCTACTACTTTCCTTTTCTACCAGTGCTCTGAAAGCTTTGAACTTTCCAAAGGCTTTAGACTTGTCCTTCAAGAATGTGACCCGCATCATTCTTGAGCAATCATTTGTAAGAATCATAAAATACCTATCTCCTTGCATGCTCCTAGTTTTCATAGGACCACACAAATCAGTATGCATGAGCTCAAGTAAATTGTCTATAGTGAAAGATTTACCTTTGAAAGTTGAGGAAGACATTTTCCCCAGTTGACACTCTCTGCACAAAGGATTTTCCGATTTTCTCAGCACCGACAATCCTCTAACTGCCTTGATCTTACTGGCCTTCACAATATTGTCAAAGTTTACATGGTAGAGTCTCCTATGCCATATCCAGTTGTCTTCAAACTTAGCCATAAGACATGTACTGACATTAGCATTTAGCTGAAATAGGTTACCTTTGGTCTGCATGCTGGTAGCCATCAGTTCACCACTTTTTCCTTTGATTTTGCACACTCCATTTTTGAATTCTAGAGTGAGTCCATTATTATTCAGTTGAGCAACACTCAAAAGGTTGTGCCTTAGACCTTCTACCCAATACACATTGTCAGCACTGCTTCTTTCATTCAGAGAGATGGACCCTCTGCCTTTTACCATACATGGTGCATCATTACCAAAATGAACCACACTACCATCATACTCTTCCAAATTAAGAAACTTACTCTGGTCACCAGTCATATGGTGAGAACAACCACTATCAATAATCCACTCATTAGAATTATCAAAGCGGGAGACGAGCTTTCTTGTCTGACACATCTTCCTTGACTGGTACAAACACAATATCCTCATTTTCTCCATCTTTTGATTCCTCATCAGTGACACCTTCATCAACTGCTACAAAATAGTTTCTTCGGTTTCCTCCTTTGAACTTCTTGAACTTTTTTGGTTTGTCCCTTCTATCACTATTTGGATAGTTTACAACAATGTACCCTA
Source organism: Cryptomeria japonica (assembly GCF_030272615.1). NCBI lineage: Eukaryota > Viridiplantae > Streptophyta > Pinopsida > Cupressales > Cupressaceae > Cryptomeria > Cryptomeria japonica. The sequence goes on along the minus strand of NC_081414.1, from coordinate 194,481,368 downwards.
TCTGGTTACAAGAAAAGCATTTCAAGGGGAGCTTACCTCTGTATTTACTGGTTCCCTTTCGAAGTCTCTTGGCAAGAAGAACTTCAAATTCCATCAGGATATCCTCATCATCCATTTCTCTGCTCTGTCTTGGTTCACCACTGGTACTAGCTTCTTTGCCTTTTCTAGATAGAGCAGCAAATGCTCTAAAGGCTGATTTAGTCTTCTGAACACTGCCATCAAAACTATTTAGCTCATAGGCTGTCAACTTTGCAATGATGGAGTCTAGGGATACCTTAGTTTTGTTTATTAACCTCAGCTCCTGAATAGTAGCAACCCTTATTGCATAGACTGGTAATAAGGATCTCAAAACTTTGCTACCAACAGTGGAAACTTCCATTTTACCACCTGCACTCTTGATATCTCCAATAGTAGTTTTGATTCTTATCCCATATTGTTGAATGGTCTCTCCTTCAACCATCCGCATGTCTTCAAACTTTCCTCTAAGGCTTTCTTCCTTAGCTTGTTTCACATGCTCATCACCGTCATAGATGTTCTCAAGAGTATCTCATACTTCTTTGGGATTTTCTTTATCTTGGACATCAATAAACTCAATGTCAGATAAACTACTAATTAGGGCTTCCATGACTTGCCCATTCTCCTGAATCTCTCTCTTTTGGTCATCAGTGAGAGTACCAGTAGGGATAACATAAGCATTCTCAACATAGCTCCAACGTTGAGCACCTATGCTTCTTATGTATATCTTCATTCTATCCTTCCATATTTTAAAGTTATCTCTGTTAAACATTGGACCTTCCCTCTTCATCATTACAATAGGATCTTCCCCTCAAGCGGTTAAGCTTACAACACAAAGGACCTGGAGGACGCTCTGATACCAATTGATAAATCAATGATGAACAGTGAGTACCAAACTGGTATTGAGAGGTGGGGGTGAATTAGTACAGACACAAAAACTTTTCCTAAACTGGTTTGACTGCAAACAGTGAACTTGACTGATAATCACTAACATCGGTCAGAGCCAGATTACTACCGGTTAAGCACAATGAGACTGTGAAAGATATAAACTAAAAACACTTATCTTTCCACACAACCTACACCCTCATTTCCACATTATCCTTGTGAGTAAACAGGTAATCTATCATCAAAAATATAATCACTTGCTAGATCAACATGATTCACCACTTGATAGAAAACAACAAAACATCACATGAAAAGGACATCACATATGACACACATATTTTTCACGTGGAAACCCAACTGGGAAAAACCACAGTGGGGATGAATACCCACAAGCTGTTTTTGAACTCTTCAGAAGTCCGCTATGTTAGGAGCCTTGTCCGGTTAAAGACTATTACAATAGGTTCTGTTAGGATCTGATCCTGTTAGGGATGACTAGAATAGCCGGTTAAGGGTTAAACCTTGTTAAGGGTTACCTTGTTAGAGGATTTTATGAACTCAATGGCTTTGAGTCACCCTGTTAAAATATTTACAGCAAGCTAGTTAAAGCTACCCTGTTAAGAGATTTTCCAACTGTTGAAGTGATTAGAGATCAATAGGTAATACAATGATCTAGTAATAACACTCAATGCCAATGCAGACCCGGTTTCGTTCCTTCCTTCTGCACACACACTTTGCAGGTATTAATTCTCTTATTTGGTCTAGCAAGAATCATGTATCTTTGCACTTAGATATACACACAACATTTACCAACAACTTCAACATGAAAAACAACATCGACCTTATAGGAAACAGATAGGTCGGTAGCATAAACCCTAAACCCTAGACATTTAGGTTGAGTAAATCAGTCGGTTCAATCCTGACCATTGAACACTTTGCATTTGAATACAATGGTCTTAAACAGATCTCAAGACATTCTCCATCATTTGCTCTTTACTACTTCTTGAAGGCGATAACCCATCACGCGTTCTTCACTGTTTGCAGGGACTTCACACATTCTCGAGGTAGATAGGATCAATCCCCTTCATGCAAGATACTTCATGTGCATGAGGCTGACATGGCAACATGATCTAATCTCCATTATAATGCTAACTCATCACACAATGCCATCGGTTGAATCACACAGGCTCAAAACACTTCAACCGGAAACCCTAAGGCTGGAACTACCAACCGATAGTCATACCATATTAAACCTTGATAGAGAACATTCCATATACCGGTTCACTTGGACAAATGTACCACTTCGCCTTTTGCACATATACCAGTTCACTTTGCCAGTTGCTTAACTTCAATAAACCGGTTCACTCTTCAGCATATTACCGGTTCACTCTTCAGCATATTACCAATTCTTTCTTCAGCATATTGACATCAATGACAACACAATATCATCATGTCAACATACTCTGCACATATGCCAACAGAAAAATCTAATTTCTTGGACATTTGGAACTGCAAGAAAATTTTGTTAGTTGGAAACAAAAGCGCTATTCTAACATATGTGCTATCTTTTTCCTCAAATGCGCTAATCTTTAGAGCAAAAGCACTAACCTAGACTACAAAAGCGTTGTTCTGCGGATACAAAAGTGTGCTTTCTTTAATAAATGCGCTAATCTAGAGGACAAAAGTGATAACCTAGAAGACAAAAGCACTAACCGACGATGCTAATGTGCATATTTTCAGACAAAAGCGCTAACCTGCATGGCATATGCACTAACCTGTGATGCAAATGCGCTAACCTATGAGAAAAAGTGTTATTAGAATTCACATATGCCTGAATCTGCATTACAAATGCATTAATTTTACTTTTTGTGAGATTTTTAAAGGTATATGCGAGGTCCATGAGCCCCACGGTGGGCGCCAAAATGTGTCGACTTGAATTTCATCCTCAGGATGCTACCTGCAACAAGTTAGTTTCACAAAATACCAATGGAAGTGCTACAGGAAATCCAAACTCAACCAATGAAACTACATGAAATATATATTAAAATAAAACATTATTTTTACCTTCATGATCTATGTCTCATTGTGTCCTAACTCCACTGTTCCTGGTTGTAGATGGTGTGCTCTCAAACAATGCACTGATAGCTTCCAAGATGACATATGAAGAATGGACTGATAACTGATAGTTAACAAATGTTATGATATGAAATACTACATGATTATGCTAAATGATTATGCTAAAATGCTAATTGCTATTTGCTTCAAGATTAAAACTCACAGATGCATAAGTTTTACAAATGATTTGCTTGAAAATGCACTTGAAATCTCTTGAAGTCTAACTCTCTCTCAATTGAAGCTCTTGATTTTATAGACCTTGAGAGGATGAGATGATGTGGCTCAGATCAATGATCATGATCAGATCTACAAATTTGGATGGTTGTGAGCAAAGGTGAAGGTTGAGAGAAAGGGGGAAGCATAAGACAAGTGTCACTCATCTCATCTTGACTGGGTTGCTGACTGGGGGAATATAGGGATGGTTGGAGAAGATTTAGGCATGAGAGGACAAGTGGACTCAAGTCCTTCCTAAGATGTAGGGAGTGTTGGAGAGAATATAGGAAATGGTTATGAAATATGTGTACGTACACCATATTCATTGAATTTGGAGGTTGAAGATAAATGATGAATTAATATTTAAGAAATATTAATTTCCTTAGCCACATGTTTGATGAGTTGGCAAAGGGAAGATGAAGTGGAGATGAAAGGGTGAGTTGGAAAAGAAAGATTAAATAATTTAGGAAATCTTTTAATATTTGAGACTATAGGATAGGAGAATAACTATTAAATATTGGATATTTAATTGTTTGGAGAAGATAATTAAATATTAGATATTTAATTAATTAGAAGAATATGATAGATGAATTAATTAATTAATTATTTCAATTAAATTAATTAATAGAAAGACACGAAATGAATTAAATAAATTAATCTTTTCAAATTAACTATTTAATAGAAGAATAATTATTAAATAAATATATAATATTTATTTAATCACTCATAGCCATTTTTATGTGTATACAAAAACAATTGGGAATTTCTGAGGACTTGGTAGATACATCAGGAAGAATCACAATAAAAGCATATGACGATGCAGAAAGAGTTTCTAAAGGCATGATCACCTTGCCTCTTCAAGTGGGCCCTATTACAATTGAGACCCCTTGCAAGTCCTTGATCTTGATCTCCCTTACAATATTATCATTAGTTTCCCATGGATTCATTCCTTGCAAGCCGTCTCCTCCACTTTAGATCAATGCATCAAATTCCCCTTCATTGGAAGAGAGATTACTATCAAGGGTGATCCACAACCCTTTCCATATTGCGAGATCTTAGAGGAGAAGCATCCATATCATTGCCCACTAAATAGACCCTCTCTAACTCCTCCATCTAACACATCAAACATCGCCTCCACCTCATCCCAAGCAAACCCCAAAATCAAGATCCTAGATAATGGCTACGGAGAATACAAAGTGGAGGATGTATTATTAATAGACAATCTCCCCTTATCTTCAAAGTTATTCGGCAAACCAAAAGAAATAAAAAATACCCAACAAAAATACCTAAAAAAAAGTATTCAAAAGCATCTACTATAGTAGAAAAAATGGGTTACAAAGGACACGGCTTGGGACCAGAAGAGAAAGGATGAAAAGCACCAAAAAATCCTATCTCATCTAAGTATAATAGGGGCTTGGGGTACACTCCAATTCCTAAGATCACTATCACTGGTGCCCATTCAAGTCCTTCTTTGGATGTCAAAAACTCTGACGAAGAGGAGTTCCATAAAATGCCTTTTGAATACGAAGATGACAACTTCTTTGACACCCACATCAACACCATCACTCCCATAACCCCTCCCATTATAAATCAGCTACATCTTGTTCATCCCAAACCTATAGATTCTGATGATATGATGAATCAATAAGGGTCTAGACAACTACGAAGAGGGGGGGGGGTGAATCATGTTGGCATTTGCATGAAGATTGCATTGATGAACTATTATATTGTCATTAATATCAATTATAACCGGTAAAGATGTTGTTATGATGTTATTTTGCAACCAATAGGTGAGCTAGTGAAGGAAACCAGTATTACCTGAGAAGTAGTGAGATCAACAGGTAACCCTACCTGTTGATGTGTTAAACCCTAACCGATGGAGCTTGGTGAATCGGTTGTATTGGTTTATGATCAAATGATGAATGGTAATGATTATACCACATATGCATGTTGTATGTGAAGTGTTTCAAATGGTTTTTGGTGGGTAGAGATAACAGTTTTTATCTTTTGAATGAGTGAGTACATTGCATGAAGTGGAAACCAAGTGATGAGTTATAGGGATCAATGAAGCAATGATCAAAGAGCGGTCAAGGTTGTCTTGAATAATGTGCAATGATTGCTATGTAATCCAATAGTCTTACTTGAACTGATTTGTTTGTAATCTCTATGAGATCTTAGGTTTGTGATGTGTTACCGACCCATTATTTTGCTTATAAGGTCGATGAGTTGTTTTGTTGTAGTGTTGGCAATTTTGGTTAGGTGTAAGTGTGATTGGTTGTTGAACCAGAAGGTGTATCTAGAGTATGTGTGAAGGCAGATAGGAGCATGAAAATTGTCTGATCAAGTAGAGTAGTGCTATTCACCAAATCAATAAACCCTTGTTGTTCTCTAACAATTACAACAGTTAAATCCCTTAACCGGGTAAGCTCTGACATGCTTAATGCTATCTAAATCCTCTAACTAGGTGATCCATTAGCTTGGATTTCAAATCCTCTACCGAGGTTACTCCTAACAGGTTATTGCTTCTAATAGGGCATTATAGTCAATCCCTTAACCGAGTGGTCCCTAACAGGATCTTTTCTTAACAGGACTTTTTGTAAAGCTTTAACAGGCTTGGCTCTTAACAGGGTGAACTTTAGAAGAGTTCAAAATACTTGTGGGTATTCATCCCCGCCGTAGTTTTTCCCATTTGGGTTTCCATGTCAAATTTATTGTGTCAAGTGGTGAATGTTTTTGTGGTTATGTTTTCTATAGTTAATTTTTTTAACTGCTAGATCCACTTCCGACAAGTTTGGATCAATGGAGTATGATTGATTCTATGTGTTACATGCTTCTAGAGCATGTTTTGGTTAGTTGGTATTGACTTGGTGATCAGATGCTATCATACACTCTTGTAAACCCTTACCGACATGGGTTTAAGGTTTAACCGTCAAAGCTTTCACTAAGAAATCCTAGCAGGATGCATAAGTGATGTTGGTGCAGCTTCTAGATGGATTTTAGGATGTTGAAGATGTGCTTTGATCATGCCTCAACTGTTTGAAGAAATTACTTTGGCATGGTGGATCCAGATTAGGTCTGATGCCTATCTAGGTTATGGACCGGTATCATGTTAACATGTTCTCTACACGTTATTGGGATGATTTATGGATTGGTTATAATTGTTTTGGTCTTAAGCCAACATGGCATATCATTGTAATATGGATGTATGTAATGATCTTATTGTAATATCTTTTAGGTGGCCGACCTAATTGATTTAGGCCTTAGGGTTGGTATAAATTGATGAAAGATCTCATTGTAAATAACATATCATGGTCATGGAATGTAATATCATATGTGAAGGAGATTTGGTTGATCATACGTGATCAAATTGGGTTTAAGGAAGATGTCAAAGGCCTTCGGTATTGAGCTTAAGCGGGACTGTAATTAGGCATGGTAGATGCTATCTCTGGTAGTTCATTATTCTGGATTATTATCCATTTATCTTGAGGTGGTTATAACCTCTTTTTAGTTAGTGAGACTCTTTTGTAATGAGCAGTATGCTCTAGACCGTGTATCTTATTGCATGTGTAGGCCCCTCATTATATCACATACTTTCTGTAGAAGTATCATCTGACTGTGGGTAGGCTTCCCACTGTGGTTTTTCCCTTTCCGGGTTTTCCACATACAAATCATGGTGTTATGTGGTATGGTTGCATTGTGTTGATTATTTGTTTCATTCTTAAGTTTTATTGCTTACCGATATCTGTTTCTTCTATTCCAGTACTTAATGTTTATGTGATCCGGTTAAAGGTTATTAAGTGGTTTGGTTGATATAATCTATTAACAACTAATTCACCCCCCTCCCTCTCAGTTGTTCACTGATTATCCTAACAATTGGTATCAGAGCCTTGGTCCTCTTTTGTAGAAGCTTAACTGCCTGAGGTAGATCCTATGGCAGCTAACACTTCAAATCCACCGGCAACTATTTTCAGAAGAGAAATACCTAAGCTTGATGGAACAAATTATGGGATATTGAAAATTTGAATGGAGACTCATCTTAGATGTCTTAGCAAGGATATTTGGGAGATCACTGAGAAACAATGCACACCTTATGATCCAACATCTAGCAATCCTGGTCCTATAGACTTGGACAAGAATATTGTGAATGATTGCAGAGCTAGAGAAGCCCTTTTGTGTGAACTTAGTGATCAACAAATTATGGAATTGACTGATAAATCATTGGCAAAGGTTATGTGGGATATATTGCAAACTTTGAATGAAGGTGATCTTACTGTCAAAATTGCTAAACTTGATGGTTACCAGGTAAGATATGAAAACTTGAAGATGGAAGATAATGAAAGAATTGTTGTGTTTATGGAAAGAGTAAATGAGATTGTTATGGGAATTCAATGTTGTGGAGGATGTTGGAAAATGCACACTCCAATGAGAAATTATAGGTGATTGAAGGTATTGTCATTTATGGCAACCTTACAATCATATGATACTGATAGGCACTAACACCGACAGACTCTACACCAGCATATGTTCACCGATATTGAAAAGATTGATTACCAGCACCATGGCCGACAAGATTTTATTATTCCAAAATGTAATCAATTGTAATATCTTTTTTGAAATCCAACAAGGCATATTGTAATAAGGCTCATATATAAGTATGAGATCTGAGAAAATTTGTAGATAGGATATATGATGGATATTATGTGCAATTACTAAGGTAGAGTTTGGAATAAGGTTTTGGAAGTTGCAGAGCTTAAACCGGTACTAGATCTGGCATAGTAGATGCCCTTTTGTAGTAGTACATGACATTGGATTTTCATAATCCACTTTTGTAATTCAGTGAGACTTCTCTTTTGTATTTAAGCAGTGAGCTTTAGGCAGTTGGCCTTCCTGCATGTGCAGGTCCCTATTGTAATAGTAATATTCTCTTATTGGCCAGTAAGCGAATATTGTGGGTCACAAATCCCACCAAGGTTTTTCCCACATTGGGTTTCCTCATTAAAAATATTGTGTTATGGTGTGTCTTTCATGTTGTGGTTGTTGTTCTTATTTACTGCATTAATTTTGGTTTACCGATACACAGTTTTGGAATGCTTTTCATTTAATAAGTCAAGAAAATTATATAATCGGTTAGATACCGATTCACTCCCCCCTCTCAGTATCTTTGGGAATCCTAACAATTGGTATCAGAGCCTGATCTTTTATTTTCAAAAGCTTAACATCTTGAGGAATATTCTGACATCAGTAGAGATGGAAAAGTTGAGGAAGCAACTAGAAACATCTCTTGCAGACTATGATGCAAAAAAATTAAAGAATATGAAACTTGAAGATGATCTGAAGGCTACACAGGAAATCATTCAAGGACTTTAGAAAAATCTCTCTATTTCTAGGAACAAAAGAAGAGAACTTTCTGAGAAGATGCAGAGTGATGATGATGAGAAAGAAACTCTTACTGACCTTGTGAACAAACCGAGACAAGAAAACAGTACAATGAAGAATGAGATGCAAGATATGACCATGAGATTTTGTAAAGACATTGAAGATAGAAAGAATAATGAAGATGATTTGGCTAGAAGAATCAATGATGCTGCAAACGAAAATCTAAGACTCAGTCATGAGAATGATATGTTAAAAATAGATATGATACACTTGGAACATGATAAAACTGAACTCATGAGACAGAAAGATTTCTTGGAAAATGGGTTGGCTACTGCAAATCAACACAAGGAGAAATTCAAGAAAAGTTCAGAAGAACTTGATGACATGCTAAAAAATCAGAAACCTAATGGTGACACAAATGGCCTTGGCTTTGAAGTTGGTGAAAGCTCCGACACTGCAAACAAACATGATCATAGAAAACCAGTAAGACAACCTAATGCTTATAAATTCAATGGAAAATGCTTTAACTGTAACAAGTATGGTCATAGAGAAAATCAATGTAGGTCTAGAAACTATCAGAATAATAATGCACCCATTGGTCAATGCTCTAAATGTAATAAAGTTGGTCATAATTCAAAAAATTGCATAATGAATGTAAGATGTTATATTTGTGGAAGATTTGGACACTTATCTAATCAATGCAGAACATATACCGACATAGAATATGGAAAAGTTATTCAAAAAAACAATGTGACTTGTTATGCTTGTAACACAATTGGACATATTGCAAAATTTTGTAGAAGTAAGACATCACCGACAAATAACAAAGGACCCAACTTGAAAGGTAAAGAAAAGGTTGAAGAGGTAAAGCAAGAATTTTCAAAACAATGGATTAGAAAGTATCACAAAGTATCACTCCACCGGCAGGAGATTCTTCATCTAACTGAGAAATAATCCCTTGGGGGTATGACAATAAACTGTAAAACATGCTAATTTACCCTTGGTTGATGGTGAGAAGTTGGATTACTTCTTTACCAATAGATGAGTTAAGTTTTGACTTAAATGACAGGCATTAAATGTGGCAATTAAAACAAATAACATTATAAAGCAAGTGTTTTGGCTCTTTTTTCATTCACTGAGCATTCAAATCTCTAGAGAGCGTGAAAATCCCGAGCGAAGGCATCCACAATGAAAAGTGAAGAAAATCATCCAAGCAAATCATCCTAAAGGTAGATTAAGGTATTTATAACTATGGCTTCTTCATTTGCACCTGAATTCATTGGAAACCCTACTGTGATTGAAGTTATTAAGCGCCCTAGACCCGTGTTCAAATTTATTCTGGAAATTGTGAAGAAAGATGATATCCTAGGAGCATTTTCAAAAATACCTAAGGGATTAGTTTATGCTGAGGATCCCAGAATCTATATACATTGTCATATTGAGGAACTAGGAGATGAAGAAATAATGAACATGTATAGAACTATAATTTGTGATGAACATGGAAATATTAAACCAGAACACAAGATAGTGGAAACCCTAGGCTTTGTGGACATTCTTAGTATCCCTAGTTTTCCTAAGGATGTGATAAGGATTGTCTTGAGAAGAGTACATGGAGAATTCTTTTGGTTGGATTCCATCCATAAGATTACTAAAGAGGCAGTTAGGGCAGTGACAGGCTTACTTTCCACCATTAGCAGGCTTGATAAAACTAAAAAGGTTCCAAATGACACTGTGATGACCCTAACCGGCGCAATATTTGATAAAAGATCCCTAAGTCAATGATGTGAAGGATGTCAATGTTATATTTTTCAGTATGATTCTTGGTTATAAGGCTACACATGCAAACCGACTAAACTCTATTTCCAGCTTATGTATTAAAAGTGCATATGACATGGTGAATAACAATGCTATGATTGATGTATGTGAGTGGATAAAAGATGAACTGATAGACAATTTAAAGAAAATCAAAGGTGATAAAAGAAAGGAACTTTTAGTTTTCCCAACCTGCTTGTGTGTTTAATTTTGTACATTACCAAGCAAGTTCCCGGTATTGGTAGGAAAGACTTTGGTTTTGATATACCGGTAGGAAAACAACTTCTAGATATACTGAACAACATGGGAGATGATAGGGAGAAAAATATAAATGAACATTTTCAAACTTTGAAAGAAAAGATGAAGACAAGAATAAGGCTATCTCAAGCAATTGTTGATAAGTATCAAAATGAGATATGCTTTGTGATCAAGAAAGATGAAATTTGGATGGAGGCAGTTATCCCTAGGACTGTTTGGGTTACAGAGATGGGATATGAGGCAGATGACAACATAGTTGAAAAATATGCAAAAGCCCTCTTAAAAGCACGTAAGGAACCATCTAAGAAAGTTTTTGGAAATGTGGAGACCATAGAAAGAAAAATCCAATCTGAGAAAAGAATCAAGAAAACTGAACAGATAGTGAGGAAGGGAACAAGACAGGTAAAAGCAATAAAAGAAGATGTATTGAACAAAACTGGTATCAAGGAGAGTGAATTGGAAGGACTACAACCAAAAACACATCTTTCACCAGTTTCTACCTCCTCGGACAGTGATATACCGGCTGAGTTCAAAAGGGTAGAAAGAAAAAGAAAACCCTCAACTGGTACCCTCACCTACACCTAGAAGGACAAGACAAAAGCAACAAGCAGTTAGGCCTCTGGCTAAGAAGTTAACACCAAAGAAAAGGAAAGAAAAACAGCTTATTCCACCTTTGGACAAACTTCTAAATGAGACAACGGAGGATGGGAAATTGAAAAATATCAATAAGTTATATAACACACTATCAAATGATGAAAAGGAGAGCATAAAAAATAGTGTAATCTTACACTTAGACATCTATAAGAAATTTTTGATGGAGATTGTAGATGACATACCCAATGACTTGTACATAAGATTAGAAGCTAGAACGGTAGCTATTGTGGAATTGGACAAAAAGATAAAAATAGAGAAGCTACTTACAGTTCACCCAATGAAATCCACACAAGAGATTGATGAGTTGATCAGTAAAGCCAACCGGATAGTATTTTTAACTAGTCACTGACATGTTGCCCTAATGGCAGGCAGAGTAAATGAAATAATAGAAGAGACTGTAGATCAGTGGGATATATTTTTTGTTGAAAAAGAGAAACAAGAAGAGCTTACAAGACCAAAGACTATCAGAGTCTACCAAAAATATAAGGATAAGGGGAAAGGTAAAGTATGTGGACCTCCAAGCCTTAAGATAACTGATAACTTGCCCCCACCTCTTTTTGATACTCCACCTGTACAAACTGTTGACACACAACCAACAATAGAGAGTATGGAAACACCACATGAGGATACAAATCTTGATTCTGAGGTGCTATACACAATGAACATTGATACATAGGATGTCAATATTGTGGTAGATAAGAAAACAACTAACAAGAGAGATGTGGCAACTGAGCCACCAGTGGGGAATATTGGAGTTGAAAACATTGGAATTGGGGCAGAACAACAAATTGAAAAATCAAATGAACCCCTGGACACAAGAAAGGCAGAGACCACAGATGTTCATACTGATGCATCTACTTAGCCACTGACAACTACTCAAACTCGAAAACCTACTGAGTCACCAGCAGTAGACAGTACAGAGGTAAACAAAGAAAAACTAGCAGTGGACACTACAGTGAAATATTCAGAGGCACAAATAAAGACACCATCAGGAGAGGACATTGAGAAATCGGTAGAGCAATAGGTTCATACAGAGGAAAACATTAAGAAATAGGTAGAGCAATAGGCTCCTTCACAGATAGTACCATCGGCCTCATTTGACAAGCCCAAGCCTTTGGTAGTGGAAATGCAAACACAAATAGATCCTCCAGAGAAAGAAGAAAGCAAAGCTATCACAACCACCAGTGGTTTACAGATTGTAAAAACAGTTGGACAGTCATTTGGAACATCCTTGACTTAATTTAGGCCTACAAATGTAAGAGAGGTACTATTAGATTCAATAAAGAAAATAACCGAGTACAATGCACAAGCTTATAAGGCTATAGATGACACTTTACCAATTTTAAAGATGATAGCTCCAAAGTGTAACATAGAAAATAAAGATTCTTTGAGCCAATTAGACACATTGTCTAAGTATATAACCGACAACCTAATAACACTGGACCAGATAAATAAAGACACCTTCAGAGAGAAAATGAATAAGGAGAAGGAAAAATTCTTTGAGGAGACAATAAAGAATAATAAGGAACATATGGAAACCTTATTACCAGTATTAGGCAAAGCAATTTTGGACTTCAAGAAACTGTATAGAGACACATGTAAAATAGACATTTTGACAAAAGTCATAGATAAAGAGATCAATATAGCCCAGAAGGAAATAAATGATAATGCTGACAACCTGATATGTTCATCAGACTCAAAATCAGTAGTTGAATAGGAAATTGTAGGATTTGAAGCGAAAATAGAAAAGCTTGAGAAAGACAAGGAAAGGATAAAGTTTAAGGCAAAAGAACTTAAATTCAAACTAAGTCCTAAACTGGATATCCTCATCTCTTTGAGAAAAGATATTTCTGAGGCTCTTGTTCTAGGACTTAAGATACTAGAAGAGAAAATGCACTTTTTCACTGGTACAATTTAGAGAACGGAAGCAACAATAAAGGATAGTGAGAGGTTCAACAACAGTCTAAATGTTGCCTTAGCAGAAATTTATCAGATTGTAATAAATAGGCTACAGGGAACTAGGCAGGAACTACACTCAATTGACATTGAATGATAGCCTTTGTCATTGATACCAAAGGGGGAGTAGTTGAGGATGAGAAAAAGGTTAACAAAAGAGATCATCTTCTCAGGGGGAGCACGTAGGGCACACAGTTTTAACAGTTTGGGTAAGACATTTTTTTTGGACAACACCTTTTTTATTTTTCTCATGAGTGTTGCCATCAATGCCAAAGGGGTAGATTGTTGGAAAATGCACACTCCAATGAGAAATTGTAGGTGATTGAAGGTATTGTCATTGATGGAAACCTTACAATCATATGATACCAGCAGGCACTAGCACCGACAGACTCTACACCAACATACGTTCACCGACATCGAAAAGATTGATTACCGACACCTTGGCCGACAAGATTTTATTATTGCAAAATGTAATTAATTGTAATATCTTTTTTGAAAGCCGACAAGGTATATTTTAATAAGGATCATATATAAGTATGAGATCTTAGAGAACATTTGAAGATAGGATATATGATGGATATTATGTGCGAATACTAAGGCAGAGTTTGGAATAAGGTTTTGGAAGTTGCAGAGCTTAAACCGATACTGGATCTAGCATAGAAGATGCCCTTTTGTAGCAGTACATGACATTGGATTTTCATAATCCACTTTTGTAATTCAGTGAGACTTCTCTTTTGTATTTAATCAGTGAGCTTTAGGCAGTTGGCCTTCCTGCATGTGCAGGCCCCTATTGTAACAGTAATATTTTCTTATTGGCAAGTAAGAGAATATTGTGGGTCACAAATCCCACTGAGGTTTTTCCCACACCGGGTTTCCTTGTTAAAAATATTGTGCTATGGTGCATCTTTCATGTTGTGGTTGTTGTTCTTATTTACTACATTAATTTTGGTTTATCGGTACACAATTTTGGAATGCTTTTCATTTAATAAGTCAAGAAAATTATATAACCAGTTAGATACCGATTCACCCCCCCCCCCTCTCAGTATCTTTGGGAATCCTAACAGAGGATCTTTGAGTGAAGATGAAATAGTTTCAAAAGTATTGAGATCCCTTTCACCGGCTTGCAAGATGAAGGCAATTGCAATTAATGAGTTGAGAACAATGGAAAACACTTCAGTTAACAAAGACATTCTAATTGGGAAATTATCTGCATTTGAGCTTGAAGAATTTGGATCTTCTGGAGCTGTAAAGTCTGAACCTGCTTTTCATGCATTATCATCATCAACCAGCAAAAATGATTGGAAAGCCTTATATGCAAAAGAATTGGAAGGTATGAGGAAAGAAGATGAAGAATTTGATCAACTTGAAGCCTTATTTGATAGAAGAGTACCTAAAGGACCGACAGGAAGTAAGTATGAAGGAAAATCACCTTGCAAATGTTTTGCATGTAAAAAGATTGGTCATTTTGCATCTAGATGTCCTAAAAGGAATGCAAGATTTGAAGAAAGAGTTAAGAAATCATTTAAGCCTAATCAGAATAGATATAGATTTAAGAAAAGAAAACAGTGCTACATAGAGGACGAGGAAGGAGTAAGTGATGACTCTGAGGATGAACCAACAACAGATTCCACTAGTGGATTCGGCAATGGAAAGGAATGGAAGTTCTATGCTTTAAAGGAAGATGAACCAAAACCGGCTATCATGAATGAAGAAAAGGCCCTAGAAGCAAAAGTTGAAGATAAGGATGAATGGTTAATTGATAGTGGATGGTCGCATCATATGACTAGAAATAAAAGAAAAAAAAATTCCCTACAAGAATACAATGGTTTTCAAGTCAGATTTGGAGATGATAAAGCATGTATGATAAAAGGTAGAGGTATTATTTCTTTGGATGGAAAGCATAATACTGATAATGTCTATTATGTATAAGGTTTAAAGAATAATCTCTTAAGTGTTGGTCAATTGGTGGACAAGGGTTTCCAACTTCAGTTTAAAGATAGAAAATGCAAAAACATTAACAAAACTGGTTTGGAGATTGCAACCGGTACTTAGACTAGAGGTAATATCTTTCACTTGAATACTAGTAATAAGACATGTTTGATTGCTCATATTGATGAGAGTTGGCTATGGCATAAAATGTTGTGTCATGTTAATTTTGATTGTATTGTTAAGATCAGTTCAACAAAACCAGTTAGAGATATACCTAAGATTATGAAGCCTCATAATCTGGTATGTAAGGAATGTCAATTGGGAATGAAAGTTAGAACTTCTTTTAAGAGCATACATGATAAATCTAATGATGCACTTGATTTGATTCACACTGACTTATGTGGTCTAGAAAGGACTAGAAGCTTTCAAGGTGATAGGTATTTCATGTTTATTATTGATGACTATTCTAGAATGATGTGGGTGACTTTTCTTAGGGAGAAGTTTGAAGCCTTTGAGAAATTGAAGATCTTTAAAGCAAAGGTTGAAACAAAAACTGGATTGAAAATAAAATGTCTAAGATCAGATCAAGGCGGTGAGTTCACTTCTCATAAATTTAATAGTTATTGTGAGACAAATGGAATTAGGAAACAATTATCTGCACCTAGGATTCATTAGTAGAATGGAGTAGTGGAAAGGAAGAATAGAACCATTTTGGATGCAGCAAGAACTATGATGATGGAAGCCAAATTGCCTCACATCTACTAGAGAGAAGCAGTGACTACAACAGTCTACACATTCAGCAAATTTCACATAAAAGGTGAAACCGTTCAGACCCCTTATGAATTATGGTTTGGACATACAGCTACTATTAAATATTTCAGATTTTTTGGAAGTAAATGCTATATCAAAATGGATGATTCAATTGGGAAGTTTGATCCTAGATGTGATGAAGGGATATTTCTTGGTTATTCAATTCAAAGCAAAGCATATAGATGTTATAACAAAAAATTGCAAAAAATTGTGGAGAGCGCTAATGTGAAAGTGGATGAGCAATATAGAAATCAATCTATATCACATGACAGGGAACCGACAGTGGAAATTATCATAATTGAACTGACAATGCCTCAACCGGTATAGGAAACTAAGACAGTTACACCAATACAATTAGAAAATTCAACTGTGACTGATGATCAGTGCAGTGAGCCTGAAGTTCGGAAGACACCAAGGTATGTAAGATTAAATAATTCTAAAGATCAAATCATTGGAGATAGGAACAAGGGAGTAATGACAAGAAGAAGACTTGCAAATGAAGAGGTATGTCTTATTTCTCAAATTGAACTGACATCTGTTATTGAAGCTTGTAAAGATAAACATTGGTTAAAGGCTATGGAAGATTAATTAGATCAGATAGAGAAGAATGAGACTTGGACTTTAGTTCCTCGACCTAAAAATAAGAATGTTATTGGAACTAAATGGGTTTTTAGGAATTAACTGAATGAGGATGGTCAAGTTGTAAGAAACAAGGCTGGAATGGTTTGTAAAGGATATTCTCAAATGGAAGGAATTGATTATCGTGAGACATTTGCACCTATAGGTAGAATTGAAGTTGTTAGACTATTTCTTGCCTACGCAACTTATAAGAACTATAAGGTTTATCAAATGGATGTTAAATGTACATTTTTGAATGGTGAACTTGAGGAAGAAGTATACATTGAACAACCTGATGGATTTTCACTAATAGATGATAAAGATATGGTTTGCAGATTGAATAAAGCCTTATATGGATTGAAACAAGATCCTATAGCTTGGTATGCAAGGCTGGATAAATATCTTTTGAAGCTTGGTTTTACTAAAGGCAGTGCTAACTGTAATTTGTATTATAAGATCATTGATGATGATATTCTAATTATTGAAGTATTTGTTGATGATGTCATTTTTAACGGAGAAGATAAATTGTGCATGGAATTTTCTAATAGTATGAAGAATGAATTTGAAATGTCCATGATTGGTGAGATGAAATTTTTCTTAGGTTTGCAGATTACTCAAACTAACAAAGGCATTTTTATCTGTCAAACTAAGTATCTGAGGGAATTGTTGAAGAAGTTTGGTATGGATGATTCCAAATCAGTAATTACTCCTATGGTGACAAGGGAGAAATTATCTATCAAGGATACATCTACAACAAGGTATAAGTCTATGATTGGTGGCTTGTTATATCTAACTCAGACTAGATCAGATATTATGAATGCAGTAAGTATTGTTTCAAGATATCAAAGTAATCCTAAAGAAAATCATGAATGTACAGTAAAGAGGATATTCCGGTATTTGCAAGGAACAATAGCCGATGGCTTATGGTATTCTAGAGATGATGATTTCACTTTATGTGCATATACTGATTCAGATTGGGAAGGAGAAACTGATGATAGGAAGAGCATTTCTGGTGGAGTTTTCTTTCTTGGAAAGAAATTGCTTTCATTCATCAGCAAAAAATAGTCATGCATTTCTTTATCTACTACAGAAGGTGAGTATGTTGCAGCAGCAACTAATTGCACTCAAGTCTTATGGATGAAGCAAATGTTTAAAGATATCAAGGTAAATTGTAGTGAACCGGTAGTTATCTACTGTGATAACTTTGTAGCTATTGACATGTCTAAGAATCCAGTAATTCACTCTAAAAGTAAGCATATATCAATAAAGTAAAACTTTATGAAGGACAAGGTAGAAGGAAAGGAAGTCAAATTGGTTTATGTGAACACTAAAGAGCATATTGCAGATATATTCACTAAACCATTGTCTAAGGAATCATTTGAGTATTTGAGAGACAGGTTAGGGGTTTCTACCCCTCCAACAAAGACTTGATTGATGCAGTTCGTCATCAGTCCGACATGCATTATCAAAGATATTGTTCATTCCAACACAGATGAGTTGTGCTACTACTCAAGGGGAGTAGTCAGCTTTGAGCTTTAGAGCTTTATATTCTTGCTTTGATATTTTTGTCAGATTTCTGGCATTGATGTCAAAGGGAGAGAGATAGTGATGTGAAAAATAAATTCAGAATTTTACAAAGATATTATTCAAAGGGGAAGAATTATTGATATTCAAGAGATTGTTGGTTGTCTTCCATAGGGGGAGACTTGTTTCGCATTTCTTGGTACTTAGATGTTTTTCACATATAGTGTTGCCATCAATGCCAAAGGGGCATTATGAATGAATTGATTATGTGCTGCATTGATGTTTTGTCATTGATGTCAACACTAGTTATTATGGTCTTGGTTACTGACATACAAGTTTTGGTTATCGATAGACGATCTAGTGTTACCGACAGAAGAGACTATCTGTTGGACACTTCTGGCATGTTTGGATCAATGGAGTATGATTGATTTTATGTGTTACATGCTTCTAGAGCATGTTTTGGTCAGTTGGTATTGACTTGGTGATCGGATGCTATCTTACACTCTTGTAAACCCTTACCAACATAGGTTTAAGGTTTAACCGACAAAGCTTTCACTGAGAAATCTTGGCAGGATGCATAAGTGATATTGGTGCAGCTTCTAGATGGATTTCAGGATGTTGAAGATGTTCTTTGATCGTGCCTCAACTGTTTGAAGAAATTGCTTTGGCGTGGTGGATCCAGATTAGGTCTGGTGCCTATCTAGGTTATGGACTGGTATCATGTTAACGTGTTCTCTACACGTTATCGGGATGATTTGTGGATTGGTTATAATTGTTTTGGTCTTAAGCCAACATGGCATATCATTGTAATATGGATGTATGTAATGATCTTCTATAATATCTTTTAGGTGGCCGACCTAATTAGTTTAGGCCCTAGGGTTGGTATAAATTGATGAAATATCTCATTGTAAATAGCATATATCATGGTCTTGGAACGTAATATCATATGCAAAGGATATTTGGTTGATCATAGGTGATCGAATTGGGTTTAAGGAAGAGGTCAAAGGCCTCCGATATTGAGCTTAATCAGGACTGTAATCAGGCATGGTAGATACTATCTCTGGCAATTCATTATTCTAGATTGTTGTCCATTTATCTTGAGGTGGTTATAACCTCTCTGTACTTAGTGAGACTCTTTGGTAATGAGAAGTATGCTCTAGGTAGTGTGTGTTCTTGCATGTCCATGCCCCTCATTGTATCACATACTTTCTGTAGAAGTATCATCTGACTGTGGGTAGGCTTCCCACCGTGGTTTTTCCCTTTTTGGTTTTTCCACATACAAATCATGGTGTTATGTGGTATGATTGTATTGTGTTGATTATTTGTTTCATTTATAAGTTTTATTGCTTACCGATATCTATTTCTGCTATTCCTGTACTTAATATTTATGTGATCTGGTTAAAGTTTATTAAGTGGATTGGTTGATATAATCTGTTAACAACTGATTCAACCCCCCCTCAGTTGTTCACTGGATATCCTAACACTTATAAGCAAAACAAGAGGTCGGTTACACATGATAAACCTAAGATCTCATAGAGATTACAAACAAATCGGTTCAAGTATGATCATTGGATTATATAGCAATCATTACACATTATTCAAGACAACCTCGACCGCTCCTTGATCACCGCTTCATTGATTCCTGTAACTCATCACATGGTTTCCACTTCATGCAATGTATTCGCTCATTCCCAAGATAAAACCATTGTCTCTACATGCCAAAAACCACTTGAAACTTATCACATATAACATGCATATGTGGCATAATTATTAACAATCATTATTTGGTAATAAATCAATACAACCGATTCACCAAACTCCATCGGTTAGGGTTTGGCACATCAACAGGTAGGGTTACCAGTTGATCTCACTGCTTCTAAAGTAATATCAGTTTCCTTCACTTACTCACCTGCCGGTTGCAAAACAACATCATAACAACATCATTACCAGTTACAATTGACATCAATGAAAACAAAATATTTCATCAATGCAATCTTCAATCAAATGCCAACAATCTCCCCCTTTTGCATTGATGGCAATACAAATATCAATACGCTTGATTGTGATGATTGAGAGTAATGCACATACACAGGTATAGGAATCCTGGTTTACATTTTAACATGTACTCTCCTTCAACTGAGTCTCCATGTCTTCAGCTGGTAACTGGCTAGATTTATTCTCTCTATCAATCATACAATTCTTCTCCCCATAATCATACTTTGACAACAATTCCAAAGTGAAAGTAAAACATGCAATGCTATACTTCACTGTTCTGAATCAACAATTTGCAACTTGATGCTCCCCCTGTGGAGTAGCTCCACTCTACACCAATCCTTCTTCAATATTCTTTAATTAGCTTTGAGACTGATATCTTCCACATCTGCTCAATTGACCTCATGTAGGGGCACAACCCCTAGCTGAACTCTAAGATACTCAAAAGTAGTCTTAGGCAAAGGTTTAGTAAAGATATCCACTAGCTGCTCCTTAGTAGATACATGCTCCAATAACACATCTTTACTTTGCACTTTCTCCCTCAAGAAATGATATTTTAGCTCAATATGTTTGGTTCTAGCATGCAACACTAGGTTATTTGAAATATTTATTGCATTGGCATTATCACATAAAATATTTACCAGTTCTATGATCTTCAACTTGAATCCTTCTAGAATTTGTTTCATCTAGATTGCCTGGGTACAATTCATATACGCTACAACATATCTAGCTTCAATAGTGGACTGTGATATACAACTATGCTTCTTGCTGCTCCAAGATACAAGTCTTCCTCCAAGAAATAATGCACCATAGGTTGTGTTCTTCCTGCCATCAACATTTCCTGCCCAGTCTGCATTTGTATAAACCTTCAAATCAAAGTTACCTGCATATGGATACCATAATCCATAACCAATAGTACCTTTTAAATATATGAATATCTTTTCAGTTGTAATCATGTGTGTCTCCTTTGGGTTCTTCTGAAATCTAGCAACTAATCCAATTGCATGAGCAATATTTGGTCTGCTATGAATAACATAATGCAATTTCCGTATCATTGACCTGTACTCCTTTTCATCAATGGATGCAACATCATCCTCCTTAGATAGTGTAGCGTCCTAAAATTGTGACACTTGCAATTTCGACCGCATTTGGGTCTTCACGATGGCGACGCAACACGCAACCTGAATGGAGACCCCGAAACCTGATTATGACACTGAAAACTGCATTTTTCAAGCACCCTGGCTTGAACCTCCTTGCACCCTGCTGTCCCGGGAGGTGGGACCAGAACGCCCAGCACCCTGGTCCCTGGGTCCTATTTTGGGCCCAGTCTCCTAAGGGGTCTCGGGTCTTTTTGTTTGCAATTTGGAAATTATCATTTCCTGGTCGGCCTAAGGTCGGGAAAATCAGTCTATCAGCCCTAAATGACAAGTATATAAACTACATTTTCCTCTTTCATTCGATATGATGGAAAAAGCGTGGAAACTATACTCAAGCATTCAAGCATTCAAGCATTCCTTCAAGCAATTGATCATTTCAAGTCTCCATTCAAGGCTAAGTGTTGCATTCAAGACAAGGATTCAACCATTGAAGAGGAGATCACATACTACATGCTACATACAACATTCTACTACAACATACAACATACAACATATAAACCTTCGCACATAAGGATACAAACATCCTTAGAACAAGGTATTAGTACTTGTTTTACAGTCATTTACATTTACAGCTCTTGCTCATTTCTTGGTTAATTCCAAAACCGGGGTTTGACCTAAAGGCAAACCCCTAATCCCTAACCCCCCAATCGTCTTCGCTTTTCTGTGTGTAGGTTGCAGGTACGCGGCTGAAATTGAAGATCTGGAATCCTTGTGCAGAGACGAACAGATCCCCCTTCGTTTCGCGGATTTTTCGGAGGACCGTGGCGCCGGGCGCCATCGTCCCGACAACTTTTGCTCAAATTTGCAGGACAGTGCCGTATCGACATTTTACTACTAATTCCAGGTCCGCAGCTTCATACTGTATTCCTATCTCAGTTTATAAGCAGATCTTTCTCACTTTCTATGTATTCCTAGCTTAATTCTTCTATGCACATTCTTTACAAAAGAGGGTAGCCTTGCTGTCATAACCCTTGAAACTCATTTAGCATCCAATCTTGCATTGCGTGGGATTGGATCTTGTGGGTTTCAACCCCTCTTTTGAATGTAAAGTCTCTCCCCTAAGTGAAAACCATCAACCCTAGTGAATCTCCCTTCTCTCTCCTTGGAGTTGGAAGAGGGGAGAGCAACTAGGGTTCGATTGCGATTTTCCGCTTTACATTTTGGTGAACCCGACGTGAACATCCTTTCTGATTTCTCATGCTTAGATCTGAAAAAATTGATTACATTTCCATGTTTGATCTTTTGCAAAATTTTAGAGGTTAATTGTATAAAAACCCTAAAATTTCTTTTTAGTAATTAAGCTTGTGAAATGTCTAAATGTTAATGCTTGTTTCAGATCTGCCCTTCTATTACAAATTATCAATTCATATCTATGCTTTAATTTTGAAAATTAAGTGGTTAAGTGTCAAAACCCTAATTTTTGAAACCCTCTTGATTCAACCTTTGTCCGACAATTTCACTGATCAAAACATCTCCAAATCAGCTATAACTTTGGATTCCGCAATAAAATCACAATATCTTTCATCCCTGAAAATTTGGAAAAAAGTTGCGAGGACCATGTGCACTCCGAGCGCCATCGTCCCCGACATTTTTTCCGAAATTTCGGGAGCGAGATCTTACTGTATTTTCCTGCTAAAATCCAGAATTTTGGCTGATTTTATCAATTATAACACCTTCAAAATTAAAGTCAAAGTTGGTCTAGGGATTGCTTGGATTAACGCTT
The DNA here is from genome assembly GCF_030272615.1 of Cryptomeria japonica. Lineage (NCBI taxonomy): Eukaryota > Viridiplantae > Streptophyta > Pinopsida > Cupressales > Cupressaceae > Cryptomeria > Cryptomeria japonica. The sequence goes on along the minus strand of NC_081414.1, from coordinate 194,458,334 downwards.
CTAAACATTCAAAAATCATCAAAATTGAAATTTTGTGTCAAAATTGTGTTCTTACTGTCCTAAATCTGAAAAGTGTGTTATCATTCATTCGAAATTTCAGTGCTTTATTCAAATTCTTACAATTTGTGACTTTTGAAATTAAGTACTTAATTACAACAACTTTAATTTCCGCTTTCAAAATTGAATTTTGCGTGAAATTGAGTCAATTTTTAAATTTCAAAACTTGCATTGCTCTTGACATTCCCTCTAAAATCATAAAATTCAAAATTTCAGTTTCCCTCTCTTTTTCAAAATTCAAATTTTGCATTTTTCAACAATCTTGGTAGGGTTCAATTTTGAGATTGCAACTTTAATTTGGCCTATCTACAGATCGTAAAATCACTCAATTTTTTCAGATTAGCTTTAAAATCATCATACCTTTCATCCCTGCAAATTTCGAAAAAAGTTGCAAGGACCGTGTTGCACTCCGAGCGCCACGGTCCCGGACATTTTTTCTAAAATTTCGGGAGACTGTCGTGATTGCATTTAACAGCTTAAATCCAGAAGATTGGCTAATTTTACTGAAAATTGCTACCTCTAAAATCAAAATTTTCTCTCCCTCTCTAGTGCATGAGTTTTACAACAATAAGCCCTACTTACACTATTCCCGTTAGATGAAGCCGTAGAATTAAGTCTTTCCGAGGTTTAATTACCGAGGAGATGGAACCTAATTTGAATAGCCTTTTTAACGAGGACATGGGTAATTCCTCTAATCCTCCTAATGATGAAGAAGCTCTCCATGAGGTTTCTGAAGAACAACTTTCAAAATTGGATAACCAATTTGACGATTTTCAACAGTGGATGTCTCAAGAATACCCCGATAGTCAAGCTCTTCCTTTAATTGAGGGTCTAAAACGTATGCTTCAAAGTGATAAGAATGGAATTGATATTTTGCATGGTATTGCACACATTGTGGATTCGAATGTGATGCCTATGAAGAGTTGTGCTGAAAATTTGGGTTATACACAACCTCCTACTCAAGTCAATCATTCTATTCCTTTGATGACTTCTATTGCTAGCATACCTACCTTTACATCAAATATAATGGCTACTTCTACACAAGACATTCCTCCTGTGATCACCAGTCATGGGGGCAATCCTTCTTCTTCAATTAACCCTCTTCCTTCATTTAATCCGACTTCTTCATTCATTCCTTCAATGAGTGTCCCTATTATATCTCCACAAATGAACATGATGCAAGGGGGCAATTCATTTAACCATTCCATTCCTCCTTGTAGTGTTCCTCTTGTCCAGTCATCCCCTATAATTGACTATCATAGAGTCTCACCACCTTACTCTTTGCCTTCTTTCAATAACATAACACCTCCATCTCAATCTAACACGTCTAATATGAACTCTTCGACTGAAGCGACCATTAACAATCTTGCACAAACTGTCTCTTCTTTACAGCAACAAATTGCTTCTGTGAATCAATCTAAGTTTAGTGTGCCCACATTTGATGTTGCGAGCCCACTTTCTCTTGACATTGTTCGAGCTATTCCCCCTAAACATGTTGAAATTCCGCATTTGGAGCTTTATAATGGTAAGGGTGATCCTCTAACACATGTTAAGACTTTTCAAACAATATGTACTGATTTTGCTTATGACCAAAGGTTGCTTGCAAAATTGTTCACTAGAACATTAAGAGACAAAGCCCTACAATGGTATTGCTCATTGCCTTCTTATTCTATTACTTCTTTCGAACAACTAGCAAATGCTTTCATTCAACAATTTCAAAACAATATAAGTCCTAAAGTTACTTTGATTGATTTAATGCATTGTAAAAAAGGTGTTAAAGAAAAAGTGACTGATTTCATTGGTAGATATAAGCATTTGTATGCTCAAATTTCTTTTCTAGTGCCTGACAATGATATTCAAAGAATCTTTATTTCTAATTTACAAAAAGATATTCGAGACAAACTTCTATTTTCTGAGTTTACTTCTTTCCAATAGTTGTGTGCAACTCTTCACAATTATCAACTGACTGTGAGTCAAATGGAACAATCACATCCTATGGCTCCGAGTGATAAGGGTGATAGCAGTCAACAACCATTTGGGAAGTTTAAACCGAACAGAGATTCCATCAAATTCAATGAAAATATCATCAACAACAATGTGAATGCAGCATCAGGTGTGCCTCCTATTTCTAAATTTTTCAAGAAAGAAAGAAAGTATACTCCTTTGAATGAATCATTACATAGTATTATGAATAAGTTATTGGAACAAAATGTGCTTACTCTTCCTCCTATAAGGCAAATTGATCCTGCAAAGATTACTTCACCTTATTTTGATAACAAAGCTTTTTGTCAATTTCATCGTCAGCCTGGGCATGATACTGAAAAATGTTTTTCTTTAAAGGGTAAAATTCAAGATTTGATTGATAATAATACTATTTCTCTTTCTGGAGTGAATGATAAAGGCAACACATCTGTAGCTCCTCCTAATCAAAATCTTCAGATTTTCACTGATCCATTACCTTCTCATACCTCTAATGCGATTGAGACTAATGATTCCTCTCTCTCATCTGATGGTCTTGGGTCTATGGCTCCGAATGTGATTAACTTTGTAGAGCAGCAAGAAATCCCTAAAGAACCTTCCATCAAATTTGATTCCAGTGAAACCATTAGGGCACCTGATGGTTGTTTATACATAGTTGCAAAAGTCAAGAATACACCTTGCCGTGGAGTGCTTATTGATCCTTCGTGCATGATTAATGTTATTACTGAAGAATTTCTTTTTACTTTGCAATTGAATCAAGTGATCTATGACAAAACAGATGTGATTGTGAAACTATTTGATGCATTTTCTTCTCCTGCAATTGGTTCTATTACATTGCCTATTGAGGTCCATAACAAATCCCTTGATGTGAACTTTGCTATTATTCCATCTTCCGAACAATTTCGTGTGAAGCTTGGCTATCCTTGGCTATCTTCCATGAAAGCTATTGCTTCTCCTATTCATAAGTGTTTGAAATTTCCCCATAATGGTGAAGTTGTTACTGTCAATCATAGTCTCTTTAAACCAGCTGAAAGAAATTCTAGCGTTCCTATTGATTAGTTTTGGCCTAAACAATTCCAATCTCTTCCTCCGCAAAGTGATCATCTTTTCAAATCTTATCAAAAGTGGAAAACAGATATGATCCTATCTCTAAGTGAACCTAGAACACCCAAACTTGACATCCCTATCATTCTTGAGAAGGAAGTTCTTCCTTTGAAAGATAAAACTAATGTCTTTCCTCAATAGGATTCCCAACCCGTTCCCATGGATGTGATTATGTCTATATCTAATAAACTTCCTAAAAGTAGACCTATACCTCCTCGTCATGATGGACTTGGTCTTCTTTCTAAACCAAAAATTCCTCCTTTATATGGAGCAGTTCCTCCTCCTTCCTTATATAGAGAGAAGAGACCTTCTTCTTCTCCTATTATCCAGCCTAAGAGACCACAACCTAAACACCCAAGTGATAAGGATGAGAACATTCCTCCTCCTCAATCTTCTTCACTTCCTACTAAGACTAGACGAAATTGTTCTGCACGTGAACGCCGGTGAAAGCGTCGTCTTAGAGCTCAAACTTTGCAATCTCCAAAAACACCTTCAACAAGCATTATTCCATTTTCTCCTCAGCCGAGAATTGAGCCAAAATCTCCTAAATATAAGATGCATGATGGTCTTGATCCTGTGCGAGTTAAAGTTCCTATTTTTATAAATCTTGATGATGATATAGATGAAAATGTTACTCCTTTTGCTTCTGATAGTGAATATGAACTTGTTGATATTGATAACCATTTACCTAATGAATTTTCTAAAGCACTTATCCTAGCTCCTAGACAAGAACAATGTGGCCCGGAACATTAACATAGCCCTTGTTTGGATCTTGTGATAGCTCCATCTACTGTGTTGAATGTTCCTCCTCTAGCCTGTTCCCTGCCTTCCCGAAACATTGATCAGCAAGATCGGGGGGTAGATGACGTGCTAGACTAGATACATTAGCATAGCAGATTCTCTCCTCCTCTCTTGTGTTACTCCTTCTATATGTTATTCTCATTCTTCTATTTGTTGTCCTTAGTGTTGTCTACTTGAGGACGATGCAAAGCATTGAGATCTCTCGATCTCTCTCATGTTGACTCAAAAGACACATGTGTTCCCTTCTTCTAGGTGACCTTCCTTGATTGGGGAATGAAGAACAATTATGCATACATACATATGATATACATGAATAATCATATAGCATACTGACCCCAAGGAAAGCGAAGTCACCTTGTGCTTTGTGTTTTGTGTCTATTATCCTTGGGCTTATCTCACACTTGGGGGCTAAATCCTTGCGATAACGTGCTCCTTTCCTTTCTCATTTCTTATATGTATCACTACCTTAAAGCAATCACCCTCGGTGAGGCATGTGCGATCGCTTTAACATAGGGGGGCATACATCCCGTTCATATCTTTTAAAGATACTTGAAAATTTCTTGACAAATTTAGCTTTGCCTTGAAAATTTTTGATATCTTTCTTGCATGACTCATAGTGAGGGAACCTTACTACTGAGAGTCATGGTTCTCCCTCGTGATCTTCCCTTTTACTCTGTCAATCAAAGTCGTAAGATCCTTAGTCCTGGGGGCTTGGTGTATCTTGCCTCCTTGACGTGGTGAAAGTCTTTCAATGTTGTTTCCTTGTACTTTACCGGAAGTATGAGCATACGCCTATACTCCCGCTAAAGTGGGGGCTAAATGTAGCATCCTAAAATTGTGACACTTGCAATTTCGACTGCATTTGGGTCTTCACGATAGCGACGCAACACGCAACTTGAATGGAGACCCTGAAACCTGATTATGACACTGAAAACTGCATTTTTCAAGCACCCTGGCCTGAACCTCCTTGCACCCTGTTGTCCCAGGAGGTGGGACCAGAGCACCCAGCGCCCTGGTCGTTCAGGACCAGGGCACCCAGCACCCTGGTCCCTGGGTCCTATTTTGGGCCCGGTCTCCTAAGGGGTCTCGGGTCTTTTTGTTTGCAATTTGGAAATTATCATTTCCTGGTCGGCCTAAGGTCGGGAAAATCAGTCTATCAGCCTTAAATGACAAGTATATAAACTACATTTTCCTCTTTCATTCGATATGATGGAAAAAGCATGGAAACTATACTCAAGCATTCAAGCATTCAAGCATTCCTTCAAGCAATTGATCATTTCAAGTCTCCATTCAAGGCTAAGTGTTGCATTCAAGACAAGGATTCAACCATTGAAGAGGAGATCACATACTACATGCTACATACAACATGCTACTACAACATACAACATACAACATCTAAACCTTCGCACATAAGGATACAAACATCCTTAGAACAAGGTATTAGTACTTGTTTTACAATCATTTACATTTACAGCTTTTGCTCATTTCTTGGTTAATTCCAAAACCGGGGTTTGACCTAAAGGCAAACCCCTAATCCCTAACTCCCCAATCATCTTCACTTTTCTGTGTGTAGGTTGCAGGTACGCGGCTGAAATTGAAGATCTGGAATCCTTGTGCAGAGACGAACAGATCCCCCTTCGTTTCGCGGATTTTTCGGAGGACCGTGGCGCCGGGTGCCATCGTCCTGACAACTTTCGCTCAAATTTGCAGGACAGCGCTGTATCGACATTTTACTGCTAATTCCAGGTCCGCAGCTTCATACTGTATTCCTATCTCAGTTTATAAGCGAATCTTTCTCACTTTCTATGTATTCCTAGCTTAATTCTTCTATGCACATTCTTTACAAAAGAGGGTAGCCTTGCTGTCATAACCCTTGAAACTCATTTAGCATCCAATCTTGCATTGCGTGGGATTGGATCTTGTGGGTTTCAACCCCTCTTTTGAATGTAAAGTCTCTCCCCTAAGTGAAAACCATCAACCCTAGTGAATCTCCCTTCTCTCTCCTTGGAGTTGGAAGAGGGGAGAGCAACTAGGGTTCGATTGCGATTTTCCGCTTTACAGATAGTTTACAACCTCTAACCATTGGTGTCCCAACTGGTTTACAGTCTCCCATTCCAAGTGTCTTCAGTACCTCTTTCACATATTTGGATTGGTTGATAAAGATACCACTTTTCATCTACTGAATTTGCAAACCTATGAAGAATTTTATCTCTTCTACTAGAGGCATTTCAAATTCACTTTTCATCTCATTTCCAAATTCATCACTCATGTCATCATTGCCTCCAAAAATGATATCATCCACAAACACTTCACTAACCAATATCTTTTCTCCTTTAGTCTTGATATATATATTGTTGTCTTCACTGGTTCTCTAAAAACCTATTTTCATCAGGTGTGAATGTAGTCTTTCATACGATGCTCTTGGTTCTTGCTTCAAACCATATAGTGCCTTGTGTAGTTTACACACCATATCCTTTGCATCAGTTAAAGAATAACCATCTAGTTGTTCAATGTATACTTCCTCTTCCAATATTCCATTTAGAAATGTTGACTTCACATCCATCTGATATACTTTGAATCCACTATATGCTGCAAATGCAAGTAGAGTCATAACACCTTCCAATCTAGCAACTGGTGCAAATGTCTTGCCATAGTCTTCTCCTTCTTTCTGTGCATAACCTTTGCATACCAATCTTTCTTTGTTTCTGACTACTACTCCATCTTCATTCGGTTTATTCCTAAATACCCATTTAGTACCTATCACATTTTTGTTCACTAGTTTGTTTACTAGGGTCTATGTATTGTTCTTCTCAATCTGGTCAAGCTCCTCTTCCATAGACTTGATCCAGTGATCATCTCCAAAGGATTCCTTAGCATTTATAGGCTTAATAGTTGAGATCATGCAAGAATTATCTCTAATTCTTCTTCTGGTTAACACTCTAGCATCTTTATCTCCAATAATCTGGTCAGGATTATGATTGAGTCTCACATACCTTGGAATAAGATGATCATTATCTTCGGGTTCTTCTTCCTCACTGTCATCATATTCTTCTACATAATCAACCTATTCCGGTTGAATTGGTACTACAACATTCACTTCACCAACTTTTGGCTTCACCGGTTCTAGTTCCAAAATTAGAATGTAAGGTTCATCTTCCTTCTTCTCCTCACTGGTTTCTCTTGAAAATTCAGGACACTCATCCACTCTGACATGAGCACTTTCAATGATTCTCTTTATCTGGTTGTTGTAACATTTGTAGGCCTTACTCTTGGTGGAGTAACCAAGAAATATGCCTTCATCACTCTTAGCATCAAACTTACCAACATAGTCAACTCTCTTGATAAAACATTTACTACCAAAAATCTCAAAATAACTAACATTAGGTGATCTACCATACCAGTATTCATAAGGAGTTTTATCCTTACCTCTCTTTACCAATACCTGGCTCATAGTGTAGATAGTTGTGCTAACAGCTTCTCTCCAAAAATTTTTTGCTACACCTCCTTGTATTAGCATCATTCTAGTAGCTTCAACAACTAATTGATTGTTCCTCTCTGCAATACCATTCTGATGTGGTGTCGTAGGTGCAAAAAGTTGCCTCTTAATTCCATTGTCTTCACAATATGTAGTGAATTCCTATGAAGTAAATTCACCTCCTTGATCAGTTCTCAGACACTTTATCTTCTTACTACTTTCCTTTTCAGGTAAGGACCTGAATGCCTTAAACTTACTAAAGGCTTATATTTTGTCCTCAAGAATGTGACCCACATCATTCTTGAACAATCATCGGTGAAGATCATAAAATATCTATCATCTTGAATACTTTTAGTCCTTATTGGTCCACAGAGGTCTGTATGAACCAAATCTAACAAATATTCTGCTGAGAAAGATTTGCTCTTAAAAGTTGAGGATTCCATCTTCCCTAACTGACATTCCTTACATAGAGCATTCACCAGTTTGTCCAATTGAGGCAAACCTCTTAGTGATTTGGACTTACTGACTTTGACAATGTTATCAAAATTTATATGACAAAATATCTGATGCCCAAGCCAACTATCATCTACTTGAGCAATTAAACAGTTGTTGACTTTAGGATTCAGGTGAAACAGGTTACCTTTTGTTTGCTTGCTGATTGAAATCAGTTTACCATTGCTCCCATAGATTTTGCACATTCCATTCTTAAATTCCAATGGATAACCTTTGTCATTGAGTTGAACTACACTCAAAAGATTGTTCTTTAATCCTTCAACCTAGTAGACATCATATGCACTGTTCTTTCCATTAAGGGAAATGGTTCCCTTTCCTTTTACCATGCAGGGTGAGTCATTTCTAAATCTCACAACTCCTCCATCAAATTCCTTCAAAGTACAAAATTTACTCTAGTCACTGGTCATGTGATGTGAACAACCACTATCTATGATCCAATCATCAAAACTATTCATGTGAAAAACTAATTCCTTCTAATAAGATGTCGCCTCTTTAATGGCAACAAAGACAATCTCTTCATTAGCATCTCCCTTAGATTCCACCATCAACTGCAATGAGGCAATCTCTTTTTCCTTTTCCTTTGTACTTCTCACAAACACATCACAAACCTAAGATCTCATAGAGATTACAAACAAATCAGTTCAAGTATGACCATTGGATTACATAGCAATCATTGCATATTTCTCAAGACAACCTCGACTGCTCCTTGATCACCGTTTCGTCAATTCTTGTAACTCATCACGTAGTTTCCACTTCATGCAATGTATTCTCTCATTCCTAAGATAAAACCATTATCTCTACGCTCCAAAAACCACTTGAAACTTATCACATATAACATGCATTGTGGCATAATCATTGCTGATCATCATTTGATAGTAAATCAATACAACCGATTCACCAAGCTCCATTGGTTAGGGTTTGGCACATCAATAGGTAGGGTTACCGGTTGATCTCGCAACTTATAAAGCAATATTGGTTTCCTTCACTTGCTCACCTATCGATTGTAAAACAACATCATTACCAGTTACAATTGACATTAATGACAACACAATAGTTCATCAATGCAGTCTTTAATAAAATGACAACATACTGGGGCCAATGAGACAAACCCACTTTAGACATCTGCATCAATGATAACGCTCTCATAACTCTTCTGACTATGCGTAATTTGGAGGACTGCAACATAGTATATGGGATCCAACTACATGAAAAGGGATACTTTGGCAGTCGAGTCAATACCCTTAGTCACAAAAAAAAAAAACATGATTCCCTAGGTGAAAACCTCTCCGAGGCACCTTTGGATGAGCAAAAAGTAAAAACAAAGGGCATATCTGAAAGTGAAAACCTAGAAAAGGCACTTGAGGATGAGGGAATTTACCTACCTACCATTCATCATCTTCCACAGGACATGTTAAATTTGTTAATAGAGGAAACAAACAGTATCAATATGGGAACCGAAAACATTCCAAAGAACATGCTCATTGACAAGTCCCTCACAGATCAAGAGAAACAAGACTTCATCAATTTCCTCATAGAGACAAAAATCAACTGCACTTAGTCCTATGTTGACATGCCAGGTCTAGATCCTAACTTAGTGGCTCATAATCTTGTTGTCCATCCAGATGCAAAACTTGTAAAACAGAAGTTACACAAGATACATCCACATATTGCACTCCTGGTCAAAGTGGAACTCTGAAAGATGTTAGATGCAGAATTCATCAAACCAATAAACTACCCTAAATGGGTATCCAACATTGTACATGTTGCCAAACCCGCTGGGGGCATCCACATTTGTACTGATTTCCCAGATCTAAACAAAGCTTGCCCTAAAGATGATTTCCTGCTCCCCAACATAGACATGATTGTGGACCTCATAGAAGGACATGAGATGCTATCACTTATGGACGGATTTTCTGGATATAATTAGATCAGGATCATGGAGGAAGATCAACACAAAACTGCATTCACAACACCATGGGGGACTTTTTGTTACTGGGTCATGCCTTTTGGCCTAAAAAATGTCGGTGCTACATACCAACTTGCAATAACAACAATTTTTCATGACCTCTTGCACAAAATCATGAAGGACTATGTAGACAATCTTCTAAGCAAATCAAAGATAAGACATGAGCACATCCCTATCTTAAGGCAAATCTTTGAAAGATTGGAAAAATACAAACTGTGCCTCAATCCTAAGAAGTGTGTCTTTGGTGTCACATCGGGAAAACTACTGGGTTTCATTGTTTCTCACAAAGGCATCGAGGTTGATTCTGCAAAGGTGAAAGCCATCATGGAAATGCCTCCCCCAAAGACCCTAAGATAGTTGTGCAGCCTCCAAGGGAAACTCCAATCTATCAGGCGCTTCATCTTGCTTCTTGCCGATAAATGCCATCCATTTGCACACATGTTGCACAAAGACACAAAATTCCAATGGGATTGCCTACGTCAAAAGGATTTTGAAAAAATCAAAGAGTATTTGGCATCACCTCCAGTTCTTATGCCTCCTACTCTTGGAAAGCCTCTTATTTTGTACATATGTGCTACTATAGTGGCATTGGGGGCATTATTGGCACAAACAGATGATCAGGGAAAGGAACATGCCATATACTACATCAGTTGAACACTCGTGGGGTATGAGCTTAATTATACCCCCATTGAAAGAGAATGCTTATCATTGGTATTTAGTACACAAAAACTCTGACACTGCATGCTAAACAACAAAACAAAACTGATTGCTAAGATTGACCCTCTTAAATATCTCTTGTCAAAAGTTGCCCTCACTAGCAAAACTGCTAAATGGGTCATGTTGTTAAGAGAGTTTGAAATTGAATATACAAATATAAAAGAAATCAAGGGACAGGTAATCATAGACCAACTAGGTGATGCTCCACTTCCAGGTGACCATCCAAACCTTACAAAATTGCCAGATGAATTCGTAATGACTATCACCACATCCTCCACATGGCAGTTGTACTTTGATGGCTCTTGCACCCAAAATGGATCAGGGGCAGGAATACTATTGATCACGCCTCAAGGAGATTGCATCCCAAAGTGATATAAGATAACCTTTGTATGTACCAACATCATCGCAGAATATGCGGCAGTGATTACTGGACTGCGCTTGGCTATCCAATGGAAGATAGTGGAATTACAAGTCTATGGTGATTCCCAACTTGTCATAAAACAAGTCAATGATGAATACCAAACAAAAGATGACAAGCTTCTTCCCTATCGTAGTATGGTTGAAGATCTTAAGAAACATTTCACAACAATCAAGTTTGATCAAATCCATGGACAAACAACAGAGTTGCAGATTCAATGGCCACCATTGGCTCCCTCCTTCAGATGCTAGCACATAGTCAGAAGTGTGAGTTCTTGGCCGAGCAATTATTCATACCGACATACGATTTACAAGAATCTAAAATGGTGTGCATACTTGTTGATCTTGAATCCCCTTGGTATCAAGAGACCTTCACTTTCCTAAAAGATAGCACCATTCCCCTACACCTTACCAAAACCCAACAACAAACCTTCATCCGTCGATGTGCTCATTACACTATCCTTGGAGACACCTTATTCAGAAGGCATTTCAATGGTTCTCTCCTAAGGTGTTTAGATAAACAAGAGGCTAAATGGGCACTACGTGAAGTGCACGAAGGCATCTATGGGGCACACTCAAGTGGGCTCACCTTGGCTAAAAAACTCTTGAGAACAAGATACTACTGGCCAACAATGGAAGTAGATGCATATAATTGTGTAAAAAATGCATCCCTTGCTAGAAACATGGTGACAAGATCCATGCATCATCACAAGGATTGCAGCCGTTCATTACACCCTGGCCCTTTTCATAGTAGGGGCTCGATCTCATTGGGAAAATCCACCCTAAATCCTCCAATGGTCATAAATTCATTATCACCACCACCGAATATTTCACCAAGTGGGTAGAGGCCATCCCTCTTACCTTCACCACTGGCAAGTAGATATCCTAATTCATTCTGAACTAATTGATCTGCTGAAATGGAATCCCAAAAGTTATCATTACAGATAATGATAGACAATTCAAAAATCAGGATGTTAAAGAGCTTTGCCAAAAATTAGACATCCAACATCGCTTCTCCACCCCATATTACCCATAAGGTAACGGTCAAGATGAGGCTTCTAACAAAACCCTAATCAAAATCCTCAAAAGGATAGTTAACAAAGTTGGTCGTGATTGGCACCTCCAACTCCACCCTGCTCTGTGGGCTTACCACACTTTCATCCACACACCCATAGGCGCCACCCCTTATTCCCTTGTCTTTGGCTCTGAAGTCGTCCTCCCTCTTGAGATCAAGATACCCACTCTAAGGGTGTCATTGTAGGATATCCTACTAGACAAATAATACAGAGTTGCAGACTCCAAGATCTAGAACTACTAGATGAAAGGTGCCTCAAGGCCTTAAACCATCTCTAGTTATATTAGAATCACCTACGCATGAGTTACCACAAGAAGGTCAGAACCTGGGAATTTGAAGTTGGTGATCTCGTCCTCAAGGAAAATCAGAAAAAACTTTAAGAAAGAGAAAAAAAGGCAAGTCTGACTCTAATTGGCTTGGACCATATGTGATCACAACTAAATATGGATCAAGTGCATATCAGTTGGCTACTCCTGAAGGAGATCCTTTGCATGATCCAATCAACATCATGCACCTAAAAAGATTCTATTCCCAGTCCTTAGAAAGTCATCAATTGTCCAAAAATAAAAAAATCAGGAAAAATACAAAAAAATGAGAAAATGATCCTGAAAAAAGATCGTCACTCTAATGAAAACCTGGTAAACAAGCACCTTGTGACACACCCAAAAATCAATTCATCCATTAGTGAAAACCACTTTGTGGTGCTATGGGCAAGTACCTTGGTAAAAACCTGCATGCAGGCACTAAGGTAAATAATCTAGATCCATCGTCTATCAGGTCAACATTTCATCATCTCATATCCATCATTCTAACTATCCAATTCGCCCATCACGACGTTCCTCTACTCCCCCTAGAATAAGTCATGCGTATGATGATGAGTATTCACCTCAATCGTGAATAAAGATTGTCCCATCAAACTGAGATTTTATCACTCATTTCCTAAGCCCGTGCCTCTGTGTGAGCTTCATCAAGTCTTGACGTCAGTCCTGAGTCCGCAAGTTAATCTTCAAGGTCATTTGGTCATTTTCCTCATCCAAAATCCACCCACCCTATCCTTTTCTCTAGGGATGAATCCTTCCCTCACCTGGTAGTTTAATCCTCCATCCTAATCCTACTCTTGGCAAGAGGCATCAGTTGGTCATGTATGGGTGACTTGTTTGAGTTCTTGCATTTTTCATTTTAACTTGCATCTTTTGCCCTATGATTGCATCTATCTACGATTGCCCGAATCTTCTATATCCAGGTATGTTTACAATAGGTGCATATTGGGGCATATTTTCATAGCATGGTGTGTTTTGGATCTCTCTTGTATGAACTAGTGACCTAGTACTAGTGTTTATCAACACTTACCTTCTCCTGTACAAGAGGTATCGATGTGTTTAAGGGTTTCCTTGCATGTACCCACAACTTTGTATCAGTGTTCCTCAATACTTGCATAGATGTATGCAAGGAATTATCATTTGATTGTGAGTCAGTCCACGCCTTGGGTTTCTCATGGCATCCCGATTCCTATAATTAGTGGTGTGGGTTACCTAGGGAAATATCAAACTAGGTTGGATCTCCACATATTTTGTGCACAACTCTCCCCATCATTCTATAAAGTCCTAATTTTACCAATCCAATAGTCCCATGGAGTCTTCAATTCCCCCCCCCCCCGCTTCTCCCCTATTCTTCTATTTCTATCTAAGATCATTGTATTACTACCGGTATATTCACAAATACCATTCTTCATTTAGAATGCATCACTCATTGCATTATCCATTTATTTTTATAGATTCCATTATCTATTAATTTCATTACACTATTCACTTAAATTATCATTTTCACAAGCATTAACCACCTAGATTGCATTTAGATTGCATTTCATATGTCATTTAGGCTACATTATCCATTCATGTTATATGGCATTTATTCATTCGCTTAGATTACATTCTACATCTTACACTATTCATTCATTTCATCATTCATTTAGATCGCACCATTTGCATAGCATTGAGCATTTACATTGCATTGTCTACGTAGGTGGCATTACATTCATCATCCATTCCTTATATAGATTGCATTTAGGCTAATTTATCATTTATCATAAATCATTTGCATCTACATCTATTATTGCATTGCATATTCATCATACATTAAACATTGTCAAATATAGTATATACGCACATAAAAACATGTGGACCTGCATAATCACTCATCCTACATCCATAAACATGTCAGTAACGCATCAGAAGCATACATATATAAGCATCCATTCTGCATCACAAATAGGTCAACACAATACATTCATAATCATCATCCATTCATCACCTCATAAAATAATAAATAGAGTCCATCATAATAAGGTACATGCATCACCGTCGCCACAAATCATATAAGCTCTAAAAAATGAATATGTCTGTCATAATACAATGATCACCCTGAAGGGTCAAAATATAACACATAAGCCAACATGGAGCTAGCTCTCCCTGCCTGTCTCCCCACCTCCCTCCTCAACACCTCCTCCCCCAGATCCTCCTACTCCCCCTCCTCTAGGTGGCCTAAAACCCACTGATCCACCCATATGTTGGCTTTGTGTGGGCCATTAGCTATGTGTCATGTGAGATCACACACTCTCAGTGTACGAGGCTTCTCACTGCGCCGTAGGTACCACTCCGTGGTATAGCCCCCTATAGTAGGTCGCCTCTCGAACTGCCCTCTCTGCCCTCTCCCTGTGCTGCATCAAATCAGGATACATCTGCCCAAGCCCTATGGGGACTAACATCTGACATGTTGCATCCCTCTTCCCCCGTAATCAGGTGACATCTACCTCTACCCTCTATACTCGGCCCCACAACTTGGTGCAGGAGAACCCATGGTGTAAGGAAAATATATGTTCAAATTCATCATTTGAAATATAATGGATATTTGAAGGTCATTTATAATGTATTTGAATCCATTTGGAATGATTTGTAAGGCTTGGAAGCCTAAAAATGTAAGCAAGTCTTGATTATGTCCTAGTTGTCCATATTGGCCCTTATAGGTCAAGATGGTCAAAATGAGTCAAAAGACCCATGGAAGGGTATACAAGTTATAAAATGTCATTTAAGGTCCATTGTAAGGTGTCGAGAGTGTTTAAACAAAGTTTGAGTCCATTTTGACAAAAAATGTTAAATTTGTTAAAAGTTGTCAAAATGCAACATTTGGAAAAGTTGTAAATGGGAAGTTGAAAGGTCTTGGAGGTAGTTATAAGGTCCAAATTGACCAATATTCTATAAAATATTGTATTTGGTCAAACCAAGGGGAATGAGAAGGAGGTTAACAATTTTGAACAATTTGTGTATTCATAAGCTTGCCATTTTGATAGTTTCCATTGTTACTTTGTTGTTTCCAGGCCTTGTACAGACCTGCACAGCCTGGAAACTATGTATAATTATCATGGTTAGATAGTATTTTGAATTATCTTCCTTATTTTTTTGGTTTGGAGTGATTTCATTGAGAAACAAAGAAGTTATGGATGTTTTATGGATTGCAACTTCTAGAATTCCTGAAAATAGTCATGTTGCAGCGTATGGTATAGATGCATATTAAATATTTATGACCTCTAAATGGATTCATTGGAAATATGTGTGATTAATATTTACTTCTCTTTTTGTTTGGGTCGATTTCATTCAGTTTTGAGAAAGTTATGTAAGTTTTGGTGAAAACAGATTGAAAACCATAAATAATGGAGGTGTGTACGAGGGTTTGTTCATATCTCAAATTATAAAATTGGTAAAAATCTAAATCTTAGTTATTCTGAGAGTAGATTAGAGGGGCTTTCAGATGTATTTTATTTCATATCAAATGGATTTGTATTTTGGGAGATATTTGATGCCCTAGGAAGACTAGGCATGCACATTTCTTGTTTTTTCTATGACAGTAAATATAGGTCTCAGTACAAGGGGCATAACTCAAAAATGAACCATTGGATTGTTGTCCATTTTTTATATGGATTTAGAAACCTATTTTTCTACAGCCGCACTAGAGCAATATTCCAAATATGCTCGGGTTGAAAGTTATTAATGTCTGTGTGCAGGCATAGAAAACTGTCATGTGAATGACAATCACTTTGATGATAGTGAATTGGATTTTTTTCAATGAACAATGAAGTTTAATGGTTTGCAAAGGTATAAATGATTGGATATGTTTGAGACAACATTAATGAACCCCTCTAGCATGCATGAAATTATGATGATAGATTGATATTGATGGAGAAGTTGTTTTTATGCCTTAAATGAATAGTTTGGAATGAACCTTGAAGGGTTCTTGAGTGAATGTGTTTGGAACTATGGTGCTCTGCATCACAACTCCTCTATCTCATCATCTTGCCAGTGAAGAACGTCCTATAAGGAACCAATGGAATTCCCTGACCATTCCTCCTCTAGAATCCACTCAGACTCCTCCTTGTCTCTCCTCAAATCATCTACCTCCGTCCTTGTGGTATGGAGGCTCTCTGTCAAGTCTGTTATCTCCCACCGAAATCAATCCACCTCTACCTCCTGGCCCTCTCTATCTATAGCTCATCCTTGAGAGAGTGTAGTCTTGTCCGAGTGGCATCTCTCTCCTACTAGAGTCTATCAAAATCAGCCTATGATACTCCTCCCCTAGCCTCTGACCTTGCACCCTGTACCTGTGCCTCAGGAATATCCATGGGTACACCCTCCTCTCCCCCACCATCCCCTCCCTTTGCTACCTCTCCTACTAGTAATGTTCCTTCCTGTTCATCTCCTACCTCAGGATCTCTCCTCCATACCTCCCTAACCCTACTCTGCTATCTGCCAGCACCCCTCCCTGCTGCAACCACAACCCTCTCACCCAATCCATCATCCTCTCCGCCAGCTATCTCATCTACTACCGACTGCAACTCATCATTTTCCAGAACACCAGGAATGGTAAGGTGCACTGGAAAATGTCCCTCCCACTAGCTCCTGTATCCTCCTGTCATCCCTAGATCCTCTCCTGCTTCGAGTTTCTCATCCCAAACCAAGTGCTATCTGGAAATTGGTCTTGCCCTCCAATGGACTTGTTGTCGGGCCCCAAAATCTCTCCTCTTGTGTTGTCCAAGGATACAATGGTATGTCTCCCACTATGTCTTGGACCAGGCTAAACTATCTCGCTACTTTATAAGGGGCATAATACTCCATGATATATACAAACCTTCCAAACAACCACATCTCCACTCCTGCCCAGTGTAGCTGCCAGTCCCCCCACCATATCTCACTATCCAAAAAAGGTCATCATGTGAACTGCACATGCTCATAAAAAATGTGATGCTAAACCATATCGATCCTATCCATGTATAATGTAGCAAGCCCCTGTACCCATCTATATATGGCCATCGAGCTCGCCTATCCTGTACACCTAGTAATCAAGTAATCGCAATGTACTCCCAAGCCCAGATATGGAGAAGTGTCACTCCTACAGATAAGCTGGCATACTCCCTGTACACCACGAGATGCATATCATGGTATAATTAAGCCAACATCATGGCTCCCCAGGCATACTGCGCAAAATCATGTACCATGAAATAAATACACCTACTCCATCCAATCAAAAACCCATGTCCTCCAAGATCAGGTAGAATCTATTCACTTAGAAATCTGCAAATCACAAGTACTAGACAAGGTATATGTTGGAGTCCCATCACCCTACCCAAATGCATCCTTCTCCTATCCAGCATTGGCAGGGCCTCATACTTGCAAACCTCCCAGAGGTAAAAATATGCTGCATCTAATCGGTACTCCAGGATGACACCATGAATGGGGATCTTCAAGATCCTCCATACATCTAGTAGAGTCACCGTCACCTTGCCAGTAGGTAGGTGGAAGGTGTTATATCTACTATCCCACCTATCAACTAAAGTTGTCATCATCGCAGTATGGGCTCGAATCCTTGGCCACCTACCCACAAAATGCAACCCCACAATAGCTAGGATCTCTAACTCATCCGACCACAATGGTCGATATAATCTCATGGTCACTGACCAGTGTTCCCTCGATGCCAACAACCTCAAATCAGCCTACATCCAACAATCGAATTCATCATTTCACATCCTTAAGCCCTATCCTGCCCCCTGATGAACCCATACCTTACCCCAACCCAAAAATTCTAAGCCTATTTTCCATCCCTTTCTTCCCTAGTGCACACACTAATTCACTCAGCACTCGTGCCATTCTACAGGTGCACACACTAACAGACCCCAACTAGGAACCCTGGACCAAACTAGCACGAGTGCACACACCGCACAACTTCTCTGCACACCTGACCATATCCTAAACTACCCTAGTGCAAGAGCCCATGTTGTGATATCCCTATCCCATCCCCGACCTAACCCTAACCTACCTCAATGTGACCGCCCACATCGTGCTACCTTTTCCTAACCCTAAACCTAATCCTAAGTCCCCTCCACTGTGAGTGCTCATGCCAAAGCATGGTTGCCCACCCCAAAACCTCTGGTTTCCCCTTCCACTCACGAGCGCTCACGTTACCCTAGAGATGCGTGCACTAAAATGATGATTAACGTGTTTGCCTCGCTAAACTTTGACCCTTAACTAGGCCCTAACCCTAGCCTAAACCTACAAAATCATAGAGGAGGATAGTTGTACATACCGGTGGTCCATAGCCCGGGGGTCGTTCATACCGTCGAATCCTCTCAGCGCAGTGCTCATGGGTGGGAACACGATCCATCTCTCCTTCTCTTGTTCTAGGCTCTAAGTTGCTCCAAGGCTTGTGTGTAACAATGACCCCTCATTGGGCCATTTGTGGCTTATATGGACCACCTTGTGGACCCATTCCCTTCGTACTCTCCCTCCTTCTATCTCCTCTTCTATTTTCCTCAATCCACTCTATCTTTCCTTCTCATTCAATTCTCACCTCTTCTTCTTTCTTCTTCATTTCGAGAATTTTTTTTGTCAATTTTCTATTAAAAAAAATTCCAAAAAAAATCTCGAGGGGGCATACACCACCCGCATTTTATGTCGGGGCATCTTTTTTTTCTTCTATCTTTTACCCATTGCCAAATTTACCACTGTGTAAAAGAGAGGCAAAATGTAGACATTTAAATTAATTATTTTAATTAATTAATTTAAATTCCTCGTATAATTAATTTATTAATTGTACTAATTCCTATTCCTTCTCAATATTAATTAAATATAATTAATTTTGTCACTACGGTCTATTGATTGATTTATTTAATAAATCAATCTACCTTTATTCTTCTAAAAACCCTAAAATTAATTCTCTCCACATTCCTCCTTTTGATTAATTAATTTCAACTAATTAATTAATCTAGGTGATTCCTACAAATTACCTTTTTCTTATTTCATCATTAACTTAATGAATTCTTCTAGAAGCCCCCTAATCTCACTTATCATTATTCTTCTAATTTTTAATTCCCTCCACTCATTCTCTCTTCTAGTCAAATCCTCCTACAAGTCTCATTTTCCTTGATCCCACCTAATCATTCTTCTAATCCCTCTCATAATGAGTTGCTAGTGGCTAATCCTCATGATTAGCCACAATGTCAACTCCTTGTCCCTTACATCCAACCACCTTCCTTAAATTCCCTTTTCCTAGGTGAATGTGAGATTTTCAAAATCTCACATTCCTCTAGACATCCCATCCTCCAAGGAATTTTTAATTCTTCTTTATTCCTCCAATCCCTATGATCATCCCTTTTGAAGAATTTTTAATTCCTCATCCCCATCCCTCAAGGAATATTTTATTCCTTTATCTTCCCTAGGTATATTTTGAAAGTCTTCCCAATGAGCCTTGAGGAGTGTGGAGACAATAAATGCCTTTAGGGCATATCTCTTGGTCTCCACACTTGTTTTGTCACCTCCTCTTGGGAAATGTGTGGGCTCACATAGAATCCTGAACCTTCATTTTGGGTCAATCCTAGCCCTCCATTTCTTCTCCTCTTCTCCTATAAATTGAGGACTCCATCCCCTTGTTTCATATCTCCAAATCTTGTAAGTGCATTTTGCTAATTTCCTTAGTGAAATTCATCTAGGTACCCAAACTATAATCAAATCATCCTCATTTGCATACTTAGCCATTTTGATCATCATCCACAACTTCACTCTTTCATCCATCTATCCATCTCCATCCTCATTTGTGCACACCTTGGAGAGCCAACCACATATCCACATTGGACCAATCCAGTCAAGCTAAGGAGTGGCGCATTCATGGCTTCATCAAGAGTCCATATCGAAGGACTAAGAGAACTCTCTTGTCAAGGTATAATAGATTGTTCTTCATGTCTTTCATTTGTATGTTTTGTGCTTTTGATTTGAATTGACAATTTAACCTTGCATTGGATTTTTCCTTTGGTTCAGTAGTTGATCTTGGCATGATTTTCGGTGGAGTTGAGAATTTGGGAATTTTATTTAGGTCCATGTTATGTCATGTAAATCATTATATTGGTCTTTTGGTCGATCTTTGTATTATGTGATGTAATCTTGTAATTGAGGGTTGAGGGTTTAGCTGACCTTGTTGTCAAGGTAGATGAATTGTATAAATAGGTGATGTTGTCATGTAATTTTGGTGTTGATGTTGTGTTTGCATTATCAGAGAGTGGTGTATGTGCGAACAAGAGATTTATCCTTCACAATATGATAGAAGAGAGATTGGCATTGTTGAGAAGACAATTGTGCTTAACCAGAACTGTAATTAGGCATTTGGAGATGCTATTCTTTCAGTTCAATTTTTCTTGATTGTAGTCCAAATCTTGTTGTAAGTTAGTGAGACTTCCCTGAGGGTTGTAGCCTTCCGTGTCGTTATCTTTTAAGCAGTGAAATCTAGGTAGTATTCCTGAATGCATGTAATATTTCACATACTACTGTAGAGTATCATCTTACTACGGGTAGGTTCCCACCATGGTTTTTCCCTTAACTGGGTTTTCCACGTCAAAATATTGGTGTTGTGATTTGTGATTTCAATTTTCTTATCTGTCTTATTGATGCAGTTTATCAGATCTACGTTTTATGATTAAATTTTTTGATCCAATGAAAACTGATTCACCCCCCTTCTCAATTTTCACTCCTTGTTGCTGCTAGTTCACTTATGTCGAATAGAATGATCACAACTCAAAACTCTAACATCAACTTGCATCGTAGTGAAACTAACAAGGTACACAAATTAGACCTAGAGTGTGTGAGGGAAACTATGCCATCTCCGACAACTTTCCATTAGGATAGAGACACACTCAAACCTATGAAGCTAGGTGGAGTCGATGCCTAGTACTTGCAACCCTGCATCCAACACTAAACACAACATATACAATATATACATCATAATAATCAAGAAAGTGATAGAGAATCACAATGTCATATCATGCTTGCTATGAGTGATATGACATTGTCTCTACTCTCGAAGAGAATCAAAACATCGCATAAAATCATGATCATGAAATAAGGTTATTACCATCATAACGTCATAAGCCATAGAGTCATCAAATAGCATAATTAGCATTATCAATACCATCTAAGATAGAAATAGAGTCATAAGTAACCATCTAAGCATAAACCATATGTCTAAATAAGTCTATCGATATGTAAATCCAAATGCAATTCTAGGAGGGGCACTATAGTTAGATAATGAAATCTTTATTTTTCAAGAAAAACATGTCAAGGAGATGTTAAAGAAGTTCATAATGAATAATGCTAAACCGGTGAATACCCCTATGGCGGCTAGTTGTTATTTTAGTAAGGATGATGGCTCTCCAGAGGTTGATCAAACTTAGTATAGATCTATGATAGGAAATTTGTTGTACTTGACTACTTCTAGAACTAATATTATACATGCAATATGTATGGTTGCTAGATATCAAGCAAATCCTAAGAAATCTCATGATGTGGTGGTCAAAAAGATATTCATATATTTAAAAGGGACTCTAGATTATGGTCTATGGTAGGAAAAGGATAGTGATTTCTCTATCATAGGTTGCATAGATGTTGGTTGGGCTAGTTGTATTGGTGGCAGAAGGAGCACTTGTGGTAGTGCATTTTTCTTAGGATACAAATTGGTTTCCTAGTTCAACAAGAAGAAATATTTAGTTTCCCTATCAAATTCAAAACCATAATGTACCATTGCACAATCTTGCTACACTCAAGTGTTGTGGATGAGGCACACTTTGAAAGATATTGAGGTGATTAATGATGAGCCCATTCCTATTATATATGATGATACTAGTGTAATCAATATTTCAAATAATAATGTGATGCATTCAAGAACTAAGCACTTCTTTAGGGAGAAAGTTGTAGAGAAGGAAGTCATAATAGAGTATGTTCCCATAAAGGATCAGATGCAAAAATATTCACTAAGACACTCCCAAAGGATACTTGTGAGTATATCTAATAGAAGACAGGTGTTATTGCCTCTCCTTCCAACTAAGATGCATATAATGGTGCATCTGTCCAGGTAGAGAATCTTAAAGATACATCCCTATTCCTATATTGTTGCTGAGTATTGCTCTCAGGGGGAGCAAGTAGTAGGTTTGTTTATTTTGTAGAGCTATAATGGTTTGGATACATAATTAAAGGGAGATAGATTTTAGTTAAGGGGAAAGTTATCTATTATTGGTTCTGGAATGATTATGGAGTGTATTTGTGTGCCCTCTATCATTGATGTTTGTTGGTTAACAAATTAGCCCTTTCTTAATTTTCCAGCAATTGACTCATGTATGCCCTTTTTGAAAAGGTAAATGAAACCAACAATTGGGTGAACTGATTATTGGTTTACCCTCTGCATAAGGGTGCAACTTCTTGTAGGATATTCAATGAATTTTTAAACATACACAAACATTAACTTCACTTTTAACCAGAAAGTGAGAAAAGACATTTTTACATTCATTAGTCATCACCACATGAATGCTACAAAGATAAATGCTTTATATGAAAAGCCCACAGAATTGCAATCAAATTAATTTCACTTCATAGAACTATCCTTATTAAAGAAATCAAAACATCTTGGACTCTCATCAGGTCTCTCTCATGCTTCAAAGGACAAGGGGGATCAGAATATCCAAACAAAATTTAACAGTAGAGTTATTTATTAGATTCATTCATAGACTTATGAAAAAGTGGATAATCAAAGAAGTAACATATTCTGCACGTGCAAATATATCCCAATAGAGACTTGCTTTTCACATTCAAACACACAAAGTTGAAAGATGTTGAAAATGTATCATTTCATTCATAGATAAAAATGTCTTCACTGAAAAATCCACCAGATGCCAAAAGAAACAAAATCTTCTAATTTTAAAAGTTTTTCGGACCTTTGAAATGACTTTTCTAGATACATAAATAACCTCTAGGCTTATAGTTTTGAAAAGTAACCATAATTAAATTTTAACTCTATCCAAGAGTTAAAGGAACCATCCTGCCTATAACTAACATAACTAAAAAGATAATCGGCCAAGAGCCATGAACAGAGTGACATGACCAAGATTCTGATTGAACCAAAGAATCTTCTTTCTTATCCTGCTTTGTCGAGGTGCCACATATATTCCACCACTCTAGATGTGTCATCGAGAAGCTGAGGACAAGCTGATAATGAGGAAGCCCAATATGTATAATACGTTGCTTCCAGACTTCTTTGTCCTTTCTTAGCTGCAAGACTTTAATCTTATGTGCTTCCAAATGGTCAAATAAAACTGTCAACATGGACTCAGTCCTTGCTATTTGAGAAAAATCATCAGTAGTGAAGGATTTCATCTCTTTTATGAGCTCTACTCTTTCCTTGAAGTCCTTGATCATCTCCGCCGCATCTTCAATAGTCTGTCGATCATTCTTCAAAAAGTGTATATCAATTCACTTCAGTTCTTTTTGCATTATGTTAACGAGTTATTTTAACTCAAGCAATTTGATGGATTTTTCATGGCCTTGTTTGATGATTGAGTTCCTCCATTCAATATTTTTCTTCGCCACATACAACACGTTATCATCTAAACCATCCACAGGATTCTTAGCAATAAATTTCATAACTCCAAACCTCTGCACATCATTCATTTGTATTAATACTTCTACCCATTTATTCTTTTCTTTTTTCCATGCTAAGGCTTCTAATTCTAGCTCCTTACTCACAGCTACGACATCCCCAAACACTTCTATCAGGTTATCAATGTAATTTGTGCCTTGCTATGCTAAAGACTCAAGCCATTTATCAAAAAAGTCATATCATGCGGTTCCTTTGAACTTGATCTAATAGCTTCAGGTTCACTGGTGATTTCGGATCAAAGGATAGTGACATTTGTGACAAAGGCTGGGGATTCAGGCTATGTATGGCATTAATATATTTAGCCATATGTCTGACAATCTGCATCAACTCTTGTTTGTCCTTTTTGTTCTTCCAAGTTCTAGATATCATCATCTTGGCAGAGGACTCCAAATGCTTAGCATCCACATACCTTGAAGTAACCCCTAAATCAACTTTTTCAACCACATAATCTTTTTCAATGGCATTTTCTGCATCTTTCTTTGAAATGGGCCTAGCTACTTCTATTATTGAGTGTCCTGTGTTATCATCAACATCTATCATGGCCTATATTTTAATATTTTTAGACTTAGATGTTTTCCCAAGGTATTTTCTAACCATATCCTCAATGGGAATGGTGACGGGAACCACACTATGCTTTTTGCTAATAGAGGTCTCTAGCCATCTGGGACTACTATAGGAAGCTTTGGGTAAATGCGTCTGATAGTTGGAAGGAACAACAATGGGCATGGTTCCTATCGGGTCCTGGTCTTCTTCAGGTTCTTTTTCCTTGTCCATATCTTGAACTAGGGAATCATTCTACACATGTTCATCCATGGTTACCTGAGTCTAGGTCAACAACAATCCGGTTCCCCATAGGTTTCTTACTTTCCTTTTTTCCTTTTCAGCGCGTGAATCGAACCGGCGAAAGATTCAATGGAGATTTCTTTGGCCTTTTACTTCCTACTTCATTTTCCCTTTGTCTTGTGGCACCTACAATATCAACAATCACATTAGAGGATGAAGTGGGAAACTGAGTAGAAGCATGAAGTTGACCAGTTGTTTCCACTTTAGGAGTGAATCTATGATCCCTCAACCACTTCTATGTTCTCCTTATGACATTAAAGGACTTAGTCTGAACACTTTCTTCCTCTCTTCTATTCCAATTGATTTCAGGAATTGGTTGCCCTTGAAGTCTCTTATTGAACTTGAGATCCAAAACATGTTCACTCTCCTCCTCCTGCACTCCTAAAATATTTATTGACAACCCCATTGTAGTTATTTGTTGCAAGGTGAAACTTGACCATAGTCTTCTTCTGACCTCCAATTCATCAAACCATTCTCCCAATAGTCCTCTAATTGAGGTCAATGTCAGAAATCTGCATCAACATTCAAATTCTCAATTGCATATCATCTACTGTCAAACTTACGTCTAGCAACGTAGGGTTGTAATTTCAATTTCTTCAATTCTAGTTCTAGGTTCAGAGCATCAAAAATAGACTTGGAACTTTAATGGCCAAGTTCAATTGGAAAAATTACCCCAGATTTGTTAGGATTCCTAGAGATACTAAGAGGGGGGGGGTGAATTAGTATCTGACCGGTTATATAATTTTCTCAACTTATTACATGAAAAACATATTAAAATTATGTACCGGTAAACCAGAAATAATGCAGCAAATAAGAATAACAACCACAACATGAAAAGCACACCATAACACAATATTTTAATGAGGAAACTTGGTGTGGGAAAAACCTTGGTGGGATTTGTGACCCACAATATTCACTTACTGGCCAATAAGAGAATATTACTGCTTACAATAGGGGCTTGCACATGCAGGAAGGCCAAGTGCCTAGAGCTCACTACTCAATTACAAAATAAGTCACACTGACTTACAAAAATGGATTATACAAATCCAATGTCTTGTACTGCTTCAGATTAGCATTTGCTATACCTGATTCAGTACCGGTTTAAGTTCTACTACATACATAAACCCTTAACCTAATAATTCGCACATTAGGTCTGCTATATTCCTTTCATCAATCGCTTATTAAATGATCTACAATGATCTCATACACATATGAGTCATATTACAATCTACCATGTCGGCTTACAAAAGATTTTATAATTAATTACAAAATATGTTTATACAAAATTCCTGTCGGCCAGGGTGCCAGTATTCTTCCTTTTTGGTGCCGGTGATCTGTATGCCGATGTAGAGTCTGTCGATGCCGGTACCTATGTCTTCCTGCCAGTATCACATGATTGTAAGGTTGCCATCAATGACAATACCTTCAATCACCTTCAATTTCTCATTGGAGTGTGCATTTGCCAACAATCTCCTCCTTTGGCATTGATGGCAACACTCATGAGAAAAATCCAAAAAGAATATATCCAACAATGGTTTGCCAAAATTGTCTTACCAAAACTGTGTGCCCAAAAATGTATTCTCCCCCTAAGCTAACGATGTCTTGTTCTGATCATTTTTCTCATCACACTACTCCCCCTTTGACATCAATGGAAAAGGTTGCCATTCGATGTCAGTGGAGTGTGTAACCTGCCTAGATTTTTGTAACCGGTGGGTTACAATCTGGAATATATCTACCAAAACCAGATTTAAACTGTCCCTAAATCTTTTGCTTTCTTGTAATGCCTCTTCTATTCTTTGAACTGTACCGGTGAGTATGTGCATTTGCTCTTCCGGTGTCTTAATTTCGGGAACTAGAGCCTCAGAAATTTCTTTTCTCAAAGAAATGAGGTAATCTAGTTTAGGACCAAGTTTACATTTTAAGCTCTTTGCCTTATCCTTTATTTTCTCTTTGTCCTTCTCTAACTTCTCAATTTTCTCTTCTAGATCTGCAATTTTCTTGTTTATCTCCAAAAATGAATTGGATGTACCTATTAGATTGTCAGCAATATTGTTTATTTCAGTTTGAGTTTTGCTGATCTTTGAATCTATATCCTGTGTCAAGATGTCTATTTTGCAAGTATCCCTATACATTTTCTTAAAATCCAAAATTGTTTTTCCTAGTTCCGATAATGAGGTGTTCATTTTCTCCTTATTTTCCTTCACTATTTCCTCAAAGAATTTTTCTTTTTCCTTAATCATTCTCTCCTTGAATGTGTCCTCATTTATTTGATCAACTGTCAAAAGTTTGTCGGTGATGAATTTAGACAATGTGTCTAGTTGACCTAAAGAATCCTTATTATCTATAATGCATTTAGGTGCTATCAATTTAAGAATAGGAATTGTATCATCAATAGCCTTATAGGCTTGTTCATTGCATTCTATGATTTTCTTTATTGAATCCAATAAGACCTCTGTTACATTTGTAGGTCAGAATTCTGCTATTGAAGTAATAGATGTCTGCCCAACAGTTTTCACAATATCCATGCTACCGGTTGTAGTAATCACCTTACTCGATTTGACCTCTGGTAGGTTAGTCTATGTTTGCATTTCTACTAGCAAAGGTTTAGGCTTTTCACTTTTAGTCGTTCGCACTATTTCTGTCTGAACTTGTGTCTCAACCTGTTTCTGTTCCGGTTTCTCTGAGCTCTCAACAGTTGGTTTCTCAAATGTGGTCTCTGTATGCACTTTCGGTTTCTCAGTTTGTACCTCTGTACTGTCCATTTCTAGTTCTCCTTATTGTTTTCCAGTTTTATATACCGGTTCTTCTAATGGTTTACCAATGGTGTCCTCTATCGGTTGCTCTATCTAAGCAGATTTTTCTATGTTTATATTTACAATATCATTGACTCTAATCTCAACATTTGCAGCTGGTGACTCAGTAGTCACATCTTCCTTCTTATCCTCAGTGGTTTCTCTATCAACCACAACATTTACTTCTTGTGTGTCTATATTTGCAATGTACAAACTTTTGGACTCAGGATTAGTATCCTCTAGTGGAGTCTCCATACTCTTAGTGGCTAGTTGATTGTCTGTAGTTACTACCGGTGGAGTATCCAAAGGAGGTGGGGTTAAGTTATCAGTTATTTTAAGGCTTGGAGGTCCACCTACCTTAGCTTTTCCCTTATCCCTATCCTTTTAGTATACTCTGATATTCTTGGGTCTTAGTAACTCTTCTTGTTTCTCTTTTTCTACAAAGAATATGTCCCATGCATCTGTTGTTTCCTTAGAGACTTCATTCACTCTACCTGCCATCAGTGCTACATGTGGGTGAGTGGTTGAAAACACTGTCTGATTAGACTCACTGATTAATCTGTCTGTTTCGTCAGGTGAGTTAATTGGATGCACTGCAAGTAATTTTTCAATTTTTATTTTCTTATCCGGCTCAACAATGGCTACCCTTCTAGCTTCTAGTCTTCTATACAAATTAGCTAGTATCTCATCAATAATTTCCATCAAAAATTTCTTGTAAATATCCAAGTGTAAAATTACACTGTTCTCTATGCTTTCTTTGTCATCTGCGGAGAATGTGTTATACAATTTTCTGATTTTTTTTAACTTACCATCCTCTGTTATTTCACTAAGAAGTTTATCTAGTGGAGCAATATCTTGTTTCATCTTCTTCTTCTTTGGAGTCATTTTCTTAACAGGAGGCCTAACTGTCTGTTGCTTTTGTCTAGTTTTCTTGGGTGTGGGTGAGGGTGCTGGTGAGGGTTTTCTTTTCCTTTCTACCCTTTTAAATACAGTCGGTATATCACTCTCAGAGGAAGTTCCAACTGGTGAAAGATGAGCTTCTGGTTGAAGTCATTCCAACTCACTTTCTTTTATACCAGTTTGTTTCAAAACATCTTCCTTAATTGCCTTTGCCTGTCGGGTTCCTTTCCTTACTATTTCTTCAACCTTCTTAACCCTTTTTCTTGACCGAATTCCACTTTCAATTGTTTCTGCATTTCCAAAGAATTTTTCAGTGGGTTCCTTTGGTGCTTCAAGGAGGGATTTTGCATAAGTTTCTATGATATTATCATCTGTTTCATAGCCCATTTCAGTTACCCAGATAGTTTTAGGGATAACTACCTCCATCCAGATTTCATCTTTCTTGATTACAAAACATATTTCCTTCTGATATTTATCTACAATAGCCTGTGATAGTCTTATTCTTGTTTTCATTCGAGCCTTCAGTGCTTGAAAATGTTTGTTTATGTTTTTCTCTCTGTTTTCTTGCATGTTGTTTAATAAATCCAATAGTTGCTTTCCTACCGGTATATCAAAGCCAAAATCTCTTCTACCAATACTAGGTACTTGCTTAGTAATGTACATCACTAAGCAAACAAGCAAATTTCCAAATCTAAAGCTTCCTTTCTTATCTCCTTTAATCTTCTTTAGACTATCTATCGATTCATCTTTGAGCCATTCACATACATCTATTCTAGCATTATCATTTACCATGTCATATGCACTTTTGATACATAGGCTAGAAACTAAGTTCAACCTATTTACATGTGTAGCTTTGTAACCTAAGATCATACTAACAAATCTGACATTGATGTCCTTCACATCGTTTACCCTTAGAAACCTTTTGTCAAAAGTTGCACCGGTTAGTTTCACCACTGTGTCATTTGGGACCTTCTTTGTTCTGTCAGGCCTGCTACCGGTGGAAGGTAACCCTGTTACTGCTTTTACTACTTCTTTGGTGATCTTATGGATGGAATCCAGCCAAAATAATTCACCATGGACTCTGCTTAAGACTATTCTTATTACATCTTTGGGAAAATCAGGAATGCTAAGAATATCCACAAAGCCTAAGGTTTCTATTATCTTGTGTTCCAGCTTGACATTACCATCTACATCACAAATCACAGTCCTATACATGTTTTTGATCTCATCATCACCTAATTCCTCTATATGACAATGTATGTATATCCTAGGGTCTTCAACATATACTACTCCCTTAGGAATTTGAGAGAATGCACCTATGTTATCATCTTTCTTCGCTATTTCGGGAACAAGCTTGAATACGGGTCTAGGGCGCTTGATAACCTCAATAACAATAGGGTTTGCAATAAATTCAGTAGTGGATGAAGAAGCCATAGTTATAAATACCTCAATGTGCCTTAAGGATGAATGCTTGGATGAACTGCTTCACTTTTTCACTAAAGATGTCTTCGCTTAGAAATTTTCACACTCTCGAAGATTTGAATGCTCGGTGAATGAAAAAGGAGCCAAAACACTTGCTTTATAATGTTATTTTCTCCAACTACCACATTTAATGCTTGCCGGTTAAGTCACAACTTAATCATTTGTTGGTAAAGAAGTAATTCAACTTCTCACCATCAACTGAGGGTATATTAGCATGTTTTTCATTTTGTTGCTAAACCCCCAAAGGATTTTCCTTTAGTTAGATGAAGAGTCTCCTGCCGATGGAGTGTTACTCTGTTCTATCGGCAGAGGAGTATTCGCATCAACATTTTGATCTGACTTTCTGATCCATTGTTTTGAGAATTCTTGCTTTACCTCTTCAACCTTTTCTTTACCCTTCAAACTAGAACCTTTGTTATTTGTCGGTGATGCCTTACTTCTGCAAAATTTTGCAATATGTCCAATTTTGTTACAAGCATAACAAGTCACATTGTTTTTCTGAATAGTTTTCCCATATCCTATGCGAGTATGTGTTCTGCATTGATTAGATAGGTGTCCAAATCTTCCACAAACATAACATCTTACACTCATTATGTAATTTTCTGAATTATGACCAACTTTGTTGCATTTAGAACATTGACCGGTGGGTGTATTAGTGTTCTGATGATTTCTAGATCCACACTGATTTGCTCTATGACCATACTTGTTACAGTTAAAGCATTTCCCATTAAGTTTGTAAGCATTAGGTTGTCTTACCGGTTTACTATGATCATGTGTGTTTGCAGTACCAGAGCTTTCACCAACTTCAAAGCCAAGGCCATTTGTATCACCATTAGGTTTTTGATTCTTCAACATGTCATCAAGTTCCTCTGAACTTTTCTTGAATTTCTCCTTGTGTTGATTTGCAGTAGCCAATTCATTTTCCAAGAAGTCCTTTTGTCTCATGAGTTCAGTTTTATCATGTTCTAAGTGAATTAGATCTATCTTTAGCATATCATTCTCATGACTGAGTCTTAGATTTTCATTTGTAGCATCATTTAGTCTTCTAGTCAAGTCATCTTCATTCTTCTTTCTATCTTCAATTTCTTTACAAAATCTCATAGTCATATCTTGCATCTCATTCTTCATTGTACAGTTATCTTGTCTTAGTTGGTTCACCAAATCATTAAGAGTTTCCTTTTCATCTTCCTCATTTTGCATCTTCTCACAAAGTTCTCTTATTTGATTCCTTTCTATAGTGAAATTTTCTTGAAGTCATCGAATAATATCCTGTGCAGCCTTTAGATCATCTTCAAGTTTGATATTCTTCACCTTTTCTGCATCATAGTCTGAAAGAGTTGTTTCCAATTGCTTTCTCAAGTTTTCCATCTCTACCGGTGTCAAGATCTTCCTCAAGTTGTTAGGCTTTTGAAAATAGAGGATCAGGCTTTGATACTAATTGTTAGGATTCTCAGAGATACTGAGAGGGGGGGTGAATCAGCATCTGACCAATTATATAATTTTCTCAACTTATTACATGAAAAACATATTAAAACTGTGTACCGATAAACCAGAAATAATGTAGCAAATAAGAATAACAACCACAACATGAAAAGCACACCATAACACAATATTTTAACGAGGAAACCCGGTGTGGGAAAAACCTTGGTGGGATTTGTGACCCACAATATTCGCTTACTAGCCAATAAGAGAATATTACTGCTTACAATAGGGGCCTGCACATGCAGGAAGGCCAAGTGCCTAGAGCTCATTGCTCAATTACAAAAGAAGTCACACTGAGTTACAAAAATGGATTATACAAATCCAATGTCTTGTACTGCTTCAGATTAGCATCTGCTATGCTAGATTCAGTACCGATTTAAGCTCCGCTACATACATAAACCCTTAACCTAATAATTCACACATTAGGTCTGCTATATTCCTTTCATCAATCACCTATTAAATGATCTACAATGATCTCATACATTACAATTTGCCATTTTCGCTTACAAAAGATTTTACAATTAATTACAAAATATGTTTATACAAAATTCCTGTCGACCAGGGTGCCGGTATTCTTCCTTTTCGGTGTCGGTGATTTGCATGTCAATGTAGAGTCTACCAGTGTTGTACCTATATCTTCCTACCAGTATCACATGATTGTAAGGTTTCCATCAATGACAATACCTTCAATCACCTACAATTTCTCATTGGAGTGTGCATTTGCCAACAAGATTTACCTTTTTCCTTTAATTTCTTATCCCCCTGAGAACCATACTACCACACAGGTTCAAGGAAATATAATTTGAAGCTATGAACTCCTCTTGAACCACAAAAATCTATTAGCCTTTAAGTTCTAAAGGAGGGAGGGACAACACCTAACCTTAGTCTTAGATATTCAAAAGTACCCCTGGGAAGAGGTTTTGTAAAAATATCAGCCACTTTCTCACCTATGCTTACATATTCAAGCTTGACTTCCTTGTTAGCTACCTTCTCCCTCAAGAAATGATACTTAATTTCTATATGTTCCATCCTTGAGTGCATGATAGGGTTCTTGGAGATGTTGATTTCACTTTAATTGTCACATTTGATGGAGATTCAATTTGCATACTCTACCTGGATGTCCTTGAGTGTTTGCTTCATCCAAAGAACCTGTGAACAACATGTAGCAACAACTATGTACTTTTCTTCAGCAGTAGATAAAGAGATGGATTCTTGTTTCTTGTTGTTCCATGAGAATAGTCTACTACCAAGGAAGAAAGCACCACCACTAATGCTTTTCCAGTCATCAATACATCTCGCCCAATAAACATATGTGTATTCTTCTAAGATGAAATCACCATTCTTTGGATACCATAGACCATAATCAAGTGTACCCTATAGATATTTGAATATTCTTCTCACAAAATTTATATGAGATTTCTTTGGAGTAGCTTGAAATCTAGCTACCATGCACACAACTTGCACTATATCAGGTCTAGAGGCAGTTAGATACAATAAACTTCCAACCATTGATCTATATAGAGTTTGATCTATAGTAGGTGACTAATCATTTTTACTTAGTTTGCATCCTGTAACCATGGGGGTACTCACTATTTTGCCATCATCTATCTGGAATCTTCTCAACATGTCTTTTTCATACTTATTCTGGGAAATGAATATACTTTTATTCAGTTGTGATATTTGCAGTCCAAGAAAGTAGGATAGTTCTCCAAGCATTGACATCTCAAATTTTGATTGCCTTTGATAAATAAATTCTTTGCACAAACTATCTTTATTTCCAACAAAGATAATATCATATCTACATAAACAACAACTATAATCATGAGACTACCTTCATTTTTAATGTATAAGTTATTGTCATCACATCCCTTCTTGAAACCTTGTTGATGTAAATACTTGTTCATCCTAGAGTACCATGCTCTAGGTGCCTGCTTCAACCCATACAAAGCTTTTCTCAACCTACATACAAAGTCTTCATTCTCATGTAATTGAAAACCTTTAGGTTATTCTATGTACACCTCTTCTTCAAGATTACCATTTAAGAAGGCAGATTTTACATCCATCTAATATACCTTATATCCCTTATATGTTGAGAATGCCAAGAACATTCTGATTGCTTCAAGTCTTGCAACTAGTGCAAATGTCTTTTCAAAACCTATTCATTCAACTTGAGAATATCCCTTGCATACCAATCTGGCTTTGTTTCTTATGAACTTACCTTCCTCATTCATCTTGTTCCTATACACCCATTTAGTCCCAATTATATTATTATCAACAGGTCTAGGAACTAGTTCCCATGTCTTGTTCTTTTCTATCTGTTGTAGCTCTTCTTCTGTATCTTTTATCCACTTCTCACTCCTTCTAGCCTCATCATATGTCTTGGGTTCCATCTCAGCCATAAGGAAGAAATTTACTCGCTCATTGTTCCTTGTTGTCATTCTTGTTTATACACCATTATTCTTGTTTCCAATAATCTGATCCTCAAGGTGATTCTTTTGAACATACCTGTTTGGAAATTTGTTAGGTACTTCTTCTTGTTCGCTTTCAAATTGTCCATCATCTTCACTGTATGGTTCTTCAATTTGATTTATTGTGTTTTGATTTCCTTTGTGCAGATCCTCATCTATCTTGACATTTACAATTTCAATCATTTTCTTTTTCTTTTGTTGGAACACTTGTAGGCCTTGCTGTGAGTAGAGTAGCCCAAAAAGATGCCTTCATCACATCTTGATTCAAAACTACCTAAACAATCTTTATCTCTTTTGATAAAGCATTTTCTACCAAACACCTTGACGTACTTGAATGAGGGTTTCCTATCATACCATAGTTCATATGGAGTCATTCTTCTATTTAATCTTAGTTGAACTATGTTTAATGTATTAACAACAGTATGGACTATCTCCTTCCAGTATACGTCAGGCAGATTTTCTTCATTTAACATTGTTCTCACCATTTTCTTGGTTGTCTTGTTTTTACTTTCCACTACACCATTTTGTTGTGGTGTCCTAGGAGCTAAATATTGCCTTCTAATTCTATGCCTTTCACAATAATCCTCAAATTCATTTGATTTGAATTCTCCTCCATTGTTTGATCTGAGACATTTCATCTTGTATCCACTTTCTTTTTCAACCATTTTTCTAAAAGAATTGAATCTTTCAAAAGCGTGTGACTTGTCCTGCAAGAAGGTGACCCATGCCATTCTTGAAAAGTCATCTATGAGCAACATGGAATACTTTTCTCCATTTAGTGCTCTTGTCCTAGTAGGACCACATAAATCAGTATGCACAAGTTCTAAGGTGCTTGTAGTTGAATACTCTTTTGTCTTGAAGCCCACTTTAGTTTGTTTTCCTCTTTGACATTCATCACAAAAGTGCTTGCTAGCTTGATGATCTATGGTATATTCCTCACACACCCTTTCTTGCTGACCTTAATAAGATTGTCAAAATTTATGTGACCCAATCTTCTATGTCATAACCAACACTCAACATCTTGTCCCATCATGCATTGGGACTCATAACACTCCTTCAAGTTATATACATTTTCATCAGTCCTTTTTCCTTCTGCAATTAATTTTTCATTGCTTTCTTTTTTGAATTCACATCCTTTTGAGTCAAATGTAAACTTGTATCCTTTGTCACACATTTGACTAAGACTAAGAAGATTATGTTTTAGAACTTCCACATAATATACATCATGTGCCTTTAGTTTTCCATCTACGCTTGGAGTTCCTTTTCCTTTTATCTTGATTGAGGAATTGTCTCCAAACCTTACTTAACCACCATTCTAATCTTCAAGCTTGATAAATTTCTTCTTATCATTAGTCATGTGATTGGAGCGACCACTATCTACTACCCATAAGTTCTTCCTTTCAACATGCAGAGTAGTTTGTACAATTAGACTTGACTTAGCCTTGTCCTTTTCTTTTTATACCCAAACTTGTTTGGTTTCCATCTTCTTATCTACTGTTATTTTTTATCTGAATTTTCTTCAGGTTCCAAGGTTGATATTTTCTTCTTTTCTTTAGCTGCACTAAGTTTACAATGCTTTTCTATATGTCCAAGATTTTGATAATAATAATATTTGATATTCCTATTGAATGATGAACTTTAGGGACTTTAATAGTGTAGATGTCTAAAAATGGTCAACGCTTGCGGAGTCATATTTTAACATTTGCACATTGCCTTATTTTAGGTTTTTTTTGCGTTGCATTAACATTTCTCCTATGATTCACACTTGGTCTTTATCATTTGCGAGCATTGAGTCCTTCTTTTGCATTCTTCATTTATCTCACTTTCAAATTTGGTCTTGTCGATAACAATCTTCAGTCATGATTTTGGTCGATCTTATCCTGTCACATCAATGTGCGTGCTCATTTGGCATATTTTGACATCGTCAATCTTAATCGATGATAGAATTAGGGTTTTGTCCTCTTATCAATCTTGTCATCTTGCGATCGATTTGTCATCGATCATTGTCGTTTTCAATCTTATCATCATGCGATCGATTTGTCATCAATCGTTATCGTTTTCAATCTTGTCATCTTGCGATCGATTTGTCATCGATCGTGGTCATTTTCAATCTTGTCATTTTGCAATCTATTTTGTCATTGATCTTTGTCATTTTGCGATCGATTTGACATCGATCGTCTTCCTTCTCAATCATGTCAATTTGCATCAATTAGTCATTGTTCCTTGTCAATTGGCGCATTTATCAATCAAATCACTTATCAGCATTGGTCCTTTGTCAAGACCTGATTGTCATTCTTGCATTTTCTAATTCATCTTCTAGGGTTTCATGATTTATTCATTTAACCTTGTTTATCCTAAGTCTTCTTGTCACAATTAAATATTTATTTAATTGGCTAACTAATTTCTCCTAATTCCTAATTTTCTAATTTTCGTCAATTTTCTAATCTCCTAATTCCTAATTTTCTAATTTTCATCAATTTTCTAATTTCCTAATTTCTAATTCATCTAATTTTCTATTTTCTCTAATATTTCTCCTAATTTCATGGGAATGACATAGCAAATTTGTCATAATTTGTCATAATTGACAATCAGTCAATTTTGACATAGTAATTTGTCATAATTGACAATCAATCAATCTTGCATAGAAAGTGTCAATTTGTCATAATTTGTCATAATTGTCATTCTTGATTTGAAATTTCCTTTCAAATCTCTTCATGCTAATCTTTTCATTTCTCCAATTTGTCTATAAATTGGATGAATTTCTTCAATCAAAGCCCTGGTCGAATCAATCACGCTTCTAGTACCCTTATGTTGTCGTCTCATCTTGTCTACTTGCTTTCACATCATGCTTATGCACTTGAAGGTGAGATCCACAAAAAAAAATCTATTTGAAGGAGAAAGAAGGACAATGGAGCCACATGAAGGAGACATCTGCATTTGGTTTGCTTAGATTTCATTTTGAATGTCTTGTTTTCATGTTTTCATTGAATGTTTTTAGGATTGTCACTGCATTTTAGTTTTCGTGATTGAACTAGGTTAATGTTTATATTGCTTTGATGATTCCACATTTCCTATCTACATTAATTGGTGAAACCAATGTGAACTAACCCCCTAACCATGCTTTTGAGTGCTTTTGAGATGATTTGCAGGTAAAAAACCCAAGAAACAGGGTAATGCAGGGCTTTCTGAGAACTTTTGTGCCTGTGTAGGAGCAATCTGCGCCTGTGTCAAGAAATTTGCGCCTGTTTCAAGGACTTATGCACCTATGTCAAAGGGATCTGCACCTATGTTACTGCATTCTACACCTATGTTACTGCATTCTGCGCCTGTGTGAGACATTCTACACTTGTGTAAGGCCAAAAACAGAGGTAAAAAGCAGTGTTTTTACTTGCAAATTGCTTTGTTTTGCATTCTATTTCTGGTTTTTGGTTTTTCTTTGGTACTGATTCTCTATGCAGCACCTTGGCATTACGCATGACAAAGACAAAAATGAAACTACTAACACATTTTATGCAGGTTCGCTAGTCAAAGACTAAACAAATTAAACTTCTGACTTGGTGATTTTGCAGGTTGCCTTATACTCCAACTAAACTTTGTGTTTGTAATTCATAATTAGGTACCTAGTATGATTGCTAAGTAGGATGGAATGAGTATGTGTTTGCTTTGATTGTTGAGTTTGACATTGAAGTAGGAGAGTATGCTCTCATCCTTCTTAGGGTGATCAGAAATCTAGATCTTCGATACCATTCTCATGGCTCGGATTGTTTGTTACCTTTAGAGGGCCTGCCTTCCCGACCATTTGCTTTCTTTTGCAATCAAGTGACAATCATGAGAAGGGAACGACCCAAAGTGAGTACAGCTAGAATACCTTGGCATTCTAACTCACTATAAATAAATACCTGATGGGCGAAAGCTTTAAAGGAAGGGTTACGTGGGAATTGTAGTTACTTGGGAAGTGATGACCCTTGGACTCTTTCTCATATCAACATCTAAGTAGGGCCTCAAGGTATAAATTGTGCTTGTGTGACTACATTTGTTTGGTATCTTGTTGGGCTTAACGTCTCAATCACACTTGCATGACACCAAGGAGTAACGCTTAACATAAATCCTTACTAAACACCTTGTATTTAGAGGCCAAAAATCCTTCTAGTTGCTTGAGAAGGATGAGTTCGGATACTTGGAAGAGATACTAAGTTCGCCATGGGGAGATTTCCATGGGGACTGATTCTTGGCTGCCCTGAGAAGTGAGTGTCGTGGAGGGGAGCCCATGGGGTCAAGCATCTATGTATTCTCCTTGAATCTCATAACGAGTCTACCTCTCAAGTATCTACTGTCCTTACCTACCATAAGAAATGTGTGAATGAGCATGATTGTCTTGAGTCTAAGTTAAAATATCTTGTCTTCTTTGCTTGTCAAAAATTGAGTTGTGTCTCATTTCAAAAACAAGACAAATTGATTCAAAACAAGGTTAAACACAAGAGTATTTCATTCAACAAAGTTCAAAACACCTTCAAACATGGTTGTCAGACATTTTTCAAAATCTTGTCTCAACATTCATGTCACTTAGATTTAGGTCCTCCATTGTCCATACTTAGGGCTTAGAGCATCATTCTTGCATTCCACTTGTTCCATTTCATTTAGGTGTCCATTTGCATGTCCTTATTAGGTTCTTATTTAGGTGTCCCCTTGCATGTCATTATTAGGTCTTCACTTAGGTGTCATATTGCATGTCCAACATTAGGTTCATCCTAGGTTTGCATTTTGCAAAGTCATTGTCAAGTACCAAGGTTAGGTTTCACCTAGGTCATACTCCTTTGCATATCAATAAGGGTCATCCATTTGCATGTGTCCTCTTGCATTAGAGTAATACCATTTCATAATTCAACCTTAGGTTTTGTCTTAGGTTGAAATTGTCATACATTGGCATTTGCATCTTTGTCCTCATAACATTAGGTCACATTTGCATACCTTAGGTCTCTTCATTAAGCTTAGGTCATTATCATATCATATTAGGGTCATTTGCATAGTAATTGTCCCTTTGCATATAGTGTCAAAACTAGGTTTTGTCATACTTGAGTAATCCAAATCTTTGATAAACCCTAAAGTTATTGTTAGGAAGTCTAGACCTTATCAAACTTTTGTCTTTTTTTCATCACTGTCATTTGGTCAAACCTAGCTTAGTATCCAAGCATATAGGGGAGACATTGTCATTTTGTCCTTTTGTCACTTGGTCCTTTTGTCCTTTAAGGTCTACACATCATTTCAATTTCCTAAGGGTCTCTTTTTTAGATTTGCATTCCAAAAAGTTTGTCAAAATCTTGAAAAACAACAAAAACATAGGTTGCATTCTTGCCATAGATTGCATTTTCATTTATTTAGGTTGCATTTAGTTGCATATCATACATCATCCTTTTAAAATCAAAAATCCCAAAAACATTGCATAGTGACATGTCTATTGAAACAAGGTTTCAAGCACAAATGATGCAACAAAGTTTGACATATCAACTGACAATGCAATCAAATTTTAATCCAAGGCAATCACAATTATATCCAACCCAACAACAAGGCAATATCGATCAAATTTTTTATGATGAAACAAGTCTCCAAATACAAAAACTAGAGGAGAAACTAGCTCAAGAAAATGAGATTTTGGAACAAAGAGTGAAAAACATTGAGAAGAATAGATCACAAATGTCCAAAATGTTTCAAAAATTTCTAGGTCAAAATCCAAAGATTGAGCCAATTGATGTAAGATCTCTTCTTGAATGATCAGACATACCAGATCTCCTCTCACAAATAGAGATGATGAAACAATTTCAAGAAAAGAGACAACATCAATTTCAACATTATGTGCCTCCACAACAAGAACAAGAAGGTGTTTACTATCAATCAAATTTTCAACCAATACAACCAATGGTTCAACCAATTGTTCAACATATACAACCAATACAACCAATGGTCCAATTTCAACAATATGTCCAACCAATGGTGGAATATCAACAAGTTCAAGTTCAATCAACATATCAATGTCAACAACTACAACCAAACATTTAGAAACAAAGGTTGCAGCACACACCAACCCAAGTTTCAAACATGTCAGAACAATTGAACCAAGTCCAATATTAAAACATGACATCAAACCAAAAACAAGTTCAAATTCCAGATACAACTATGTCAAAACCCCGAAAGAAAGGTGGCTTTATTGCAAGGATCTTAAGGAAACTACCAAGTGAGTTCTTTGAGGAAGATCAAGATAATACAATTATGTCTAGCAATGCCTCATCCCCCCACAAACAAATTGACTCTCCAGTGGCATCTATACCTACACCTTTAGAAGTTTCACAAGAACCTTCCATATTGTCCTCATCAAACAATACACCCAAGGATGAAACTATCCAAGGGCTATCCATAATTGATTGCCAAGATAATCCAATTCATGATGCACATCCTTGTCATGTTTCAGAAATACAAGACCCAATGCCACCATGCATTTTATTGCCATTACCTGTTTTAGAGGAGCCCATTAGAAGTCCCTCTTCCTCATGTTCAAGCATTGATTCCTTGCCAGAATCCATCACAAATGTTCAAATTCCATCCCCTTCGTGCCAAATCATTGATTCCTTGTCAGAATCCCCCATGCATATCCAAAGTCCAACCTCATGCCAAGAGGATAATTTAGAGCACGAAGAAATGAGTCCTAAAGAAAATCAAGATCAAGATCCTAAAACCTTATCATCCCATCCAATTGTTGACCAGGATCCCATTTCCCCAAACACTCGCAATGATTCCATTATTCTTGTCCATTCTATCCAAGAACATAATGTCCTTTCAAATCCCATTGACATTCCACTTCCTAAGAAATATCAAGATATCCCTTCCATCTTTTCCGATGATTCCATTAAAAGTCAAGAGCAAAGCACCTTTAAAGAGAAATCCAATGATCTTCCTCTTTGTCAAGATCAAAGTATCCTTCCAAATTCATTTCCAACACAAGACCCTATCATTCCTTCAGATCCTCCACAAGATCCACTTGTTCCTCCATCTCCACGTCTTAATGCTCCATATACACTCCAAGATTGCATTTCTTTTGATGATCCTATTATTTCTCCCATTCCATCTCTTGAAGAGCCTATCATTGAACCATGTCCACTACACAATCCTAGTCCCCCTCATGATTCTACGTGTCAGTGCAAGATGTTCATGAACCCTCGACATGCATAATGGGTTCTTCCTCTTTGGTGCAATTCGATCCACTTCAAGATCTCATTATTTCTCTCATATCATATCCACCTCATAATGGACTCGCGTCTTCTTCCCAAAGAAAAGAGTATCCTACAAGTCAAGATATTCATAAAGGCCAAGGAGTAGACCTTCATAAGCAAGAATCCCTTCATGTGAAAGAAAATGTTAAGGGTCATGTCTACTTAACTCACTCTCAAGACGTTGGTATCCCTCCATCAAAATCAAAACATACACCTTCCCCATCATACTTTCCATCCATCTTAGGTCCTTATATTTCTTCATCCTCTATGCAAGGTCAGCAAAGGCACACATCCTTGAGTAAATTTCATCCATCCAAAAGAACTCCATTTCATTCATTTCCATCCATGCATTCCTTTCCCCCTCCAAGCAATTTCGATGCCAAGTATAAACGTCATAAGTCTAGCAATCCACATGTATTCAAGGATCAACATGTCCAATATAATCGACATGTTAAAACAAAGAACAATATGATCTATAAGTACAAAAATATATCCAAAAGGCCACAAAGGCCCACTGAGCAAAATAAAGCAAAGTCAAAATCTATATGGGTTCCTAAATCTCTTATGCAAGCAATGCACACCAAAGAACAACAAAAGCATGAAAAATCAAAAACCATGTGGATCCCTAAGCGACTCCTTGAAGCACAAAAGCCTAAAGAAAAATCCAACTTGGCATCCAAAATTGATATTCCTCCATACAAACCTCTCAAATTTGTTCCTCAACCACCTTCTTCATCCATTTTGGGCCCTTACATCCCAAAATCCCAAGCTATTCCTCCATCCAAATCTCACAATCTGAGATCTATTTTTCCTCCATCAGCCCATCACCCCTCAAGGTGTGTGCCAATGTTGATCTTGCCTTCATTTCCATCCACTAAAGCCCAATTCTTCCAATACCCTATCCATTATCCAATGCATATTTTCCATCCTTCAATCCCTTTGATCGAATCCTTTGCATAAATCCTTGCCTTAATTCCATCTCATATTCCATGTCCTTATCCTACCAACATCTTTGAGCATACTTTTAAAGGTCATGGTCCATTTTTTTTCAAGGCTACTATCCAAAACAAAAAAAGATGCTTGAGTCCTTCTTCAATCCCCTATCATGTGTCCATCTTCTATTGAAAAAGTCAAAATACAAAAAAAATCAAAAAAAAAAAAAAGTGAGAAAAAAGAAAAAAAAGAAAAAAGTAAAGCAAAAATAAATCATCCTCTAGTGAAAACCTGGCAAACAGGTGCTTTGGGCAAGTACCTTGGTGAAAACCTGGCAAACAGGCGCCATGTGTAAAAAGATCATTGCTCTATCATCTATCACGACCTCTAGCTATGCTTTCTCTCTATAGGTTTATCATGTCTATCCTTGTCTTGACTCAATGTTCTGTTCTAGGCCTGTGATTGGTCAACATCATTGTCTTGCATACTCCAGTTTCTTGTGCATATGTTTTGGTCCTGGTCTCTATATATGTCTCTCCGATATGCATTGGGTGTGTTCCCCTTGTCATGATCAATCACTGGAACTTAAAAAAAATTGAAAAATGTCCTGAAATAATCCAAAAAATAAAATTTGAAAAATGTCTCGAAAAAAAAATCCAAAAAAATCAAATAATGTCCTAAAAAAAAAAAAAAACTCCAAAAAATCAAATAATGTCCTGAAAAAATCCCTAAAAAGTCA
The DNA here is from genome assembly GCF_030272615.1 of Cryptomeria japonica. Taxonomy (NCBI): domain Eukaryota; kingdom Viridiplantae; phylum Streptophyta; class Pinopsida; order Cupressales; family Cupressaceae; genus Cryptomeria; species Cryptomeria japonica. The sequence continues at coordinate 194,415,310 of NC_081414.1, read as the reverse complement.
AATAAAGTCCTGAAAAAAATGAACAAAAACATTTCAAAACATCAAAATCCAAAAACAATTTCTTTGGCATTTTGCATTTTGTCAATAAATGGTACCCTTTGTGCATAAACAGATCGCTGAGCATACATCCAACGACAATCAACCAAACATTGTGCTTTAATGAAATCATGCATTAATAGATGAACTTTTTCAATCAAACCAGACATTCAAACTGATCAAAATTGTCATATCAATCAACCTCAAAATCATTTGTCTTTGTCACTACTATCATGGGTCTTATACAAGGTGTGGTATACTTGAAACCAGACTGTGTCCTGTCTTAGACGGGGTACCACATGTCCTGAAACCAGACAGCATGATCGTCTTATCAACACTTTCAACTTTTGACAATGAAGATCAAGATGTTTGTTTGACTAGTTGGAATTAGCGAGTCTTATCATTTATTGATTTATCTCCGATCATGTTCCTATGTTGCTTGATGATGTCACTGAGTGATTTAGAGTAACCGGGATGGTTCATGGTCTCTTTCTTTTTTGTTGTGATTGTTGTTTGTGGAATGTTTGTTACAAACTGGGGCAACTATATCATTGGGTGTCTATGATAAGTACGTTCACTTTGTGAATGCCGCACTTACCTCGACCCTTGATGTATGCACCCTAGGATGCCTCACTCATTCCTTGTGTGCGATGTGTCTGTCTTTTGCAAAAAGGGTTGCGTTTCAGCTCTGACCTTCAATGCCATGATGTTCTACATCTGTTTTGCTACATTAAATAAAGGTTCTCACCTACTTTTGTGTATTTGTGAAAGCAAGTTTTTCCTCATCTCTAATTGTCCTTTGTCTAATTTCTTCTTACTAACATTTCTTTCGTCAGTCTTGGCAGTCCGTTTGATCCTATCATCTTCTGTCATTCTTATCGATCAATTGGCCTCTTTTCTGGATGTTTCCGACCAATTCCTCGAGGGGGCATGCATGTGTCATTGTCAGTATCTGGGGCATTTTCATTATTGTTCTTTGAAACAATGCTTAAAATCGCATTGTCTCAAAGAGGGGCAAAATGTAGACGTCTAAAAATGGTCAACGCTTGCGGAGTCATATTTTAACATTTGCGCATTGCCTTATTTTAGGGTTTTTTTGCGTTGCATTAACATTTCTCCTATGATTTGCACTTGGTATTTATCATTTGCGAGTATTGAGTCCTTCTTCTGCATTCTTCATTTATCTCGCTTTCAAATTTGGTCTTGTCGATAACAATCTTCAGTCATGATTTTGGTCGATCTTATCCTGTCGCATCAATGTGTGTACTTATTTGGCATATTTTGACATCGTCAATCCTAATCGATGATAGAATTAGGGTTTTGTCCTCTTATCAATCTTGTCATCTTGTGATCGATTTGTCATCGATTGTTGTCATTTTCAATCTTATCATCATGCAATCGATTTGTCATTGATTGTTGTCATTTTCAATCTTGTCATCTTGTGATCGATTTGTCATCGATCGTGGTCATTTTCAATCTTGTCGTTTTGCAATCTATTTTGTCATTGATTGTTGTCATTTTTGTCATTTTGCGATCGATTTGACATCGATCATCATCCTTCTCAATCATGTCAATTTGGATCAATTAGTCATTGTTCCTCGTCAATTGGCGCATTTATCAATCAAATCACTTATCAGCATTGGTCCTTTGTCAGTCAGAATCATGATCAAATCGAATCGATATCAATTATCCTTTGTCAAGACCTAATTGTCATTCTTGCATTTTCTAATTCATCTTCTAGGGTTTCATGATTTATTCATTTAACCTTGTTTATCCTAAGTCTTCTTGTCACAATTAAATATTTATTTAATTGGCTAACTAATTTCTCCTAATTCCTAATTTTCTAATTTTCATCAATTTTCTAATCTCCTAATTCCTAATTTTCTAATTTTCATCAATTTTCTAATTTCCTAATTTCTAATTCATCTAATTTTCTATTTTCTCTAATATTTCTCCTAATTTCATGGGAATGACATAGCAAATTTGTCATAATTTGTCATAATTGACAATCAATCAATTTTGACATAGTAATTTGTCATAATTGACAATCAATCAATCTTGCATAGAAAGTGTCAATTTGTCATAATTGTCATTCTTGATTTGAAATTTCCTTTCAAATCTCTTCATGCTAATCTTGTCATTTCTCCAATTTGTCTATAAATTGGATGAATTTCTTCAATCAAAGCCCTGGTTGAATCAATCACGCTTCTAGTACCCTTATGTTGTCGTCTCGTCTTGTCTACTTGCTTTCACATCATGCTTATGCACTTGAAGGTGAGATCCACAAAACAAAAGCTATTTGAAGGAGAAAGAAGGACAATGGAGCTACATGAAGGAGACATCTGCATTTGGTTTGCTTAGATTTCATTTTGAATGTCTTGTTTTCATGTTTTCATTGAATGTTTTTAGGATTGTCATTGCATTTTAGTTTTCGTGATTGAACTAGGCTAATGTTTATATTGCTTTGATGATTCCACATTTCCTATCTACAAATAGGACTGAAAATCATATCTCCTACACTCATAACTTCTATGACCAATACCATTACAGTGATGACAAATGATATCAACATTTCTATGAGTAGCAAAAGGATTACTACTTTCATAACTAGGAGGAGACCTACACATAAGCTTACAATCAACAATTCTATGACCATGAGTATTACATTTATAGGAGTATCCATGGGATTGGGGTACATACCAATTATTGTTGAATGTGTTTCTCATTGGTCTCCTTGAAGTATTGAAACTCAATCTTCTTGAGTAATTCCTAGTGTCTTTGACTTTATGAAGCCATCATTATCCATATTGGCATTTCCATTAGGATCAACATGTTTTCTCTTTGCAGATTTATATCCATTGACCTTTGAGGACACTATATCTGATAGCCCACTGAGAATAGTCTTTTTGGCTTCAACATTGTACTCATATCTTCTTTTTTCTTCAAGATCGGTAGGAGGACAAGTAGGAATAGAGTAACCATTTACAACTAACATCCAAACATCATAGCCTAAGGCAAACAAATAGACTTCAATTATAGAACATTAACTAACATAGTTTGTGCCATCATACTTTAGTACACTAGCAGAGGATGACTCATATATCACCATTGTGTTCACACTCCAAAATCTACCCAAGCTAGAGGAAGCTTATTTGATCGGGAAGCTAGGGCTTTGATACCAATCGGAGGAACACAAATGGACCACTGAGAGGGGGAGTGAATCAGTGGTAATAAAAAATTAGAACTTTCTAAAAGAATAAAGCTCTAATAATCAAGATCAAGAAACCATGAGCAAGGATATTAAACTAGTCTGCACACACACATAGAAGGCAAACCCATAACACAAGATATACGAGGAAAACCCAATGTGAGAAAAACCTTGGTGAGAAATGTTGCTAGAGTCTTCTTTTCTAATCCAACCTCACAATGGAAAGAGTTTGATTACAAATTTTATGGGCACCAACCCAAAGGAGAACCTACCCTTGATCTGAGCACCCACTCAGATGATTATAGTAAAGTAATAACAGCTACAAATTGAATACCTTGTTACAAATGATGTTTTGTAACACTGTATTTTCCACACCTGAAACTAAATCTCCTCTTTTCTACTTATAGGATTTATCTTCTACTTTATGATCTTGTGCAACAACTCACTTCACTCTATCTTGTCTTTGCACCTTCTCTTCTGATCTTTTCTTTGATAACATCTCTTCTCTCTGACTCATTCTCACCAAAATACAATGTCACACCAAAATCCTTGGTGATAAAAATGATTTGAGTTACAATTACTATTATATCATTCTGACCCAAGGGTGTCAATGAGACTTTCTGGATCTCTCACCGAAATACAAAGTCACAATGAAATCCTTGATGATAAAAATGATGTGATTTGCAATTACTGTTGCACTTCATCAAAGTCAAGCTAGTTCACCCAGTGAATATTCCATACTTATCCAACTTACTTGCACTATTCTCATTGTTCTTAACTCAACTTGTGCCAACCAAAAACAACAACAATTCTATCATTTTGACCTTCATCTGGAGTATTCATCATCATGCATCTTTTTCCAGTGCATCACTTCATTTTTGGATAACACAATATGATTACTGTATAGCAACATACAATACCTTGCCTTTGTCCTCTACTTCCTCTGAGATACTCATCACCTTGCATATCTATCCCATGCATTACTTCAATTGCTGACATCAATGATAATCTAATGCCAACAAATCTAACAAATACATCAGTCTATTAATTCTCTAATAAAACCATTTATTCTTAAGGAAGTGCAAAAAAAATTGAACACCGAAATCATATTCCTAGTGTGACACTCCACTTGGGTCACAAATTTGGTGCCAGTACGGAAGAAAAACAAATAAATCAGATTGTGTGTCAACTTTCATAATGTCAGCAAGTCTTCAAAGAAAGATAATTACCCTTTACCCTCATTAAATGAAGTCTTGAAAATAGTCGATTGTTCCCAAATGATGTCTTTCCTCGACACATTTTTAGGGTACAATCAAGTAATGGTTCAAGAAGAAGACTATTTAAAAATGATATTTACTATGAAATGGGGAACTTTTTCATATCTAAGGATACCATTTGGCCTCATAAACACTGAAGAAACCTTTCAATAGGTAATGGACATATATTTTGTTGGGATGGTTATTAAATGTATCATTTTTATGGATGACCTAACAATATTCTCAAAGGTGAGAATTGATCATGTCAATGACCTCAATTTTTTTTTATAATGGTATCATTAATTTAGTATTTCTCTCAATCCCAAGAAGTGTATTTTTGGAGTGACAAAGGGAAAACTTCTTGGTCATGTCATATTGAAAAAGGGAATGTTAGCAACAATCAAGAAGGAAGACTGAGAGGGGGGGGTGAATCAGTCTTCACTGAATCTTAGTAGATTAAACTTCAAAACATAAACTGATAAACAACAACAATAAATAGATAAGAAAATTAACAATACAACACACAACAACAAGATTTTGACGTGGAAAACCCTGTTAAGGGAAAAACCATGGTGGGAACCTACCCACAGTAAGATGATACTCTACAATAGTATATGAAAATATTACAATGGGGAATGCACATGCATTCAGGCACACCACCGAGAGCTCATTGCTCAAAAGATATATGCCTGGAAGGCTGCAATCCTCAGGGAAGTCTGACTAACTTACAATATGATTCTGACTACAATCTAAAAGGAATGAACTGCAATGATAGCATCTACAAATGCCTGATGATAGTTCCGGTTAAGCACAATTGTCTGCTCTGCAACACCAAACACACCTCAACACTTCATTGAATGATATATCCTTGTTCACACATTCATCTCTCTTTGATAATGTAGACACAATTTCGACACCTAAATTACATAAGCATCTCACCTATATATACAAATCATCAACCTTGATGACAAGGTCGGCTAAACCCTCAACCCTCAAATCACAATTACAAAAATTACATCACACGATACAAAGATCGACCACCAGACCAATATTATGATTTATATTACATAGCATGGACCTAAATCAAATTCCCAAATGATTACATCCCTCGAAAATCCTTCCAAGATCAACCGCAAATACTGCATAACACGTAAATCATCACCGGTTCATAGAAATCACCAAAAACTCGCATAACGATCAATGCAGATGACCAAAACAAATAGGACATGATTAGGAAACACTGGCAAGCACATTAGAATCATTTGGAATAGTTGCAAAAACACCTCTTTTCAAATCTTCATTGGTCAACGTCTCAAAGCTTAAGAACACAACCAATCAGCAATTGTCATGAGGAAAGATAACTTGCAAAGCGCCAAATAATGAACCATCTGAAATGAAGATACAAAAGATCATCCCAAACAATAATCCAAAGTCTCAACACAAGATCTGATCACTCCAGAATATACCAGAGAAAATACTGGATTCTACAAAATAGTGATAAGCAAAACCAAACTACAAAATCGGATCAAAAACTCTTCCCAAACTCACTAGAATAACTCACAGGAATATGTTGACATTAATGACAACAACATATCCTAGCAGTAGCAATGATCAACCACATCCAACAATCTCCCCAATAATCCAACAATCTCCCCCTTTGACATTCATGGCAACATATGAATGTGAAAAACAATCAATGCAAAGAAAGAAGATATCACGAGCAAACTCCCCCTAAGATCAAGATAGATAAAGCAGTTTTTCACATGATATTATTCTAATTTCATATTTCTTCATAATCTTACTAATTATTCCAATTTCAATTCTATCATTACTTAATCATTTAAACCAATTTTTAATATTAATTAAATATTTACTATTTAATTAATTGTGGTTTTAATCTTTCAATTTAAATAATCTTTATTATTTAAATAAATTCATTCTCAATTTCTATTTCTAAAAAATTAATCATTAACCCTCTTCTAAATATTAATTATTTTAATTCATTGTGATTTTAATCCTTTAATTTAAATAATCTTTATTATTTAAATAGATTCAATTTCTAAATAATTAAATAGTTTCTTTAAATTACTTAATTAGCTAGTTAATTATTCAATTCCAAATTCCCAAATTCTAATTTCATTTAATTTCATTAATTCTTCTAATTTCATTTAATTTTATTATTTCTCCAAATTCAAATTCAAATTCATATTCTTCCAATTCTTCTAATTTCAAATACATGTGCATGATTTCAAAAATCAAATTGAAAATCAAAGTCAAGTTCTAAATATATTCAAATAATAAATTGAATTTAAAATAAATTTAATATTTGAATTAAATCTCATGCAAAGATTAAATTGAAAATCAAAGTCAAAGTGCACGCAAATGCTAAATTAATTAATTAAATCAATTATCTTTTCATTCTCTATTTCTATCTTCCACTTTTCTGTTTTCCAAAAAGATTTCAATCAGTTAACTATTTCATCTATTTTAATTGATTAGTTAAGCCATTTCTTTAATCTCCTCCAATCATTCTTTTCTCTCAATTAGTTAACTCAATTAACTATTCAATCTATTATGTTCCACCTCCAAATCAGTAGTTCAACTATCAATCAACATGTGGGCTCACTTGAGTTCCACCTCTTAATCATGTTGTTTCACGTCTCAATCAATCTCACCTGAAATTCTATAAATTCAGGATCAATTGCTCATTTTCAACAATCATGAGAATCACAATCACAATACAATCACGAACTTTGAATTTTTGTGTCAATTGTAGGTTGTCAGCGTAATATCTGAGAGCCATCAACCACAAAGAAGAGAAGAACAATGGAAGCCATATGCATGCATGGGATGGGGAGTTTTACTTGATATTTTACATCCTTATTGCTTTGATTGTATTATTCTATTGATGTTGTTTGAATTGTTAGCTAGAATAGGGATTCATGGTTTTCCTTATTATTTTAGGTAAGCAATGATGAATTTTACATACGATAGTAAGCACACAACATGAAATCATCATTCTTTGGATACCATAAACCATAATCCTCAATTCCCTTTAGATATCTCAATATTCTTTTAACTGTAGTGACATGGCACTCCTTCGGATCAACTTGATATCTAGCAGCCATACACACAACATGCATAATGTTAGGCCTAGTTTGAGTAAGATATAGTAGTCCACCAACTATTGATCTGTAAAAACTTTGATTAGCTTTAGGAGATTCATCATTTTTAGACAATGCACAACTAGTCACCATAGGAGTTCCAACTAGTTTGAAACCATCTAGTCCAAACTTCTTCAACAATTCCTTCACATAGTTTGAGATATAAAAATACCTTTTCCTATTTGTGCAATCTACAAACTTAAGAAAAATTTCATCTCACCAATCATACACATCTCAAATTCTTTTTGCATATCACCAACAAACTTCATACTCATATCATCGTCACCACTAAAAATATTGTCATCAACAAAGACTTCAACAATCTAAATGTTATCATTTTAAATCTTAAAGTACAGATTACTATCAGCACCACCTTTGATAAATCTTATTTTTAACAAGTATTTGTCTAATCTAGCATACCAGGCTCTAGGGGTTTGTTTCAATCCATAAAGTGCTTTCTTCAACTTACATACCATGTCTCCATCATCTAACAATGAAAATTCATCAGGTTGTTCAATGTAAACTTCTTCTTCTAGATCACCATTCAAAAATGCAGATTTGACATCCATCTGATATACCTTGAAATCTTTATAAGCAGCATAAGCAAGCAATAATCTAACAGCTTCAATTCTGGCAACCGAACCAAAAGTTTCTTCATAATCAATTCCTTCTTGTTGTGAATATCCTTTGCAGACCAGTCTGGCTTTATTTCTGACTTCTTCATTAGCTTCATTCAATTTTTTCCTAAAAACCCATTTAGTACCAATAACATTTTTATCCTTAGGTCTAGGCACAAGTTCCCAAATGTTATTCTTTTCAATCTGATCTAACTCTTCTTCCATGTCTCTAATCCAGTTATCATCTTTACAAGCTTCAACAATATCTTTAGGTTCAACTTTAGAGATCAAACGTATTTCTTCTACAACTAACCTTCTTCTAGTCATCACACCTTTATTCTTATCACCAATAATCTGATTCTCAGAATGATTAAATCTTACATACCCTGGAGTCTTCTGAATATTGTGATCTTCAGGTTCCTGCACATCATTAGCAGCAACAACATGCAGATTTACAATCTCTACCAGATCATTATGTTTAGGCTCTTTAGGCTGAATAGGAGCTAAAACAACATGCTGACCTTCATCATAAGCTCTGATCTTCTTCCCAAGGTTTTCATCCACCTTCACACTTGCACTCTCAAATATCTTTCTCAGTCTCTTCTTATAGCACTGGTAGGATTTGCTATTTGTAGAATATCCCAAAAAGATACCTTCATCACTTCTAGCATCAAACTTTCCAATATCCTCATCTCTCTTGATATAGCATTTGCTACCATAAACTTTGAAATATTTCACAGTAGGATCATGACCAAACCAAAGCTCATAAGGGGTCTTACCGATATCTCCTTTGATATGTACTCTATTGAATATATAGATTGCAATTCTAATAGCTTCTCTCTAGTAGACCTTTGGAACATTTCCTTCAATCAACATAGTTCTTGTAGCATCTAAAACAATACAGTTCTTCCTTTCAACAATCCCTTTCTGATATGGGTTCCTAGGAGTAGATAGTTGTCTTCTGATTCCATGCATCTCACAGAAAGAATTGAACTCACCAGAACATAATTCTCCACCTGTATCAGATCTCAGACACTTCAGCTTCAATTTGGACTCATTTTCAACTTTAGCTTTGAATATCTTGAATTTCTCAAATGCTTCTGATTTTTCCTTCAAAAAGACAACCCACATCATTCTAGAATAATCATCAAGTAGCAGCATAAAGTATCTATCACCCTGCACACTTCTAACATTTGTAGGTCCACATAGGTCAATATGTACAAGATCTAACAATCCATCTGATGTATACCATTTTCTCTTGAAATAAATCCTTGTTTGCTTACCCAACTAACATTCCTTACACACCATATTAACATGTTTTATAATCTTAGGAAGATCCCTAACAACTTGTGTAGAATTGATCTTGACCAATGAATCAAAGTTTACATGACAAATTCTTCTATGACACAACCAAATCTCATCTATCTTAGAAATTAAACAACTTTTCTCACCAGCATTGAAATGAAAAATGTTACCTTCAGTCTTAGTCCCAGATGCAATCTCTATACTTGAGGCATTCAAGATCTTGCATTAACCATGTTTGAATTTTAGATCATAAGCCTTATCAACCATCTTTCCAACACTCAAAAGATTATGTTTCAAATCTTCAACATACAATACATCATTAGTGTTATGCTTACCATCAAAAGAAATAGAACCTTTCCCATGGATTACATAGGCTTTGTCACATCCAACTCTAACCATTCCATACTTACAAATTTTCTTTTGTCACTGGTCATATGATGTGAACAAGTGTTGTTAAACACCCATTCACCCTTTTCTTCTACCTTTGCTGCCAAAGCTTTCTCCTCAACAAAATAACTAGTGGAATCAATAGGCATAGGTCTATCTTCTTTAATGGCAATAAACACAACTTCATCTCCTTCTAATTCATCATTTGTAACACCTTCATCTATAGCATAATAACAGTTCTTCTGGTTCCTAAAATTTCAGTTAGACTTATAAGGCTTATCATACTTTTCATGCTTCTTGTATCTATCATTTATTTTAAACTTATCAAACTTATCATTTCTATCATACTTAGCCATTCTCTCTAGGCATCTAGAATCAAAATGTCCTATCTTATTACAAGAAAAACATTTCAAGGGAAACTTTCCATCATACTTACCGACACCTTTAGGCAATCTCCAAGCAATCAATGCTTCAAGCTCATCAAACTCTCTTTCTTGCTCTGCAATCTCTCTTCTTTCTCCTTCATATCTGGATATCCTACACTCATCAGGATCATACTTCTGCTTACCAGACATAGAGTGTTGATGCCTTGAATGTTGTCTCAGACTTACCATGTGATTCTTCAAATTTTCTTAACTCAAACGCAACAAGTTTTCAAACCAACACATCTCTTGCCACTGTAGCTACACTCTGGATCTCCTCAATAACGATGACCTTATGTTTATAAGCAGGAGGCAAAGATCTCAGCACCTTAGCAACAATCTCATATTCTTCAATCTTTCCACCAGCAGATCTATTACCAAGGACTAGCTCATTCACCTTATGTTCTCATCATCTCCAATCTTCAATGTATCATACTTTCCTTTTAAACTCTGCAACATAGCAACTTTCACTTGACTATCACCTTCATATAGGATTTCAAGCTTCACCCAGATCTCATGTGTGATCTGAAGCTCCATAACATTTTTCATTTTAGAATCAGTCAGGGAAATGAGCAATGCTTCCTTCGCTCTAATGTTACTTCATTCTGATGTTATATTCAACTTCCTTAACCTCATCAGGAGTGGATGGTCCCTTCTGAGGAACAACATAGACATTCTTAGTGATCTTCCAATAATCTTCTCCAATACATTTCAAATGCACCTCCATCCATCTATTTCACACAGTTGAGTTGCTTCCATGAAACCTCAGACTGTCCTTCATGAAAAGAATACCTTGAGCTACCATACTGGATCTCCTCAAGCTATTAAGCTTCTACCGAAGGATCTAGATCTGATACCAATTGTTAGCAGCAATCAAGAAGGAAGTCTGAGAGGGGGGGTGAATCAGTCTTCACTGGATCTCAGTGGATTAAAATTCAAAACATAAAATGATAAACCGCAACAATAAATAGATAAGCAAATTAACAACACAACATACAACACCAAGATTTTGATGTGGAAAACCCAGTTAAGGAAAAAACCACAGTTGGAACCTACCCACAGTAAGATGATACTCTGCAGTAGTATGTGAAAATATTACAATGGGGAATGCCCATGCATTTAGGCACACTTCCTAGAGCTCACTGCTCAAAAGATATATGCCTAGAAGGCTACAACCCTCAGGCAAGTCTCAATATGATTCGGTCTACAATCCAGAAGGAATGAACTACAATGATAGCATCTACAAATACCTGATGTCAGTTCTGGTTAAGCATAGTTCTCTTCTCTGCAACACCAGACACACATCAACACTTTGATGAATGATATATCCTTGTTCACACATTCATCTTTGTCTGATAATGCAGACACAATATCGACACCTAAATTACATAAGCATCTCACCTATATATACAAATAATCAACCTTGATAACAAGATCGGCTAAACCCTCAACCCTCAACTCACAATTACAAAAATTACATCACATGATACAAAGACCTAAATCACATATTATGATTTACCACCAGACCAATATTATGAATTACATCACATAGCATGGACCTAAATCAAATTTCCAAATGATTACATCCACTGAAAACCCCGCCAAGATCAACTGCAACACGCCACACCAAAAATACTGCATAACATGCAAATCATCACTGGTTCATAGAAATCACCAAAAAATTGCACAAGGATCAATGCAAATCATGAACCATCTGAAATAAAGATACACAAGATCATCCCAAACAATAATCCAAAGTCTCAGCACAAGATCTGATCACACCAAAATATACTGAAGGAAATACCGAATTCTGCAAAACAGTGATCAACACAACAAAACTATGAAACCAGATCAAAAACTCTTCCAAAACTCACCAGAATAACTCACAAGAATATGTTGACATCAATGACAACAAAACATCCTAGCAGAAGTATTGATCAACCAAATCCAACAGGGAATTTCCATTGATCCAGAGTGAGTTGAGGCTATCCAAAATCTCACCTTGCCGAAAAGTACGAAGGAGCTCAAATCTTTCTTTGGCTTAACTTTGTACATAAGTTCATTAGTTGTTTTGCTGAGATAGTATGTTCATTTAATGATATGTTGAAAAAATATGCTAAGATAGATTGGACTCTGGATGGTAAAAAGGTATTTGGTGAAATTAAGTCCGCCATAGCTAGTGCTCTTGTACTCGCAAGTCTCAATTAGTGCTCTTGTATTTGCAAGTCTCAATTATTCCAAGTCTTTAAAAATTCATTCCTTTTCTTTGAAACATTATTGTGCAATAGTTTTGACACAAAAGGGGGTTTATTTAGGAGAAAAACTAATTTCATTCATGAGTGCTCCTTTCAAGGACCTAGAGTTATGGTATCCCAATCTAAATAAGCAGTCCTTTTCTTTAGTAAAAGCAATAAAGAATTTTCGGCATTACATATTAAGGAGAAAGGTTTTTTTTATCGTTCCCAACCCAGCTGTGAAATCTATGTTGATGTAAAATGAGCTGGGTGAAAGAAGGGGTGAATGGAAGACATTCCTGCAAGAATTTAATATTGAAATTCAACCCATGAAATTGGTTTGAGGACACGGGATTCCATAGCATTAGCAAGAGCAAACAAATAGTTCATACGCCAACACTATATGATCTAAGATATTACAACTGATGAATGGTATAAAGACGCAGTCTATTATTTATTACAAAACCACTATCCTAATAGAATGGAAGGCTCTCAAAGGAGAGCCTTGAAGATAAAAAGTGGTTCTTATATGATTAAAGATGCCAAGATTTACAAGAGAGACCATGAGGGGTTGTTTTTAAAATGTTTGGATAAAAATGAAGCTTCTAAGGTCTTGAGGGATTTTCATGACAAGTATGGATTAGGGCATGGGTCTGCTAAAGCTACTGTACACCAAATCTTGAGATCAAGATATTACTAGTCAACACTATTCAAAGATAAGCATGACCATTTATGTTCCTGTCATATTTGTCAGACAAGTACCACTAGAGAATGTAATGTAGTGATGCCCCTATAACTAGTGTATGAGGTGTGTTCCTTCGCCCAATCAGGACTAGATTTTATAGCAATGATAAACTCTCCTTCTGCAAGTCATAGATACATTCTTATTGCTACTAATTATTGTACTAGATGGAGTGAAGCACTAGCGTGTAAAAATTAAACCATGTTTTTGGAGGATTACATTGTCACCAGGTTTGGAATGCTCTTTTTTCTGGTATGTGATAATGACCCCTCTTTCTCTTGTGCACATTTACTTCAATGGGATTTTGAACATGTGGTAATATCAAAATTCTCTTATAATTATTATCCATAAGGAAATCGTGTAGCAGAATCCATAAATAAAAACTTAATTACCATAATTAAAAATTTATTGGAAAACAATCCTAGAGACTGACATACTCAATTGAAGTTCACATTGCGGACAGATAGAGTTAGAATCAAGAATCCTTGAGGAATCTTACCCTTCAAATTGGTGTATGGCCTTGAACTAGTTTTTCCCATGAATCTTAAAATATTGGTCTGTAGGTTTATGGAGGGATGTATAGAAGGAGATGATCATGTGCACATAGGTTAATGAATTTGTTACAATTGGAAGAAGAGAGTCTCTACTCTAGAACATGTCACAAAACACCAAGCCATGGTCAAGCTTTGGTTTGAAAAAAGGGCTAAAGTAAAGGCATTTAGGATCTCAAACTTAGTCCTAATGTGGGATAATTCCAAAGAAAAAGCTAGCATCCACACAAAGTTCAAATGTTTGTTAACTGGTTCATATCAAATAGCTAAGATCTTATGAGATAATTATGTTTGGATTAGTACTTTGGAAGAGGATCTTATTCTATTTCTTGTTAATGGACAATACCTCAAGAACTATTTTGGATCCTAGTTCAACTAGGGATTTTCTCCCTTTGTATTATAGTAGGTTTTTTTTTCTTTTCCTTTTGTTTGTTTTTTTATTTTTCATATCATCCTTCTTGGGGCCCGTGAGTTTGTTTGAATCTTGTTCCCAAATAGCCTAGGCCTTCAAATCTCTCGACCATCTAATGCTATAAGTCTTTTCTTATCTAAAAGTTGTTTATGATTCCTCTTTGTTTGAGAGAGTGACTTGATAAGTATTTTGCGCTTAATTGGATATTTGATTGATTGTATGTAACTCATTGTCCCCTCCAACATTTTGGGGCTACATTTTATATATACAATTAAATAAGATTCTTGAAAGTTTTCCTGAGGGTAGACTCTGGTTAGAAGAATATCATGAGGGTAGACTCCAGTCAAAAGAATATTATACATGTGTCGACTTGAATTTCATCATCAAAATACTACTTGAAACATATTAGTTTCACAAAATACAAAGGAAATGCTACAGGAAATCCAAACTCAACCAATGAAACTACATGAAATTGATATTAAAATAAAAACAATATTTTTACCTTCATGATTTGAGTCTTATTGTGTCCTAACTCCAATGTTCTTGGTTGTAGATGGTGTGCTCTCAGACAAGCACTGATAGCTTCCAAGATGGCATATGAAGAATGGACTGATAACTAATAGTTAACTGATACTTAGATATGCAATGCTAAATGAGAAATTCTAAATTTCTTATGCTAAATGATTATGCTAAATTGCTTCAAGATTAAAACTCACAGATGCATAAGTTTTCACAAATGATTAACTTTAAAATTCACTTGAAGACTCACTCTTTCTCAATTCAAACTCCAATTTTTATAGACTTTGAGAGGATAAGATGATGTGGCCTGGATCAATGGTCATGATTAGATATGCAGATTTGGATGGTTGTGAGCAAAGGTGAAGGTTGAGAGAAAGGGGGAAGGAGAAAACAAGTGTCACTCATCACACCTTGACTGGGTTGTTGACTGAGGGAATCTAGGGATGGTTAGAGAAGATTTAGGCATGAGAGGACAAGTGGACTCAAGTCCTTCCTAACATGTAGGGATGTTGGAGAGAATATAGATGAAAGTTAAGAAATATGTGTACGTACACAATATTTCGTTAAATTTGGAAGTTGGAGATAAATGATGAATTAATATTTAAGAAATATTAATATCTTTAGCCACGTGATTGATGAGTTAGCAAAGGGAAGATGAAGTGGATATGGAAAAATGAGTTGGAAAAGGGATTATTGAGACTATAGGATAGAAGAATAACCATTAAATATTAGATATTTAAATGATTGGAGCAATAATTAAATATTAGATATTTAATTAATTAGAGGAATAGGATAGGTGAAGTAAATAATAAAATATTTCAATTAAATTAATTAATAGAAAAACATGAAATGAATTAAATAAATTAATCTTTTCAAATTAACTATTTAATAGAAGAATAAATATTAAATAAATATAAAATATTTATTTAATTGCTCGTAGCCATT
The DNA here is from genome assembly GCF_030272615.1 of Cryptomeria japonica. NCBI lineage: Eukaryota > Viridiplantae > Streptophyta > Pinopsida > Cupressales > Cupressaceae > Cryptomeria > Cryptomeria japonica. The sequence continues at coordinate 194,399,512 of NC_081414.1, read as the reverse complement.
TTTATGTGTATACATTTTGCCCCTCTTTGATGTCGAGATAACATTGTTTCAAAGATTAAATCAAGTCTTGATAGTGCGCCTGGCGAAGATAAAAATCCTAGTTGTGTGCCCCAGATACTGATTTTTGGATATTGATTTGATGATGATGCCCCCTCGAGAGATCGTTTGTGCATTAAAGGCACGGATTATCTCTCGATATAAGAAGAATGTTATATATAAGATAGATGAGTGAATAGATTGAATATGGATCAGATGAATTAGATTGATAAGATTGATTGGATTGAGATCAAGCCTGGTTTCAGGAAGAACACATCCCATATAAGATAAAAGATGATCAAAATGTCTAGTTTCAAGAAAGATACATCTTGTATAAGACATATAGATGATCAAAACGTCTAGTTTCAGGAATGATATATCTTGTATAAGACTTGATAGATGATAGTTGAATGAATGATGAAGATATTAAAGTGAAGAATGATTCTATTATATGATGATGTCGGTGTTGATGTTGCAGGTGATCCGGGTGTTAGACCCACAGGATCGAGAGGTGGTCATGATTCTTGACATGATTTGTATTGATGAGGCACTTGCATTTTTTATTTGATATCATTGTATACTTGGACTTTTTATTGATTTATGGTGATCTATATGCAGACATGGACTCTATATGATGATCTTTTATTATGCATGTTACTCTATATGATGCAATGATGATCTTTTCTTTTGTTTTTAGTTTTTATGATGATGATCTATATATGATGATGGAAATGACATGCTTTTGATTTTGAAAATGCAAATGAAAAATGATTATTAACTTAAATGATGTGAATGAAATGTTCTATATGGTAATGCAAATGAATGATTATGTAATATGTAATTCAAATGTTTTTGATGTTTTATATGTAATGTTTATGAATCTAAGTGAAAAGATAAAACTAAATGATCTTAATGAACTTAAATGATCCTAATGCAATTTTTTTTTGTTTGTCCAAGTATACTCAATCTTTATTTATGACCATTAATTTATGAATGAAATGATATGCTTATAATGCAACGAATAATGAGCTAATCTAAAAATGATACTACCATTCTTCATATGCTTGTCTTGTAACAGTGCTTGATTTCATCATTGAGCTTTTAAAATGTTGTAAGAGAATACAAGAAACTTGACATAATGATCCAAGTTGACCTGAGTATTTCTTACATGGACTTTGATATAGCAAGTTAATACAAGCAACTTGATATAATGAATCAAGTTGACCTGAGTATTTCTTGTAGAACAGACAAGGATTATCTCCTTTCATGCATAATTCAGAACGTCCTCTTTGATATTTTGCCGATCATATCCTTAGACAAGTACATACCTTAATAAGAGATAAACCACAAACAACAATCAAATAAAATAATCAAGCCCCATCATAGCTTCTCTAGTCGTGGACATCCTTGAGTCGCATAGAGTACATGATTAGCAATAAAATCAAGATATAAACAATGAATCTTGTATGTCATTCACACGTTCTCATGGTCATTAACTGATATAATCATCTTAATGAATGATCATAGACAATATTTTGTTACTTGCTGGTTGATTCTTCATTTTTCGAGTTTCACAATTCTGTAGTCATAAAAGGCCTTGATCTTCGTTGCTTTGTTTCTCATTATCTGTTTCAAAATCCTGGGTGTTTTTGGTTTTTCTAAGTTTTTCGAATGTTTTGGATTTTTGAAAAGATCACCTTTGCAAAAGGAATTAAGATTTTTCCCCCAGTGGAAAGAAAACTTTATTATGGATGTACGAATTGATCATTATCCAAACCATGGTGGGATACCAATGCAAATTGATTGGTTCTGATAAAATCTAAGACAGTGACTACGACAAGTATGTCAAAGATTGATAATTGTTGGTAAGCTACATATGTCCTGCTAAATGGTTCAGAGCAATAGATGTGAAAGATGGAATGGATGAGCTAAGATAGATTGCAACGATAGATGTGATAGGATGGAGTGAATAGGTGCACAAAGTGATCTCATAGATGGAAGAACTCACTTTTTAGATAGTGCCTATTAACCAGGTTTTCACTATCTAAATTTATTGCATTTTTTATGTTTTATACTTTTAGGGTTTTTCTGCTTTTCTGCTTTTTACTGATTTCTTCAGAGCTTTATATGCTTTTTATTGATTTTTTCTAGGATTTTAAATCTCAAGCATATAATTTCTTAAGATGGATAGAATTGATAGGTTCATCAAACCAATCACCTTCAAGAGTAGATAACTTGTATGCTCTTGATCCATATGCTGATTTCTTTTCTCGGTCTTGCTGATTTCTTGGATTCTCCCTTATAACTATATCTCCAATCTGAAAAATGCATGGCTTGACTCTATGATTATAATTTCTTTCCATTCTCTATGTATATACCTTCAAATGATCTGTTACATTTTGGCGACGTTCCTGGATCAGCTCAAGTTCTTGAAGTCTAGAGACTCATTGTTCTTCTTTTGGTATAAGACCTTTCAAGGAAACTCATAGAGAAGGTATCTCTACTTCTATTGGTAATATGGCTTCTGATCCATAGACTAAGCAATATGGAGTTGACCCCATTGGTGTGTGGATGTTGGTTCAGTATGCCCAAAGAGTAGGATTTAGCTGAATATGCCAATCTTTTCTAGCTTCATTGACTGTTTTCTGCAAGATTTTCAAGATAGTCTTGTTTGATGCCTCAGCTTGACCATTTCCTTGTGGATAATATGGAGTAGAAAACCTATGTTGGATATGGAATTGCTCACATAATTCCTTCACATCTTGATTCTTAAATGGTCGTCCTTTATCAGTGATAATGGTCATAGGAACTCCATAGCGACAAATTATATAATTCCAAATGAATGATGATATTTGTTTTCCTGTCACTTTTGTCAAAGGTACTTCTTCAATCCATTTAGTGAAATATTCAATAGCAGTCAGAATGAACTTATGTCCATTAGAGGATGAAAGATTTATCTTACCTACTAAATCAAGAGAAACCGGAACAGGTATAGGTTGAGACACAAGTTCAGACAGAAACAGTGCCACCAGCTAAAACTGAAAAAGCCCAAAAACTTTACTTATAGAAATGCAAACATAGAATGACCTACCAGAGGTCAAATCAAGCAAGGTGATTACTACAACCGATAGCATGGATATTGTGAAGACAGTTGGACAGACATCTGGTACTTCTATAATAGAATTCTGACCTACAAATGTAATAGAGGTCTTATTGGATTCAATAAAGAAAATCGCTGAATGTAATGCACAAGCCTATAAGGCTATTGATGACACAATTCCCATTCTTAAATTGATAGCACCAAAGTGCATTGTAGATAATAAGGATTCTTTAGGTCAACCAGACACATTGTCTAAGTTCATCACCGACAACATTTTGACAATTGATCAAATAAATGAGGACACTTTTAAGGAGAGAATGATTAAGGAAAAAGAGAAATTATTTGAGGAAATTGTAAAGAAGAAAAAGGAGAAAATGGAAACCTTATTACCGGAACTTGGAGAGACAATTTTTGATTTCAAGAAACTGTATAGAGACACTTGCAAAACAAATATTCTAATAGAAGATCTAGACAAGGAAATCAGCAAAGCACAAGATAAGATTAACAATATTGCAGACAATCTGATAGGTACATCAGATTCATTTTTGGAGATAGAGAAGAAAATTGCAGATCTAGAAGAGAAAATTAAGAAGTTAGAGAAGGACAAAGAGAGAATAAAGGATAAGGAAAAGAGCTTAAAATGTCAACTTGGTCCTAAACTAGATTACCTCATTTCTTTGAGAAAATTTTTTTTTGAGGCTCTAGTTCCCGGACTTAAGACATCGGAAGAGAAAATGCACATACTCACTGGTACAGTTTAGAGAACACAAGAGGCATTACAGGATAGCAAAAGATTCACTAGCAGCTTAAATTTGGTTTTGACAAATATTTTTCAGATTGTAACCCACCGGCTTCAAGAATCTAGGCAGGACTCCACTGATAGCGAATGACAACCTTTGTCATTGATGTCAAAGGGGGAGTAGTGAGATGAGAAAAATGATCAGGACAGGACATCATCAGCTTAGGGGTAGCATACATTTTTGACACACAATTTCGGTAAGACATTTTTGGCAAACCATTGTTGGATACATTCTTTTTGGATTTTTCTCATGAGTGTTGCCATCAATGCCAAAGGGGGAGATTGTTAGCAAATGCACACTCCAATGATAAATTGTAGGTGATTGAAGGTATTGTCATTGATGGAAAAATTACAATAATGTGATACTGGTAGGTACTGGTACCGGCAGACTCTACACCGGCATACAGAACACTGAAATCGAAAAGGAAGAATACTGACACCCTGGCTGACAGCAATTTTCTATAAACATATTTTGTAATTAATTGTAAAATCTTTGTAAGCCGACATGGTGGATTGTAATATGACTCATATATGTATCAGATCATTGTAGATCATTTAGGTAGTGATATGATGCAAAAATATAAATAGAAGGTAGCAGACCTAGTATGTGAATTATTGGATAAGGGTTTATGTATGTATGTAGCAGAGCTTAAACCGATACTGAATCTGGCATAGCAGATGCTAATTTGAAGCAGTACAAGACATTGGATTTGTATAATCTATTTTTGTAAGTCAGTGTGACTTCCTTTGTAATTGAGCAGTGACCTCTAGGCACTTGGCCTTCCTGCATGTGCAAGCCCCTATTGTAAGTAGTAATATTCACTTATTGGCTAGTAAGAAAATATTGTGGGTCACAAATCCCACTGAGGTTTTTGCCACACCGGGTTTCCTCGTTAAAATATTGTGTTATGGTGTGCTTTTCATGTTGTGGTTGTTATTCTTATTTGTTGCATTATTTATGGTTTACCGGTACACAGTTTTTGTATGCTTTTCATGTTATAAGTTAAGAAAATTCTTATATTGGTCAGATACTAATTCACCCCCCCCTCTCAGTATCTTTGGGAATCCTGGCATAAGATACAATTCTTGTGCTGGTGCGTCGTGGGATTCCCATGGATCTGGTATTGTTTGCATTTCTTCGCATATGTGAATGAATCTCTCTCCATAGTAGGTCAATAGTAACCCATACAAAGAAGTTTCTTAGCCAGTTTTAATCCACTTGAGTGTGTGCCACAAATACATGCATGAAATTTGTTAAGAACTTTCTCAGATTCTTCTTGTTCGAGACATCTCAATAAAGTGCTATCTAGACCTCGCCTATATAAGGTATCAAAAATAATAGTATAGCAAGATGACTGACAAATAAAATTTATTCTTTGATTGCGGGATAGGTCAGGAGGAAGGATATTCTATTTTAAGAACTAATAAGTTTGGCCATATAAGGATTGACTAGTTCCCGATATATAGCAAATCATGTAGGTATGCTGGGATTGAATGGTAAGGGTTAAGATATATTCCACCAGGAATTTGTAATGTTCTTGATTTTCCTGATTCTGCAAGAGAGATGCTATTGTAGCCATTGCATTTGTTGCTTTATTCTCATTTATTGGGATTTGAGTGAATGATACTTCTTCAAAGCGATCTTTAAACTCTTCTACTAGTTGTTTGTAGGGCATGAGCTTGTCATCCTTAGTTTGATAATCATCATTTATTTGGTTGATGATAAGCTATGAATCACCATAGACATGTAATTCCTTGATATTTTATTCAATAGCCATTTTGAGCCCAATAGTCAATGCTTCATATTTTGCAGTATTGTTTGTGCATGGAAACTGCAGTCTATATGATTTTGGAATTGTGTGTCCCTGAGGTGTGATGAACAAATTCCTCACCTGATCCATATTGTGTATAAGAACAATCAAAGTACAATTCCCAAAATTTTGTACTTATTGGAAAAAATTCTACATCAGAAAATTCAATGTGCAATGGTATGTCATCTTGTAAGGGTGCTTCAAGTAATTGATCAACAATGACCTATCCTTTGATAGCTTTTTGATCAACATACTCTATATCAAATTCACTTAGTATCATAACCCATTTGGCCAGTCTCCCTATCAAAGTTGACTTGTTCTACAGATACTTTAGTGGATCTATCTTTGCTATCAGTTTCACAGAATGAGTCAGCATATAATGTTGCAGCTTTTGAGTTACAAATACAACTGCTAGACATGTCTTCTCTATTGATGTATAATTCAATTCATAGTCGAAAAGTGTTCTACTGATGTAATACACTTCTCTTTCTTTTCCTTCTTCATCATGTTGTGCTAGGAGGGCGCCTAATGATACATTTGTCATCGAGATATAGATTAATAGTGGTTTCCCTTTGATTGGTGATACAAGTACTGGAGGATTCATGAGATATTCTTTGTTTTGCATAAAAGCCTCTTCACATTTCTAATCCCATTTGAATGGATCATTCTTATGTAAAAGATGAGTGAATGGATGACATTTATCTACTAATTGAGAGACAAATCTTCTGATTGACTGCAATCTTCCTTGTAAAGATCGCAATTCACTTATGTTCCTAGGTGACTCCATTTCCATGATGGCTTTGACCTTTTCAGGATCTACATCAATTCCATGAGCTGATATAATGTACCCAAGAATTTTTCCAGAGGTTACTCCAAATGCACATTTCTTTGGATTTAATCTCGACTAATATCTTTCCAGCCCATCAAAGATCTTTCTCGAGATGTTCAAATGTTCTTGTCTTGTATGAGATTTTGCAAGTATATTATCTACATAATCTTCCATAAATATATGGATCATATCATGGAAAATTATTGTCATAGCTCTTTGATAAGTTGCTCCTACATTCTTAAGCCCAAATGGCATAACATTCCAGCAATAAGTACCCCATGCATAGGTGAATGTTGTTTTTTCTTGATCTTCAGGGGTAATTCTTATTTGATTGTATCCTAAGAATCCATCCATTAATGAAAACATCTCATATCCTGCTGATAACTCCACAATTATATCAATGCTGGGTAGTGGTAAATCATCTTTTGGACATGCCTTGTTCAAATCTCTGAAATCGGTGCAGACTTTTATGCTTTTTTTGGCTTTGACATTGGCACAATGCTTGAAACCCATTATGGATAGGCAACAGGTCTTATGAAACCCACATCTAATAGTTTCTTTAGCTCAACTTTTACAAGAAGAGTGATGTGTGGATGCATCTTCCTTAGCTTTTTTTTAACTGGTTTTGCTTTTAAATCCACATTGAGATGATGCATTATAAGATCTGGATTAGGTCCTGGCATGTCTACATAGGACCAAGTGTAAAGCGGAAAATCGCGATCGAACCCTAGTTGCTCTCCCCTCTTCCAACTCCAAGGAGAGAGAAGGGAGGTTCACTAGGGTTGATGGTTTTCACTTAGGGGAGAGACTTTACATTCAAAAGAGGGGTTGAAACCCATAAGATCCAATCCCACACAATGCAAGATTGGATGCTAAATGTGTTTCAAGGGTTAAGAAAGCAAGGCTACCCTCTTTTGTAAAGAATGTTGATAGAAGAATTAAGCTAGGAATGCATAGAAAGTGACGAAGATTCGCTTATAAACTGAGATAGGGATATAGGATGAAGCTGTGGACCTAGAATAAGTAGTAAAATGTCGATACGGTGCTGTCCTGCAAATTTGAGCAAAAGTTGTCGGGACGATGGCGCCTGGCGTGCACACGGTCCTCCGAAAAATCCGCGAAACGAAGGGGGATCTGTTCGTCTCTGCACAAGGATTCCAGATCTTCAATTTCAGCCGCGTACCTGCAACCTACACACAGAAAAGCGAAGATGATTGGGGGGTTAGGGATTAGGGGTTTGCCTTTAGGTCAAACCCCGATTTTGGAATTAACCAAGAAATGAGAAATTGCTGTAAATGTAATGTAAAACAAGTACTAATACCTTGTTGTAAGGATGTTTGTATCCTTATGTGCAAAGGTATAGATGTTGTTGTTTGTTGTATGTTGTATGTTGTATGTAGCATGTAATAAGTGATCTCCTCTTCAATGGTTGAATCCTTGTCTTGAATGCAACACTTAGCCTTGAATGGAGACTTAGAATAATCAATTGCTTGAAAGAATGCTTGAATGCTTGAATGCTTGAGTATAGTTTCCACGCTTTTTCCATCATATCGAATGAAAGAGGAAAATGTCATTTATATACTTGCCAATTAGGGTTAATAGACTGATTTTCCCGACCTTAGGCCGACCAGGAAAGATAATTTTCCAATTTGCAAACATAAAGACCCGAAGTCCAAAAGAGACCGGGCCCAAAATAGGACCTAGGGACCAGGGCGCTGAGCGCCATGGTCCTGGGGGACCAGGGCGCTGGGCACCCTGGTCCTGAAGGACCAGGGCGCTGGGCGCTCTGGTCCCACCTCCCGGGACAACAGGGTGCAAAGGAGGTTCAGGCCAGGGTGCAAGAAAATGCAGTTTTTGGTGTCATAATCAGGTTTCGAGGTCTCCATTCAGGTTGCGTGTTGCATCGCCATCGTGAAGACCGAAGTGTAGTCGATTGCAAGTGTCACAATTTTAGGATGCTACATTTAGCCCCCACTTTAGTGGGAGTATAAGTGCATGCCAATACTTCCGGTAAAGTACAAGGAAACAACATTGAAAGACTTTCACCACGTCAAGGAGGCAAGATACACCAAGCCCCCAGTGGACTAAGGATCTTACGACTTCGATTGAAAAAGTAAAAGGGAAGATCACGAGGGAGAACCATGACTGTCAGTAGTAAGGTTCCCTCACTATGAGACATGCAAGAAAGATATCAAAAAATTTCAAGGCAAAGCTAAATTTGTCAAGAAATTTTCAAGTATCTTGAAAAGATATGAACGGGATGTATGCCCCCCTACGTTAAAGCGATCACACATGCCTCACCAGGGGTGATTGCTTTAAGTTAGTGATACATATAAGAATGAGAAAGGAAAGGAGCACGTTATCACAAGGATTTAGCCCCCAAGTGTGAGATAAGCCCAAGGATAATAGACACAAAACACAAAGCACAAGGTGACTTCACTTTCCTCGGGGTCAGTATGCTGTATGATAATTCATGTATATCATATGTATGTATGCATAATTGTTCTTCATTCCCCAATCAAGGAAGGTCACCTAGAAGAAGGGAACACATGTGTCTTTTGAGTCAACATGAGAGAGATCGAGAGATCTCAATGCTTTGCATCGTCCTCAAGTAGACAACACTAAGGACAACAAATAGAAGAATGAGAATAACACATAGAGGAAGTAACAAAAGAGAGGGGGAGAGAATCTGCTATGCTAATGAAACTAGTCTAGCATGTCATCTACCCCCCGATCTTGCTGATCAATGTTTCGGGAAGGCAAGGAACACGCTAGAGGAGGAACATCCAACACAGCAGATGGAGCTATCACAAGATCCAAACAAGGGCTATGTTCATGTTCCAAGCCACGTTGTTCTTGTCTAGGAGCTAGGATAAGTGCTTTAGAAAATTCATTAGATAGATGGTTATCAATATCAACAAGTTCATATTCACTATCAGAATGAACAGGAGAAGTAGCATTTTCATCACGAATAACATTTTCATCTATAGCATCATCAAGATTTATAAAAATAGGATCTTTAACTCGCACAGGATCAAGACCATCATGCATCTTATGTTTAGGAGATTTCGGCTCAATCGTCGGCTGAGGAGAAAATGGAATAATGCTTGTTGAAGGTGTTTTTGGGGATTGCGAAGTTTGAGAAGCAGCTGCCTGAGCTCTAAGACGACGCTTTCATCGGCGTTCACGTGCAGAATGATTTCATCTAGTCTTAGTAGGAAGATTAGGAGATTGAGGAGGAGGAATGTTCTCATCCTTATCACTTGGGTGTTTAGGTTGTGGTCTCTTAGGCTGGATAATAGGAGAAGAAGAAGGTCTCTTCTCTCTATAGAAGGAAGGAGGAGGAACTGCTCCATATAAAGGAGGAATTTTTGGTTTAGGAAGAAGACCAAGTCCATCATGACGAGGAGGTATAGGTCTACTTTTAGAAGGTTTATTAGGCATAGACATAGTCACATCCATAGGAATGGGTTGGGAATCTTCTTGAGGAAAGACATTAGTTTTATCTTTCAAAGGAAGAACCTCCTTCTCAAGAATGATAGGAATATCAAGTTTGGGTGTTCTAGGTTCACTTAGAGAAAGGATCATATCTTTTTTCCACTTTTGATAAGATTTGAAAAGATGATCACTTCGCGGAGGAAGAGATTGAAACTGTTTAGGCCAAAAATAATCAATAGGAACGTTAGAAGTTCATTCAGCTGGTTTAAAGAGACTATGATTGACAGTAACAACTTCACCATTATGGGGAAATTTCAGACACTTGTGAATAGGAGAAGCAATAGCTTTCATGGAAGATAGCCAAGGATAGCCTAGCTTCACACGAAATTGTTCGGATGAAGGAATAATATCAAAGTTCACATCAAGGGACCTGTTATGGACCTCAATAGGTAATGTAATAGAACCAATTGCAGGAGAAGAAAATGCATCAAATAATTTCACAACCACATTTGTTTCATCATAGATCACTTGATTCAATTGCAAAGTAAAAAGAAATTCTTCAGTAATGACATTAACCATACAAGAAGGGTCAATAAGCACTCCACGGCAAGGTGTATTCTTGACTTTTGCAACTATATATAAAGGACCATCAGGTGCTCTGATAGTTTCACTGGAATCAAATGTGATGCAAGGTTCTTTAGGGATTTTCTGTTGCTCCACAAAATTAATCACATTCGGAGTCATAGACATGAGATCATCAGGTGAGACAGAGGAATCAGTAGTATCAATCGCATTAGAGGTATGAGAAGGTAATGGATCAGTGAAAATCTGAAGATTTTGGTTAGGAGGAGCTACAGATTTGTTGCCTTTATCATTCATGCCAGAAATAGAGATAGTATTATTATCAATCAAATCTTGAATTTTACCCTTTAAAGAAAAACATTTTTCAGTATCATGCCCAGGTTGACGATGAAATTGACAAAAAGATTTGTTATCAAAATAAGGTGAATTAATCTTTGCAGGATCAATTTGCCTTATAGGAGGAAGAGTAAGCACATTTTGTTCCAATAACTTATTCATAATACTATGCAATGATTCATTCAAAGGAGTAAACTTTCTTTCTCTCTTAAAAAACTTAGAAATAGGAGACACACCTGATGCTGCATTCACATTGTTGTTGATGATGTTTTCATTGAATTTAATAGACTCTCTGTTCGGTTTAAACTTCCCAAATGGTTGTTGACTACTATCACCCTTATCACTCGGAGTCATAGGATGTGATTGTTCCATTTGACTCACAGTCAGTTGATAATTGTGAAGAGTTGCGCACAACTGTTGGAAAGAAGTAAACTCAGAAAATAGGAGTTTGTCTCGAATATCTTTTTGTAAATTAGAAATGAAGATTCTTTGAATATCATTGTCAGGCACTGGAAAAGAAATTTGAGCATACAAATGCTTATATCTACCAATGAAATCAATCACTTTTTCTTTAACACCTTGTTTACAATGCATTAAATCAATCAAAATAACTTTAGGACTTATATTGTTTTGAAATTGTTGAATGAAAGCATTTGCAAGTTGTTCGAAAGAAGTAATAGAATAAGAAGGCAATGAGCAATACCATTGTAGGGCTTTGTCTCTTAATGTTCTAGTAAACAATTTTGCAAGCAACCTTTGGTCATAAGCAAAATCAGTACATATTGTTTGAAAGGTCTTAACATGTGTTAGAGGATCACCCTTACCATTATAAAGCTCCAAATGTGGAATTTCAACATGTTTAGGGGGAATAGCTCGAACAATATCAAGAGAAAGTGGGCTCGCAACATCAAATGTGGGCACACTAAACTTAGATTGATTCATAGAGGCAATTTGTTGCTGTAAAGAAGAGACAGTTTGTGCAAGATTGTTAATGGTTGCTTTAGTCGAAGAGTTCATATTAGACGTGTTAGATTCTGATGGAGGTGTTATGTTATTGAAAGAAGGTAGAGAGTAAGGTGGTGGGACACTATGATAGTTAGTCATAGGAGATGATTGGAAAGGAGGCACACTACAAGGAGGAATGGAAGGGTTAAATGAATTGCCCCCTTGCGTCATGTTCATTTGTGGAGATATAATAGGAACACTTATTGAAGGAATGAATGAAGAAGTCGGATTGAATGAAGGAAGAGGGTTAATTGAAGAAGAGGGATTGCCCCCATTACTAGTGATCATAGGAGGAATGTCTTGTGTTGAAGTAGTCATTATGTTTTATGTAAAAGTAGGTATGCTAGCAATAGAAGTCGTCAAAGGAATAGAACGATTGTTTTGAGTAGGAGGTTGTGTATAACCTAAGGTTTCGGCACAACTTTTCATAGGCATCACATTCGAATCCACAATTTGTGCAATACCACGCAAAATATCAATTCCATTCTTATCACTTTGAAGCATATGTTTTAGACCCTCAATTAAAGGAAGAGCTTGACTATCAGGGTATTCTTGAGACATCCATTGTTGAAAATCGTCAAATTGGTTATCCAATTTTGAAAGTTGTTCTATAGAAACCTCATGGAGAGCTTCTTCATCATTAAGAGGATTAGAGGAATTACCCATGTCCTCGTTAAAAAGACTATTCAAATTAGGTTCCATCTCCTCAGTAATTAAACCTTGGAAGGACTTAATTCTAAGGCTTCATCTAACGGGAATAGTGTAAGTAGGGCTTATTGTTGTAAAACTCATGCACTAGAAAGAGAGAGAAGATTTTGAATTTTAGAGGTAGCAAATTTCAGTAAAACCAGCCAATCTTCTAGATTTAAGCTGTTAAATACAATCAGGACAATCTCCCGAAATTTTGGAAAAAATGTCCGGGACCGTGGCGCTCGGAGTGCACACGGTCCTCGCAACTTTTTTCCAAATTTGCAGGGATGAAAGTTATGATGATTTTACAGCTAACCTGAAAAAATTGAGTGATTTTACGATCTGTAGATAGGCCAAATTAAAGTTGCAATTTCAAAATTGAACCCTACCAATATTGTCGAAAAATGCAAAATTTGAATTTTGAAAAAGATATGGAAACTGAAATTTTGAATTTTATGATTTTAGAGGGAATACCAAAAGCAATGTAAGTTTCAAAATTTGAAGGTTGATTCAATTTCACGCAAAATTCGATTTTGGAAGTGGAAATCAAAGTTGTTGTAACAAAGCACTTAATTTCAAAAGTCACAAATTGCAAAAATTTGAATGAATTACTGAAATTTCGAATGAATGATAACACACTTTTCAGATTTAGGACAGTAAGAAACACAATTTTTACACAAATTTCAATTTCAACAATTTTTGAATGATTAGAAGCCCTAAACCAAGCAATCACAAGACCAACTTTGACTATAATTTTGAAGGTGTTAAAATTGATAAAATCAGCCAAAATTCTGGATTTTAGCAGAAAAATACAGTAAGATCTCGCTCCCAAAATTTTGGAAAAAATGTCGGGGACGATGGCGCTCGGAGTGCACACAGTCCTCGCAACTTTTTTCCAAATTTTCAGGGGTGAAAGATATTATGATTTTATTGCGGAATCCAAAGTTACAGCTGATTTGGAGATGTTTTGATCAGTGAAATTGTCGGACAAAGGTTGAATCAAGAGGGTTTCAAAAATTAGGGTTTTGACACTTAACCACTTAATTTTCAGAATTAAAGCACAAATATGAATTGATAATTTGTAATAGAAGGGCAGATCTGAAACAAGCATCAACAATTAAACATTTCGCAAGCTTAATTACTAAAAAGAAAATTTAGGGTTTTTATGCAATTAACCTCTAAAATTTTGCAAAAGATCAAACATGGAAATGTAATCAAGGAATCCAATTTTCAGATCTAATTATGAATAATCAGAAAGGATGTTCATGTCAAGTTCACCAAAATGTAAAGCGGAAAGTCGCGATTGAACCCTAGTTGCTCTCCCCTCTTCCAACTCCAAGGAGAGAGAAGGGAGGTTCACTAGGGTTGATGGTTTTCACTTAGGGGAGAGACTTTACATTCAAAAGAGGGGTTGAAACCCACAAGATCCAATCCCACACAATGCAAGATTGGATGCTAAATGTGTTTCAAGGGTTAAGAAAGCAAGGCTACCCTCTTTTGTAAAGAATGTTGATAGAAGAATTAAGCTAGGAATGCATAGAAAGTGACGAAGATTCGCTTATAAATTGAGATAGGGATATAGGATGAAGCTGCGGACCTGGAATAAGTAGTAAAATGTCGATACGGCGCTGTCCTGCAAATTTGAGAAAAAGTTGTTGGGACGATGGTGCCCGGCGTGCACACGGTCCTCCGAAAAATCCGCGAAACGAAGGGGGATCTGTTCGTCTTTGCACAAGGATTCCAGATCTTCAATTTCAGCCACGTACCTGCAACCTACACACAGAAAAGTGAAGATGATTGGGGGGTTAGGGATTAGGGGTTTGCCTTTAGGTCAAACCCCGGTTTTGGAATTAACCAAGAAATGAGAAATTGCTGTAAATGTAATGTAAAACAAGTACTAATACCTTGTTGTAAGGATGTTTGTATCCTTATGTGCGAAGGTATAGATGTTGTTGTTTGTTGTATGTTGTATTTTGTATGTAGCATGTAATAAGTGATCTCCTCTTCAATGGTTGAATCCTTGTCTTGAATGCAACACTTAGCCTTGAATGGAGACTTAGAATAATCAATTGCTTGAAAGAATGCTTGAATGCTTGAATGCTTGAGTATAGTTTCCACACTTTTTCCATCATATCGAATGAAAGAGGAAAATGTCATTTATATACTTGCCAATTAGGGTTAATAGACTGATTTTCCCGACCTTAGGCTGACTAGGAAAGATAATTTTCCAATTTGCAAACATAAAGACCCGAAGTCCAAAAGAGACCGGGCCCAAAATAGGACCCAGGGACCAGGGCGTTGGGCGCCATCATCCTGGGGCACCCTGGTCTCGAAGGACCAGGGCGTTGGACGCTCTGGTCCCACCTCCCGGGACAGCAGGGTGCAAAGGAGGTTCAGGCCAGGGTGCAAGAAAATGCAGTTTTTGGTGTCATAATCAAGTTTCGGGGTCTCCATTCAGGTTGCGTGTTGCATCACCATCGTGAAGACCGAAGTGCAGTCGAAATTGCAAGTGTCGCAATTTTAGGACGCTACACCAAGAAAAATTTATTTGTCTTTGTCTAAGAATTTTATGTATTCTTTCCTCTCTTTATTTGATAATGAGGCAGAAAAATGAAGTACCTTGGGATCCTTTGGTGTGCCAATGTTTATTGCTTCTATTGGTTCTATTAGAATAGCAAATCTCTCCTAAAAAGATATGCAAGGAGGATGTCAAAATTTCCATCTTCTAGTGCCTCAAAGAGGTTTTCACCGTCAGATATGTCCTTTATTTTTGCTTTTGATTGATCTAGTGTTGTCATGAAATGGTTTTCAGCACCAGGTCTTTTTACTTGTTTTATTTCAATTTTGCAACTGGAAAGTTTGGCATTCTCTTGACTACAAGAAACGTTACTTGATTCCACAATGGAAGATATCTTAGGTGTTATGGGTTCGACAACATTAAGATACACAGCTAATTCATGGTCATTAGAAAAGACATCCAATTCACGGTTTTCTAGGTTATCCCAACCAAGTTTTGGATGAAGAAGGGGTAAGTCATAGTCATCGTCATTGTTAGGTGCTTCAAGGTTCATGACATAATAGTCATAATTTGGTGTAGAGTAGGTAATGTCATAGATAGAATGATCTTGATGATATCCTCTCCCAAGTGTTCTCCAATTAGTTCTAACAAAATCAGTATTGGTATTTTGTAGTTCACACTCAAGTGGCTCTTCATCTAACGTTTGTCCCTTAAACAAATGGATTATATCAACACACACATCTTTAGTACTGCAAGTTCCTTCTTGATTATTTTCAATAGATTCATTTGTATTTTGAATTTGACATACTTGTGTACATGATATAGAGGATTCTTTTTCTAGATTTTGTCTTCTTTCAAACTCAGCTTCTTCTAGACTAATAGTCAATCCTTCTTGACTATCTCTTAGTTCTTCTATGGTTCTGCCATACCTTGGTACATCTCACTCCTCATTTGATAGAAATCTTATATTTCTTGATCCTTGATCCATCTTTGTTTGTTCTTCTTGTGTCATTACTTCTTGGTCTTTTTCATCCCCTTTCTTTTGTTGTCTTGTATATGCCTCTTTTCTCTGGATTCTGAGTTCTTCTTGTCTTCTTTCTAACTCTATCTATTGTTTTGTAAAAGACAAGTCTTCATTTGTGATAGCTGCTTGCTCTTCATTATTTTCTTCACTTGATATACTAGATGAGACATCTAGACCCCATTCATAGTCATTTGAATCAATCTCTGAACCATTGTCTAGGATTGCACTACTGTACCATACATGAATGTTGCATGGTGCAAATAGTTCTCTGATTTCTGGCATCTCTGCTTTTACCGCTTCTGGAATATCTTGTTTAGATTTTGCATTTTCTCATATTCCTTGAACTTGCTTACAAGATTCTTCTTCTCTTTTGATTGTAATCTCTCTTCTTGTTTCTCATGTTCTTCTTGTTTCTTCTTATTCGCTACCATTTTTGTTGTTTGATGTAGCTTTTCTTGTCATTGTTCTTTTTTAGAGACTTATTTCTTTCTCCACTTTGGTTGTTGATAATTATGGTGCTTTTGATTTGGTTTTGAATATCCAAGTCCTGATTTATCTTCTTTAAATTGCAAGTGAGGACAAATAGGTTCTGAAATATCTTGATGTTGCTTACCAATTGGTCCTTTTCCTTCATATCCCATTTTTGCATGATCTTATAACCATTGCCATATTGTTCTATGGGAATATTGACTTCTGCAACTGTTGCTATAGTTTCATTTTCATCTTTGTACAACCAACCAAGAATTTCCTTGTCTTCAGTTTCTTCTACAAGTGTTCCAGCTCTACCAAATGCTCCATTAAACATGTCATTTGATTTTTCTGAGGTCCACGATTGGATATTTGTAGGCTTTCCATATGATTTAGGTGAAAGTGGAAAATTATGCAAAGAATATTTTCCCATTCCTTCATCATTTTATTTGATATTTTTCTCGAAGGTTTCCCATAACTTTTCTTGAATTTCTTTGGTAGGATATACCGATTCTCTATTATGTGGAACTCTTGTATCTTGTGTTGGCTTCAAATTATTGCAATATTGGCTAGAGTCTGCAATTATAGTGACCTCTTATCCTTCATGAGGAAATTTTACACATTGATGATATGTAGAAGGAACTGCTTGCATGTTGTGAATCCATGGTCATCCCAGAAGAATGTTATAAGAGAGGTTCAAATCTAAAACCTGACATAGTGTATTCCTTTCCAGAGGTCCTATTTTGATTGGTAACACCACAATTCCTTTAGAAGAACACTCTGCTTCATCATAGTTCCCTTTATGGTAATTTTCTTCTTTGGATCTACTGCATTTCTGAATATCCCAAAGCCTTTATTAAACTTAATGCACAAATGTTTAAGCCCGCTCTACCATCTATGAGTACGTGTTTGACACAAGTGCTATTAATGGCGACTTCAACATGTAAGGGAGCATTGTGAGGATGTTGCAAGGACGTGTCATCATTTTTAGAAAATGATAAGCAATGAGGGGCTATAAGGTGTTCCACCATGTTTTGGAACTGATCCACATTCAAGCCTTTTGAAACTATTGTTTCTACTAAAGCTTTTTCCAAAATTTCCTTATGCATAGGTGAAACTTTGAGAAGTTCCAAAATTGATATTTGAGCGGGTATTCTTTGTAATTGCTCTACTAAACTGTATTGTTGTGAAGTGGATGTTAATTCTTTTTTTATACGTGGAAAGGTGACCTTCGCTTTGCTTCTCGTAATGACATTGATTGGTTCTGAACGTGTGTTATCTTTAAAGATGATGACATTTACCACATCATCATATGCATAAGTGTAGATCACTTTGACTTTTCCTTTGTCATCTTTTTATTTGGATTGTTCACCTTTTTCATAGTTCGGAAGCGGAGTTTTTAAGGATAGGTGTAATTTGTTTGTCTTATGGCTATCTGTTGTGATAGTTCCATTAACGATTAAATCTTGAATAAGGTGTTTCAATCTCTGATAATCATTAGTTTGGTGTCCTTTATTCCAATGGTAATTACAAAAATGATTGTCATTCCACCAATTAGGCTTGACTTGTGGTTCATAACTTCTTGCTTCTCGTAAAATAATCAGTTTGTTGACAAGAAGAGTTTTTAAAGCTGATTCCAAGGGTTCTCCAATGTTTATGAATTTCCTACGAGGGTTGGAGAAGAAAGACTTGGATTTATTGATTTCTTGATTGTTATTGTTTGGGATCTGACTTGATAGATTAAAGATTGGTTGTTGTTTCGTAGCATTATTGTCATTATTCCCTCCATTGATGACATTCCTATTCTTTGACCAGAACTTAGGTTTGTCATTGTTGCTGCTATTGTTGTGATTGTTGCTGTTGTTGTTGTAAGAATTATTGTAAATTTTTAGTTCTCCTTTCTTTACCATAACGTCTTCTATTTTCAGACCATTCTCAATCATCTTGGCGAAAGAGGGAGGACATTGCATTTTTAGTTGATAATTCATTTCACTAATAAGATTATCAATGAATATGTCCATCTTTTCTTGATCAAGTACATCTCTTGGATACCTATTAAAAAATTTGTTTCCATTGCTGCAAGAAGATCATAAATGATTCACCATTCTTTTGTTTAACATTTAATAAATCTAGAATTGTTATCTCATTCCTTACATTGTAGGAGTATTGTGAAATAAATCTATTCATGAGTTCTTCAAAATATTTGATTCTAGATGGTCATCTTGAAAACCATTCCATTGATTGTCCATTTAAACTCCTAGGGAAAAGACTCATCAGTTAATTCTCATCGTGTGCAAATTCCATACTCATAGTACAAAACTCCATAATGTGATCTTGAGGATCATATTTTCCATTGTATTTGTCATATTTAGGGATCTCGCAATGCTATGGAAATGGTATCATATTCAAACTTTTATCAAAAGGATACGGGCAGATATTTTCCAATGAATACTTCTCAAAACTTATTCAATTCTGCATATCTTGTATCTGTTGTTGTAGAGTTTGCATTTGCTGAGTGATATTTAACAACAAATTATCCATACGGTTTCTCCTTGTCTCTTCGTAAGTTCTTCTATCACTACACTCTCTTCTTGTGTCATCACGTTCTTTTCTAGTCTCTTCATGACTTTCTTTGTTTACATCTTCGTTATTTGGATCATCTATGTTTTGGGTGTTACTTGCCTCCGCATCTTATTTCAAGCTTTCTATGTTAAAGTCTTGTGGAAATTTAGCTCCTAATTAGATATTTCTCTTTTTTCTTTGCCAATAATTTTTCCATTAGTCTATCAACTATGAAATCTTGCTCAAAGTCTCTAATGGTGTTATTGATCGCTTCTTCATCAACAACCGTATACCCAAAAGTTTGGAACATTGGATTATCTTCTTCCTCCATTTGTTTTTATTATTTTCTAAGTTGTTCGTATTGAGCTCTAGTCCAAACTGGCATGTGATTGTTTCAAAAAAATTGAAGTTTTCTAAAGACAACTCAATAGGTGATTATTGGTTTAGGAAGATATGCTTTGTTGATTTTACCACTATTATTTGTTCATTGTGATAAAGTGTCTCTTTGTTGAAAAGCATGTCCTTGCAAAATTTCTTCGTCAAATTCTATCCTGCAGCCACCTAAATAGTGACGAAAACGGTGTAGGAATGTCCTATGTTTTACTAAGATCTTGCGATTGATATACAAGAATCTTATTCTTTTCTGAGTAGCTTTATAACTAGGTTTTCTTTTCTTAAGCTGATACTTAAAAGTCATATAAACATATGATAGTTCACAAGCTTGCTTGATTCCAATGTTGGTGCAATTCTGATTTTGATATAACCTAGGTTCAAAATAGGAAACATATATCCAAGATAATGAACACAAGATGGATTGATCAAGCTTCATGATAGAGGATTTGATATATCCTGATGAGAAACTTGACAATGATGCTGATTTTTGCACTAAAGATGTTTGAATCAATAGATTGTTGAATGTTTTATGCTTATGGAAACCTTTTGGATATAGCCTGTTGGATTAGTGACCCAGTTATTGAACTAGTTTGAAAATGTGTGATAGTTTAAAGACAAATCTACTCAAGAAGTGTTTTGATACTGATTTTGAAATTTTGGTTTGATATGTTTTATTTTTTATGTGAAAAAACCATTGTGCTAACTCTTGTGGTAAAGAGTGTTAACTTATGGGATAAAAGCGCTATTTTGTTGCTTGAAAGTGCTATTCTGACTATGTTTCAAGGACTCTTTTCAAATATTTCAGCAAGTTGTTGGATTTTTGCTCATTTTTAGATGATGATTTTTTTCAATTTCTGATCATTTTGAACATGTCATAAACATAGAAGACACAATGTTTGAAAAACAAAATGCATAAGAAAGTACAAATCCTATGGCAGGCTGAGACAATAATTGTTGAATCTCACAGGGGTTTCCCTTGAGGCTATGCTATTCAAAGTGGATATATAGATGTTTGACCCCACTAGCTCCACCCTCAACACTCACTTCTTCGAGACAGCCAAGCACCAGTTTCCATGAAAAATCTTCATGAAAAACTTGATATCTCTACTAAGAACTGTATGTGTGTGAGTTGATTCAGAGGTCCAACCTCTTGTGCCAACAATTAGAAGGATTTTGGAAACTAGTACAAGTGGTTTTTAGTAAAGGCTTCCAGTCATGTGGCCATACATGCGACACTTTCAGCTCTGTAAATACAGAAGGTTCCCAACCTACAAAGGTTACGCTCCATAGGGTTTATAGGGAAACATAGTGTCGGTATGAAATTATCAACACATGTTGCTTGTGGCTTTTGTCACAAACACGATTTATTTAGAGTGGATTGGAAGGAATCGGTATTAGCCCGTTTCCACTTTGGGTTGTTCCCCTCTCACTGGCCCCCTCAAGGCAACTTAGGAAGGCAAGCCCTTTAAAGGTTATACATAAAAGAAAGTAGGTCTGGTTTTCTAATCACCGTATGAGGGTGAGAGCATACTTACCTACTACTTCATCAAGCATGGAAAACACAAGTTTATTTTAGCCTTCTAAAATCTATGTGCAACTACTTTAAAGAACTCATTCAAAATGCAAGTTGCATGCTGTAAATTTATTCCCTTAGTTAAGCTAAATGAGCAAGATATGATGTGTTACTTTCCAAAATAGAGCTCTTAATTAACTAGGTGAGGAAATGCATGAAATTTTCTTAAAAAGAATCCTGCACATTGACATGTCAGTAGTTTGAAAATTTTAGTTCTTGGGCATTCACACCTGCAAGAAAATTTTGTCAATTACAAATAAAAGTGCTATCCTAACAAATGCGTTGTCTTTCACCTCAAAAGCACTAACCTAAAGGACAAAAGTGCTAACCTACAATACCAAAGCGGTGCTCTGCGGACTAAGAAGCGATAAATCACTAACAAAAGTGCTAACCAAAATGACAACATGTGTTAACTTGCAAGACAAAATTGTTATTATGAAGGATAAATGCGTTGATTTACAGACAAAAGCGCTAACCTAAATGATAAATACGCTAACTTGAAGGACAAAAGCGCTAACCTATCAAATAAAAGCGCTATCAGAACTCACACAGGTGTGAATTTGGATTACAAATGCATTAAATTTATTTTTGCGAGAACTAGACAGGATATAAGAAAGATATATGCGAGGCTCTAGCCCCACAGTGGGCACCAAAATGTGTCGACTTGAATTTCATCATCTAAATACTACCTACAACATATTAGTTTCACAAAATACAAAGGAAATGCTACAAGAAATCCAAACTCAACAAAAAAAACTACATAAAATTAATATTAAAATAAAAATACTAATTTTACGTTCATGATTTAAGTTTCATTGTGTCCTAACTCCATTGTTCCTGGTTGCAGATGGTGTGCTCTTAGACAAGCACTAATAGCTTCCAAAATGGCATATGAAGAATGGACTAATAACTGATAGTTAATTGATACTATGATATGTAATTCTAAATGATTATACTAAATGAGAAATGCTAAATTGCTTATGCTAAATGATTATGTTAAATTGTTTCAAGATTAAAACTCGCAGATGCATAAGTTTTCACAAATGATTAACTTGCAAATTCACTTGAAGAGTCACTCTTTCTCAAATCAAACTTCCATTTTTATAGACTTTGAGAGGATAAGATGATGTGGCTTGGATCAACGGTCATGATCAAATCTACAGATTTGAATGGTTGTGAGCAAAGGTGAAGGTTGAGAGAAAGGGGGACAGAGAAAACAAGTGTCACTCATCTCACCTTGACTGGGTTGTTGACCAAGGGAATCTAGGGATGGTTGGAGAAGATTTAGGCATGAGAGGAAAAGTGGACTCAAGTCCTTCCTAAGATGTAGGGATGTTGGAGAGAATATAGAAGAAGGTTAAGAAATATGTGTACATACACAATATTTCATTAAATTTGGAAGTTGGAGATAAATAATGAATTAATATTTAAGAAATATTAATATCTTTAGCCACATGATTGATGAGTTGGCAAAGGGAAGATGAAGTGGAGATGGAAAAATGAGTTGGAAAAGGGATTAAATAATTCTTATTAAGAATTATTTAATATTTGAGACTATAGGATAGAAGAATAACCATTAAATATTAGATATTTAAATGATTGGAGGAATAATTAAATATTATATATTTAATTAACTGACTAGAAGAAAAATTAAATATTAGATATTTAATTAATTAGAGGAATAGGATAGGTGAATTAATTAATGAAATATTTCAATTAAATTTATTAATAGAAAGACACGAAATGAATTAAATAAATTAATCTTTTCAAATTAATTATTTAATAGAAGAATAAATATTAAATAAATATAAAATATTTATTTAATTTCCCATAGCCATTTTTATGTGTATACAATACGTATGTGTTTTCTTGAAATTCCATTTGTGGTTTCAACCCTAACATGGAGCTTTATATGAGTTCCAAAATTTTAAGCAAATATATGATGCAAAATAATGTGATTAACAAAATAAGATAAAAGATTGTGCAAAAATAAAAAGACAAGAAAGAAAAAATATATTGCATGCACAATAAGATGATTCTAGCATCTCCAACGAGGCTATAGATGCCTGGCTAGTAGTGGAGCTATGCTATGAGGACATCAGAGGCATCTTTTTTTGAAAATGTGAAGATGTTTGATGTGTCATGCATTACCTCTCATGGTATCTTAGATGCACTTCATTTAGTTAATCTCATTCTCAAATTTGTCATCTATTTGAGTCTAGGTGCACGATCTAAGAGCACTAAATTAGAGATTCAATAGGTCCTCAGAGATAGAGGACAATGGGACACATTTGAGGGAGTTTACCTTGCATTTATTTGATTTCCTATGCTTGTTAGATTCTCTCGTTCTAATGTCTCATTGGTACATTTAGGTGTTAAATTCCTTGTGTACATTTTTGGCGTCCACCGTGGGGCAAGAATTATCTGAATTTGATCTTTGATTGTAGGTATTTTGTTGAACAAGTGGGCAGATTTCAAGTAATAGCACATACGATTCCTGATTTAGCACATTTGACCTAGAAGAGTGCATTTGACTTCAAAAATCATGTATTTGATGTCCTGAATTATGCATTTGAAACATCTTTTAACACATTTTTTTTCATGTTTTATGCATTTAATAATTAAAGTAGCACAAATAATTTTAATACGTTTAATTCTTAGATTAGAGAATTTAAGGTTCATATTAGCGCATTTAGTTTCTAGAGTAATGGACTCAATTAACATTTTAGCACATAAGATTACCAGTTTAGCACATTTGATGTTCTGCATAGAAATTCCATTTTTCCAAAACTAATTGTCGATTTGTTATGTGTAGGTGCATTTTTGCAAGTCAAAGACACAAAATCTGCAAATTACTAACTATTTTTTGTAGTTTCGCATGCCAAAGAGTCAAAATATCATAAACTTTGTGCTTTCTATTGTAAAGTATGCATCTAGTTTAACTTAGGTGGTTAATGTACATCTTTTCTTTCATGTGTTATGATCAAAAGTGGTAGGTTTAATGTTCTCCCCTTAATTGGGTGATTAGAAAGCCAAACCCACCTAGATCTTTTTATTTCAAGTAGTGCATTTAACCTTAGAGGGTTTGCCTCTTGAGTAGCCTATAAGGCTGAGTGAGAGGGAACAACCCTAATGGGAACAATTAACACCAAGTTCATCCAACCCACTATAAAATAAATGCAATCATGGTGAATCATTGTTGATGGCAGTGTGTGGGAATAGCTCTCCTTCGTACCTTTGGATATATCAAACCTTCATTTTCAACGTTGGGAGACCTCTCGAAAGGGGTTTATACCCTGTTGTGCTGAACAAACGCCCTTACTAACATCTATTTTTGGTAGAATCCTACTTGGTTCACCTCCAAACACTATTATTCTCTCAGTGTCGGGAGGGGGAAGAATCTCTCTTGAAGACACTCGCTATATGTCCCTCTTGAGAATAAGTGTGAACTCCACTTTTGAGTCCTTATTGCTAGGCTCCTAACGGGAATTTTCTAACTCTTGCAAAGGCAAAAACATGGGTTCCCTATAGGGGGTGGCAAGGCTTTGTGAGCTGATAAGGGTACCAAGATGTGGATTAAGAAATAGTATGTGAAGCCAATCTCCTTAGGTAGCATGCTTGATTTTGTCTTCTATGTGTTATACCCATGAAAAATTGGGCTTTCTTTAAAGCCTAGAACATACACATT
Source organism: Cryptomeria japonica (assembly GCF_030272615.1). Classification (NCBI taxonomy): domain Eukaryota; kingdom Viridiplantae; phylum Streptophyta; class Pinopsida; order Cupressales; family Cupressaceae; genus Cryptomeria; species Cryptomeria japonica. The sequence continues at coordinate 194,374,660 of NC_081414.1, read as the reverse complement.
ATGTCTAGAAGGCTAGGAAAAAATATTATTTGAGCAATGTTTGTTGTGTTCTTATTATCATAACACCAAAAGAGACATCCAATCATTGCAAAACTAAGACATTTGAATCTAGAAATTTCATTACACAGTCCAAAATAGTCAACTAAAGTAGTTTTGCGCATATGAAGTTCAGAGTAGTGAATATAACCAATAGAATAGTGCATGTGACACTCATAATAGCGCATATACTTCACAGTTTAACGCATCTAATTCCCAGAATATTGCATTTAACATATGTCTCTATCCATATAACCAATAGAACAATGCATACGCAATTCATAATAGCGCATTTGATTCTTACAATCACGCATACGAAAAACAGATTAGCACATTTGATCAAAACTACTACGTATTTGAATTAGGACATCTGAGATAGTGGGCACTTCTACTCATCTTCAAAAAATTCCAAAAACATATTTGTATACCCATTTTTGCCTAAAACAGGTTTCAACTCTCACAATAGACAAAACTGAGCTAGAAACACTGATTTAGAAAGTGAAACAATATTTCCATCATACAATCATTCATTAGTCCTACATCACATCTGATTATCTATTCCAACAAGGTTCGCCATCAGGATATATCATTCCTTATTTGAATCTAGACTTGGGATTTGTAATCATATCTACTTAGCCTCATCAATAGGTCATATCTCACCCCCTATTTGGGCTTTGTCCCTCAAAACAAGACTAAATCTTGGTTATTTTAGACAAAAATTTGCATTGCTTGTATGACCATCCCTCATCACTTAAAGAGGAAGAAGCTCAGTCAAAAGAAGAACTTGAAAAGGAAGAAACTTAGTCAAAAACAAACCTTGAAGAGAAGAATATTTCTCTACATCAATCACAAACTCTTACTAAAACATCACATATTCTTGCATCGCTATTGCAATTATCTATGTGGTTGTGGAAACAAGTTTGAAGAAGAACCTTTGAGAGCACGTGCCTTGGACTAAAGATCAATATTATCCCAACATCTCAATAGGAGTGGCCGAATCAACTTTTCTTATTTGCCTCAACAACTAATCACCTATTGAGTTGCAAAAAGATCATTCGCATGCCCATTTTAACGTGATCACAAAAGTGCAAAGAGAAGGAAACAAAACTAAAATCAATCATGGGAGATAGAGCTCAAAAGCCCTTTGCTAGGTATCAAGATACTAGCAAAGATGAGATAACAAAGGAGCTAATTGAAGAGGCTCAATAAACTCCCAATTTTCAAAAACTCATAGAAAGGCTCATAGAAACAGATAGGGAGAAATATTTCATGATGTTAGTAAGTAAAGGTATTAAACTTCCTAAGGATTTTTACATGGACCAGCTAAGACAAACTCGCAACGAAACAAGGGAAGAGACAAGAACACATAACTATGATAACCACAATGAGAATAACCCACTTGCTAGTCTCACTCGACAAATCCAAGTGTTATAGAAATAAATTCAAGATATGCAATGAGGAACAAGCACCAAGAGGTGCTCATTGGAGGATATATGTCCTTACCCTTTCGATAGGTGTCTCAATATGATTCCATTTTCTCCAAATTGTGAAATACCCAAATATGAAAAGTACATGGATGACTCTTATCCACAGGATCACATAAGGGAATTTTGTACTATGAGCATGGAATTTGCACACAACAAGACATACATGATGAGACTATTCCCAAGGAGTCTAGGGGGACAAGCTATGCGATGGCTATCAAAACTCTCTTCTGATATTAGATCCTTTGAAGAATTGGTGAATAAATTCATCACAAAATATTCCTACAATATTGAACACGAAGTGACAATGTTTTGGATTAAGGAAAAAACAGGTTTTGAAGGGGCCCCGAAACCCTTCACAAAATAATTCTAAGAGGTATATAATAATAAAGAGACATCCAAAACAAAACGGGCTGCAAGGATAAGCATAAGAAACAACAACCAAAGAGACAACAAAAGCCCAGTCGGGCACAAAAAGGCAGCAAAAAGACCAAACCCAAACACGGACAGAATCAGCAAGAGAAAACTACCCAATTACATTAGGCTTCTGAGGGTCTCAGTGACCTCAGCCTTAAGGGCATTCATGGTATCAACAACAACCTTCATAGCTTTATGATCCAAATTCTGAATAGCCACCTTTTTCTCTATGTTCCCTTAGGTCCTTTTGTAGGGTCCTTCACCACCTTGAGCTGCCTCAGCATCATCACCAGTACTAACAACAACCTTATCCATATGTTCCAAAATATTCACCATGCTATTCATAACCATTTTAGACTATTTGACAATTTTTTGAGTGCTTACCATAATAGTCTTGAGGGTTTCATGGATCTTGTTGTAGCCTTCCTCGACGTGGGCAATGCATTCCTCCAGCCTTTTCTTCAATTGATCAACCCCTTCCCCTGTCTTCTTGATACATTCCATGACCAACTTCTTCTCAACCTCAATCCAATTCCCTTAATTATTTGGATTACCATGAGTAGAACCAACAAGGAAAGCATCCATTTTGCTTCGCAGGGCTCTTTGGTTAATCCTAATCTCTTTAAGTTCATGAAACAACCACTTGAACAAGCTGAAAGTATCAATAGAATGTTCACGAGCCATACCCAACACATTTTCATAATCCTCTCTCTTATCGTTAAGCTCATCACTTTTGGGATGAAGTTTTGCAATACCAACCACACCCACATTACCATGAAGTGACATTGTTGGATCTATGCAATACAAAGCGAAAAAGTGGAGAACCATTCCTCACTTTTCTACAAAGGTGGAGGACATTGTTTTCAAAATACCCACGTAGTATACCCAAAAAAGAATAGATGGATATCTTTATAAACACTTTGGTTAGTGATATGACTTATCAATTGAAGATGCAATGTCCTCCTTCGTTTGATAAATAAATTGAAAATTAAATCCAAATCGAAGAGGCAATGGTTGAGAAGGGAGAACTCAAATTGAACAAGGATAACAAAGGTTCCTCAAATAACCATAACTCTAACAATGGGAAACTAAAGTTTTGGATGAGGAATAAGAATGTGGTCAATGATGGAGTTGTTGAAACTCACTATGTCGCACCTAAGAAACCTTCTTTTAATTTATCAACCAACACTTTTACAAACAATCAGAGCAAAAATACAAAAAAAACCATCCAAAACCGTCAACACCTGAACAACGAAGGAAGTTCACACCATTAGGAGAACCTCTTGAATCTACATTCAAAACTCTGCTTGCTAACAAACTAATCAAATTACCAAAAGAAAGAGGTTTTGAACCACAAATAAAACCATCTTGGTGGAATGGCACCCATTATTGTGACTTTCATAGGAATAGGGGGCATAAGACTAATGATTGCATGAGATTAAAACATATTGTACAAGACTTGATAGATAATGGTGCTATAACTATGGATGGGCACAAATGTAATGATCAACACACAACATTTTAGACCCTTCTCCCCAATTATGAAAAAAGGTGAATCATCTAAAGATGACAAAGGCAAGTGCATGAATTATACTCATGCTTATGATAATGTAATAAATCACCTTGAGGAATATGAGTCACAAGTTAATGTCATCATCATAAAGGAGAAAAGAGAGAACGAGTCCACCAACATGGTCACAAGGAGTCAAGATAAGGTAACCTTGAAGGGCATATCACCATCAATATCATCCACTTCCAATCAATACAATATAGTGGACCTACTACAAAGGACTCTTGCATAGATATCTATACTAGAGTTGTTAAAACTTTACCCTAATCACAAAGAGATCTTGGAAAAATATCTATTTGAAACCATTGTCCCAAACAAACTAGATGTAGCACAATTCCAAGACATGGTGGAACACTTAATTGCACCTCATAATATATCCTTTTTAGATGAGGATAACATGTCCTTAAGTCACCCCCTCAATCTACCACTTCACAGTGAGGTCATGATCCATAAAAAAATGTGTAAAATATGTCTTGATAGATGGAGGGGTTGACCTATACATTTATACTTTGAGCTTAGTCAAGGCATTAGGATATTCAAAAGATGTTGTGGATCCAAGGAGAAATATCACCATAAAGGTGTATGATGATTAAGAAAGATCCTCAAAAGGGTTGGTAGTGCTACCTATCAAAGTGGGTCATATACAAAAGAACACAATATGTCAAGTCTTAGACTTTAATTTGTCCTACAATATACTTTTGGGTAGACCATGGATACATGAGATGCAAGCAATGTCATCCACTTACCATCAGTGTCTAAAGTTTCCCTACCATGGGCAAGAGGTTGTTATGCTAGGGGATTCAAATATTTTTCAATATTGCAACACACTTAAACCCACGACAGATGTTGTTGTTTCACACAATAGAGAAGCTCCTAAGACTGATTTCTCAAGTAAAGAAAGTACACCAAAAGCTTCCACATCTAGTACTTCCCACATGGATAGTCATATGGTGGCTACTTTGGCAAATTTTGAAAAGAATCTAAAATTGAAAGACAAAGGGGTAGGGGAATATTCTATTGAACACTCATTGGCTCTAGCACAATTTTCACTCTCACCTCAAACATATGGAAGAGCCCCTGCATCAGGACAAAAGGCATAAAAACCCCACACAATCTATAATGGTACATTTGTGAAGGCAACAACATTATCAAAGGAAGACTATGACAAGGAAATTCTACAGTGGTTATACAGAGATGGTGTTGGATATTGTTGAGAAGTTTGCTAGAATAATATTTTGTCATTAATGTCAACATATTCTTCTATGTATTCCAGTGTTGCAGACAAAAAAAATGAGTTTGTGTGTTGCAAATGAGTTATTGTGGTTTAATGGGTTTTGAGATTCTAATCTCTAGTTGATTCGGCAGAAGTTTCAGTGGTCCACATGGTGTTTTGATCAAGTTGTGTAATCTGATATTATGGTTGATATTGAGTTGTTCGTGTTGTTTGGTATTCTAGATTGTGCTCTGCATTGCTCCAAAATTGCAATATCTTGGTTAGTGGATTTGGCAGAGTGGTTGGGACATTTGAGTGTGTCCTCAATTCAAATGGTTAATGATTTGAATGTCCATAAGTGAATATTTCAGTTTGATAGTCAATTGAGTTGATGTTCTTGAGGTTCGGTATAATGATGATAAACATTCTAGTAAGTGGTGATGTTGCAGTTGTTTATGTGGTGATTCACATTGCTTATGGATATTTCTAGATCATTTTCTATCCGGGTGTTGGTCCGGATTGATTGTTGTGCATGATATTGATCATTTATTTGATTTGGTGGTGTTCTTCATGTTATGTTATATTTATGGTGATTATAGCGTGTTGTAGATGATTGAGGTGTAATTCTTGTTGGTGTTGTGTGTTCAAGTAGTTAATTTTGGTCCAGACTATGTCTTACATGATATTGTTTTGGTATGCATATATTGCTGTAGCATGTGAAGTTATTATTTTGTAATTTGCGTTGAGAATTTAGTCGAATTTGAAATATAGATTGACAAATTGTATAAATACATGTAATATTCATTTGAGAGATGTATCTATGTGTGCAAACACTATTTTGATCTTTTAGTAGCAGAGGAGAATTGTGAAAGTGCAGAGTTTGAGTATATGTGCTTAACCGAAATTGTAAACCTGGCATGAGGAGATGGTATTTCATTAGTTTATGATTCCTCGGATATAATCCGAATGTTTTTGTAAGGCAGTGAGCCTTCCCAATGGTTGTAGCCCTTCTTGTTCTATGATTTGAGAAGTAATCTCTAAGCAGTGTGAGTGAGTGCATGTGCATCCCCCATTGTAATATTTCACTTACTCCTAACAGGGTATTATCTCATTGTCAGTAGGTTCCCACTGTATTTTTTCCCTTAACCAGGTTTTCCACATAAAAAATATTGGTGTTATGTGTGTTATTGATGTGGTGTTGATTTTTGCTTTCATTGCTAATTATTAGATCTAAAATTGTGTTTAAGTTAAGTAAAGTTTATGTGCAAACCGATTCACCCCCCTCTTAGTTTGTTGCATTATTGCCAACAATTGGTATCAGAGCTAGATCCTTTGAAAGAAGCTTGACCAATTGACCAGATTTGGAATGGAAATATTTTTTGTTAAGAAGAATAGTTTGAGGTTTGATAAAACAAATTACATTCTCTATAAGAACTAGATGGAATGTCATTTGAGATACATAAGTGAAGACTATTCGAAGATTACTAAGAATGTGTATAATGTTCTTCAGAATGGTCCTACATCTTTGGATGAGATTAAGGAAGCTAAATTCAATATTAGAGTGAAGGAAGCATTACTGAGTGCCTTGTCTAATTCTAAGATGACTGATGTGATGGATTTGAAGACTACTCATGAGATCTGGAAGAAGCTAGAGACTCTGTATGAAGGTAATATTCATGTGAAAGTTGCTAAGTTACAAATCTTGAAAGGAAAGTATGAAATGTTGAAGATGGGCGAAGATGAGAACATTACCTCCTTTATGTAGAAAGTGAATGAGCTAGTATTGAACACCAGATTTGTTGGTGAAGTATTGGAAGAATCTGAGATTGTAGCTAAGGTGTTGAGATCCTTGCCTCCTACTTACAAGCACAAGGTTGTTTCTATTGAAGAGATCCATACTATGACAGATGTGACTAGAGACATGATGATTGGAAAGCTTGTTGCTTTTGAGTTGAGAGAATTTGGTGACACCCCTTCTAAATTTGAAACTGCATTCAAAGCTACTATATCTGGGAAGCAAAAATATGATCTAGGAGAAAGTTCTACAAGGGTGTCTAAATATGAGAAGGAGATGAGAGAGATTGAAGAAGAAGAGAGAGATCTTGAAGAGATTGAAGCCATGTTTACTAGAAGATCTCCTAAAGGTGCTAGTAAGTATGAGGGTAAGTTACCTCTTAAATGTTTTTCATGCAATAAGATAAGACATTTTGCTTCAAGATGCCCAGAAAGAGAAAGAATTCCTAAGAAACCATTGAAGCCATATAAGCCTAAATATAAGAAGAAATGCTATTTTTCTATTGATCAAGGTGTGACAGATGATGGGTCTAAGAAAGGAAATTCAGGAGATGAATGGGTGTTCATTGCTATCAAGTAAGATGATTCAATGACTACAGATTCTACTAGTTGCATTGTTGTGTTGGCATTTCATGAAGATTGCATGAAGTATAAGTATTATCATTGATGTCAATTGTAACAGGTAATGGAGTTGTATTGCAACTGGTAGTGATGCAATAATACAATTGGTAGTTGAGTAGTGAAGGAAACCAGTATTACTATTGAAGCAGAGAGATCAACCGATAACCCTACCTGTTGATATGCCAAACCCTAACCAATGGAGCTTGGTGAATAGGTTGTCTTGATCTATGATCAAATGGTGATAGGAGATGATTATGCCACGTATGCATGATGCGCGTGATGAGTTTAAGTGGTTTTTGGCACATAGAGATAACTGTTTTATCTTGGGAATGAGCGATTACATTACATGAAGTGGAAACCACATGATGAGTTACAAGATTCAATCAATGATGATCAAGGAGCGCTTGAGGTTGTCTTGAACAATGTGCTGACGATTTCTATGTGATCTAATGGTCATTTTTTAACCGATTTGTTTGTAATTGATAAATAATGATGAACAAATGATACCCTAACTGGTACTAAGAGAAGGGGGGGTTGAATCAGTATAAACAAAAACTTTCTCAACACTTTATTATATTAAAACAATGCTAACCGGTAGTCTTCACCACTGAACTTAACCATGGGTATACTGGTTAAACACAGATACATCAGATAGCATTGGGAAGGCCTTAAATATTGATGATTACTTCCTGATATAATCAAACATGAGTTGTATCAACAATACCACAATCATTTAGCACAGCATGCATAACTAAATCAACAACTACTCAATCATCACATGAAAACTCACAACCCATAACACACAGATTTTTCATGTGGAAACCCAAATGGGAAAAACCACGATGGGGATGAATACCCACAAGCTTGTTTTGAACTCTTTTGAAGTCCACTTTGTTAGGAGCCTAGTCCGATTAAAGACTTTGCAATAAGGTTCTATTAGGAACCGATCCTGTTAGAGATCACCCAGCTAAGGGATGGTTGTAAACCCTGTTAAAGGTTACCTCGCTAGAGGATTTAAATAACTCAATGAGCTTGAGTCACCTGGTTAGAGGATTTGCAACAAGCCTGTTAAAGCTACCCGGTCAAGGGATTTTCCTTCTCTTGAAATGGTTTAAATTTAACAGGTAAATCTTTGATCTGATAACAACACTACTTGCTAAGGCATATCCTTTTAAGCTCCTCTCCTTTGCAATCACACTCTACAGATTCCACACTCTGGTTTGGCAAGTATCTCAACATGTGGACACAAATACATCATTTGCCAACCCATACAATAACAAATATCATCGACCTTATAGACAACAATTAGGTTAGTAGCATAAACCCTAAACCCTAAACATTATAGGTTTACAATTACAAGTGGTCCAATCCTGACTGTTAGATCCATTGCATAGAATGAAGTGATCTAAAATAGATCTTAAGTTATTCTAAATCATTCATTCTTCACCACATCTGGAAATTAGTAACCCATCACACACACTTCATACACCGCTCAGAACATTGTGCATTCCTGAGGTAGACATTCAAATGCATTTGATCTTCATGCTCACAAGCACATAGCTGATGTGGCACCATGATCTCATCCTTATCTCTTAACTAACTCATCATAGAATGCCATCGGTTGCATCGCATAGGCCAAATTGAAAACCCTAGAGTTAAATAGGGACTACCAACCGGTAGTCACACTTAGTGAACCAGGACATCGATCCACTCCATCCCGACTGACCATAACCACTTCCAATCTTCATACCAGTTCATACTAGTTCACCTATTGACATCAACGATTACATACATTGTCACCGCTTCATCATATGCCAATAATCTCCCCCTTTGGCATTGATGGCAATACTCAGTGTATCATTGCTCAATATCTGCACCATGCTTAATAACATATACCGGTTGACATATACCAGTTTAAAGATCACAAACACCACCATCTAGACTGGTTAGTGTGCATTCTTTCATATATATTCATCATCGGATATCTTCTCCCCCATACATCATCAAATATCTTCTCCCCCATGCATCATCGGATATATTCTCCCCCTTTGACAACAATGCCAAAGTGGAGGCACAAGCTTCCAAGCTCCACTATGCTACTCCCTGATACGGTTTTAAGCAGATCCAAAGCAAATATGAACTAACAATTATATGCAGATTTAAATACAAAAGATAAAGAATAAAAACATGACACAGATAACACAGAGATTTAATGTGGTTTACCTAGAATGGGTTACGTCCACCATACACAGTCGTCCAATCTTTCTTATTATCTAGCAAAAATAGTACATCAACCTTACAATGCCTTAAGCATCCCAGCCGCTTATAACATGTGTTTTAGGGCAACAAACAAAGTCAGCCTTTTTAGGGTTTTATTACAATGTCGGTTTTCATCAACGAAAAACGGCAAAAAAAAAATTTCTCGGGGGCTCCTACCCCTGAACCCCTACCTGACCCCGGACCCCGATGAGGATATGTGCTGAGTGTACAGTACTTTGTTGATCAATCACCACATTTTAACAATCTCCCACTTGGAGACTGATCAAGCTCCACACCGAACAATCTCGCACTTGGAGATCGATACTACACGACACCACTATACATGCAACATCCGCTAGATAAAACACTAGGACTCGACTAGTATAAATTCCACAATTATCAATCAAGAAGACCAATAGAAACTGATGAAGAAATCAACTTCTCCTCTGGAACTGCCTTCATGAACATATCGACAGGATTCTCACTTGTGTGAATCTTCTCAAGCCATAACTGACCCTCCTCCAAAACAGTCCAGATGAAGTGGTACCTGAGCTAAATGTGCTTTGTCCTTGAATGAAAAGCAGAGTTCTTTGCAAGATGAATGACACTCTAGCTATCAGTATACAATGGGCTATCCTCTTGTGTTTGACCCAATTCCTCCAGAAAACATTGCAACCAAATCATCTCCTTGTTGGCTTCTATAGCAGCAACATACTCAGCTTCAGTGGTTGAAAGTGCAACAACCTTTTGCAGCCTAGAAACCCAATTGACTGTAGTTCCCCCTCTAGTAAAAACATACCCTGTAGTACTCCTTCATGAATCAATATCACCTGCCAAATCAGAGTCAACAAATCCATTCAGAGCAGCATTAGATCCTTTGAAACATAATGCCTTCGTAGTAGTTCCTTTCAAATACTGAAGAATCCATTTCACAACATTCCAATGTTCCATACCCAGATTACTCATAAACCTGCTCACAACTCCCACTGCATGTGCAATATCTGGCCTTGTGCATAGCATTGCATACATTAGACTACCAACAACTGATGAATACAGGATGTTAGACATTTTATTAACCTCTTCCTATGCCTTTGGGCACATCTCCTTAGTCAATTTGAAATGACTAGACAAAGGTGTACTAACTGCTTTTGCATCCTGCATGTTAAATCTTTTGAACACCTTCTTTATATACTCACTTTGGGACAAATTCAAGGTTCTATTTTTCCTGTCCCATGTAATCCTCATACTGAGAATTTGCTTAGCTGCCCCCAAATCCTTCATAGCAAATGACCTGGCTAATTTTTGTTTAAGATCATTTATATGTTGCATGTTAGACCCAGCAACAAGCATGTCATCAACATAAAGCAACAGGATAATATAGCTGCCATTATCAAATCTCTTAAAATATACACAATGATCAGAATGACATCTATGATAACCATGTTCAGCCATGAAACTATCAAATTTTAAATACCATTGTCGGGGTGCTTGCTTTAGGCCATACAGACTTTTCTCCAACCTGCACACCAAGTTCTCCTTACCTTTGACCTCATATCCCTATGGTTGCAACATGTAAATTTCCTCCTCCAAATCTCCATGGAGAAAAGTTGTTTTGACATCTAATTGTTCAAGATGTAAATCATCTGCAACCACAAGACTAAGTACAGTTCTAATTGAAGTCATTTTTACAACTGGAGAAAATATTTCATCATAATCTATACCCTTTTTCTATGCAAAACCTTTTACCACAAGTCTAGCCTTATATCTTTTCTGACCTCCTTCCTCCTCCTTTAGCCGATAAACCCATTTGTTAGGCAAGGCTCTTTTTTCTGCAGGTAAAGGGACTAAGTCCCAAGTCTTATTTTTCATCAAGAAGTCCATCTCCTCTTTCATGCCTAGCTCCCACTATTGTTTGACATCTACCTGCATTGCTTCTTTGTATTCTTCTAGTTCACCAGAATCCATTAATAAAATAGAATACAAAGAAGGAGAAAATCTTTCAAGGGGGCTACTTGTCCTCATAGAACGTCTAACACTTACAAGATTTTGTGGGACAATCTGTTGTTGCTGAGCATCAGGTACTTGTGGCATTTCATTTTTAGGAATCTCATCCAACACCACATATTCTTGTTTGTCTTGTTCATGCTTCTTTTCCTGCATCTATTCTTTATACATAACCTTCTCATTGAATATAACATCTCTACTTCTAATTATTTTCTTATTTTCAAAATCCCATAACTGATAGCCATATTCATCTATCCCATATCCAATGAAGGTACATTTCTGAGATTTAGCATCAAGCCTGGTTCTGTTTTCTTTATCAACATGGACAAAAGTTTCGCAACCAAAAGTTTTTAGAAAAGAATAATTTACCTTTTTACCAGTCCATGCCTCCTCTGGAATACCACCATCCAATGGGGTTGAAGGTCCTCTATTTATCAAATAGACAACAGTATGTACAGCATCTGCCCAAAAATGTAAGGGCAATCCAACATGCAATCTCATGCTCCTCGCGCGTTCCATGATAGTCCTATTCATTCTCTCTGACACACCATTTTCCTATGGAGTTCCTAGAACTGTCTTCTGCTTTTGAATCCCATTTAAGGAGAAGTAATCTTCAAATGCTTTTCTGCAATACTCACCTCCATTATCCAATCTTAGACACTTCAACTTTTTTCTTGTCTCATTCTCAACCAAAGCTTTCCATTTCTTAAAAGTTTCAAAAACATCTGATTTTTGTTTTAGGAAATATACCCATGTTTTTCTGGTTGAGTCATCAATAAAAATAACATAATAACAAGAGCCACCAAGAGATGATACCTGAGCTGGTCCCCATACATCTAAATGTACAAGCTCTAACTTCTCACTCTTCTTCTCTTTCCCAACCTTGAGAAATATGACTCTTTTCTGTTTACCATAAACACAGTTTTCACAGAACTCTAAATCAATCTTCTTTAGTCCTAGTAATAGATTTTTGGAGTGAAGGGTTTTCATCCCTTTCTCACTCATGTTCCCAAGCCTATGGTGCCACATTATCGAATCTGTTCTTGCAACATTTATTGTTGTTGTCCCTGTAATAACTTTATCTGTAACAGTTAGGGTAGAGTAAGTGTTACCTGTACACAGATATAATGTGCCTACTTTCGCACCATTAGCTATTATTAATGATCCTTTAGTGACCTTCCACATACTGTCTAAGAGGGTAACTATGCAACCTTCACTACCTAGTTGCCCTGCAGAAATTAAATTTATTCTTAAATTAGGAACATGTCTTACCTCCAGCAGAAACCAATCATTTCCATTCTGCAACTTGATCTTTATCTTTCCTTTTCCAACAATTTGATAGGGCTCATCATCACCCAAATATACCTGTCCAAAATCACCTTGAACATAATCTAAAAAAATATTTTCTATGGGGTGTAGCATGAATGAAGCTCTAGAATCTATTACCCAGGAATCATTAACATTATCCAAACATAAGATTAAAGCATCTTGTAAAGTATTACTTGCAATATTAGCTTCCTTACTGTCATTTTCATTTGTGTCTCCTTCTTTGTTTTTCCGAGACCAACAGTCTTTCTTTAGATGACCAGGCTTTCTGCAGTACCAGCAATCTTTCTTTCCTCTAGATTAAGAACGTCCTTTCTTTGACTTCCCTCATGACTTCTCATTCCCAGAGCCTTTTCCTCTTTCCTTTGATCTTCCTCTGTTCTCCACATTCAAAACACTACCCGATGATGTTGGAGTCTCACCTGTGCTTTTCCTTCACATTTCTCGCTTAGGATGACACCAACAATATCATCAAATACCAAAGTATTTTTACCAAAAATAGAGTTACTTACAACCATAACCAAGCTATTCCAGCTTTTTGGCAAAGAACATAAAATCAAGAGAGCCCTAACCTCTTCTGCAAAAGTAATTTTTACCGAAGACAATTGACTAGTAATTGTATTAAATTCATTTAAGTGCTTCACTACAGATCCTCCCTCACTCATTTTCAAATTAAACAGATGCTTCATAAGAAATACCTTATTCGAAGCCGAGGGTTTCTCATACAACTTAGCCAATGTCGCCATCAAATCTACAGTCATTTTTGCTTCTGTTATATTGAATGCTACAGACGGTGCAAGGCACAATCGAATGGATCCTAGTGCCTTTCTATCTAAAATGTCCCACTCTTCATCTGACATTGTGGTCGCTTTCTTTGCCTTTCCTTCCAATGGCCCCACAAATCCTTTTGATACAGGTAATCCTCCATCTGCATTTTCCATAACTGATAATTCTGGCCGTTAAACTTTTCGACCTTGAATTTGGAATCCTCTATTGCTCCCACTCAAATCTGAAAGTCCTGCCAATTTACAGAAAACCTCACTCTGATACCAATTGCTAGGGTTTCAAGCAAATCTGAAGCAAATATGAACTAACAATTATATGCAAATTTAAATACAAAAGATAAAGAAATAAAATAGGACACAGATAACATAGAGATTTAATGTGGTTCACCTAGAATGGGTTACGTCCACCATACACAGCCATCCAATCTTTCTTATTATCCAGCAAAAATAGTACATCAACCTTACAATGCCTTAAGCATCCCAGCCGCTTATAACATGCATTTTAGGGCAACAAACAAAGTCATCTTTTTTAGGGTTTTATTACAATGTCGGTTTTCATCAACGAAAAACGGCAAAAAAAAAAATTTCTTGGGGGCTCCCGCCCCCGAACCCCTACCCGGGGCCCGACCCGGCCCTAGACCCCGATGAGGATACATGCTGAGTGTACAGTACTTTTTTGGTCAATCACCACATTTCAACACTCCCCCTGTAGAGTAGTATCCTTCAACACATCAATCGTGTAACATTTGTCACTATAGTACCTAACTAATGTGGAGCACACAAGTTTAGTTTACTTCATGAAGGGGTCGAACCCCTAATTCACCTCTCAAATAGGTAAATGTAGTCTTCGTTAAGGGCTTAGTGAATATGTTTGCTAGTTTCTCCTTACTGGAAACATGTTCTAATACAACCTCTTTATTCTAAACCTTTTCTCTTAAAAAATGATACTTGAGTTTAATGTGCTTTGCCCTAGCATGTAATACCGGATTTTTGGAAATATTGATTGCACTAGTATTATCACAGAAAATACTCACCAGTTTAGATATAGGCACTTTGAAGCCATTCAGTACATGCTTCACCCAGATTGCTTGAGTGCGGTTCATAAAAGCTACCATATACTCTGCTTCAGCTATAGACTGGGAAATACAACTCTGCTTCTTGCTCATCACTAACACTAGTCTTCCACCAAGTAAGAATGCTCCACTGATTGTGCTCTTCCGGTCGTCCACATTACTTGTCCAATCTGTATCGGTAAACACTTTGAGACTAAAGTCACCATTATATGGATACCACAATCCATAATCAACCGTCCTTTTCAGGTATCTAAGAATCCTCTTTACCATTACCAAGTGGGATTCTCTTGGACTCTTCTAAAAATGGGCTACTATGCCCACTGCATGAGCAATATCCAGTCTACTGTGCACCACATAGTGAAACTTATAGATCATCGACCGGTACTCCTTCTCATCCACCAATGCTGTATCATATTTCTTTGTCAGTTTGCAGCCGGTCACCGTTGGTGTTCCAACCGGTTTTCTCTCCTCCATGCCAAAGGTCTTCAATACCTCTTTGATATATTTGGACTGGGTAATGAAGATACCCTCCTTCATCTGCTGAATTTGTAGACCAATGAAGAACTTTATCTCTCCAATCAGAGACATCTCAAACTCTTTCTTCATTTCATCTACGAATGCATGGCTCATTTCATCATCTCCTCTCAAGATTATGTCATCTACAAACACTTCACAAATCAGAATCTAATCACCTTCAGATTTCAAGTAGATGTTATTGTCCTCACTCATTCTCTAAAATCCTATCTTCACAAGATGAGAGTGTAACCATTCATACCATGCCCTTGGTGCTTGTTTCAATCTATACATTGCCTTGTGTAATCTACACACCATGTTACTATCTTCTGACAAAGCAAATCCATCTGGTGCTCAATATACACTTCTTCTTCTAGGATTCCATTCAGGAATGTAGACTTCACTTCCATCTAGTATACCTTAAATCCCTTGAATTCTACAAATGTAAGTAGCATTCGGATACCTTCTAGACTAGCCATAGGGGCAAAGGTTTCTCCATAATCTTCTCCCTCTTCCTGAGCATATCCCTTGCATACAAGTCTTGCCTTGTTCCTTACCACAATGCCTTCTTCATTCAACTTATTCTTGAAGACCCATTTGGTACCTATTACATTCTTGTGTTCCGGTTTGGGTACCAAGGACCATGTTGCATTCTTTTCGATCTGGTCCAGCTCCTCTTCCATTTTCTTTATCCAGTCTTCATTGATAAGTGTCTCTCTAGTGGTCTTAGGCTCAAATTCTAAAATCATGCAAGATTTTTCTTTCACCTTTCTCCTTGTGAGTATCCCTGCATCTTTATCTCCTATGATCTGCTTCGGATCATGATTTAGTTTCACATACCTAGGAATGACCCTAGTTGGTTCTGCTTGCTTTTCCTCTTCTTCTCCCACTTCATCTTCTTCTTCACCTGTTGCAGCTTCTACTGATATAGGAACACTGAGGTCTTTCTGGTGTTTGCAACTTGTTTCCTTCTTAACCGATTCCCAGAAGGCTACACTCAGTTCATCTTCTACTTGCTTGCTATAGGTTTCCTTAGGCTCCTCAAGGGATTCATCAACCCTGACATTGATACTCTCAACATTTTTCTGAGTCCTGTTGTTGTAGCATTTGAGAGATTTTATTTTAGTGGAATATCCCAGAAATATTCCTTCATCACATTTAACACCAAACTTACTCAGATGCTCACCTCTCCTAATATAGCACTTACTGCCAAACACTTTGAAATAACTCACATTAGGAGTTCTCTCGTTCTATTACTCATAGGGGGTTTTATCTTTGACTTTCTTGATGAGTATTTAGTTCATGGTATAGACTACAGTGCTCACCACTTCTCTCCAAAAAGTGTGAGCAACCTTTCCTTGGATCAACATAGTTCTGGCTGCTTCAACTACGGTCCTGTTATTCCTTTCTGCAATGCCATTCTGTTGTGGTGTCCTTGGGGTCGATAGATGCCTCTTGATGTTGTTCTCTTCACAGTACTTGTTGAATTCATCAAAAGTGAATTCACCTCCCTGATCAGTTCTTAGGCATTTTATTCTTCTACCACTCTCCTTTTCCACCAATGCTCTGAAGGCTTTGAACTTTCCAAACACCTCAAACTTGTCTTTCAAGAATGTGACCCACATCATTCTTGAGCAGTCATCAATAAGAATCATGAAATAATGATCACCCTAAATATTTTTAGTTTTCATCAGACTACACAGATCGGTGTGTACAAGATCAAGTAAGTTCTCTGCTGAAAAAGACTTACCTTTGAATGTTGAGGAAGACATCTTTCCAAGTTGACATTCTTTGCGTAAAGCATTCTCCGGTTTGTCCAGCAAAGGCAATCCTCTTACTACCTTGATCTTACAAGCCTTTACAATATTAACAAAATTCATATGACAAAGTATCCTATGCCATATCCAACTATCATCAAACTTCGCCATCAGGCATTGACTAATCTTGGCATTTAACTAAAACAAGTTTCCTCTGGTCTGCTTACCGGTGGCAATAAGTTCACCACTCTTTCCAATTATTCTGCACACTCCACCTTTGAACTCCGAAATGAGTCCTTTGTAGTTTAGCTGAGCAACACTCAACAACTTATGCTTAAGGCCTTCCACCCAATAGACATCATCCGCACTGCTTTTTCCATTTAGTGAGATGGATCTTTTTCCTTTCACCATGCAAGGTGCATCGTTGCTAAACTGGAGAACACCTCCATCATATTCATCCAGAGACAAAAACTTTATATGGTCACCAGTCATGTGGTGAGAACACCCACTATCAATGATCCACTCGTTAGAGTTGTCAATGCGAAAGACAAGGGCTTTCTGATCATACACCTCTTCCTTTATAGCTACAAACACTATGTCCTCATTCTCTTCATCCTCAAATTCTTCATCGGTAAAACCTTCATCCACTGCAACAAGACAATTTCTCCTACCTCCTCCTTTATACTTTCTAAACCTTTCTAGTTTATCCTTATTGTCATTGTTAGGTTAGTTAACAACTATATGTCCTATCTTATTGCAGGAAAAACATTTTAGAGGAAGCTTACCTCTATATTTTTCGGTGCCTTTTGGAAGTCTCTTGGCAAGAAGAGCTTCAAACTCCATTTGAATCTCCTCATCATCCATGTCTCTATTTGGCCTAGATTCATAACTGGTGCTGACTTCTTTTCCTTTTCTGGTTGGTGCGGAGGAAACAAATGCTCTAAAGGTTGACTCTATCTTCTAAACACTATCGTCATAGCTATTCAATTCATATGCAGTCAACTTTGCAATGATAGAGTCTAGAGATACCTTTGTCTTGTCGATATATCTTAACTCCTAAATAGTGGCAACCATGATTGCATAGACTGGTAACAATGATCTCAGAACTTTACTGACAACGGTGGCATCATCAATTGTTCCACCAGTGCTCTTGATATCTCCAACCACAGTCTTGATCCTTGTGCTATATTGTTGAATGGTCTCATCTTCAACCATCCTCATGTCTTCAAATTTTCCTCTAAGGCTTTCTTCCTTAGCCTATTTGACATGCTCATCACCACCATACATCCTTAGGAGTGTCCTTATCTTGTACATCAATGAACTCAATATCAGTCAGGTTGCTAATAAGGGCTTCCATAACTTGCCCATTTTCTTGAATCTCTATTTTTTGATCATCGATTAGAGTGCCAGTGGGGATTACATAGGAATTCTCAACATAGATCTAGTGTTGAGCACCCAAACTCTTGATATAAATCTTCATTCTATCCTTCCATATTTTGAAATTATCCCTATTGAACTTAGGACCTTCCCTCTTCACCATTAAAGTAGGATCTTTTGCCTCAAGTGGTTAAGCTTATATCATCGAGGACTTGGAGTTGCTTTGATACCAATTGATGAATAATGATGAACAAATGATACACTAACTGGTACTGAGAGGGGGGGGGGGTGAATCAGTACAAACCAAAACTTTCTCAACACTTTATTATATTAAAACAATGCTGACCAGTTGTCTTCACCACTGAACTTAACCATGGGTATAACGGTTAAACACAGATACATTAGACAACATTTGATAGACCTTAAATCTCAATGATTACTTCCTAATATAATCAAGAATGATTTGTATCAACAATACCACAATCATTTAGCACTGCATGCATAACTTACTTAATCAACAACTACTCAATCATCACATGGAAACTCACAACCCATAACACAGATTTTTCATGTTGAAACCCAAATGGAAAAAACCACAGTGGGGATGAATACCCACAAGCTTGTTTTGAACTCTTTTGAAGTCCACTCTATTAGGAGCCTAGTCCAGTTAAAAAATTTACAATAAGGTTCTTTTAGGAACCGATCCTGTTAGAGATCACCCAATTAAGGGATGGCTATAAACCCTGTTAAAGGTTGAAACCCTGTTAAGGGTTACCTTGCTAGAGGATTTAAAGAACTTAATGAACTTGAGTCACCTGGTTAGAGGAATTACAACAAGCCTATTAAAGCTACCTGGTCAAGGGATTTTCCTTCTATTGAAATGGTTAGAAGTCAACAGGTAAAGCTTTGGTCTGATAACAACACTACTTGCTAAGGCTGATCCTTTTTAGCTCCTCTCCTCTATAATCACACTCTGCAGATTCCACACTCTGGTTTGGCAAGTATCTCAACATGCGGACACAAACACATAATTTTCCAACCCAAATAATAACAAACATCATCGACCTTATAGAGAAAAATTAGGTTGGTAGCATAGACAATAAACCCTAAACATTTTAGGTTTACAATTACAAGCGGTCCAATCCTAGCCATCATATCCATTGCATAGAATGAAGCCATCTAAAACAGATCTTAAGTCATTTTGCATCGTCCATTCTTCACCCCATCTCGAAATCAGTAACCCATCACACACACTTCATACACTGCTCAGAACATCGCATATTCTCGAGGTAGAAATTCAAATGCATTCGATCTTCATGCTCACAAGCACATAGTTGACGTTGCACCACGATCTCATCCTTATCTCTTGACTAACTCATCACAGAATGTCATCGGTTGCACCGCATAGGCCAAACCAGAAACCCTAGAGCTGAACATAACCGCTCCACTCCATCCCAGTTGACCATAACCACTTCCAATATTCATACCAGTTCATACCAGTTCACCTATTGACATCAATGACAACATACATTGTCACCACTTCATCATATGCCAATAGTAATATCTATGAGATCTTAGGTTTTGTGATGTGTTATTGACCTATTATTTTGCTTATAAGGTTGATGAGTTGTTTTGTAGTGTTGTTGACAATTTTGGTTAAGTGTCATTGTGATTGATTTTTGAACCAAAAGGAGTATCTACAGATTGTTTGAAGGCAAATAGGAGCATAAAAAGGATCTAATAAGAATAATAGTGCTATTACTAGATCAACAAAACCCTATTGTTCTCTAACAATTACAACAGTTAAATTCCTTAACCGGGTAATCTTTAACAAGCTTGGTGTCTAATAAATCCTCTAACTAGGTGATCCATTAGCTTGGATTTCAAATCCTCTATAGAGGTTACTCCTAACAGGGTATTGCCTTTAACGGGCTATTGTAGTTTATCCCTTAACCGAGTGGTCCTTAACTGGATCTGTTCCTAACAAGACCTTTTTTGTAAAGCTTCTAATAGGGCGAACTTCAGAAGAGTTTAGAATAATTGTGAGTATCCATCCCCACCGTGGTTTTTCCCATTTGGGTTTCCACGTCAAAAATCATTGTGTCAAGTGGTTAATGGTTTTTGTGGTTATGTTTTGATATGATTAATTTATTTAACTATTAAAACCACTTAGATATGTTAAGATGACCAGAAGTGATCTGAAAAGTGATTTTACTATTGTTAGTAAAATGTTTTGATGTTTTGGTTAAATGGTTTGAGAGTTTCAGATATGTTACATTGTTATTTTGTTATGCTAGTCAACAAGTAAACTTGACAGTGCAATTGCAGTTTATATTTTAGTGTTTGAACCGGTTAGTTCAGTGATTGATTTATGAGTTGGGTTTGAGTTTGGTGAAAGTTTAGTCTGTTTTCTATCTACTGATTCAACCCCCCCTCTCAGTAGTTATTTGGATCCTTATTGATTCATCATATCATCATGTTGAAGAGAAAGATGAATGGGTTATTGACAGTGGATGCTCTCATCATATGACAGGTGATAAGAGTAAGTTTGTAAATATGGAAAAGTATGATGGTGGTGTAGTAAGGTTTGGAGATGACAAAGTTGGTATAATCCATGTTAAAGGTTCTATTTTTCTTGATGGTAAGCATAATACTGATGATATTTTGTATGTTGAAGGTCTAAACCATAATCTTTTGAGTACTGGACAAATGGTTGATAAGGGTTATGATTTGCAATTCAAGAATGGAAAATGTAAGATCTTGAGTAGCTCTAGAATTGAGATTGCATTTGGTACAAAGACTAAAGGTAATATCTTTTACTTAAATGTTGGTTGCAAAAGTTGTTTGATTGCTCAGAATGATGAAAGTTTATTATGACATAAAAGGATGTGTCATGTGAATTTGACTGCATGGTTAAGATAGCTTCTACTCAAGCAGTGAGAGATTTGTCTATGATTGTTAATCCTTCTAATTCGGTATGTAAGGAATGTCAGTTAGGGAAGCAAACAAGAGTTTCTTTCAAAATAAAATAGTATACTTCTAATGGAATATTGGATCTTGTGCATACTGATTTGTGTGGTCCTTCGAGGGTGAGAAGCTTGCAGGGTGATGGGTATTTCATGTTGTTGATTGATGACTATTCAAGGATGATGTGGGTTACTTTCTTAAGGGAGTTGTCTGAAGCATTGGAGAAGTTCAATATTTTCTAAGCTATGGTTGAGATAGAGACTGGTCTGAAGTTGAAGTGTCTAAGATCTGATAGAGGTGTTGAATTTACTTACAGTGAGTTCAATTCTTTTTGTGAAGAGCATGGGGTGAAGATAAAATTATATACTCCGCATACCCCTCAGTAGAATGGTGTTGTGGAAAGGAAGAATAAGACAGTTCAGGAAGTTTGTAGAACCATGATGATTCAAGGAAATATTCTGCATATCTATTGAAGAGAAGTTATGAGTACTATAGTGTATACCTTTAACCGAGTTCATATCAAAGGTGATACCGGTAAGACTCCTTATGAGTTATTGTTTGGTCATGCTCCTATAGTTAGATATTTTAGAATTTTGGCAAGTAAATGCTATGTAAAAAGAGAAAAACATCAATTACGAGCTCAACGATCAATGCAAACCACCAAAACAAAAGGTGCATGATCAAGAAACATCCACAAGTGTCATGAATTACCACAACAACATTCACACCAACAAAAATTACTAGAATCATCAACATCACCGTACCAAACCTCCAAAATACTAATTGCAATGATTGTCAACCTTGAAAAATCACTTGCGGAGCTCTAAACCATGAACCACTTAAATAGAGGATACACACCAACATCCCAAACATATCTCCAGATCCATAGATAAAGATATTACAATGCGCAACAATGCAGATCAAAATACTGACACTCTGTAACCACTAAACAACTAAAAAACTAGCCACGACTCAGATATCCATAACTCAATCAAATCTTGATGCAGACCTCTGAAAATTGTGTTGAATCAACTATATACAATCCTCTACAAACCCTTTAATTCATAAACTCTAATCATCATCATTTTTACTACTTTAAACAAATTAACTCGGTGAACTTTACTGCATCACTGTCACAGATAGAGAAGTATGTTGACATCAATGACAACACATCTCTCAAATATCTCTCAAACACATATTTGCAACATGATTCCAACAATATCCAACATGTTAGTGGCTCTGTACTGTTGGCATTAGATTATCATTGATGTCAATGGTCAAGAAGATGGAGTGGACAGAGTTACAGGGATGATAAATGCAAAAGAGAACAATTGTGGCTTGACTCAAAAAAGTGTTGTTGCAGCATAATATAATAGGGATTCTCAAATAAAATATAAAACAAATCATTATTAAACAATAAATAAATTAATAAAATCAATAAATCAACTCATTTAATAAATTATCAATTAAATATAACAAAGCAACAATAAATAAATCATTCAACATTAAATCAACATAAATTAATAATAAATAAATCATTAAATAAATATTAAATAAACCATTAAACAATATATCAAAATAAATCAATTAAATTAATCTCAATTGATTAAATATAATTCTTATAATAAATAATTATCCATTAGTAGAATAATCAAATAAATAAACAATAATCATACTGTAGTCACATAAATCTGTCCACTTAATTAAATGAATATTTATTATTTATTTGATTATTTAACCCTCAATAATTAGTTAATTAAATCAATAATTAATTAATTCATTCTCAACCCCTTCTCCTATTAATTAAATAAATTATTCAATTTATTTAAATTAATTCATTAAGCTGCACTCTAAATCAATTAAATGAATAAAAGATATCTATTTAATTTAACCCCCTTTCCTCTTTTAAATAAAATAATAAAACATTTATTTAAATCCCTAAAGCTAACCCCCCCCCCCCCCTCCCCCCACTTGCATTCTCTTACAAATGCAAGCTGCAACCACAATTGAAATAAATTAATTTTATTTTAATTAAAATCCTATTTTCCCTCACCCACCAAACCCACTTGCAATTCTAAATCCCCTTCTAGACTCTTCTAACCAATTTCTAAATTCCTCTAACCATTCCCAATTAGCCTAATCCATTTCCTAAATATTGTCACATTCCTAAGCAACTTGAAGTCACTTCTCAAAGCCTCCAAAGTCTTTGAAAAGCATTCGATGCTTTATGTCTCCAAAAAGTTAACCCCTAAAGTCTTCCAAACCATTAAAGGTTCTTACATGACCGTTTATGGCTCTTACATAACCATTTATGGTTAATTCCACTTGCCCACATGGTTAGAGGCTTTTCCTCTAACTCAACCTCCATTTAACTCATGGGTGTCTTCAAGCATTCATTGCTTTGACCATGGTTATCCCCACTAACTCTTGTACAAGAGTTTGTCCATTGGATAAAAGCATTATTCATTGGATAAAGGCTTTATCCATTCAACTCAATCCTAACCTTACCTCCCAAGTTAACCTTCAAGTCATGTCAAGCATGTAATGCTTCTTCCCTCTCCTCTCAATCTATCTCATGATGACATTTGTCATCCTGGGATTGGGTTGAAAGCCCTCACATGGATCATAAACCTTTCAATCCTAACCCTTGTTGAGATTACTCAATCTCAACCATCCATTGCTTCATTTTACCTATAAATAGAGCTCTCCTTTCTCATTTTCAAGAATCTCAGAACATCTAGCCATAATCCAGAAATCTTGTATGCATCTAAGTTATAGTGAATTTGAGAGATCATTTTAGAGTAAAATCATAATCCACATTGTCTTTTGGTTAAAATTGATAATAGCTTAATTAAGTCATGTTTTCCCATTCTTAGCTTACATTTGCATATTTTCATAATCATCTTCAATCTTGAATCTCTATCAGACTTCCATAGTAGTGCAAAGCTAAGAGCTACACTCATGTGGAACTTGGAGAGGAGAGGAACAAGGGAGGGGTAGCTATGAGCATCTTGGTTAACATTTGGAGGAGTGTAGTTTATCTCTTTCATATTTGCATGCTTTGCATTTCATATTTAATATCTCTCTTGATATGCTTGCTTAGGATAGTCTTTTGTTGCTAACACTAACGTTTGAACTTGCTTCTTGTGTTGTTGTGTTTCCATCACCATTCTAATCCTTTTTGCAGTGCATCACATACTATAGGATAAATTAATCCAAACCTTAAGTAATAACAATATTCCTTAAATTAAATTAAATAGAAAACATACACTCATATACTCAAGAAACTCGACAAGGGAAACATCAACACAAAACTCTACCACTGACTTGAATTGTGGCACAAATTGATAGGTGAACAACTAAGCCTAGAGTGAATGAAAAAAACCCATGCCATCTCCATCAACTTGTCATTGGGATAGGACAAACGTAGACCTATGAAGCCAGGTGGAGTCAATGTCTAGTACCTGCAATCCTACCACACTGTGATACACATACATCATATATCCATCATAATAAATAGGCAAGTGAAAAGAGAATCACAACACCTTATCATGCTCACAATGAGTGATAAGGCATCGTCCCTTTCGTAAAGACAGTCACACATTAATCACATCATATGAAACCTTAATTATCAAATAGGGGTTAGAACCATCATAACATCATAACTCATGTGATCCACATAGAAATGTCAAATGCGTATAATCCATCAATATAAATCCACCCATCAAATAATGTAGAATGTATCATCCATCATATGAATCATCAAATAATACATGCCCATATAAGCATCTAACAATATCACTATCATAGAAATAAAGTCATGAGTAGCATAAAAACATCATCCATATGTCCAAATAGGTCTATTTAAGCATGAACCAAAATGTGAGTCTAGGAGGGACACTACATCCTCCCTCCCTTTACCTAGGCTTACTCCTGGAAACCTGAGAACAAATAGGGGTGTATCTCTCTCATCTGTGCAACATCCTCCCATGTCGCTTATGTATCATCACTCGGGTCTCACTGGACCCTTACCAGCTCTATGTTCTAACCCCTAAGGGTCAGCTCTCAATGCTGAATAATGCACACAAGCTCCAAAGAAAGTTACTCATCCTCGACTTGCAATGAATGCCAATCCACCACATGTGATATATCAGGATGATAGGATCTTAATACAGACACATGAAACACATCATGGATATGGGACAAGCTAGACAGCAAGGCAAGGCGATACACTATAGGACCAATTTTCTCCAATATATCAAAAGATTCTACAAACCAAGGTGCCAACTTATATCCTTTTCCATAATGGATAGGACTCTTTAGTAGACACACTCTCAAAAACACCTTATCTCGAATCAAAAATTGCCTATCCACATGGTGAGCATCTACATATTTCTTTTTTCAATCTTGTGCTACTGACAAATTTTCTCTAATACGTTGCACATGCTGCTCCATATCCTGTAGCATCTCTAAGCCAAGAAGTACTTTGTCCTCCAATTTGTCCCAGCTCAAGGGTGTACGACACGGTCGACCATATAATTCCTGGAAAGGAGACATGCAAATCAAACTATGATAAGTATTATTATAGGAAAACTCCACCAAATGAATGTAATCCTCCCATTTGGATTGCTAATCCATGACATACATCTGCAACATGTCCTCCAACACCTGATTCACCCTCTTTGTCTAGCCATCTGTCTTGGGATGATATGCTGAACTAAAGTTCATTTACACTCCAAAATTGTGTTGAAGGGAAGTCCATAATGCAGAAGTAAACATTGGATCATGATCTGACATGATCCATTGGGGAATACCATGAAACCTCACAATCTGCTCCATGAAAATGCAAGCCACCATCGTTGTTGTATAAGAAGATATGATATGTAAGAAATGTTCCCACTTGGTCAACTGATCAACGGTGACCATAATAGCATTGTGACGACGTGAAGACATGGGCAAACCAGCGATAAAATCTATAGATATAATATCCCATTTCCACTTCGGGACTATTTTTATCTACAACAACCCTACTGGATGTTGATGCTCTACCTTCACCCACTGAAACTCTAAGCCACATGACACATAATAAGCTATGTCTCTCCTCATGCCTGCCCAATGATATAGTTGTCGCAAGTTTGTGTGCATCTTCTTGACACCTTGATGTGTTGAGTAAGGTGCACGATGGTCCTTCGATAAGATTAAATCTCGTAAATCATCTAAAGGTGGAACATATATGCATCCCAAATGTCGAAGAAGACCATCATCCTCCAAAGAATAACCTATGTATCTACCATCCAAATCTCTCCCTGATGTTATCTAAGCTCTAACCTCATGATACCAACTATCTAAAGGAAGGGCACTAAGTATCCTGCTCCTCAAGTCAGCACTGAGAGACACCACTGCAACCGCATGCCTCCTACGAGTCAAGGAATCCACAACCACATTCTCCTTACCCTAGATGTATCTCACCTCAAAGTCGTACTCACACAGAAACTCCATCCAACACAGCTACCTAGTATTCAGGTTCAATTGCATGAAAATATACTATAAACTACGGTGATCACTATGCATCGCGAACCAATGCCCAAGAAGAAAATGCCTCCAATGGACCAGAGCATGAACCACAACTGCTAGCTCTAAATAATGGGTAAGGTATTTTAACTCATGATCTTTAAGCTTACATGAGTCCTATTCTATCACCCTGCCATCCTCCATAAGAATGTTGGCAACAACAATGAAGGAAAACTTAGAGGGGGCATGAATCAGTTTTCACTGGATTAAACAATTTAATTAAAATCTCAGATCTAATCAATAACAATAAGAGCAGAAATGAACACAATAATAGCAACACACATAACACCAATATTTTGACATGGAAAATATGGCTAAGGGAAAAACAACAGTGCGAACCTACCCACTATAAAATGATACTCTGTAGTAGTATGTGTAAATATTACAATGGGGAATGCATATGCATTCAGACACACTGCCTAGAGCTCACTGCTCAATATATGATAACCTGGAAGGCTCCAACCCTCAGGGAAGGTTCACTACCTTACAATAATATTCGAACTGCAATCCGATGTAGATGAACTGAAAGAATGTCATCTCCAAATGCCTGATAACAGTTCCAGTTAAGAACATTTGTCTCCTCTGCAACACTTCACATTGAAAGATGAATTCCCCTTATTCATACATACACCACTCTCTAATAACACAAACACAACCTCTATATCTTAATTACATGAATATAACACCTATTTATACAAATCATCAACCTTGACTACAAGGTCAACTAACCCCTTAACACCTAAATACAAAATCACATCACATGATACATTAATCAACCACCAGACAAATACAATGCCATAGACGATATAGCATGGACCCAAGTCAAATCCTCGAAAATGCAACACCACCAAAAATCTCAGCAAGATCAACCACAACACACTACACCATTGAAAAATACCACATAACATGAAAGACATCACCAGACCCATAAGATCTTAAATAATGTGCATAATGATCAATGCGGACCACCAAAAGAAATAAGAAATGATTAGGAAACACCAACAAGCACGTTAGAACCATCTGCAATAACTGTACCAACACCACTTAATAAAATCTCCATCAATCATTACATTGATACTCATGAACATCTAACATCAGCAACTGGGACTAGAAAGATAACTTGTGGATCACCAAATCATGAACCATCTAAATTGAAGATACACAAGAAAATTCCAAGCACTCTCCCAAATCCGCAACCAAAGATTCAATCATATCAGAGCACAATGGATCAAATACCAACTTAAATGTTGACATCAATGACTACAACATATCCTAGTTGTAGCAATATACAACAATTTCCCCATTTGGCATTGATGGCAACATATGAATGTGAAAAACAATCAATACAAAGGAATAAATCAATACCAGCAATTTCCAACAAACTTCCCCTAAGATCATGTACACATAGTTTCAAAGATAAAGTAATTTTTCACATAACTCCCCCTTTAATAGAAATGCCAAAGACAAAATACAAATCATTATTCTCTCCTGCTTTACCAAATAAACTCTCCCACAAACTAATATTACAAGCATGATAAGGTGTTGTGATTCTCTTTTCACTTCCTTGTTTATTATGATGGATATATGTTATATATGTATCACATTCTAGTTGCAGGATTGGAGGTACCACACATCAACTCCACTTAGCTTCACATGTCTGAGTGTGTCCTATCCCAATGGAAAGTTGTTGGAGATGGCATCGGTTTCTTTCACTCACTCTAGGCTTAGTTGTTCACCTTGTCAGTTTGTGCCACAAGGCAAGTCAGTGGTAAATTTTTGCGTTTATGTTTCTCTTGTTGAGTTGCTTGAGTATGCGAGTGTATGTTTTCTATTTAATTTAATTTACAGAATAATGTTATTAATTAAGGTTTGGATTAATTTATCCTATATTATGATTATTGTTTATTTATTTTATTATTCTATTTATGGATAATTATTTAATGTGAGAATTATATTTAATCAATTGAGATTAATTTAATTAATTTAATTGATTTATAATTGATTTATTGTTTAATGGTTTATTTAGTATTTATTTACTGATTTATTTATTATTGATTTTATTAATTAATTTATTGTTTAATAATGATTTGATTTTATATTTTATTTGAGAATCCCTATTATATGGCTTTATAGTCCAAATGTTATTGTAAGGTAGTGAACCTTCACTGAGGGTTGTAGTATTATGGATTATCATATCTTGAGTAGTGAGCTCTAGGCAGTGTGCCTAAATGCATGTGCATTCCCCATTGTAATATTTACACATACTACTGTAGAGTATCATCTTATTGTGGGTAGGTTCCCACTGTTGTTTCTCCCTTAACCAGGTTTTCCACGTCAAAATCTTGGTGTTGTGTGTGTTGTTGTTATCGTGTTTATCTTTGTTCTTGATGTAGTTGATCAAATCTGAAATTGTGCTTGATTTGTTTAAACCGGTGAAAACTGATTCACCCCCCCCCCCCCCCCTAGTTTTCCTCCATTGTTGTTGCCAACAAAAGGTAGAGTTCCAAAAATCAAAAAATATGAATTACACATGCACACACAGTCCTTATACACTCACAAGAATTTGAAGATATCAACATAATAATTTTTCAATGAGTCCAAGTGACTATCCCAGCCTTTCTGCAATATGGTTATGAACCCACTAAGAAAATAAGCTTGTTCCTCAGCTGTCTTTACATCATTTGGATCACCATTGGCTAGAGCATCTTGAGAATCTTTGAAGGCACTCTGCATAGTGTCCAGCTTAGAAGTAATAAGACTCCTAACTTCTCTAACTCTCCCAATTATTTTCTCCCACTCGTGATTTAGGCTTCTAATTTTCTCAAGTAGAGATATTACATGATTTTCATGACTACTCAATGATGTTGTCAGGGATTCTATTGACTAAGATATGCGTTCAAGCTCATTTTCATGCACCTTAGACTTCTACTCGATATTTGAAGTGAACTTGTTCAAGGATAGACATGATTTGTACAAGTTTCCACCCTCAAACAATGCATCTTGCATGCTCTTCACACATTCTCCTAATGTGGCTTTATCTTTGGCAATCATCCTTTTCAGGTTTTAAAGCCTTTTTGCATTAAATTTATTTAGGACTTTTCCCTCAACTGACCTTTCAAAAGACTCAAAATGTTTGTCTACAAAATTAATCAAACTCTTTAATTGTATCAATTTTTTAAAAACATTGGTTTCCATGTTTAGCAACATACTATCCTTAGTATGACACTTCAAAAGATCTTTGTTGGCTTTGCCTTGTGCAAGCGATGCAAGTTAAATCTTTTGAATTAGGGACAAAGAAGCTAGGTTGATTGGACCTTGAATGAATTCGGGATCATCAATGACTTTATTTCCTTTTACTTCCTCTACAATATCTTTTTCTTCAGTCTTGATTTAAACCTTGACCTCCACTTTTTCTTTTTCCTCATTCTTCTCAAGAATCGGAGGGTTAACTACAATAGTTAGGGGATTCTCAAACTTGTCCTTTCCTTCCTTAGTTTCCCTTATGTCCTCTTCTCCAACTTCTTCTTGCACACTGCCCTCTGCATTATCTGAAGTGTCATCTATTGTCTACTTGGCTTCTGAATTGATTTGAGATGTCATGTTCTATTCTTCTGGATGAAGTTCTTCTTGCACTTTATCCTTATTTACCTCATACCGATTGTCTAACAAACCTTTTGTCAAAATATTTTGAGTCTCCTTGACAACTTCATCTATCTTCCCTAACATGATTTTGTTTACCCTATGTTTACTCCTGAATTCATTCTTTGTTAGTTTAAGCAATCTATCTATCTCTTATGTAGTGATGATCGAACATAAGTTGACCAACACATGTTCCTTCAGTCTCTCATCTTCCTTACTAGTTGTTTTTCTTATTTGCATCCAAAATGTCATAAAAGCTCTTGGGTATGACTGATATTAGTACAAACAATATCTTACTATATACATTTAGGTATTCTACAGTAGCCTCTTCTAGAGTTCTCTTATAGGATTCATAAAAATTGTCATACCACTCAAATAGTGGTTTCAAGTTACCATTCTTAAAAACTTCATTAACAATATATTCTAGTGTTATAAGAGGAACAATAGTAAATTTTCCTTGTTTCAAAGCTTCATAAAACTCAGATGCCTTAGATTTATAATGAGATCTTGCTCTATTGATAGGATTCTCCTTTGAGATCTTGGTGACTTTAGGAGTTCGAGACTTCACTTCCATCACGTCTTCATCAGATTCACTCTCCTCTTCATCCATAGTTACAAATATAACTATATTCCTCTTCTTCTCATCATTGGATGGCTTGATTGAAGATTTAGGTTTGTTTCTAGATATTGTTGTATTGGAGGAGGGAGTTGTGCTTCTGATTTGCCTTAATTTAGGCTTAGACACTTCCGGTTTTTCTTCATTCTTCACAGATTTCTCCTCAGAGAGAGTATTTTCTTCTCTAGCTTTCCAAATAGCTTCCTTTGTTCTTTACATACTTTCTACAAAAGCCTCTACTTCTTTGAACCTCTTTCTGAATCACCAGTTTATAAAAACTATTGATGAGACTTTAAACTTTTCTCCTTGTATGTTCTGAATCTTTCCTCATTGGGGTCCATCGGTTTTCTCAACACATGTTGTGCATATAGTTCCAAAATTTGTTCTTTGATCTCATATCCCATAGGCATGATCCATACGGTTCAGAACTCTACAACTTCCATCAAACACTGATCAGTATCTACCATGAAACAAATGGTATATTGATACTTATCTACAATAGACTTAGGTATACTTTCCCTATCATGCATTTCCTTCTGGAAGTTATTGAAATAACCCCATAGATTCTTGCTTCAGACTTTGGAGTCACCAGAATTGTATAGGTGTTCCTAAATTTGAACACATATAGGTCTATCAAATGCCCATTCTATTGGAACAACACCCTGAACCTTTTTCATAAAGTAGAAAAATAGACATAGAAACAGTGTTTGAAATTTGAAGGGATGATTCTTATTTTCTTTGATCCTCTTGATATTCTTGACAATCTCAGTCCAAAGCAATTCACAAAGATCATATTTCTTGTTTTCTCTCATCATCTCATATGTAGTATAAATGGTAGTACCGAAATCAAAAAATTCTCTACTAGAAAAATAAATTTTGTACCCAATGACCATTGATGCAAACCTAATATAATGTTCCATAATATCGTTGATTGTCATCACTAGTTTGCCAGTTCAGAGACTTCCACACTAGGTGCAGAAACATGTTCATTCTGTGACTCTTCGTCTGATTTCTTTTTCCAAGTTTTATTCATTTCCATTTGAACGCTTTCAACATGAATCTTCCTTCTAGAGTGATCAGTATATCACTCGATAGGTTCTTTCTCAGTCTGCAAGTTCTGGCAGTGTGTCCCTGTTTGTTGCAATGATAGCATACCATTCTAGGTGTTCTCCATGGTCCATTGTTCATATTTTCATTCTTCCTTCTGCATGTTGCAACAATGTGACCGCTACCATGATAGATCAAACAAGTTTCTCTCCAACTAGTAGTCGCTTGATAACCCCCTTACTGATGGTCCTAGGTATTGTACCCGTTGGGATTCCGGTTCACAGGAAGTTCCAGAATAACTCCTTGAGTCCTTGGAGGATATCTCCTAGTGTTGTGCAAAATTGACTTGCATTCAAATGCTCTATGCCCAAACTTGTTGCATGCATAACAGTTTCCATTGAATCTATTGGATCTAGGCATATTATTTTGAAAATAAGGAAAATTGTTGTAGGCCTTGCTTCTACACACATTAGCAGTATGTCCTTCTTTGAGACAATTAAAGCAAACAGGTTTAAATTTTTGCTTACCTTTATCCTTGGATGTCGGTTGCTTCTTTCATGCTTCAGCTTTTGTTCCAGAGGTCCCACCTTCATCATACCCAGAGAAACCAAGTCCAGTGGTATTCTTTACTGGCTTTGCTGATTCTAGCTTTTGCTCTAGCTTAGCAGTACTCTGATTGAATTTGGCAAGTATCTCCTTTGACTCGGTAAGTTCCTTGGAAATAGCAGCATTGGATTCCATTGAGGCTGCATTCTCAGAAATATCCATGTTTAGTTCACCTTACATTTCTTCTTTTTCCACTTTACTCCCTTGGAGATGAGCAGTAAGGGTACTGATTTCCTGCTTCAGCTTGGAGATCTCATGATCTTTGTCTTTTACCAGATCTTCAGCTTTCCTTCTATTCTCAAGCTCTTGACACATTCTGATAGTCAGTCCTTCCAAGTCTTTTCTCAGATTGGCTTTAGATTCATTCATTTTTTTAACTTCTTCAACTAGAGCATCCATGTCAGCTTCATCAGAAGAGCTATTTTCAGTAAGTTCCATCAGTTTTTCAGCATGCTCTCTTCTTTTGGCCAAAGAGGCTTTATGATTGACTTTGAGTTCATCATAGGCTCTATCAGTCTAAGTGAGATAATGAGTAAGTTCCCTCACACTATATTCCCCCATATCTCCTTCCAAGTGGTTAGACTTATAGAAAGGTTGGCTTTGATACCAATTGATGAATACTAAGAGGGCAGGTGAATTAGTATGCCAAAAAATACTGTAAACAAACTTTTAAATAGTTTAGCAGATAACCGATACAACAGATTCACTAATAAGATAAATGCAAACCAAATAGAAAATAAAGCATTCACCCACAAGAGCACAATCTCCATAACACAAGATATTTGACGTGGAAACCCAAATGGGAAAAACCACAATGAGCAGAAACTCACAAGTAAATATCTGCAGAATAGAAACCAAACCGGTTAAGGTCAAACCAATTAAGGTCATACAATGTTCTTCACCATAATAGATCCTGTTAGGAATCTAGATCTTTGCTAGGAGATAAGTCCTATTAAAGACTACATTGTTAAAGGATTTCAAATCCATAGTTGTGAACCACCTTGTTAGAGGATTTACAAAGGCTTTGTTGGGCCTACCCAGTTAAGGGTTTCAGACTTGTCGAAGATGCGAGTAATCAAAAAGTGAATGATCTAGCTAATAGCACAGTTTGCTTAATTAGATCCTTGATAGCTCCTTGTTAATATATTTTAGCATTAATTCAGTCTTCAATATCTCCACACTCTACCTCTTCACACAGACCTAATCTTCTCTTCAATGATCGCACATAACCTTTTTCTATCACACATACAAACCCTAAACATGATGTCCTTATAAAGGAATCTGATTTCATGTCAGTCCAATAGAATTAGACTACAAGTTCCTAGGTTAAGTGCATCTAGACACATTTGGTAACACGACACAAAATCACTGCCAAAGTGTTAGTGGATGATAACTCATCACACATTACAGTAATATCAGTTGGTAACTCATCACAGAGTAATACCGGTTAATACAATATACCGATAATCGGTTGTCAAAAATGAAGACTGGTAGATCGTAGTGTTCCGATCAAAAGTTAACTATCGCTTGGTTCCTTCATACCGCTTGAGCTCCTCGAACCTCTTGGGATCTTCATACCACTTGCGGTCTTCATACAATCTATGACCGGTAAACCATTTTATGCAAAACACTAATAGTCTAAAGACTATACATTCAATAATGCACAATACCGGTTGGAACAATTACCGGTTGAGCATAACTCATACATCAAGAAAGTGTGTGTCCATCAATGACAATCAAAAAATCATCAAAATTCCAATAATCTCCCCCTTTGGCATTCATGGTGACACTTAGGAAATTTTTGACATCTAAGTGTTTATACAACAAAAATGCCATAATCAAAACTACCCCCCCAAAGCATATACACTACCCCTTTTGAAAAGATTACAATGTACACTACTCCCATAATGGTAACATGAAAGTACATGAAATGATAAAATTCACCAAAATTTTAATATACACTACCCCCCCTTTGCCAACAATGACAAAGTGATGCAAAATAACCCCTTTGTGCTTATATAATAAAATAGAGTAGATGTTCATGTCAATAAGGAATGAAATTTCTCAAAAACAGATTTAAAGTCCTACACAAAAGCTTTCATGGCCAATGTCCATGACTCAAGCAATGAGGTAGCAACCTCACTTTCAGTCTTCATCTGGAATATCAGTTCTTCCATTGCATCAATGGTACTCATCTCTTGAGTTACCATGATAGCTTCCAAGTTGAGAAAACATTTTTGAAGAATCTGCAGTCTTGGCAATAGGAGCAGTTGAAGCTCCTACAAATCTTTAGTCCGATTGCTGATCTCTGAGTCCATCTTGGCAGTCTGATGCTGATAATGATGAACGATTTATCCATAGGTAGTGAATGAATCATATGTCATCTTGAAATTGCTGATATATACCTGTTACTCCGATTGGAGTTTAGCTTTCTGTTTAAGCACCTCATCACAAAATAGATGGGGTTGACAGGTTTTACTCAATAGTAATTTACCTTCACCCATAGCAACACTGATATCATTATGTTGTTTCAGTAGTTGTGTTCGTAGTTCATTCATTTGCTTGACTAAGGCAATATTGAGTGCCTTTTCATGGTTCTTCTTTGCAATTGCTTCAGCAACATCTTCCAAGCATTGTAACTGATCCTCCACTACGGTACAAAGAAGTTTGAGCTTTGATAAAGAGGAATCGGTACTAGGGAGGTTGGTATTGAGAATTAGACTGGTAAGGGTGTCAACTGCAGTTTGTATGACAACCTGTTCTTTCTTCCTTCACAATTCTTCCAGTCTCTCCTATGCAAGTTTGATGCTTCACAGTAGCTCAGACTCATCTATTGATTGAGTCAGACTTGCAAGAGTTAGATCAATCGGACTGGTGGTATCAACCTATTTGGTTTGATCACCGGTTGCCTTAGGAGTCTGCCCTCCTTGTTTTGTTTTGATCTCTACTTTTTTGTTCTTCTCTACTTCCTTCTCCTCTTCTGCTCTCTTCTTCTCTTCCTCTTTCTTCTTTTCTTCCTCTTTCTTCTTTTCTTCCTCTTTCTTTGCTTTTTCCTCTTGCTCTTTCTCTGCTTTCTCTTTGTCCTGTTTCTCTTTCTCAGCTTGTTCTTTGTCAAGAGTGACATCCTTGGTATCTAATGCATCTACATCAATAGGGTCAATTTCTTCTGTCACTCTTTCACCTTCACTATCAAATACCTCATCTAGTTGGCCTGAGGATAGGTCAGGTTCTTCTTCAGTCTTCCTAGTGGCTTTAGATACTTGATGTATTTTGATAGCAACTTTCCCATGTATGTGAGTATCCTTTTCCACTTCAGAAGCTTTACTTTCTAGTAGCCTGAGTCTTCTCCTTCTCATGAAGAAGATGCCTTTGTTCTTATCCATTATTTCAAATAATTCAGAATTTGAGGCATCAGGAAAGTATTGTGCAAAAAATTTCTCCCTAATCTCCTGTTCCTTTTCAATGGCAATGCGTCATTTATTATCTAAATAATTATACAAAGAATCCAGTGTAACCAATCTAATCTCAGATGGTGACCGATCATTAATACATAAGTATTTAATGACTTCCTATTCTACCTCCTCTTACTCATTATCATTAAAATCATCAAAATATTCCTTTAAATCATTAAGCACTTTCCCCTTAATATTCTTTAGTGTCCTCTAACAATGTGTCATTGGCTTATAAAAGGAAATATCTATATTTACCGGTGCAGAAGTTGATGGTGCATTACTGGTAGACTTTGTCTTTTTGCTTGATTGCCTTGTCTTCTTTGTTTGAATCTTCGGTTCAGTGTCCTCTATCTCTGGTGAGTGATTCCTAGATTTCTGCTTCCTCTCAAATACCTTTGCTGGAATAATCTCAGGTTTCTTCTTAGCTGGTGACCACTTGGTCACTTTCATACTGGCAAAGGTAACCGGTGCAGATATCGATGGCACTGCTTTGCCCTTTTTCTATTTTGGTTCTTCAATCAGTGTTACCCTTTCCACGTAGTTACCAGTTCTTTTCCTCTTTTCATCTAGTGGTGAGTCAAGTAGGGTAGAGGAATACCCGATGAATAGGTCATTCACCACTTCATACCCCATATGTTCAACTACTTCCTTTCGCGGTTCCACTACTTCCATTATGCAGTCATCTATCCTTATTGTGAAGCAGATGTCATCTTCATACTCCTTCACAATATCATCAGATATCCTCATTCTTTGGTTAATTTTCCCCTTGAATTCATTAAAATACTTATTCAGAACCTCAGGATATCTAGTTCCTACTACTTGTAGACTTTCCTTAATTTGTCTGGAAATCGGTAGGTCAGCAAACCATTGAACATCACCTACTCCAGGGAAATAACCTTGAAAGTAGAAGAATAAACTGACCAAAAGTTGGCCAAACTTGAACCTTAGAGAATTATCCTATTTGATGGACTTCAGATTCAACAATAATTGCTTGTGTAGATAGGTACATAGGTCAAATGTAGTGTCTTCCTTGATCATCCTGTAAGCAGCATTCACTGCAGTTGCAGGGACAAAATTCATTCTGCTGGCATAAAATATCTGGTAACCAATCACCATGCAAGCATATTTTACCAGATCATCAAAGATGGTGTTGACGGTCATCACTCGTTGGTCACTCAGAGAGCTAGTGAGCTTTGTCATTTCAGTTTTGGTGACCTTTCGTAGAGCTGGTACCTCTCCAATATTGCAGAAACCGGTGACTGCATAAATTGCTTTCGGTGTGATGTCATGGGTCCGCTTGAGATACATCTTGTCACCATGCACTCTACTAAGGATGATGTGAATATATTCTTCTGTGAACCTTCCAGAAAATATACCATATTGTGCAGTTTCATCTTCTCAAGGACACTATACTAAGGTTTGATCTTCTTGTCATCCCCACAGAATATACTTAGCTTTGAATGAATCACTAGGGATCCTATGTCTTCCAATTTACAGTCTATATACCCTGAAATATCTCCCTCAACAATAACTCCGATGGATATTTGAGATAGGGCATTGTATTTCATTTTCTTTTGAAGAAATTCCGTTGAATCTACAAGTGCACTAGAAGTAGAGCATGATGTAAAAGCCATGATCAATTGATAAGTAAGAATTTTGGAAAATACCTTCACAAACTGGAATTTAGGTTTTCCAATGTTGCGCACAAAACACCACTTCGGTTGCAAGTTCACCGCTTAGAGTTCTTCACTAATTGCTTGAAGATGGTTGCAAGATTTCGCACAAGATTTCGTCAACTGGTAGATAAATCGCTCTGGTTGCTCTACTCTTGAAAAATTCTTCTTTCAAAAATAGAAAAGTGAAAATGATGATGAAAACCCTTTTAAACAAACTCTCACCAACCATAATAAATGCATCACCGCTAGGGCACAAACCCTATTTTTTCCTTTTACCACTTCTAGTCTTCTGTCGACTGACAGGTAACATATAACAGTATAGGTCTTTACCAATATAAACTCCGGGTTCAGAATATTTCACCGATATGTTCCCCCTAAGATTTTCTAAAGCTCAGTTTGCTGGTTCAGAGACTTCCACACTAGGTGCAGAAAAAGGTTCATTCTGTGACTCTTCATCTGATTTCTTTTTCCAAGTTTTATTCATTTCCGTTTGAATAGTTTCAACATCAATCTTCCCTTCTAGAGTGATCGGTATATCACTCGATAGGTTCTTTCTCAGTCTGCAAGTTCTAGCAGTGTGTCTAGGTTTGTTGCAATGATAGCATACCATTCTAGGTGTTCTCCATGGTCTGTTATTCATACTTCCATTCTTCCTTCTGCATTTTGCAGCAGTGTGACCTCTACCACAATAGATCAAACAAGTTGCTCTCCAAATAGTAGCCGCTTGATAACCACCTGACCGATGGTCATAGGTATTGTACCAGTTGGGATTATAGTTCACAAGAAGTTCTAGAATAACTCCTTGAGTCCTTGGAGGATATCTCCTAGTGTTGTGCAAAACAAACCTGCATTCAAATGCTCTATGCCCAAACTTGTTGCATGCAGATACTGATGGCACTTTGCCCTTTTTGTTTTTTGGTTCTTCAATCGATGTTACCCTTTCCACTTAGGTACCAGTTTTTTTCCTCTTTGCATCTAGTGGTGGGTCAAGTAGGGTAGAGGCATACCTGATCAATAGGTCATTCACCACTTCATACCCCATATGTTCAACTACTTCCTTTCTCGGTTCCACCACTTCCATTATGCAGTCATCTATCCTTATTGTGAAGTAGATGTCATCTTCATACTCCTTCACAATATCATCAGATATCCAGTTCCTACTACTTGTAGACTTTCCTTAATTTTTCTAGAAATCGGTAGGTCAGCAAACCATTAAACATCACCTACTCTAGGCAAATAACCTTGAAAGTAGAAGAAATAATGGACCAGAAGTTGGCCAAACCTGAATGTTAGAGAATCATCTTGTTTGATGGACTTCAGATTCAACAACAATTGCTTCTGTAGACAGGTACATAGGTCAAATGTAGTGTCTTCCTTGATCATCCTGTAAGCAGCATTCATTGCAGCAGCAGGGACAAAATTCATTCTGCTGGCATAAAATATCCGGTAACCAATCACCATGCAAGCATATTTTACCAGATCATCAAAGATGGTGTTGACGGTCATCGCCCGTTGGTCACTCACAGAACCGGTGAGCTTTTTCATTTCAATTTTGGTGACCTTTCATAGAGCTGGTACCCCTCCAATATTGCAGAAACCGGTAACAACATAAATTGCTTCTGGTGTGATGTCATGGGTCCACTCAAGATACATCTTGTCACCATGCACTCTACTAAGGATGATGCAAATATATTCTTCTGTGAACTCTTCCAAAAAATATACCGCATTATGCAGTTTCATCTTCTCAAGGACACTATACTAAGGTTTGATCTTCTTGTCATCCCCACAGAATAAACTTAGCTAGGAATGAATCACTAGGGCTCCTAGCTCTTCCAATTTACAGTCTATATACCCTAAAATATCTCCCTCAACAATAACTCCGATGGGTATTTGAGATAGGGCATTGTATTTCATTTTCTTTTGAAGAAATTCAGCTAGATCTACAGGTGCACTAGAACTAGAGTACGATGCAGAAGCCATGATCAAATGATAAGTATGAATTTCAAAAAATACCTTCACAAACTGGAATTTAGGTTTTCCAATGTCGCACACAAAACACCACTTCGGTTGAAAGTTCACCGCTTAGAGTTCTTCACTGATTGCTTGAAGATGGTTGCAAGTTTTCGCACAAGATTTTATCAATTGCTAGACAAATTTCTCTAGTTGCTCTGCTCTTGAAAAATTCTTCTTTTGAAAATAGATAAGTGAAAATGACGATGAAAACCCTTTTAAACAAACTCTCACCAACCATAATAAATGCATCACCGCTAGGGCACAAAACCTAATTTTGCCTTTTACTGCATCGACTGACAGGTAACATATACCGGTATAGGTCTTTATCGTGTAAATCGGGGGTTCAAAATATTTCACAGATATATTCCCCCTAAGCTTTTCTGAAGCTCAGTTTGCCAGTTTAGAGACTTCCACACTAGGTGCAGAAACAGGTTCATTCTGTGACTCTTTGTCTGATTTCTTTTTCCAAGTTTTATTCATTTCCATTTGAACAGTTTCAACATCAATCTTCCCTTCTGGAGTGATCAATATATCACCTGATACATTCTTTCTCAGTCTGCAAGTTCTGACAGTATGTCTCGGTTTGTTGCAATGATAGCATACCATTCTAGGTGTTCTCCATGGTCTGTTATTCATACTTACATTCTTCCTTCTACATGTTGCAGCAGTGTGACCGCTACCATGATAGATCAAACAAGTTGCTCTCCAACTAGTAGCTGCTTGATAACCACCTGACCGATGGTCATAGGTATTGTACCAGTTGGGATTCCAGTTCACAGGAAGTTCCGAAATAACTCCTTGAGTCCTTGGAGGATATCTCCCTGTGTTGTGCAAAACTGACCTGCATTCAAATTCTCTATGCCCAAACTTGTTGCATGCATAACAGTTTCCATTGAATCTATTGGATCTAGGCATATTATTTTGAAAATAAGGAAAATTGTTGTAGGCCTTGCTTCTACACACATTGGCAGTATGTCCTTCTTTGAGACAATTAAAGCAAACAAGTTTAAATTTTTACTTAGCTTTATCCTTGGATGTCGGTTGCTTCAACTTTTGTTCCAGAGGTCTCACCTTCCTCATACCCAGAGAAACCAAGTCCAATGGTATTCTTTACTGGCTTTGCCGATTCTAGCTTTTGTTCTAGCTTAGCAGTACTCTGATTGAATTTTGCTTGTATCTCCTTTGACTCGGTAAGTTCCTTGGAAATAGCATCATTGAATTCCATCAAGGCTGCATTCTTAGAAATAGCCATGTTTAGTTCACCTTGCATTTCTTCTTTTTCCACTTTACTCCCTTGGAGATGAGTGGTAAGGGTACTGATTTCTTGCTTCAGCTTGGAGATCTCATGATCTTTGTCTTTTACCAGATCTTCATCTTTCCTTCTATTCTCAAGCTCTTGACACATTCTAATAGTCAGTCCTTCCAACTCTTTTCTCAGATTGGCTTTAGATTCATTCAGTTTTTCAACTTCTTCAACTAGGGCATCCATGTTAGCTTCATCAAAAGAGCTATTTTCAGTAAGTTCCATTAGTTTTTCAGCATGCTCTCTTCTTTTGGCCAAAGAGGCTTTATACTTGACTTTGAGTTCATCATAGGCTCTCTTAGTCTGAGTGAGATGATGAGTAAGTTCCCTCACACTATATTCCCCCATATCTCCTTCCAACTGGTTAGACTTATAGAAAGGTTGGCTCTGATACCAATTGATGAATATGAAGAGGGGGGGTGAATTAGTATGCCAAAAAATACTGTAAACAAACTTTTAAATAGTTTAGCAAATAACCGGTATTGCAGACTCACTAATAAACCGGTTAAGATAAATGCAAACCAAATAGAAAACAAAGCATTCACCCACAAGAGCACAATCACCATAACACAAGATATTTGACGTGGAAACCCAAATGGGAAAAACCATAGTGAGCAGAAACTCACAAGTAACTATCTGCAGAATATAAACCAAACCGGTTAAGGTCATACAATGTTCTTCACCAGAATAGATCCTGTTAGGAATCTAGATCTCTTTTAGGAGATAGGTCTTGTTAAAGACTACCTTGTTAAAGGATTTTAGATCCACAGTTGTGAACCACCTTGTTAGAGGATTTACAAAGGCTTTGTTGGGCCTACCTGGTTAAGGGTTTCAGACTTGTCGAAGATGCAAGTAATCAACAAGTTAATGATCTAGCTAATAGCACAGTTTGCTTAATTATATCC
This sequence comes from Cryptomeria japonica, assembly GCF_030272615.1. Lineage (NCBI taxonomy): Eukaryota > Viridiplantae > Streptophyta > Pinopsida > Cupressales > Cupressaceae > Cryptomeria > Cryptomeria japonica. The sequence continues at coordinate 194,332,636 of NC_081414.1, read as the reverse complement.
TTGACAACTCCTTGTTAATGCATTTCTGCATTACTTCAGTATTCAATATCTCCACACTCTATCTCTTCACACAAACCTAATCTTCTCTTCAATGATCGCACGAAACCTTTTTCTATCACACATACAAACCCTAGACATGGTGTCCTTATAAAGGAATCTGATTTCATGTCAATCCAATAAAATTAGACTACAAGTTCCTAGGTTTAGTGCATCTAGACACATTTGGTAACACGACACAAAATCATCGCCAAAGTGTCGGTGGATGATAACTCATCACACATTACATTAATACCAATTTGTAACTCATCATAGAGTAACACCGGTTAATACAATATACCAATTACCGGCTATCAAAAATGAAGACTGGTAGATCGTAGTGTTCCGATCAAAAGTTAACTACTGCTAGGTTCCTTCATGCCACTTGAGCTCCTCGAACCACTTGGGATCTTCATACCGCTTGTGGTCTTCATACAATCTATGACCGATAAACCATTTTCTACAAAACACTGATAGTCTAAAGACTATACATTCAATAATACACAATATCAGTTGGAACAATTACTGGTTGATCATAACTCATACATCAAGAAAGTGTGTGTCCATCAATGACAATCAAAATATCATCAAAATGCCAACAACTTCTACATTCATTTATGCCCATATTTATTGCAATTGAAACATTGTCTTGAGAATGATAAACCATTTTGATTTTCTATATTTTCGCATTGACTTGCCATATGACCAAATTTATTGCCAAAAAAGCATTTACCATTGAATTTAGAACCATTAGGTTGTCTTACTAGAGATCTTTTATTCTTCTACAAATTGCTTTGACAAGATCTGGAGCTTTCTCCTTTCTCAAATCCAATTCCTTCGATATCGCCTTTATTCTTCCAACTTTGTAGCATTTCATCCAGCTTACCTGAACTAACATTGAATTTTTCTTTGCATTCATTAGTAGTGGTAAGTTCATCTCTCAAAATTATGATATGTCTTTCAAGCTCTTGCTCATTATTTTTTTATTATATCAATTCAAGCTTCTGCAGGTCATTTTCATTATTTAGTCTGCAACACTCATTGAATTTATCCTTTAGTGACTGAGTCAAGCTTTCCTCATTCTTCTTTCGATCTTCAATCTCCTTTGTCAATTTCATCACAATGCCTTCCATCTCATTCTTTTGAAGTACATTAACTCTAGCAAGTATGTCACATTCTTTTGTCTTTTCTTATAGGGCTTCTTCATCAATGCTTTAACTTTATTTATCCTAAAGCTGATCAAGAAATCTCTTAGCTCTATTCCTCGGACTTATTCAGATGCTCCTTCAATGTCTGAATTCAATTTTCAGCATCCTTGAGATCTGTATTCAATTCCTAAACTTTGGCTTTGGATTGATCAAGATCATCAAGTGCAACAACTAGTTGCTATCTAAGACCACTAGAATCCATTAAGACACCTTCCTGGATCTCTCTCAATATGTTAGGCTCCTTCCAAGGAATTGGGCTCTGATACGAATTTTTGGAACCAAGGGAACAGTGAGAGGGGGAGCTGAATCAATGTTTAAAAAATTAGCTTTAATAACCTGATCTCACAACCACTTTATGAAAATGAAGAAAAGTAAGTGCAAAAACACAAAGCGAAGATCATCAATACCACAACACCAATATTTTTATGTCAAAACCTGGTTAAGGGATAAACCACATTGGGATTGAGACCCACAATATTATAATACTGTGATCAAGAGTATAATAATATAACAGAGGGGAATGTACATACATTCAGGTACACTATCTAGAGCTCACTGCTCAATTACAATAAAGGGCTATGACCCCCAAAGGATTCATTATCCTAGAAATGAATACAAGTGATAACTGATTGGCTAAACTAATGAATAGCATCTACAAATGCCAAAAATCAGTTTCAGTTAAGAACAAATAGTCTTCTGCCACTTGTCTAACATACTGCTCTATTCTTCTCTTCTTTGTCACATACCAAAACCCAAATCACTCAACTATGCACATGAAACTATGCACAATCACTCATACACGCTTCTTCCATCACAATTAACTTCCCAAATTATAATATCAATCAGACTAATATATCTGCAGCATCAAATTAAATCAATTCCATGTTGACCTAAAAATTGCATAACACACAACATGAAACATTTTACCTAAGTCAATTTAAACCGATCCAAAAACAACTAATCAAACCAAAACAAGATTTCCACATGCTTCCATACGTTGGATCATCAACCTTGAACACACAAATAGCTATAAAAATTACTTTGCATGATCTGCACAAGAAATCCTCACCCACTACTGCACCAAAACCCTATTATACCAAAAAAACCATCTACCGGATCTTTAAACCAATGCCAAACTTAACACCAAAGGCCACAAACCTGAAATAAGGTAGATTGTATATCCACATTACATCTCCCAGATCTGCAAAGAAAAATACTTAACCAAAATAATCCACTGACCACAAGACTGTACACTCTATTGGATACATTGTTCTTCTTACCAGACCTCATTGGAACTCAATCAATCTTCTATAATGAATGAATCATGAACTGCGGATTGGATATATGACTCAAGTTCCTAGTTGCCATCAATGACAACATCTAATCATCAATGCAGTGTCTTTAGCCAATAGGATGAACTCTTTGGTTCATTATTTGCATATGAAATGATAACTATAAGTGCTATACCGTCAAAGAAATAAGCTTCCTTCACCACTGAGAAGAAAGGGAAAGAGATTGCAAATTGTGTAGATGATGAAGAATGTGATGATGTTGAAGCTAACTTTTTAAGGAAATTAAAGAAAGGATCTAGCAAATACATAAGTCAATTACTCTTCAAGTGTTTTGAATGTAGAAAAATAGCATTGGCAAGAGACACTACATAACTACTCAAATGTTGTCATTGATGGCAACCCCAACCAGTGATCCCATCCATAATTCCTTGATTGATCCTACGGGAAGTTGGAGGGAATATTTGGTTAACTCTAGCAAGTTCGAACAAAGTATTAGATAGTGTATAGTATTTTGGTTGGTATTTTATTTCTATTGTATATTTTGTCTTGCGGATCTAAGGGAAAGTAGTTAGATGTTTGGAACACCTTGTTCCAGAGTTTTTCTCTCCGGTGATAATTTGTGTGTGGTTAGAAGCTTTTGTGTATCAATTTTTGGTTTGCTAGTGAATATCAAGCCGAATAGCGAAGTTGAACGTTGGCACTGAAGAAGCAGCAAAGACCATACACCTAGCCGAATCATTGATAGAATAGGAGAGACCAAATTTCACCAATTTCTTTAAAGAAAAGCAAATCAATTTTGTGTGGCCATATGCTGATATACCAAGGATAGATCCATATTTAATCATTCATCACCTATCCATAGCTCCCAAAGCTAAGCCAATAAAACAAAAGCTGAGAAAGATGAATCCACATGTAGCACTTCTAGTCAAAGCGGAATAGAAAAAACTACTAGATGTAGGATTCATTTGGCCAATTGACTATGCAGAGTGGATATCCAACATTGTACTGGTATCAAAACCAAACAAAAGCATCAAAATATGCACACATTTAAGAGATCTCAATAAGGCATGTCACAAGGATGACATTCCTCTACCCAGTATAGACACATTTGTAGATCTAACAGTAGGACATGTTATGTTATCACTCATGGATGGTTTCTCAAGTTACAATCAAATCAAAATAGCACCTGAAGACCAGGAAAAAACAACTTTTACATTCTCATGGGGTACCTATTGTTGGAATGTCATGCCTTTTAGATTGAACAACATAGGAGTGACCTATCAATGAGCTATGACCATAATATTCCATGACATGATGCACACATTCATTGAGGACTATGTATATGACTTACTAGCCAAATCATTCACAAGGGATAGACATTTAGAGATCCTAGATAAAATCTTTCAATGGTTGGAAAAATTTAATGTAAGTCTAAATCCGAAGAAGTGTGTATTCGGAGTCATAGCAAGCAAACTCTTAGGATACATGGTATCAACAAAAGGTATCGAGGTAGATCCAACAAAAGTACAAGAAATCATGGAGATTCCACCTCCTAGAAACATTAGTCAACTAAGATCACTACAAGGAAGGTTATAATCCATCTGAAGGTTCATCTAACAACTGGCCCACAAATGCTTACCATTCACTCATTTACTACACAAGAATGTTTCTTTCTGATGGGAGGTAAAATGTGAGGAAGTATTTGATTAGTTAAAGAAATATCTGATGAATCCACCTATATTGGTGCTGTCGATAATAGAAAACTTGCTATTTTTATATATCTCAGCAACTAATGCATCCTTGGGAGCTCTTCTAGCACAAGAAGATTCAACAGGGAAAGAAAGGGTTGCTTACTACATCAGTAGAAAATTGAGTGGTTATGAACTTAACTGCACATTCATTGAAAAGGCATGTCTTGTTGTAGTGTTTGCACCTTAAAATTTGTGACACTATATGTTATCTCACACAATCAAGCTCATAGCAAAGATAGATCCATTAAAATATCTACTCAACAGGGCCACTCTAACAAGAAGACTAGCAATGTGGGTAATGATCTTGAGTGAATTTGACATTCAATACATGGACAAAAGAGCCATCAAGGGACAAGAAATAGCAGATTAGTTAGTTGAAGCACCATTATCAGAAAATTATCTAATGCATATTGAATTCTTAGATACAAATATCATAGAATCTACAACACAATCATGGGTATTGTACTTTGATGTATCTTACACCCAACATGGATCCAGTCTTGGTATCTTATTTATCACTCCTCAGGGACATACAATCCCTAGATCTTATAGGTTGATGTTCCCCTGCACAAATCATATAGGTGACTATGAAGCACTAGTCACCGACATGACAATCAATGAACTTATATCTTACAGTGAGATGCAATTATATACAAATTCCTAAATGATATAATGAAATGAATTTTATGAAATGTAAATGATGTACCAAATACAACAAAAAATTTATATGTACACAATGGTAGATTCAACTAAATGAAATGAGATGATATAAAATGCAACCTGATTATTTTTTATTAATGTCTATTGTACTCAATTAGAATTAGAATATTCCCAGCCTTGGAAAGTCCATAAAATGTAGTCTAAGAATGAAATCTAGACTAAAATGCAATCCTAAAATGAAATGCAGTCTGACAATGTCATCTTTTGAGTCATTTAGCTGTTCTGTTTGTCATCATCGAGCTTTTAAAATGTTGCAAGATAGTACAAACATCAATGGTATATTTAAACCATGATGACCTAAGTATGTCTTGCATGGGTTTTGATATTGTAGGTTTTACAAGCATCAAGGTATAAAGATCGAGATGACCTGAGTATCGCTTGCGTAAAATAGGCAAGAGTTAATTTTGTTCATGTGTGAGTCCAAAATGTATTCTTTGATCTTTTCATTGATCACATCCTTAGATGAATCCACAAATTACTAGAAATTAACTGACAAACAACAGACAAAGAAAAAATGAGGTCTCCATCCTTTCTCCTCTAGTCGATGACATCCTTGATTTGCCAGGAGATATGATGGCATAAATCAAAATACAATTAATGAACAAGTGTGTCAATGAGATTACCATTCAGAATAGATCATAATGAGTAGTTCACACAAGTTTACTGATGCAGAAAAGATGAAAATACTAATTTGCAAAGACTAATGCAATATGTGAATTGGATCCCAATAGATGAGTGTCAAAACTAAGTGTTTCAGGCAATGTGTTCAACTAAAATAGTATGGCAATGTTATATATACAAAATTAGTGTGAAGATAAACCTATGATTGTCAAATTGTGACCATAAAGATGCAAGATGAAGTCTATGAAACATACAATCATATCTTGGGCAAAGAAAACATGTATGAGATTGATCGTGTTGCAAAAAAATGTAGGATTCTTGAAGAGATACATATTAAGAGTCTATTGTGTATTCGAAGGGGTATTGAAAGAACACACGATTTCTAGAGAGGAACAAGAAGCTTAAAGTGAACTTGCAAATAATTCTAATCTCCCTAGCAGCTAAATTTTCCCTTTGGAACTAGAGAGTTGTGGAGACAACAAAGGGTGAAGACCCAGGAGATGTAGTTTTGGAGACCAACATTTCCACTCATTGGAAATTATTAAAATTCTCCCCTACCAGGATGACTAACGGGAATTTCTTATCCTAGTTGTCTCTGCATCAATAACCACCCATGGTTAGTGGTGATTTGGTCCATAGGGTGGTCGCATTTCATGGAAGCACTCTGATTTGAGCATGAAGAATTTCATGTATAAATGGCAAGGGAGTTTCACTTCAAGAGAAAATAGAGACGATCAACTTTATTAGATCATATTTTTGCAAATGGGTTAATTAGGTAAAAATAATTGGGCACATGTAAAATAGGCTGAAGCTTATAGCATTACTTGATGTTATAAAAGGAATACCAAGGCTACAAGAAAGGGAAATGAAAATTCTATATTTTGGGTAGGTAGAAGCAGGACTATGCTAATCTAGGGTTTTTAGTAGTCTCATAGAGAAGGGGGGTTTTCCTTCCATATTTTAAGATTCAATTAGAAATGGACATAATGTTTATATGTTGTAGAGATTGTCCCCTTTTGTATTTTCATAGTTCATATGAATTAAGATATTAAGAATATTTTGGTTCATCTTGGTATTTTTATTAGTGTGTGATTATATTTATGGGTTTCCTTCAAGGAAGGAATGAAATTCTCTTTGCATATTATAATGAATTATGGAATTGCAAAATGGATTAATAAGAATAGTTGATGAAATAAGCAGATGGAGTTATATTAATGTCAGATATTAATACTAAGAAAACTCCCTAATTAAAATTATTTTACAATGTGGGTTTGATCTCTTAATTTGTGGGTATGACTAAGTTCCCTTGGATATGCACTAGATTGCAAATGTTTCTTAGGAATAAGATTCAAAAGCATCTCATAAAATTATCTCTTTCCCTTTCTTTCTTTCTTCATGAAATGTTTAAAGGGAAATTACAGGATGCATGCTTGGTATCCCCTTTGTACTCTTTGAGTAACACATGTATTGTTTTCTCAGTTGAATTTCAAAGCTTGTGTGATTAGGGGTATGTGCAAGGTAATCGTGAAAATTTCCCTTGCAACTGAGAAAATATCTACTAGTTGTGAACCTGTATGATTATAACATTAAAAAAACACATTGAGCATGCAGGTTTGAGATAGGAACAACCTCTTAAGTTAGGTAGATCTCAAAGTGAAGAAGGCTAAGTTAAGCCTTGTTGTGTTGTGTTTTCCTATCTTCAACCTATTGATAGTGCAAATAGAGCACTCTAGGTACACAATCCCATGACCTAGAGAGTAAATTTTTTTCTTAGGGTTGAAGGAAGCGGGAAAAAAACTCAAAATCCTGAAACATAAAAAATGAGAACAGAACAAAGATACACATGAATACCATCAATCAACACCATATCCGATAACTAAAAATATCCATATCGCCAACAACACATCTTCTAGAGCACCAAAGATTCTAGGAACACATATTCTAGATTACCAATACCAAGAACATCAAAGACATTAATGACCACCATTATGTTGACATCAATGGCAACCACTCAACATCATCACCATCACATTTGCAACAATCTCCCCCTATGTCATTGATGGCAACATCCATCAACAACAAACACATGACACTCTCTACACAACTCAGCAACTTGAAACTCTCAATATTTCTACCCCTAAGAAACTTATTCTTGCTCCTCCTATCAAGAAGCACCCAAGCGTCAGTCCAGATAGAAATTTGCAAGCTATTCACTAGACTAATGCACATCCAGATGTAAATTAGTTCACACTGGGAAGGGGTAATACCCCTAACTTCTGCCAAAGACACTCAAAACTATCTTTACACAACGTCTTCATGAAGATATCTACAATCTATTATTTTGTAGGTACATGCTCAAGATTTACTTCATTATCCAACACCTTTTCCCTCAAAAAGTGATATCGAATGGATATGTCCTTTTTTCTAGAATGTTGTATCTGATTCTTAGAAATGTTTATTGCAGTAGTTTTATCACACATGATAGAGGTAGGTTCATTTAATGTTACACCAATATCCTTCAAAGTCTACTTCATCCATTAAATATATGTGCAACATGAAGATGTTGCAACATATTCTGCTTTAGTTGTAGATAAAGAGATAGAATCCTTCTTATTACTTGACCAAGCCACTAACCTAGAGCCTAGAAAGAATGCTCCACCACTTGTGATTTTATGTCATCAACACTTCCAACCCAATCTACATTAATATAAGTTGTCAGAGTGAAATCTAAACTTATAGAGTACCGATGGTATGATGAATTAATAAGGATATGGTCAAATACTGAGAGGGGGGGGGGGGGTGAATCAGTAGATAGAAAACTAACATAAACTTTTCATCAAACGAAAACAACCTCTCAAGACAAACTCAGAACTAACTAGTTCAAATATCGAACTACAAATTGCAATATCATTGTCAAGTAAACCGGTTGACTGTCATAACTGAATAACAGTAAAACAACTCTGAAACTCTCAAAACCTTTTAACCAAAACATCCAAATACTTTACTGACAAAAGTAAAATCTTATTTCAGATTGCTTTCGGTCATCATATCATATCTAAGTGGATTTAGTTGTTAATCAAATTAACCATATCAAACATAACCACAAAAACATTCACCACTTAACATAATGATTTTGTCATGGAAACCCAAATGGGAAAAACAACGGTGGGGATGAATACCCACAAGTATTCTGAACTCTTCTGAAGTTTGTCATATTAGGAGACAAGCTTGTTAAAGCTTTACAATAAGTCCTATTAAGAACATATCTAGTTAGGGACCACCTGGTTAAGGGATTGACTATAATGCCCTATTAGAAGCAATACCCTGTTAGGAGTAACCTCGATAGAGGATTTGAAATCCAAGCTAATGGATCACCTGGTTAGAGGATTTAGATAGCACTAAGCTTGTTAGAGCTTACCTGGTTAAGGGATTTGACTGTTGTAATTGTTAGAAAACAATAGGGGTTTGTTGATCTGGTGAATAGCACTACTCTTCTTGATCAGATCCTTTTCATGCTCCTATTTGCCTTTACACATACTGCAGATACATCATCTGGTTCGGCAACCAATCACTCTTACATTCAACTAAAATTGCCAGCACTACAATAAAATAATTCATCGACCTTATAAACAAAACAATGGGTCGGTAACACATCACAAACCTAAGATCTCATAGAGATTACAAACAAATCGGTTCAAGTATGACCATTGGATTACATAACAATCATTGCACATCATTCAAGACAACCTCGACCACTCCTTGATCACCGCTTCATCAAATGTTGTAACTCATCACGCGGTTTCCATTACATGCAATGAACTTGCTCATTCCCAAAATAAAAACCATTATCTCTACGCACCAAAAACCATTTGAAACTCTTCTTATACAACATGCATATGTGGCATTATCATTAGCGCTCGTCATTTGATCATAAAACAATACAACAGATTTACCAAGCTCCATCGGTTAGGGTTTAGCATATCAACCGGTAGGGTTTACTGGTTGATCTCACTTCTTCTCTAGTAATACCGGTTTCCTTCACAAGCTCTCCTACCAATTGCAAAACAACATTATTACCGGTTATAATTGATATCAATGACAACGTAAAAGTTCATCAATGCAATCTTCATGCAAGTGCCAACAATCTCCCCCTTTGGCATTGATGGAAATACAAGTATGAATACCCTTGATTGCTATTACTATGAATAGGAATCTTGGTTTACATTTTACCTTGTATTCTCCTTCAAATGATTCTCCATGTCTTCAACTGGTAACTAGTTATAGATCTTCTCTCTGTCAATCATACAATTATCCTCCCCATAATCATATAGTTCTTCTCCCCCTTTGAAAACAATGCCAAAGTGAAAGTAAAACATGCAGTGTCATACTTCACTGTTCTGCAACATCAACCTGCAACTTGATGCTCCCCTTGTGGAATAGCTCCACTCTACACCAATCTGATGGTATGATGAAAAAATAAGTATCCGGTAGAAAACTGAGAGGGGGGGTGAATCAGTATACTTAAAAACTGATACAAACTCCCAAACTCAAATTCAAACTCACAAAGTAAACTTTTGCTTATCGAGATCAATACTCAACATTAACCAACATAAACTGGATTGATTGTTATGACAACTTAATAGTAAACAACTTCAACCTTGTAAACCTAAAAAATTCTTAATCATATGTCACCACATTTATCTCTCAATGCTTCCAAATATCATGCCTTATCAAAATAGTTAAGTAGTTAATCAAATAAAAAAATAAGATCATAACCACAAAAGTATTCACCACTTGACACAAATTTTTATACATGGAAAACCCAAATAGGTAAAAACCAAGCCGAGATGAGACTCACAAGGATAGCTATTTGAACTCTTTTGAAGTTCACCCTGTTAGGAGCCAAGCCTATTAAAGATTTTACAATAAGTCCTCTTAAGAACTAATTCTGGTTAGGAATCACCTGGTTAAGGGATTTATAAATATGCCTTGATGAAAAGCACAATACCCTATTAGGAGTAACCTCGCTGGATGATTTGAGAATCGAAACTAATGGACTACGTTGTTAGAGCTTACCCAGTTAGGGGATTTCAATTTTTGTTGTAATTGTTAGAAAACAACAGTTTTTCTTGATCTGTCTCAATAGCACTACATCGGCTTGATCAGATCCTTCTTAAGCTTTAATCTACCTTTACTCAAATTGTGTTGGTATTATGGATATGTTGCATTGGTTTTTTTATTGATGTCAACACATATCCTTCTGGAAATCTTTGGTTATGTTGAACCGACACATTATGTTCACCGACAAGTTCAGTGACTTATGCATAGCCACCAGTATATCACTCACCAACAGGTTATATTCTTCACCGACCCTGAGCATGACTTGTTGTCATCTGGAGATCACTTGGTTATGTCAAAGACATGGTTTGGACACTTGGTTTTGGTATTTTGGTTATTGGTCTAAACGGGTTGACATATTTATTGTTACTAGCAATTTTCTCTAGGTTATGACCAACATGCATTATCTATTCTAGATCAGAATGACACGTTATGGAGGTGATTTATTTAATTGGATATTGTTGTAATTGTATTGAACCGACATGATGCATCGCATCTTGACTTATCTATAATTGATTTAATTGCAATATTCTTAGTAAGAGGACCTACACATTTGGTCTTAGGTTTTGGTATATATGTAAGATCTCATTTATGAGATTAAATATAAGATAGTGAGACAGTATATGGTTATGGTATTGTAACATGGTATGTGCGAATATTGAATATTATATGAGCATACAATAGAGAAGGTTCAAGGAAGGTTTGAAGGTGATTGTCAGAGCTTAATCGGTATTGAATTCAGCATTGGAGATGCTACTTTGAGCAATACATTATCATTGGATTTAATCATCCAATTGTAGTCATTGTGACTCTTATTTTGTGATTGAGCAGTGAGCTCTAAGCGGTTGGCCTTTCTGCATGTGCAGACCCCATTTGTATACACATACTATTTGTAGTAGTATCATCTAATTTGGGTAAGATTTCCCACCGTGGTTTTTCCCCTTACAGGGTTTCCACGTACAAATCTATGTGTTATATGTTGTAGATGTTGTTGGCATTAAGTGAACCAGTATGAGGACGTAATGACATTGTGTATTATCATTGATGTCAATATGATGAAGAGAAGAGAACCAGTATAACACTGTGAACCGGTGTGTTTGTTCAAGGTAAACCGGCATATGATTATGGGAACTGGCACATGGAAGCGTTGTATGACTACCGATTGGTAGTCTCAACTTCAGGGTTTCTGGTTGAAGTGCTTCAAGCCTGTGTGGCTCAACTGGTACTTCGTGTGATGATTTAGCATGGTAACAAAGAATAGATCATGTTGCCACATAAGCCTTGTGTGTGTGACGGATCGTGCATGAAGGAGATTGTTCCTATCTACCTCGAGAATGTACGAAGTCTGTAAACGGTGATAACGTGTGATGGGTTATCAACCGCCATGAAATCGGTGGAAAACAAATGATAGAGAATGTCTTGAGATTGGATCAAGACTATTGCATTTAATGCAGTGTGCTCAACGGTTAGGATTGAACCGTTTGAATTCCTTAACCTAACAAGTTTAGGGTTTAGGGTTTATGCTACCGACCTATCTGTTTTCCTATAAGGTCGATGTTGTGTTTCTTTTTGAGGTTGTTGGCAAAAGTTGTGTGTGTGTATCCAAGAGAAGAGATACGTGATTCTTGCTAGACTAGAGGAGAGAAGTGATACTTGTAGAGTGTAAGTGTAGAAGGTGAAGAGGAGCTAAAGCGGATCTGCATTGGCATTAAGTGTTGTTACCAGATCATTGTAATACCTGTTGATCTCTAACCACCTCAACAATTGGAAAATCCCTTAACAGGGTAGCTTTAACCAACTTATTGTAAATCCTTTAACAGGGTGACACAAAACCATTGAGTTCTTGAAATCCTCTAACAAGGTAACCTTTAACAGGGTTTAACCCTTAACTAGGTATTCTATCCATCCCTTAACTGGGTGATCCCTAACAGGATCGGTTCCTAACAGAACCTATTGTATCAGTCTTTAACCAGACAAGGCTCCTAACAAAGCGGACTTCTAAAGAGTTCAAAAACAAGATTGTGGGTATTCAGCCCCACCATGGTTTTTCCCAGTTGGGTTTCCACATGAAAAATATGTGTGTCATATGTGATGTCTTCTTCATGTGATGCTATGTTGTTTTTTGTCAAGCGGTGAATCATGTTGATCTAGTTGTTTATATATATATCTTTGATGATAGATTACATGTTCATGCATTCGGGTGAAATGGAAATGAAGTGTTAGATTGTATGAGAAGATAAGTGTCAACCAGTTTATGCTTGTCTCAGTTATTCCGAGTTTTGCCGGTTGTACTCTGTTTAAAGACCGGTGTTACTGTTTGACTGTCATTGCATAATATCTGCTGACAAACCGGTTTAAGATTGTGTTTTTGTCTGTACTGATTCCCCCCACCCCTCTCAGTACCGGTTTGGTACTATCTGTTCATCCTCCAGGTCCTCTGTGTTATAAGCTTAACCGCTTGAGGTAAAGATCCTAGTCTAATGATGAAGAGGGAAGGTCCAAAGTTTAACAAAGAAAACTTCAGTATTTGGAAAGATAGAATGAAGATATACATCAGAAGGATGGGTGCTCAACACTGGAGCTATGTTGAGAATGCCTATATTGTCCCTACCAGTACTCTCATCGATGAACAAAAAAGAGAGATGCAGGAGAATGGGAAAGTCATGGAAGCCCTAATTAGTAGTTTATCTGACATTGAGTTTATTGATGTCCAAGATAAGGTAAATCCCAAAGAGGTATGGGATACTCTTGAAAATATCTATGGCGGTGATGAGCATGTAAAACAAGCTAAGGAAGAAATCCTTAGAGGGAAGTTTCAAGACATGCAGATGGTTGAAGGTGAGACCATTCAATAGTATGGAATAAGAATCAAAACTGTTGTTGGAGATATCAAGAGTACAGGTGGTAAAATGGAAGATTCCATTGTGGTAAGCAAAGTCCTGAGATCCTTATTACCGGTCTATGCAATAAGGGTTGTTGCTATTCAAGAGCTAAGATCAATAGACAAAACTAAGGTATCCCTAGACTCCATCATTGCAAAGTTGATAGCCTATGAGCTAAACAGTTTTGATGGCAGTGTTCAAAAGACTAAATCAGCTTTCAAAGCTTTTGTTGTACCATCCAAAAAAGGAAAAGAAGCTAGCACTAGTGGTGAACCAAGATAGAGCAGAGAAATGGATGATGAGGAGATTTTGATGGCATTTGAAGCTCTTCTTGCCAGGAAACTTCCTAAGGGAACCGGCAAATACAGAGGTAAGCTTCCTTTGAAATGCTTTTCTTGTAACCGGATAGGACATATTATTGTAAACTGTCCTAATGGCGACAACAAGGACAAACCAGAAAGGTTCAAGAAATTCAAAGGAGGAAACCGGAGAAACTATTTTGTGGCAGTTGATGAAGGTGTCACAGATGAAGAATCAGAAGATGAAGAAAATGAAGATATTGTTTTTGTTGCTGTCAAGGAAGATGTGTCAGACAAGAAGACTCTTGTCTCCTGGTTTGATAACTCCAATGAGTGGATTATTGATTGTGGCTATTCTCACCATATGACTGGTGACCGGAGCAAGTTTCTATCCTTGGAAGAGTATGATGGTGGTGTGGTTCACTTTGGTAATGATACACCATGCATGGTCAAAGGCAGAGGGTCCATCTCTATGAATGGAAAGAGTAGTGTTGACAATGTGTATTGGTTGATGGTCTCAGACACAACATTCTGAGTGTTGCCCAGCTAAATGACAGTGGTATCACTCTGGAATTCAAGAATGGAGTGTGCAGAATCAAAGGAAAGAATGGTGAATTGGTGGCCACCGGCATGCAGACCAAAGGTAACCTATTTCAGCTAAATGTAAATATAAGTACATGTCTTATGGCTAAATTTGATGATAGATGGATATGGCATAGGAGACTCTACCATGTAAAATTTGATAACATTGTGAAGGATAGTAAGATCAAGGCAGTTAGAGGGTTGTCGGTGCTAAGCAAACTGGATAATACCTTGTGCAGATAGTGTCAATTGGGGAAAATGTCTTCCTCAACCTTTAAAGGTAAACCTTTCACTGCTGACAATTTGCTTGATCTTGTGCATACTGATCTATGTGGTCCTATGAAAGCTAGGAGTGTGCAGGGTGATAGGTACTTCATGATTCTCACTGATGATTGCTCAAGAATGATGTGGGTCACATTCTTGAAAGATAGGTCTGAAGCTTTTGAAAAGTTCAAAGCTTTCAAAGCATTAGTGGAGAAGGAAAGCGGTAAAAGGATCAACTGCCTGAGAACTGACCAAGGAGGGGAATTCACTTCTAGTGAATTCAACAAGTACTGTGAAGAAAATGGCATCAAGAGACAATTGTTTGCCCCCTGGATTCCACAATAGCATGACCTAGCAAAGAGGAATAACCAGATTGTGGTTGAAGCAGCTAGAACTATGTTGATTCAAGGAAAGGTAGCCCACAACTTTTGGAGAGAAGCGGTGAGCACTGCAGTCTACACAATGAACCGGGTACTCATCAAGAAAGGTAAGGATAAAACTCCTTATGAGTATTGGACCAGTAAGACACCTGTGGTTAGCTACTTTAGAGTGTTTGGTAACAAATGTTACATCAAGAGGAGAGAACACGAAAGCAAATTTGATGCAAAATGTGATGATGGAATATTCGTAGGGTATTCTACCAAGAGAAAAGCTCTCAAGTATTTCAATAATAGGACTCAAATAATTATGGAAAGCATCAATGTAAGAGTTGATGAAATCTCTAAGAAAACTGAGGAAACTGATAGTCAGCAAGCGGTAAATGAACCGGTTGTAACCTTCTGGGAACCAGTTTTCAGTCAACCGAGTACCAGTAACAGTGTTCCTACACCGGTAGATGTAGATGCTGATACTGATGGAGATGACGATGAAGAAGAAAAGCAAGAGGAATCTATCCAGACCATTCCTCGGTATGTCAAGCTGAATCATGATCCTAAGCAGATCATAGGAGATAAGGATGCAGGAATGCTTACAAGAAGAAAGGTCAGAGAAAAATCATGTATGATCTCTAAATTTGAGCCTAAATCACTCAAAGAGGCACATAAAGATGACAACTGGATCAAGGCAATGGAAGAGGAACTTGACCAGATAGAGAAAAATGGTACATGGTCTTTTGTACCTAGACCGGTGCATAAAAATGTCATTGGTACTAAATGGGTCTTTGGAAATAAGTTGAACAAGGATGGCATAGTGATTAGGAACAAAGCTAGATTGGTGTGCAAAGGATATGCCCAAGAAGAAGGAGAAGACTATGGAGAAACCTTTGCTCCTATAGCCAGATTGGAAGGAGTTCGTATGCTTCTTGCATATGCAACTTTTAAAGGATTCAAAGTATATCAAATGGATGTAAAATCTGCATTCCTAAATGGTGTACTTGAAGAGGAGGTGTATATAGAGCAACCAGATGGGTTTGCCCTATTTGAAGACAGTGACATGGTGTGTAGGCTACATAAAGCCTTATATGGTCTAAAGCAGACACCTAGAGCATGGTATGAATGCCTGCATTCCCATCTTGTGAAGATTGGATTTAAGAGAACAAGTGAAGATAGCAATATCTACTTGAAGTCTGAAGGAGATCAGATGCTGATCTGTGAGGTATTTGTTGATGACATTATCTTTGGTAGAGATGACAAGATGAGTCATGAGTTTGCAGATGAGATAAAGAAAGAGTTTGAGATGTCACTCATAGGGGATCTTCATTGGCTGCAAATCTAGCAGATGAAAGATGGAATCTTTATCACTCAGTCCAAGTATGTCAAAGAGGTGTTGAAGACCTTTGGCATGGAATATAGCAAACCGATTGGCACACCAATGGTGACCGCTTGTAAACTATCCAAAGAGGATGAATCGGCATTGGTTGATGAGAAGGAATACCGATCAATGATTGGTAAGTTGCATTATGTAGTGCATAGCAGACCAGATATTGCACATGCAGTTGGCATTATTGCAAGGTTCCAGAAAAGCCCAAGAGAATCCCAGTTGGTTGTAGTCAAGCGTATTCTTAGGTATCTGAAGGGAACTGTTGATTATGGATTGTGGTATCCATATAGCAAGGATTTCAACTTGAAAGTATGCACAGATGCTGATTGGGCAGGTAATGTAGATGACAAGAAAAGCACAACTGGTGGTGCATTCTTTCTCGATGGTAGACTGGTCTCATGGATGAGTAAGAACCAGAGTTGTATCTCTCAGTCCACAGCAGAAGCAGAGTATGTTGCAGCTTTCATGAACTGCACTTAGACAATTTGGATGAAGCATGTGTTAAATGGCTTCAAAGTTCCTGTATCTGAACCTGTAAGTATATTTTGTGACAATACTAGTGCAATTAACATCTCCAAGAATCCAGTTTTACATTCTAGAACCAAGCACTTTGAGCTTAAGTATCATTTCTTGAGGGAAAAGGTTCAGAACAAAGAGATTGCACTGGAACATGTTTCCAGTAAGGAGCAGTTAGCAAACATATTCACCAAGCCTCTCCCAAATGCTACATTTATGTATTTAAGAGGTGAATTAGGGATGTTTCCCCTTCAGGAGGTAAACTAAAGGCATATGCTCCACATCAGTCAGGTACTGCATAGTCAAAAAAAAATTAGGATTGATGTGTTGAAGGATGCTACTCCTCAGGGGAGCAACATACTGGAACAAGGAAGCTTGTGCCTCCACTTTGGCATTGTTGTCAAAGGGGGAGAAGATATCTACAGAAATTGGGAGAGAAGATGTAAAGCGGAGAGATATCTTTGTATATTGCCATCAATGCCAAAGGGGGAGATTGTTGGCATTATGTGAATCGGTATGAGGACATAATGACATTGTGTGTTGTCATTGATGTCAATATGATGAAGAGAAGAGAACCGGTATAACACTGTGAACTGGCATTTGTGCCAAAGTGAAGCGGTGTGTTTGTTCAAGGTGAACCAACATATGATTATGGGAACTGGCACATGGAAGTGTTGTATGACTACCAGTTGGTAGTCTCAACTTCAGGGTTTCCGGTTGAAGTGCTTCAAGCCTGTGTGGCTCAACCGGTGACTTTGTGTGATGAGTTAGCATGGTAACGAAAAATAGATCGTGTTTCCATGTAATCCTTGTGTGCGTGAAGGATCGTGCATGAAGGAGATTGATCCTATCTACCTCGGGAATGTGTGAAGTCTGTAAACGGTGATAACGTGTGATGGGTTATCAACCGTCATGAAATCGGTGAACAATGAACGATAGAGACTGTCTTGAGATTGGATCAAGACTGTTGCATTTAATGCAGTGTGCTCAATGGTTAGGATTGAACCATTTGAATTCCTTAACCTAACAGGTTTAGGGTTTAGGGTTTATGCTATCGACCTATTTGTTTTCCTATACGGTCAATGTTGTGTTTCTTTCTGAGGTTGTTGGGAAAAGTTGTGTGTGTGTATCCAAGAGAAGAGATACGTGATTCTTGCTAGACCAGAGGAGAGAAGTGATACCTGCAGAGTGTAAGTGCAGAAGGTGAACAGGAGCTAAAGCGGGTCTGCATTGGCATTGAGTGCTATTACTAGATCATTATAATACCTGTTGATCTCTAACCACCTCAATAGTTGGAAAATCCCTTAACAGGGTAGCTTTAACCGGCTTGCTGTAAATCCTTTAATAGGGTGACTTAAAACCATTGAGTTCCTTAAATCCTCTAACAAGGTAACCTTTAACAAGGTTTAACCCTTAACCGGGTGATCTCTAATAGGTTCAGTTCCTAACAAAACCTATTGTATCAATCTTTAACCGGACAAGGCTTCTAACAGAGTGGACTTCTAAAGAGTTCAAAAACAAGCTTGTGTGTATTCATCCCCATCGTGGTTTTTCCCAGTTGGGTTTCCACGTGAAAAATATGTGTGTCATATGTGATGTCTTCTTCATGTGATGCTATGTCATTTTCTGTCAAGCGGTGAATCATGTTGATCTAGTTGTTTATATATATATCTTTGATGATAGATTACCTGTTCATGCATTAGGGTGAAATGAAAATGAAGTTTTAGATTGTATGAGAAGATAAGTGTCAACCGGTTTATGCTTGTCTTAGTTATTCTGAGTTTTGTCGGTTGTACTCTGTTTAAAGACCGGTGTTACTATTTGTCTGTCAATGCACAGTGTCTACTGACAAACCTGTTTAAGATTGTGTTTTTGTCTGTACTGATTCACCCCCCACTCTCAGTACTGGTTTGATACTATCTGTTCATCATTGAGTTATCAGATGTTGTTTCTCTTTCTGTTATATGCATTGAGTTTCACCAGTATTAATATTAATAGTTAATCTATCTACCGACATTAAGTTTGGTTTACTGGTATTAAGTATCAAGTTTGATTAAGTTATATTTGGGTTGCAATTAATAGACAACTGATTCACCCCCCCCCTCTCAGTTGCCTTCGGGTCTTAACAATTGGTATTAGAGCCAAGTCCTCTTTTTGTAGAAGTTTAAGAACTTGAGGAGATTCTATGGCAACTAACTTTTTTAGGAAGGACAATCCGAAACTTGATGGAACTAAATATGGTATATGAAAGATCAAAATGGAGACACATCTGAATTGCATTGGAAAAGACATATGGGATGTTACAAAGAATGGCTATGTTGGTCCTACACCGAATCAACCTAATCCACCAACATTGGGTAAGGATCAAGAGAATGATTGCAAAGCAAGAGAAGCACTCTTGACCGCCTTGTTAGATTAGAAAATCATGGGATTATCAGATCGATCTACTGCAAAAGATTTTTGGGATAAATTGGAGATATTGAATGAAGGAGATACCACTGTCAAAATTGCAAAACTAGAATGCTTTTGGGTCAGATATGGAAATCTGAAAAATGGAAGAAGATGAAAGAATTTTTGCTTTTATGGAAAGGGTTAATGAAATTTTTTTGAGAATACAATGTTGTGGAGGTTCCGTAAGTGAAGATGAAATTGTTTCTAAAGTTTTAAGAGCATTGCCACCGGCATACAAGATGAAAGTAACTTCTATTAATGAGTTGAGAACAATGCCTAATACATCAATATCTAGAGATACTTTGGTTGGAAAAATTTCAGCATTTGAGCTTGAGGAATTTGGTCTTGTTGCTACAATTAAGACAGATTTAGCCTTAAAAGCATCATCATCTACAACATCATCATCATCATCTGATAAATCTGATTGGAAAGTACTTTATGCAAGAGAACTTGAAGATATCGGGAGGGAAAATGAAGACCTGGAAGAACTTGAAGCACTATTTGCAAGGAAAATGCCTAAAGGTCGTATTGGAAGTAAGTATGAAGGTAAAGCACCATTTAAATGTTTTAACTACAATAAAGTTGGTCATATGACATCTAGATGTCCTGATAGACATGCAATATTAAGAGAAGAAGCTAAAATGACATATAAGCCTAACCCTGAATATCAGCGATACAAATTTAAGAAGAATAGAGACAACTCATGTTACTATGTTGATGAAGGAGTTACTGATGATTCTGATGAAGAACCGACAGACAATGGATGGGTTTTTGTTGCAATAAAAGAAGATCAACTGACACCTATTGTTCCACCGGTAGAGCAGGCCCTGGCAGCTAAAATTGAAGAAAAGGATGAATGGATTATAGATTCTAGATGTTCACATCGTATGATTAGTGATAAAAGTAAATTCTTATCTTTTCAGGAATACAATGGAGGTCTAGTAAGATTTGGGGATGACAAAGCTTGTTTGATCAGAGGAAAAGGCACTATATCTTTTGATGGTAAGCACAATACAAACAAGGTTTATTATGTTGAAGGTTTGAAGCATAATATTTTGAGTTTTGGTCAATTAGTTGGAAAGGGATCTCAGTTACAATTCAAGAATGGTAAATGCAAAATCATGAATAGAACTCGTTTGGAGATTGCAACTGGTAATCAAACTAGAGGTAATATCTTTCATTTGAATAACAATGAAAAGACATGCTTGATTGCACATATTGATGAAAGTTGGTTATGGCATAAAAGACTTTGTCATGTGAATTTTGATTGCATTATAAAGATTAGTTCATCTAAGGCAGTAAGCGATTTACCTAATATTGTAAAACCTCATAATCCGGTATGTAAGGAATGTCAAATGGGAAAGTAAGTTAGAGCAACTTTTAAGAGTATTTCTAAGAAATCCAATAATTTTCTTGATTTAATTAATACTAACTTGTGTGGTCTGGCAAGAACAAGAAGTCTACAGGGAGATAGATACTTTATGCTAATCATTGATGATTATTCTAGAATGTGTTGGGTTACTTTTCTCGGAGAGAAATTAGAAGCTTTTGGGAAATTCAAATTATTCAAGAAAATGGTAGAGAATGAAACCGGTAAGAAAATCAAATGTTTAAGATCAGATCAAGGAGGTGAATTTACATCTAAGGAGTTTAATACATTTTGTGAAGTGAATGGAATTAGAAGACAACTATCAGCACCCCAGACACCTCAGCAAAATGGAGTTGTGGAAAGGAAGAACAAAAATATTTTGGATGCAGCTAGAAGCATGATAGTAGAAGAAAATCTACCTCATGTGTACTGAAGAGAAGAAGTGAATACAATGGTTTACACTTTTAATAGAGTTCATATCAAAGGTGAAATCGGTAAGACACCTTATGAACTATGGCTTGGTAATACTCCCACTCTTAAATACTTCAGAATATTTGGAAGCAAATGCTACATTAGGAGAGATGAGTATATTGGCAAATTTGATCCTAAAAGTGATGAAGGAATATTTCTTGGTTATTCATCTAAGAGCAAGGCATATAGATGTTTTAATAAAATATTGCAGAAAATCAATGAGAGTGCAAATGTGAAGATAGATGAACACTTTAGAGGAAATTCAAGGTCTATGGATTCTGAACTGGCAGTTGAGATGATCATAAATGAACCTATATAGAGTCCACCAGTATAGAATGTGGAAACAGTCACACCGACATCATCAGAGAATTCCATAGTGACTGAAGAACAACAACAAGTGAACACACCCAGGTATGTAAGACTGAATCACTCTAAAAGTCAGATAATTGGGAATAAGTATCAAGGTGTTATGACAAGAGGAAGACTGGAAAATGGAGAGGTGTGTTTAATTTCTCAAATTGAACCAGCATCTGTTATTGAGGCATGTGAAGATAAACATTGGATTAAATCTATGGAAGATGAATTAGAACAATACATGGACATTGGTTCCCCGGCCTAAAGACAAAAATGTAATTGGAACCAAATGGGTATTCAGAAATAAACTTAATAAAGATGGTAAGCTAATCAGAAACAAAGCAAGATTAGTGTGTAAAGGATATTCACAAAAAGAGGGAATTGATTACAATGAAACCTTTGCACCTGTAGCTTGAATTGAGGTAATCAGATTATTTCTTGCATTTGCAACACACAAGAACTATAAAGTATATCAAATGGATGTAAAATGTGCATTTCTGAAAGGTGATCTTGAAGAGGAAGTTTACATTGAACAACCTGATGGATTTTCATTGACAAATGATCAATATATGGTTTGCAGATTAAGGAGAGCTTTATATGGATTGAAGAAAGCTCCTAGAGCTTGGTATGCTATATTGGAAAAATATCTTTTGAAGCTTGGTTACACTAAAAGTAATGTTGACAACAACTTATATTTCAAAGTGACTAATCAAGACATCTTGTTTATTGAAGCTTTTGTTGATGACATCATTTTTAGAGGAGAAGATGGATTGTATAAAGACTTTGCTAATAAGATGCATGAAGAATTTGAAATGTCTATGATTGGGGAGATAAAATTCTTTTTAGGATTGCAGATTTCACAGACTGATAAAGGTATATTCATAGGTCAAACAAAGTACTTGAAGGAACTACTAAAGAAATTTGGTATGGAAAACTCTAAATTGGTAAGTACTCCTATGACTACAACTGATAAATTGACATTAAAGGATCATTCAGCTCCTGTTAATCCGACAAGATACAAATCTATGATTGGAGGTTTACTGTATTTGACACAAACAAGACCTGATATAATGAATGCAGTATGTATTGTTTTAAGATTTCAGAGTAATCCTAGATAAAATCATGAACCGGCAGTGAAAAGGATCTTCCGGTATCTACAAGGCACAACAAATTTTGGTTTATGGTATCCTAAAGATGAAAATTTTGATTTATGTGCATACACCGATGCAAATTGGGCAGGAGATGTAGATGACATAAAGAGCACCACCGACGGGGCATTCTTTCTTAGTAGCAGATTGATTTCATGGTTGAGCAAGAAACAGAGTTGTACATCATTATCAACAACAGAATCAGAATATGTTGTAGCAACAACTAATTGTACTCAGGTATTGTGGATTAAGCAAATATTGAAGCACATAAAGGTAAAATGCAAATAACCTATAATCATTTATTGTGATAACTCAACAACAATTGATATATCTAAGAATCCAGTATTTCACTCTAAAACTAAACATGTTTCTATCAAATATAATTTTCTAAAAGAGAATGTTGAAGCAAAAGAAGTGAGATTGGTTTATGTGAATACTAAAGAGCAGATTGCAGATATCGTTACTAAGCCTTTGCCTAAGGAAACTTTTGATTATCTCATAGAGTAGCTTGCGGTAATACCCTCACCAGTAGAGACTTAGATAGTTGATGATTGACATCACACCAACAGAATTAACAGAGAAAACCTTTTTCTAGATTGTATGGAGGGGAGCTACTTCTCAGGGGGAGTAGTTGGTTATTGTATTGGTTCTATGAATTGGTTGTATCTGGTATTTATATTGCTTTGGCATTTGATGTCAAAGGGGGAGATATATCTATGGAAAAACATTATCCTTTGTGGAGATATTATTTATTGGGGGAGTGATATATACTCTCTGCATATGTATTTTGATTTCTGGTATTGATCTATTCGAGAGCTTATTGGTTTTTGGTTTTTGGCATTCTGTTTTGGCACTTAGATGTTTTTTCATCTTGTGTTGCCATCAATGCCAAAGGGGGAGATTGTTGGTATTATGGATATGTTGCATTGGTTTTTTCATTGATGTCAACACTTATCCTTTTGGATCTCTTTGGTTATGTTGAACCGATACATTATGTTCACCGACAAGTTCAGTGACTTATGCACAGTCACCGGTATATCACTCACCAGCAGGTTATATTATTCACCGACACTGAGGATGACTTGTTATCATCTGGAGATCACTTGGTTATGTCAAAGACATGGTTTGGACACTTGGTTTTGGTATTTTGGTTATTGGTCTAAATGGGTTGACATATTTGTTGTTACCATAAATTTGGTCTAGGTTATGGACCGACATGCATTATCTATTCCAGATCAGCATGACACGTTATGGAGGTGATTTAATTAATTGGATAATGTTGTAACTGTATTAATCCGACGTGATGCATCACATCTTGACTTATCTATAATTGATTTAATTGCAATATTCTTAGTGAGCTGACCTACACATTTGGTCTTAGGTTTTCGTATATATGTAAGATCTCATTTATGAGATAAAATATAAGATAGTGAGACGGTATATGGTTATGGTATTGTAACATGGTATGTGTGAATATTGAAGATTATATGAGTAGACCATAGAGAATGTTCAAGGAAGGTTTGAAGGTGATTATCAGAGCTTAACCAGTACTGAATCCAACATTGGAGATGCTACTTTGAGCAGTACATTATCATTGGATATAATCATCCAATTGTAGTAAGTGTGACTCCTATTTTGTGATTGAGCAGTGAGCTCTAAGTAGTTGGCCTTTCTGCATGTGCAGATTCCATTTGTATACACATACTATCAGTAGTAGTACAATCTGATTGTGGGTAAGATTTCCCATTGTGGTTTTTCTTCTTATAGGGTTTCCAAGTACAAATATTTGTGTTATGTATTGTGGATGTTGTTTCTCTTTCTGTTATATGCATTGAGTTTCACCGGTATTAATATAAACTGCTAATCTGTCTACCAGCGTTAAGTTTGGTTTACCGGTATTAAGTAACAAGTTTGATTAAGTTATATTTGGGTTGCAATTAATAGACAACTAACTCACTCACCCCCCTCCTCTTAGTTGCCTCCGGGTCCTAACAAACTACAGATCCATCCATTGGCTAGGCAACCACACACTCAACTAGTTTCTGCCAGTCTTGTCAACTTTGCCAATAACTTTACAAAACAATATCATCAACCTTAAATACAAATCAACTAGGTCAGTAATGCAACAAAAACCTAATTCTCATAATCAAGATTACAAACAAGTTGGTACAATCTTGACCATTACAAATCATAACAATCTCTTCACATTCTTCAAGAAAATTCCAACCGCTCCATGATCACTGCTTCATCGGACTTTGTAACTCATCATGCGCTATGCACTAGATGCAATCCACTTTTCTCCTTTCCAAGATAACAAATGCGCTAAATCAATCTAAACTAATCCTTATTCAATGATCACACGTGTCTCCATCATTACCGCTCAACATTAAATCTTAAACCAACAAAATTGATTGGTTGGGGTTTAACAGAAAACAAACAGTAGGGTTTATTGGTTACATAACATAGAAAGGTTTAACCCTTTACACCGATTCAACATACAAACTACCATATACCGGTTTACACCATCTTCCTCAAGGTTTATCATACCGGTTACAAGAAAATAGAAATAACAACAATAACATCAACATTATCATGAATATCATTCACCAGATCAATTGTCATCAATGACAACATATCATTAATGCAATCTATATGCAAATGCCAACAATCTGAAAATGCCAACAAAATCCTGCTTCAATATTCTTCAATTAACTCTGGGACTAATGTATTCTACATCATGCTCAATTGACCTCATGTAAGGGCACAACCCCTAGCTGACCTCAAAGATACTCAAAAGTAGTCTTA
Organism: Cryptomeria japonica; assembly: GCF_030272615.1. Classification (NCBI taxonomy): domain Eukaryota; kingdom Viridiplantae; phylum Streptophyta; class Pinopsida; order Cupressales; family Cupressaceae; genus Cryptomeria; species Cryptomeria japonica. The sequence continues at coordinate 194,306,991 of NC_081414.1, read as the reverse complement.
GGAAGAGGTTTAGTAAAGATATCTACTAGCTAATCCTTTGTAGATACATGCTCCAATAACACATCTTTACTCTACACTTTCTTGCTCAAGAAATGATATTTCAGCTCAATATGCTTGGTTCTAGCTTTCAACATCGGGTTCTTTGAAATATTTATTGCACTAGTGTTGTCACATAAAATATTTACAAGTTCACTAGTGTTGTCACATAAAATATTTACAAGTTCTATAATCTTCAAGTTGAATCATTCTAGAATGTGTTTCATCCAGATTGTCTGGGTACAATTCATATACGTTGTAACATACTCATCTTTAGTAGTGGACTGTGATGTAAAGCTCTGCTTCTTGCTACTGCATGAAACAAGTCTTCCTCCAAGAAAGAATGCACCACCGGTTATGCTCTTCCTATCATCAACATTACATGCCCAGTTTGCATCTGTATAAACCTTCAAATCAAAGTTAACTGCATATGGATACCATAATCCATAGTCAATAGTACCTTTCAAATATCTAAATATCTTCTTTGGATTCTTCTGAAATCTGGCAACTAAATCAACTGCATGAGCAAGATTCAGTCTGTTGTGAATAACATAATGCAATTTACCTATCATTGACCTGCACTCATTTTCATCAACAGATGCAGCTTCATCCTCCTCATACAGTTTACAACCTATAACCATTGGTGTCCCAACTGATTTATAGTTACTCATTCCAAATGTCTTCAATACTTGTTTCACATATTTAGACTATGTGATTAAAATACCATTCTTCATCTACTGAATTTGCAAACCTATGAAGAATTTTATCTCTCCTACTAGAGACATTTTAAATTCACTTCTCATCTCATTTGCAAAGTCATTACTCATGTCATCATTGCCTCCAAATATGATATCATCCACAAACACTTCACTAACCAGTATCTTATCACCTTCAAATTTGAGATATAAATTGTTGTCTTCACTGGTTCTCTGAAAAACCTATCTTCATCAGGTGTGAATGTATTCTTTCATACCATGCTCTCAGAGCTTGCTTTAAACCATATAATGCCTTGTGCAATTTACACACCATATCATTTGCATCAGTCAAAGCATAACAATCTGGCTACTCAGTGTATACTTCTTCCAATATTCCATTTAAAAAAGTTGACTTCACATCCATCAAATATACTTTGAATCCCTTATATGTTGCAAATGCAAGTAGAGTCCTAACACCTTCCAATCTAGCAACTGGCGTAAATGTCTCACCATAGTCTTCACCTTCTTTTTGTGCATAACCTTTGCATACTAGTCTAGCTTTGTTTCTGACTACTATTCCATATTCATTCAGTTTATTCCTGAATACCCATTTAGTACCTATCACATTTTTAGTCACCAATCTGGGTACTAGAGTCCATGTAATGTTCTTCTCAATCTGGTCAAACTCCTCCTCCATAGTTTTAATCCACTAATCATCTCCAAATGTTTCCTTAGAAACTCTAGGCTCAATAGTGGAGATCATGCAAGAATTCTCTTTGATTCTTCTTCTGGTTAATACTCCAACATCTTTATCTCCAATAATCTGGTCAGGATTATGATTGAGTCTCACATACCTTGGAATAACATGATCATTATCTTCAGGTTCTTCTTCTTCACTATCATCCTCTTCTTCTAAATCTACCTATTATGGTTGAATTGGTACAACAACATTCACTTCACCAGCTTCTGGCTTCACTGGTTCTGGATCCAAAATCAAAATGCAAGGTTCATCTTCCTTCTTTTCCCTACCGGTTTCTCCTGAGACTTTGGGATACTCGTCCACTTAAAAATCAGCACTTTCAATGATTTTTTAGTGTCCGGTTGTTATAACATTTGTAGGCTTTACTCTTGGTGGAGTAACCAAGAAATATGCCTTCATCACTTTTAGCCTCAAGCTTACTAACATAGTCACCTCTCTTGATAAAACATTTACTGCCAAAAATCTTAAAATAATTGACATTAGGTGATCTACCACACTAGTATTCATAAGGAGTTTTATCCTTACCTCTCTTTACGAATATCTAGTTCATAGTGTAGACAGTTGTGTTGAAAGATTCTCTCCAGAAATATTTTGCTACTCCTCCTTGTATAAGCATCTTTCTAGAAGCTTCAACAACTGAGCAGTTGTTCCTCTCTGCAATATCATTCTGTTGTGGTGTCCTCAGTGTAGAAAATTTCCTCTTGATTCCATTGTCTTCACAATATCTAGTGAATTCCTCTAAAGTAAATTCACCACCTTGATCAGTCCTCAGACACTTTATCTTCTTACCACTTTCCTTTTCATCTAAGGCCTTGAATGCCTTGAACCTACTAAAGGATTATGTTTTGTCCTTCAAGAATGTGACCCACATAATTCTTGAGCAATCATTGGTAAAGATCATAAAATATTTGTCACCTTGAATACTTTTAGCCCTTATTGGTCCACAGAGGTCTGTATGAACCAAATCTAACAAATGTTCTGTTGAAAAAGATTTGCTCTTAAAATTTGAGGATATCATCTTTCCTAACTGACATTCCTTACACAGAGCATTCACTGTTTGTCCAACTGAGGAAAACCTCTTACCGACTTGGACTTACTGACCTTAACAATGTTATTAAAATTTATATGACAAAATCTCCAATGCCAAAGCCAACTATCATCTACTTTAGCAATTAAACAGTTGTTGACTTTAGGATTTAGGTGAAACAGATTACCTTTTGTCCGCTTGCCGGTTGCAATTAGTTCACCTTTACTCCCATAGATTTGTACATTCCATTCTTTAATTCCAATAGATAACCTCTGTCACTGAGTTGAGCTACACTTACAAGATTGTGCTTTAATCCTTCAACCCAATAGACATCATCTGCACTACTCTTTCCATTAAGAGAAATGGTTCCCTTTCCTTTTACCATGCAAGGTGAGTCATTTCCAAATCTCATAACACCTCCATCAAATTCCTTAAAAGTAATAAATTTACCCCGGTCACCAGTCATGTGGTGTGAACAAACACTATCAATGATCCAATCATCATAACTATCCATGTGAGAAACTAATGCCTTCTTATCAGATGAATCCTCTTTAATAGCTACAAAGACAATGTCTTCATTAGCATCTCCCTTAGATTCCTCATCAGTGATACCACCATCAACTACAATTAGACAATCTCTTTTGCCTTTACCTTTGTACTTATTTTACTTCTCACGCTTATGCTCATTGTCACCATTAGGATAGTTAGAAGCAATGTGTCCATTCTTGTTGCATGCAAAACATTTCAAAGGTAATCTACCTCTGTACTTACCGATACCTCTGGGCAACCGCTTGGCCAACAATGCTTCAAGATCAATCAAATTGTCTTCATCATCAACTTCTCCACTAGATCTAGATTCATAATTGTGACTGACATCTCTACTTTTCCTCATAGAAGGGTTAGAAACTAAAGCTCTAAATGCAGATTCAGATCTCTAAGCACTGCCATCATAACCATTTAATTCAAATGCAGTAAGCTTACCAATGATGGATTCAAGAGTTACCTTAGTTTTATCAATAGACTTTAGCTCCTGAATGGTTGCAACTTGGATAGCATAGACTAGTAGAACAACTCTCAACACCTTACTAACCACTGTGGCATCGTCTACTTTACCACCAACACTCTTGATCTCACCAACTATCTCTTTCATCCTCTGACCATATTGTTGTATATTCTCACCTTCGGCCATCTGTATGTCATCAAATTTACCTCTCAGACTCTCTTCTTTGGAAACCTTCACATGCTCATCACCACTATATATTTCTTCAAGTTTCTTCCATACCTCATAAGCACTCTCCAAACCATGGACATCAACATACTCTAAATCAGACAAAGAATTGATAAAGGCCTCCAATGCTTGATTATTTTCTTGTTTCTCTTTCTTTTGATCATCAGACATAGTCCCACTAGGTGCAACATATTGACTACCAACATGTTCCCAATATTGACTTCCTAGACTCTTGATATAGATTTTCAATCTATCACTCCATATTCTATAGTTTTCCCTATTAAACTTCAGACCTTCTTTCTCCGTTATGTTCTTCAAGATCTTTACCTCAAGTTGTTAGGCTTAGACCTTAGAGGACCTTAAATGCTCTGATACCAATTGATGGTATGATGAATCAATAAGGATCCGATCAACTATTGAGAGGGGGGGTGAATCAATAGATAGAAAACTGACATAAACTTTTCATCAAACAAAACAACCTCTCAAGACAAACTTAGAACTAACTAGTTCAAACACTGAACTACAAATTGCAATATCACTGTCAAGTAAACCGGTTGACTGTCATAACAGAATAACAGTAAAACAACTCTGAAACTCTCAAAACCTTTTAACCAAAACATCCAAATACTTTACCAACAAAAGTAAAATCTCATTTCAGATTGTCGGTCATCATATCATATCTAAGTGGATTTAGTTGTTAAGCAAATTAACCATATCAAACATGACCACAAAAACATTCACCACTTGACACAATGATTTTGACATGGAAACCCAAATGGAAAAAACCATGGTGGGGATGAATACCCACAACTATTCTGAACTCTTCTGAAGTTTTCCCTGTTAGAAGCCAAGCCTGTTAAACCTTTACAATAAGTCATGTTAAGAACATATCCTGTTAGGGACCACCCTGTTAATGGATTGACTATAATGCCCTATTAGAAGCAATATGCTGGTAGGAGTAAACTCAGTAGAGGATTTGAAATCCAAGCTAATGGATCACCTGGTTAGAGGATTTAGATAGCACTAAGCTTGTTAGAGCTTACCCGATTAAGGGATTTGACTGTTGTAATTGTTACAGAACAAAAAGGGTTTGTTGATCTGGTGTATAGCACTACTTTACTTGATAAGATCCTTTTCATGCTCCTATCTACCTTTACATATACTGCAAATACATCATCTGGTTCGGTAACCAATCACTCTTACATTCAACCAAAATTTCCAACACTATAACAAAATAATTCACCAACCTTATAAACAAAACAATAGGTCGGTAACACATCACAAACATAAGATCTCATAGAGATTACAAGCAAATCAGTTCAAGTATGACTGTTAGATTACATAGCAATCATTGCACATCATCAAGACAACATTGACCACTCGTTGATCATCGCTTCATCAAACTCTATAACTCATCATGCGGTTTCCATTACAATGCAATGAACTTTCTCATTCCCAAGATAAAAACCGTTATCTCTACATGCCAAAAACCATTTGAAACTCTTCTCATACAACATTCATATGTGGTATAATCATTACCACTCATCATTTGATCATAAACCAATACAGTTGATTCACAAATCTTCATCTGTTAGGGTTTAGCATATCAACATGTAGGGTTTACCGGTTGATCTCACTTCTTCTCTAGTAATACCGGTTTCCTTCACAAGCTCTCCTACCGGTTGCAAAACAACATCATTATCAGCTATAACGTACATCAATGACAACATAAAAGTTCATCAATGCAATCTTCATGCAAGTGACAATAGGTACCACAAACCAAACTCCTTTGTTCCGTTTAGATATCTGAAAATTATTTTCACTACCACAACATGTGATTATTTTGGTTCTTGCTGAAATCTAGCCACCAAAAAGACTCCATACATGATATCTGATCTAGTAGCAGTCAAATATAACATTCCTCCAATCATTGATCTATAATGAACTACATATGCTTTAGGGGACTTATCATCTTTTGTCAATTTGTATCTGGGGGTTATAGGTGTACACACTGGTTTGGAGTTCTCTAACCTAAACTTCTTCAACAATTTCTTAATATATTTAGACTAAGAAATGAAAATTCCTTTATCATACTGATTTAATTGCAACCCAAGAAAGAAATTCAACTCAACAATCATAGAAATCTCAAATTCCTTCTGCATCTCATTAGAAAATTCTCTACACATAACTTAATTTCCTCCAAAAATTATATCATCAACATACACTATAGCAATTAAGATTTTACCTAAATTAGTTTTGAAATATAAATTGTTTTTAGCCAAACTCTTCTGAAATCCTTGATCAATCAAGTACTTATCTAGCCTTCCATACCAAGCTTTAGGTGCTTGTTTCAATCCATACAAGGCCTTCTTCAATTTCCAAACAATGTTCGAATCATCTTTCAACTTGAGGGGGGGTGAATCAGTTGTCAAATAAATGCAAACCAAAACCAACTTAACCAAGCTTAATGCTTAATACCAGTAAACCAAACTTAATGCCGGTAGACAGTTTATCAGTTAATTGCAGTACCGGTAAAGATTAATGCATGAAATAGAAAGACAATAACATCCACAACACATAACACCAATATTTGTACGTGGAAACCCTATAAGGGGAAAAACCATGGTGGAAAACCTTACCCACAATTAGATGATACTACTGCAGATAGTATGTGTATACAATAGGGGGTATACAGATGCAGAAAGGCCAAGCACCTAGAGCTCACTGCTCAAATACAAATGGGAGTCACACTGACTACAATTGGATGGTTAAATCCAATAATGATGTACTGCTCAAAATAACATCTTCGTATGCTGGATTCAGTACCGATTTAGTTCTGATATGCCTTCACAAAAGCTTGCTTCAACCTTCAAATGATGTCTATGTGTATAGCTCTACTTATTCTCGCATATACCGAATTACAATCCTTTCTTCACATTCGCACATTGATCTCGAAAATGAGATCTTACATTTATACCATAACCTAAGACCAATTGAGTAGGTCGGCTCTAAAAGATATTACAAAAAAAAAAAATTACAACTAAAACAATAACCGATGCAATATCGGATTCAACATGTCAGCTTAATGCATTTACAATAGTAATAAATCATCTAAACAGCGTGTCGTGTTGAATTGGAATAGATAAGCTTGTCGGTGCTTATCCTCGACCTATTTGCCGGTAACAGCAAATATGCAAACACGAATATACCAATGAACAAATCTCCAAGACAAAGTGTCCAAATGATGTCTTCGACATAACCAAGTGTTTTCCATGTCATTCCAAGTGTCGGTGAACAAGATACCGGTGACTGTGCATAAGTCACTTGCTTATCGGTGAACATTGCCAATTCTCCAAGTGCCAATAGGATAACCAAAGTTGATAAGTGTTGACATCAATGACAAAACCATATCAACATATCCAAAATACCAACAATCTCCCCCTTCGACATTGATGGCAACACAAGATGGAAAAACCATCAAAGTGCCAAAACAGAAATGCCAAATACCAAAAACCAACAATCTCCCAAAAGAGATCATAACCAGAAATAAAAAAATTCTCCCAAAATAACAATCTCTCCCCCTAGGAGTAACATGTTTTTTTCCATATCAATCTCTCCCCCTTTGACATCAAATGCCAAAGCAATACAAAAACCATGTTCAAATACAAAATACCAAATTATTCAGTATACTAACTACTCCCCCTGAGAAGTAGCTCTCCTCATCAAACTCGGAGTAAAAGATTTCTCTAAAAGTTTTGTCGGTTGATGAAAAACATCAACTGTCTAAGTCTCTACCGGTGGGGGTATGACCCCAAGCTAATCTCTGAGATATTCAAAAGTTTCCTTAGGCAAAGGCTTAGTGAAAATATCTGCAATTTGCTCTTTAGTATTTACATAAACCAGTTTTACTTCCTTTGCTTCAACATTCTCTTTTAGAAAATTCAATTTGATAGACACATGTTTAGTTTTAGAATGTAGTACTAGATTATTTGATATATCAATTGTTGTTGTATTATCACAATAGATAGTTATAGGTTCCTTGCATTTTACCTTTATGTCCTTCAACATTTGCTTAAGCCATAATACCTGTGTACAGTTAGTTGTTGCTGCAACATATTTTGATTCTACTGTTGATAAAGATGTGCAACTTTGTTTATTACTTAGCCAAGAAATTAATTTGCTTCCAAGAAAAAATACTCTGCAGATGGTGCTTTTTCTGTCATCTACATCTCCTGCCCAATTTGCATCTGTGTATGCACATAATTCAAAGTTTTCATCTCTAGGATACCATAGGCCAAGATTTGTAGTGTCGTGTAAGTACTAAAAAATCCTTTTAATTGTTGATTCATGATTTTCTTTAGGATTACTCTGAAATCTTGAAACAATACATACTGCATTCATAATATCAGGTCTTGTTTGTGTTAAATACAATGAACCTCCTATCATATATTTGTACCTAGTCAGATTAACAAGTGTAGATTCATCCCTTAGTGATAATTTGTCATTTGTAGTCATAGGTGTGCTTACCGGTTTAGAGTTCTCCATCCCAAATTTCTTTAGTAACTCCTTCAAGTACTTAGATTGACTCAAGAATATACCTTTATCAATCTGTGAAATCTGCAATCCTAAAAAGAATTTTATCTCCAATCATAGACATTTCAAATTCTTGCTACATTTTAATAGAAAAGTCTTTGCATAATCCATCTTCTCCTCCAAAGATTATATCATCAACAAAAACTTCTATAACCAAGATGTCATCATTAGTCACTTTATAGTATAAGTTGTAGTCACAATTACCTTTAGAAAAAACAATCTTCAAAAGATGTTTATCCAATCTAGCATACCAAGCTCTTGGAGCTTGCTTCAACCCATACAAAGCTTTCCTTAACCTGCAAACCATATCTTTGTTATCTGTCAAAGAAAATCCATCAGGTTGCTCAATGTAAACTTCTTCTTCAAGATCTCCATTCAGAAATGCACATTTAACATCCATTTGATATACTTTGTAGTTCTTGTGTGTTGCAAAAGCCATGAATAATCCGACTGCCTCAATTTTAGCTACCAGTACAAAGGTTACATTATAATCAATTCCTTCTTTCTATGAATATCCCTTACACACTAGTCTTGCTTTATTTATGATTACCTTACCATCTTCATTGAGTTTTTTTTCTGAATACCCATTTTGTTCCAATTACATTTTTGTCTTTAGGTCGGGGAACTAATGTCCATGTGTTATTCTTCTCAATTTGTTCTAGTTATTTTTCCATAGCTTTAATCCAGTGTTTATCTTCACATGCCTCATTAATTGATGCTTGTTCAATTTGAGAAATAAGACATACCTCTTCATTTTCCAGTCTTCCTCTTGTCATAACTCCTTGATACTTGTTCCCAATTATCTGATCTTCATAATGGTTCAATCTTACATACAGGGGTGTCTTTGTTTGCTGTTGTTCTTCAGTTATAGTGGAATTTTTAGATGATATCGGTGTAACTGGATCTTCATTCTGTACCGGTGTGCTCAATGTAGGCTCATTTATCAGTATCTCTGTTGCCGGTTTAGAGTCTATATAACTTGAAATTCCTCTAAACTGTTCATCAATTTTCACATTTGTACTCTCAACAATTTTCTGCAATCTCTTGTTAAAACATCTATATGCCTTGTTCTTAGATGAATAACCAAGAAATATTCCTTCACCACTTCTAGGATCAAATTTGCCAATATACTCATCTCTTCTAATATAGCATTTGCTTCCAAATATTCTGAAATATTTAAGAGTAGGAGTAATATCAAACCATAGTTCATGAGGGGTCTTATTAGTTTCACCTTTGATGTGAACTTTGTTGAATGTGTAGACTATTGTGCTTACTGCCTCTCTCCAATATACATGTGGTAGATTTGCTTTTGATAACATACTTCTGGCTGCATCCAAGATAGTTCTGTTTTTCCTTTCTACAATTCCATTTTGTTGTGGTGTTTGGGGTGTTGATAACTGTCTTCTGATTCCATTTACTTCATAGAATGTATTAAATTCCTTAGATATGAATTCACCTCCTTGATCTGATCTCAAACATTTGATTTTCTTACCGGTTTCATTTTCTACCATCACCTTGAATAGCTTGAATTTCCCAAGTGCTTATGATTTTTCTCTGAGAAAAGTAACCCAACACATTCTAGAATAGTCATCAATGATTAGCATGAAATATCTATCACCTTGTAAGCTTTTAGTTCTAGCTGGACCACATAAATCAGTATGAATTAAGTAAAGAGAATTATTAGATTTTTATGGAATACTTTTAAATGATGCTCTAACTTGTTTTCCAAATTGACATTCCTTACATACCGGATTGTGAGGCTTAACAATCTTAGGTAAATCTCTAACTGCTTTAGTTAAACTGATTTTCACAATGCAATCAAAATTTACATGATAGAGTCTCTTATGTCATAGCCAACTTTCATCAATATGTGCAATCAAGCATGTCTTTTCATTGTTATTCAAATGAAAGATATTACCTCTAGTTTGATTATCGGTTGCAATTTCCAAACCAGTTCTATTCATAATTTTGCATTTCCCATTCTTGAATTGTAACTGAAATCCTTTTTCAACTAATTGACCAATACTCAAAAGATTGTGCTTTAAACCTTCAACATAGTAAACATTGTCAGTATTATGCTTACCATCAAGAGATATAGTACCTCTTCCTTTGATCGAACAAGCTTTATCATCTCCAAATCTTACTAGACCTCCATTATATTCCTAAAAAGTCAAGAATTTACTTTTATCACCAGTCATATGATGTGAGCATCCTGAATCAATGATCTATTCATCCTTAACTTCAATTTTAGCTGCCAGGGCCTGCTCTACCGGTTGAACAGTAGGTGTCAGTTTATCTTCTGTTATAGAAACAAAGACCCATCCATTGTCCTCTGAATCCTCATTAGAATCATCAGTGACTCCTTCATTAGGAAGATAACAAGACTTGTCTTTATTCTTCTTAAATTTGTATCTCTGATATTTAGGGTTAGGCTTGTATGTTCTTCTAGCTTCTTCTTTCAATCTTGCATGTCTATCAGGGCATCTTGAAGCCATATGACCAATCTTATTATAGTTAAAGTTTTTAAAGGGTGCTTTACCTTCATACTTACTTCCAATTGGACCTTTAGGCATTTTCCTTGCAAATAGTGCTTCAATTTCTTCAATTTCTTCATTTTCTCTCCTGCTATCTTCAAGTTCTCTTGCTTAAAAATCTTTCCAATCAGACTTGTCAAATGATGATGATGTAGATGATGTTGATGCCTTAAAAGCTAAATCTGTCTTTATAGTAGCAACAAGACCAAATTCCTCAATTTCAAAAGCTGAAAGTTTTCCAATCAATGTGTCCCTAGTTACTGATGTATTAGGCATTGTTCTTAACTCATTTTTAGTAGTAACTTTCATTTTGTATGCTAGTGGAAATCCTCTTAGAACTTTTGAAACAATTTCATCTTCATTTAAGGTTCCTCCACAACATTTAATACCCAAAACAATTTCACTAACTCTTTCCATAAAAGTAGAAATCCTTTCATCTTCTTCCATTTTCATATTTTCATACTTGACCTGGAAGCTTTCAAGTTTTGCAATTTTGACTGTGGAATCTCCTTCATTCAATGTTTCCAAATGGTCCCAAATAGCTTTAGCAATAGATCTATCTGATAATCTCATGATTTGCTGATTTGATAATGCGCTCAAAAGTGCTTCTCTTGCTTTGTAATCATTTTCTTCATCTTTAGCCAAGTTAGGTGGATTAGGTTGACCTTCGGTAGGAGTAGTATAGCCATTATTTGTAACTTCCCAAATGTCCTTTCCAATGCAATTCAGATGTGTCTTCATCCTGATCTTCCATATGCCATAGTTGGTTCCATCAAGTTTAGGATTGTCTTTCCTAAAATAGTTAGAAGACATTGGATCTCCTCAAGCTATTAAACTTATACAAAAAGAGAACTAGGCTCTGATACCAATTGTTAGGTCCTAGAGACAACTGAGAGGGGGGGGGGGTGAATCAGTGGTCAAATAAATTCAAACCAAAACCAACTTAACCAATCTTAATGCTTAATACCAGTAAACCAAACTTAATGTCGATAGACAGTTTATCAGTTAATTGTAGTACCGATAAAGATTAAAGCATGAAACAGAAAGACAATAACATCCACAACACATAACACCAATATTTTTACGTGCAAACCCTACAAGGGGGAAAACCATGATGGGAAACCTTACCCACAATTAGATGATACTACTGCATATAGTATGTGTATACAATAGGGGGTCTGCACATGCAGAAAGGCCAAGCGCCTAGAGCTCACTGCTCAAATACAAATGGGAGTTACACTGACTACAATTGGATGGTTAAATCCAATAATGATGTACTACTCAAAATAGCATCTTTGTATGCTGGATTCAGTACCAGTTCAGTTCTGATATGCCTTCACAAAACCTTCCTTCAACCTTCAAATGATGTCTGTGTGTATAGCTCTGCTTATTCTCGCATATACCGAATTACAATCCTTTGTTTACATTTGCACATTGATCTCAAAAATGAGATCTTACATTTATACCATAACCTAAGACCAATTGAGTAGGTCAGCTCTAAAAGATATTACAATAAAAATAATTTACAATGAAAACAATAACCGATGCAATATCTGATTCAACATGTCGGCTTAATGCATTTATAACATTAATAAATCATCTCCATAGCGTGCCATGCTGATCTGAAATAGATAAGCATGTCGATGCTTATCCTGGACCTATTTGTCGGTAACAACAAATATGCAAACATGAATATACCAATGAAAAACTCTCCAAGACAGAGTGTCCAAATGATGTCTTCGACATAACCAAGTGTTTTCCATGTCATTCCAAGTGCCGATGAACAATATATCCTGGCAATGAACAAGATACCGGTGACTATGCATAAGTCACTTGCTTGCCAGTGAACATTGCCAATTCTCCAAGTGGCAGTAGGCTGACCAGAGTTGATAAGTGTTGACATTAATGACAAAACCATATCAACATATCCAAAATACCAACAATTTCTTCTTTGAATTCTCCATTTCAAAATGTTGATTTCACATCCATTTGATAAACTTTGAAATCCTTAAAAGTTTCAAAAGGAAAAGATATTCTGATTGCCTCGATCCGAGCAATCGGGGCATATGTTTCTTCAAAATCAATGCCTTCAATCTGAGTATAACCCTTGCAAACCAACCTTGCTTTTTTTCTTACAACCTTTCTATCTTCATCCATCTTGTTCCGAAATACCCACTTATTTCTAATCGCACTCTTATTTGTCGATGTATTAGCTAATTCCCATGTCTGATTCTTTTCAATCTGATCTAACTCTTCTTTCATTGCCTTCATCTGATTTTGATCTTTGCAAGCTTTTTCTACTATTTTCATTTCAATATTTGAAAGTAAACATAACAAGACGTGTTCTTGAGCTACTTTGCATCTTGTGATGATACCTTTGTTCTTATCTCCAATAAAGTCACCCACTGAGTGAATCTTCTAAACATATCTTGGTGTCTTAGATGTAGATGTTCGAGCTTCCTTTTCTTCTTCTCCTTCTCTGATCTTTTCTCCCCTTTTTCTGTCATCCAGTTCATCAGACTCATATCCTACCAATTTATCAGATTGTTTAGAAGTGTCTTCATCAACCTTCACATTTGCACTCTCAACAATTTTGTTCAGCCTTTTGTTTTAACATCAATATTATTTTCTCCTTGTAGAGTATCCTAGGAGTATTCCTTCATCAACTCTACTATCAAACTTTCCAATATTATCCTCATCTCTCTAGATGCAGCACTTACTTCCAAATACCTTGAAATATTCTATTGTCGGATTTCTACCATGCCACAGTTCATAAGATGTCTTTCCATGTCTTTTTTAATATAGAATTATGTTAAGAGTGTAGACTGTAGTATGTATTTCTTCTTTCCAGTAGACTTCCAAGAGTTTTGCTCCATTGATCATTGTTCTAGTTGCCTCTTGAATTGTTTGGTTCATCCTTTCCACTTCACCATTCCGTTGAGGTGTTCTTAGGATAGACAACTATCTTCTAATACCATGTTTCTCACAAAATTTGTTAAACTCATCAAAATAAATTCTCCTCCTTTTTCAGACCTCAAACACTTAATCTTTTTGTCAATTTCATTTTCAACTTTAGCCTTGAATATTTTGAATTTCTCTAATGTTTCTGACTTTCCTTTCAAAAATGTAACCCATGACATTCTAGAATAATCATCAATCAACAACATGAAATATTTCTCACCTTGTATACTCCTTGTTTTGATTGGAATGCATAGGTCAGTATGTACTAAACCCAAAAATCCAATGGACAAATGTTCCTTTCTTTTGTAAGTTCCTTTTGTCTACTTTCCAACTTGGCATTCTCTGCAAATGTTGTTTTCCGATTTGGTCAATTTCAGTAAATTTATCACTGTACTTGATGAACTAATCTTCACCAAGTTGTCAAAATTGATATGACACATTATTCGGTGTCAGAGCCAGCTATCATTGATCTAAGATAACAAACAATTCCTTTTAGCTCCTTCTAACATATAAATGTTTCCACCAATCCTTTTCCCTATTGCAATAACAATTCCAGATCCTTTCTGTATCTCATAACCATCATCTTGAAAAACAACATTGTAACCATGTTCAGACATCTATCCAACATTCAAAATATTATGTTGCAAACCCTTCACATAGTAAACATTTTCAGTATTATGCTTTCCATCAAAAGAAATAGAACCAATTCCCACAATTTGTGTTATCTGATCATCTCCGAACCTAATAGAACCACCATCATACTTATCTAGTTATACAAACTTACTTTTATCACCAATCATATGATTTGAACATCAACTATATCAATCATCCATTCATTTCTATCTCTTCTAGTATGTAAAGCAATCGTAACAGTCTTAGGAATATCAATCATAGGTACATCTCTTTCTACCAAAAACAATCAGTCGCCATATTCATAATCTGATTCATCATTAGAAATACCAGCATCATCTTTGACATAGTAGGCTCTTTTATTAAATTATTTTTTACTTTCTCTATATTTTTGTCTTGAACCCTTTTCTGGACACTTAGTAGCAATATGACCAATCTTTCCACATCTAAAACATTTAAGAGGTAACATACCTTTGTATCTACTTGTGTCTTTCTTCAATCTCCTTACAAAGTTTGCTTCCATCTCATTTGAACTTTCATCTTTTGGATCTTCCTCAAAGGCTTTAAATACAGTCTTAGTCTTAGCTTTGTCTTTTTCAAACTTCCTTATCTTGAATGCTGATAGAGTACCATAAAGCTGCTCTGTATTGAACTTCTTCAGATCATAGGTTTCTTCAATAGCCGAGATCTTCTTACTACAAATTTTCAGTAAAGACATCAATATTTTTATTAATTATGTCTTCATGTGTCAAGGTGCCACCAAGTACTCTGATTTCATTAACTACACTATTAACCTTATGAAAAAAGCTAGTTATGTCCTCTCCTTCCATTTTTAAGTTCTCATATCTATCCTTACCTATTAGCTTCTTTGATAATTTGACTCTATCATTTCCTTTACAAATATCTCTCAACTTTCCTCAAACCTCATAAGCAGTATTCAATGAAATAACCTTTGTAAATTTAGTCTTAGATAAAGCACTAAAGATAGCATACCTTTCCTTTTCACTCTCTTCATAAGCTTGAATCTCATGAAGAGTGGTAAGACCATTTTCTAGTTGAACATACTTAGTTTCCACTACTTTCCAAGTGTTGTACCCCAAATATATCAAGTAGCCTCTCATCTTCACTTTCTATAAACTATAGTCAAATCCTTCAAAGATAGGAATATTCAATTTATCTATCATCGGATCAAGATTTACCTCAAGCAATTAAGCTCTTCTCCAAGGAACCAAATCTCTGATACCAATTGTTAAATATCCATGCAACTGAGAGGGGGGGTGAATCAGTTGATAACTTAAAACAATTTCTTTTATTCTTTGCACATCCAAATCCAAACCAACATAATAAGACAGATATAACATTAAAATCATAAACATATAACAAAACACACAATGAACACCAGATATGACATGAAAGACCCAAGAAGGGAAAAACCATGGATAATGTTAGTTCTCAATATAACACCAGTTAAGGTGATTTTTACAAAGGGTGGCTCACTTCCAAAATGCTCACTGTAGCTCACTACCCAAAAAAAGGCTCACTGCCAAAGAGAGAAAGAAAGAAAGAAAGAATCCACCACTGAAACACAATTTACAAAACTAGACTACATCTGATGCCTCAATACTAAAAATTAGATCTTTCCTTTCCAATATCACATATCTTCAAAATAATGCAATAATTTTTTGATTTCTAACTTATCCAAATCATTCTTATATATATATTGTCTCTAGGAAGCATAATCTTCCAAGTCAGCCAAGACAGAGATCTAAAATAGGTCAACACTAAACATTCCACTGGTGGGAAGGAATGAGAAGTAGACCATACCACAACACACATCAATGGTCATATCAACACATTACAATCATTTAAAATTCTAGACCCAAATCATGACTCGTGCGCTATGCTAAAAAACCGCTACACATCCTCAAATTCCAAACTTAATTCAAACCCAAACATCATTGCCCCCCCCAAAAAAATGAGAACGAAACTAGGATCTGATGCAGGAGCATCCCCGATCGATGAGAAATCTTGTATCAATAAAAAATATTTCCTTTCAGCTTTGTTCTTGTCGATCGACACCAGTAGTTGCTTGTTCTTCGTGGCAGATCCTGTTTTCGGTTTCCTGGTGGTTTCATGTGTTTGATTCCAGATTTCTTGTTCATTTGGGTTCTTTTCCGATCAGTTATCGCTTCTGGATGGTTGTTTTTGGGTTCTCGGGACAATTCTTGTGCTTATCAGTTGGTTTTCCTTCTTTACCGGTGTGATTCTTGGCATGTGGATCTATCTTGAGTCTTGTCCAATGTTCTTTGGTGTGTGGTCAACTTTCCTGCTGAACTGCATCACTTGGTTGTTATTTTTTAGAAAAATTTAATTTTTAGGGTTGATCTAATTACACGTTTCATTTTCTTGCATTGGTGAATGTAATCTTCTGGTGGGTATAAATATCATGTTATGTAATCATTTGTGGGGACAAAGGAATTAGAACTGAGAATAAGGATTGAGATTCACATATTGTGATGTGATTGATTCTTAGAGTCCCGGTTGGATTGTATTTGGCTTGAAGCCTACATGTAACCGGTTAATTACCAGATGCTCTTTGATAATAATATGATGGTGGTTAGATTATTTTTAGAAGTTTTAAGGCTTTATTATGATCTATTTATGTGAATTTGTTGTGTTTTCTTGTTGATTTCATGGCATGGCTCTTGCTGCATAAGTCAGTTGACTTCTTTGTGGGTTTTTATCGGTTATGGCTGTATTAAGTGGTATCAGAGTTGATTATGGACCAGTTAGTGGAAGAATCATTTATGAATATTGAGGTAGTCCTTGAGGTGGATAGATCACCAATTGGAGGTAGGTTGCACATGTATTCATTAGATAGCCAAGGGGAGGCAATTGAAACTGGTAGTCAGATCGTCGAGTTGAGATAGTTCACTGGAGTCAAAGAAGAGATACCATCAAGGAGAAAAAACCCCAAGAGGGTAGAGTAGATGATGGAAGACTTGAAGAAGGAAGTGAGGAATGAAATCCGGAATGCTTTGGTCAATTTGCGAAGAAACCCTAATTCTAAGGATGAATATGAGGAAGTCAATGAATAGCTTGAGAAATCTAAAGGACTGGAAGATGAGAGAGGAAAGATTCCTAAAAGCAGTGACACAAGCAAGTAAATTGCATAAAGTTGAGGTTTCTAACTTTTCTGGAACACTGAACCCGGAAGATTTGATCAATTGGATCGGACAGTTGGAGGACTACTTTGAGATGAGGATGTCAAGGACTCGCAGAGAGTCTGGTTAGCACAAACCAATTTAAAAGGGCATGCTGCCTTGTGGTGGAAAGAGTTGCAGAAAGATAGAGTGGAGAATGGTGAATCGAAGATCACCCGGTGCAGACAGATGATTGCAAGATTGAAGGCCAAGTTCATACTTAGAGACTATGAATTGGAGTTATTCAAGAATTTACAGAACCTGAAACAGAGAAACATGAATGTGAAGGAATATACTCAGGAATTCTACAAGGTGGTGATTAGATCTAGACATAGAGAGATGGACAGAGAAAAGGTGGCGAGGTACATCGCTGGGATTTCTTTTAACATTCAAGACGAGATGAGTATGTTGAATATTTCCACTGTTGAAGAAGCTTACTAGTATGCTTTGAAGGCTGAGGAGAAGGTGAGAAGAAGACAACCAAATAAGGGAAAGGATAAATTCAAGATGAGTGAGGGTATGAAAAATCCAGTTGAAGAAGAGGAGTCAAAACCTAACTAGAGTAAAGAATCGGATCAGAAGACACCGAGGAAAGGTAGCAGCAGTACCGGTAGAGAATTTCCTGGTAAATGCTTCAAGTGTGGAGAAACCGGACATAGATTTTATGAATGTAAGCGAGTAATGTCAAGAAGTTGTGTGGCAAGTGAGGAACCGGATGGTACCGAATCTGACTCTGCACCAGAGCAGGGAGAATCTCTTATGTTCAGAAGAAAGGATACTGGATCTACTTAGAGGAAGAGTATTTTTCGGACTATGTACAAATGAGGTGGTAAGTGTTGCAAGGTCATTGTAGCTAGTGGATGTACTAATAATTTGGTATCTGACAAGATGGTTGTGAAGCTTGGATTGAAGAGGCTTAAGCATCCTTGTCCTTATGAGGTGAGTTGGTTACAAGATGATCAGAAGATAGAGATAGAGGAGTAGTGTTTGGTGAATTTCAATAATTCACATTGATTTTTTGAAGGAGAAAGAGAAGGAGGTAAAGAATCTGAGTCCCGAGAAAAGTTGTAGTATTGAGAAACTGATGGCAGAGGTTATTCTAGAAGGTTTGAAAGAATCAATGGTAGAGGTTATACCGAAAGGTTTTATAGAATTGGTTGTAGAGGTTATACCAAAGGTTTTAAAGAAATATCTGATAGAGCCAGTTGTAGAGATTATACCAGAGGGTGACATGAGTTGGCAGAAGAATCTAATAAATGAGTTTGATAGATAGATGGAATCGGATGATAGAGAATTGAATGTAATAAACCGGATAAAGTCTTGTGGTAGAACCAAATCAAAGTTGCAGAAATAGAGACAATGTGCAAATCTGAAGCAAAGAAAGAGAAACAAAGAGAGTAAGAGGTTAGAGAAGCCGGTTGAGGCACCGAAAGAGATAAAGAAGAGATTAGTAGATAAACAAGATGTTTGGATCATAAATGAGCATGGGATCTTCATTCTAAATCCTTTTAGATGTTCATGAGTTTCCTCTCATGGAACATCTTTTTTTCTACCTGGGTTGTCTGATGCAGGAGCATCCCCAGTCGATGAGCAATCTTGCATCAACCAAAAATATTTCCTTTCAGTTTTGTTCTTGTTTTGTTCTTTGTGCAGTTTTATGTGTTCTTGTCATTTGGCACCAGTAGTTTCTTATTCTTCATGGAAGATCCTAATTTTGGTTTCCTAGTTGTTTCATGTGTTTAATTCTATATTTCTAGTTCATTTGGGTTCTTTTCCGATCAGTTATTGCTTTCGATTGGTTGTTTCTGGGTTCCTCAGACAATTCTTGTGCTTACCAATTAGTTTTACTTCTTTATCGGCATTATTATTAGCGTGTGGATCCATCTTGGGTCTTGTTCGATGTTCTTTGGTTTGTGGCCGACCTTCTTGCTGAACCGCATCACTTGGTTGTTATTTCCCAGAAAGATTTGTCTAATTTTTAGGGCCGACCTAATTACACATTTCATTTTTCTGCATTAGTGATTGTAATCTTTTGCTGGGTATAAATATGATGTTATGTAATCATTTGTGGGGGCAGAGGAAGTAGAACTGAGAATAAGGATTGAGATTCGCATATTGTGATCTAGTTGATTCTTAGGTCCCAGTTGGATTGTAGCTGGCTTCAAGCCTGCATGTAACCAGTTACTTATTGGATGCTCTTTGATAATATTATGATGATGCTCAGATGATCATCGTAAGTTCTAAGGCTTTATTATGATCTGTTTATGTGAATTTGTTGTGTTTTCTTGTTGATTTTATGGTGTGGCTCTTGTTGCATAAGTCGATTAACTCCTTTGTGGGTTTTTACCAGTTATGGTTGCATTAGATACGCATGAATACCATTGATCAAAACCATATCTGATAACCAAAAATGTCTAGATCACCAACAACACATCTAATCTACCAACACATCTTCCAGAGCACCAAAGATTCCAGGAACACATATTTTGGATTACCAATACCAAGAACATCAAAGACATTAATGGCAACCATTACATTGACATCAATGACAACCACTCTATTGGAAAGAGATACCATAATGGTAGAGATTAGTGCATGAGGAATATTTTAGGGTTATCATTGATGGCAACTCAGATCAGTTATTGCATCCGGTATATGTAGAATTCTTCTGCCAGAAGTTTGATATTCATTTTGCTTAAGTCTGGAAGGTGGAATATAGTATATGGAAGAATATGAGTACATTGAACAGATCTCCATTTTGGTTGCAGTGGAAGAGGTATTTGATTGGATGTTCGAGACATCTTAATTTTTAATCCTAGCCTCTGGTATTGATTCTCATGCAAGATTGAAGATCCGGTATCCGGTAATTCAGGAAGAATAGAGTTATCTTGATAAAAACATGTTATGCAGAATCTTTGGGATGATTTTAGTGATTGGTTTTGAGTTAGAGGTGGTTGAGCTGACATGTGTGAAGCTTATTATCTTTTAGGTCCGCATATGGATTGGTAATCAGATTGAGCCGACTTATTGTTACATGTTTCATGTGGTGTGTTATGCGGTTTTTGGACCAACATAGAATTGATTTAATTTGATGGTGTAGATATATAAGACTGATTCATATAATCATTTTGGTATGAGATGTGAGTGTGCAAATATTGTATGAGTGTTGGTGTGTAGTTTCACGTGCGCTATCCTTGGAATTGTGCTATGATGTATGACAGAGTAGCAGAGAAACAAAACAATGGAAGACCTTTTGTGCTTAACCGGAAATGCAATTTGGCATTTGTAGATGCTATTCTCCAGCTCAGTCATTCTTGTTATCATTTGTAATCTCTTTTAAGGCAATGAGCCTTCCTATGGGGTTGTAGCCCTCTTTTGTAATTGAGCAGTGAGCTCTAGGAAGTGTGCCTAAATGCATGTGCATTCCCCTCTTGTAATATTATTATACTCCTAATCACAATGTTATAATATTGTGGGTTCTAATCCCACCGTGGTTTTTCCATTTCCAGGTTTCCATGTAAAAATTTGGGTATTATGGTTTTGTGCTTATTTGCATTTAGTTTCTGCACTTTTCTTTTATTCATTTGTATCTGGTGCTTTAAGAATCGATTGAAGAAAGTTGTTAATTGCAAAAAACTAATTCACGCTCCCCCCCTCTCAGTGTTCATTGATTCCAACAATCGGTATCAGAGCCTAGTTCCTCTGAGGAAGCCTAAAATCTTGAGGAAGATATGGGAGATTGAATCAATGGACTCTAGTTTGAAGAGACCAATTATTGTGGCACTTGAAGCCCTAGATGCAATAAGGAAAGAAGCAATTAACCTGAGAAGATATCTAAGTGATTCTGAAAATGTCATTGACTCATTGAAATAACAAGTGAACATTGTTATTGGACGGGTCGATCTTTTGGTGAACAATGCAGCTGGGAGGAATAGGAAGTGGCGATAGGAGAACTCAAAATTCAAATTCTCTGAAAGGCGAGAACTCTGGTTCCAATGGTGGGAGCGGCCAGAACGAAGTTGTTGGTCCTATGGGAGAGACGAACAAGCCTCTGGATATTCCAAAGGCTGTTGACATTCCGCAGACTAGTGGTACTTTGCCAGAGAAGAAAGCTGGTTCTAGGTTTTCGGGGGAGGGGTCCAGTGGGGGTTCTAGCCCATGTGAAGAGCCCTTGGAGAATGGAAAAGAATCTAGAAAATGGTCATCCCTTTTTGGAACAAAACCATCTGGTAAATCCTCTTTACCTCCTGTCAAGAATATTTCTGATCTAACTGGTGGAAAGTTTGCTATCTCTATCCCTGATTTGGTTCTGGATCATAATATAAATAGCATATCGAACTCCTTGGTAGGCAAATTTATGGGTTCCCGTCCAAACATCGAAGTTGTTAGGGTTTACGTCAAACGAAAATGGGCTCTGAAGGGTAACATTGAAATCTCGGCATTGCCTAAAGGCCTCCTTTATTTTACTTTCTCGTGTGAAGAAGATAAATTAAGGATACTATGTGGTAGTCCTTGGATGGTAGGAAGGACAGCCTTGGTCCTTCAGAAATGGCTTCCGAATCTGAATATGAATGACTCTCTTTTGGCTCAAGTTCCAGTTTGGGTAAAGTTACCAAGCCTGCCTCTTGAATATTGGGTAGAAAGTATCTTCTCAGGAATAGCAAGTTCCTTTGGTGAACTCCTCTTGATAGACCCAGTCACAGCATCTAAAAGGAGACTCACTCATGCTAGGTTTTGTGTAGGGATAGCTCATGATGCAGATATGCCGGAACAGATAGATATAGTTTCAAAGTTGGGGACATGGAAACAACAAATAGAATATGAATCTATCCCCTTTGCCTACTTTCATTGCAAGAAAGTAGGCCATTGGGAAAAATTTTGTCCTATCAAGCCTAAAGTAGAGCTCAAGCAGACTAAACCCCTGGGTGAAAGTAAAAGGGTTCCAGAAAAAAAGGTTTGGCAACTTCAAAACTCAGAAATTAAGGAAGTGGACTTTGTTGACAACAACTGTTTTGAACCCTTGGGGGAAAATAAGGAAGTGGTCTCCTCAACTTCCATCCTTCCTATACAGGAAGTATTGAGGAATGATTCAACAAAAGTTAACAACCCCGTGACAGAGTAGATCCGAATAGAGGAATTGAAAGAACAGACTGTATCCTCAAAAGATATAGCCGAAGTGGTAACTGCTGACACTTTTGCTGGTAAAGAAATGCAAAATAAAGAGGAACAACCTGAGGAAGGGGAGATCACTCACTCCCAAGAAGAAAAGACTGACTCTTCCCCGCTTATGAACAATATCGAAATGTAAGAAGCTCAAAAATGTGCTATACTAGGTATGAACCTTTCAGATTCAGATCAAAATTTAAAAATAGTGAATAGTGCATCACATGATTCCATGACCCCTAAATGGGGCAATGAAGATGAAATATCCAGACTCCTCAGTAATTCTGAAGTGGTTCTTGAGAAAGAAGCTGACTGGAAAATACCAAAATACAGGAACAAGAAAGGATCCACTCCCTTGGCTTCACAACTAGGGAAATCTAGTAGAATTGCTCAAGTTGATGTTGGGTACATTTCCTCTTCCCCAAGTCGAACTTCTAACCACAAAGTCAGAGAGAAGGAGGCCAGTAAGAACATTGCATATGGGACTCAGAAAAATCTTAAGGAGTTAGGAATCGATAAGTAACTATGAAGATTATCTCTTGGAATATTAGGGGACTTAATAATCCTCATAAACATTATATTATTAGGAATATGATAAGGGATAGTAAACCTGATGTTTTTCTGATTCAAGAGACCAAAATGAGTAGAGAAAAAGTTGAAACTCTAAAGTTTTTTTAAAATGGGAGTATTAGTGGTGGTAGCTCAGAAGGTGCTTCGGGAGGAATAGCTACTATGTGGAATCTCAATAGTGTCAAAGGACATGTTCTTATTCAAGAAAAAAATTTCTCTTGCATTAGATTTGAGAATTTAAAAGATGGAACAACATGGGTCCTCACCAACATATATGTGCCCAACACCTTGAAAGCTAGAAACTCCTTCTGGAAAAAACTTACAGAAACTAGGGACAACTTCAAGAATCTTAGTTGGCTGGTCATGGGAGACTTTAATACTCCTTTGAGAGAGGAGGAAAAATTTGGTGGAAGCCCCTCTCAGTTTGAAAGTAGGTTGGCCCTTATGGATTTCATAAATACTCAAGCTCTCAACGATGTGGAGATACAGGGATGCAATTACACATGGAATAATAGGAGAACTGGCAATGATCTTATCCAAGTTCACCTTGACAGGGCTCTTATTTCTAATGACTAGTTCAAACATTATTTATGCTCCCTGTCTGCTCACATCCAGGTTGGGTCTGATCATTTTCCCATCACTCTCTTTGTTGATCCTATTAACAGAAGAAGACATTTTCCTTTTAGATTTGAAAAAATGTGGATTCATCACCCTGACATTACTTGTAATATTCAGAATTGGTGGAATATCCAAGTTGAGGGCATTGCTATGTACAGAGTTGTGAAGAAACTCAAAAGTGTTAAGGACAATATAAGACTATGGAATAAATGTAGCTTGGGAACATTTTTGAGGCCAAAGGTAAAGTCCAAGATGACCTCAAGAAAATACAGGTCCAAATTTAGAAGGATGGTTTCTCTACTGTGTCTATTGCTGAAGAAAATGAGACCCTTAAAAAATACCATGAAATCATTGCTAAAGAGGAAACTTTTTGGAAACAAAGATCAAGATGCACTTGGCTAAAGGAAGGAGATAGGAATACAAGATTCTTTCATATGTCGACTATCAAACATAAAGCAGCAAACAAAATTACTAAACTGACAGTGGACAATGGGGAGCTGGTTAAGGAGGAAGAGATAAGGAATGAGGCCAAAAGGTACTTCTTGGATCTTCTGAGGAGGGATCACAAGTTGGATGCTGATGCTCAATCTTCCTTTCTTCAAAAAATTCCTTGCCTCATTGATGAGCAGATGAATGCCTCCCTTTCTTCCATACCTTCGATCCTGGAAATAAAAAATGTTGTTTTTTCTTTTGATGGTAATAAAGCTCTTGGTCCAGATGGCTTCCCTATGTTCTTCTTCCAAGATTTCTGGGACATTGTAGGGCAAGATGTTTCCAACAGGGTCAAGGAATTTTTTGGGGCTAGAAGACTTTTGAAAGAAATTAATGGCACTTACATTGCACTTATTCCCAAAATCCAAGGTGTTGACTCCATGAACAAGTTCAGACCAATCAGCTTATGTAACTCTTTTTATAAGATCATCTCCAAGGTTCTTACTACCAAAATCCTGACTGTCCTTCCCTCTTTGATTAATCATCAGCAAAATGGTTTTGTCCTAGGAAGATAAATTCTTGACTCCATTATTACTGTCCATGAGAATATTCATTCTCTCGTAAGGGGCAAGAAACAGGGTCTCATCCTTAAGCTTGATCTCTCTAAGGCCTATGACCGGGTTGATTGGTCTTTTCTTGTGAAGGTTCTTGTGTCTTATGGCTTCTCCTCCAAATGTGTTGACCTCTTTAGTCATCTTATTACCTCAGCCTCTTTTGTTGTTCTTGTCAATGGACCACCATCCCCCTTCTTCCAAGCGTCAAGAGGATTGAGGCAAGGGGTTCCCATTTCCCCTATCCTCTTCATTATTATGGCTGAATGTTTTGGTAGGTATATGGAAATCATGGTGATGCGAGGATCTTTTAAGGGACTTCAACCTTCTTCAGCTAATCATACCTGTTCTCACCAACAGTTTGTGGACGATACCATTGTCATGGCGGAATCAAGTATCTCAGAAGCTAGAACCCTGAAGGACACTCTCTATAAGTTTGCCTCTGCATCTGGTCAGCTCATTAATTGGGTCAAACGCAAAGTTTTTTTCATCAATACTCCAGAGAGAAGACTACATAGAATCAACAGAATTCTGCAATGTCAAATTGCTGATCTTTCTGCCACTTATCTTGGCCTCCCATTGGGCATTGCACCTCCTGATTATTTTTGGAGCTCTCTGGTGGACAAATTTCATAAAAAGCTAGCTGGATGGAAAGGAGCCCTTTTAAGTCAGGCTAGAAAGCTTCAACTTCTAAAGGCTTCTCTTCAAAGCATACCTATCTATGCCCTCAGCCTTTTCAGAATTCCAGTAAAGTATGCTGATGCTATTGAGAAAATTCAAAGAAATTTTCTCTAGTCAGGGGTTGAGGAAAAGAACAGAATGTCTCTTGTGGCTTGGGATCAAGTATGCAGACCGACAAGTAAAGGTGGTCTGGGCCTGAGAAGAATCCAGACCCTAAATGAAGCTCTTTTGTCTAAACAGGTTTGGAGAATGTTCCACTCAGATAGTGAATGGTGTAAAATCTAGAGAAGTAAGTATTCTCTTCTGTCCTCTTCTCTTTCCTCTTTTATCAATTCTGATATTAGTATGAATGGGTCCCATATCTGGAATCATGCCTCTAAGTGTAGAGACAACATTACTAAAGGGGTTATATGGAAAGTTGGCAATGGCAGGAAAATTAAATTCTGGGAAGATCCCTGGCTTTTTGATAAATCTTTGACTGATATCGCAGAATGGGCCCCTTATGCCTCCTCCTGTATTAGAACTTTTGGTCCTTTAGTTGAAGGGTATTGGATAGGTAATAAATGGCAGAACATTGAAAGTATCCACCCAAACCTTATTAAGCTTAAAAACCATCTTTCATCGATATGGTTGAATGAAAAGGAAGACTCCCTCATTTGGAAATATGAACCTAAAGGTAATATTATTGTCTCTTCTATGTATGGTGTTCTCTCCCCTGCCCCTTCTGAAAATCCTTTATGGTCTAAAGCTTGGATAAAGGGACTGAACCCTAAAATCAATTTTTTCTATTGGACTATTCTTCAAAATAAAATCTTGACCTTAGATAATCTCAAGGGCAGAGGTTTTGCTTTCCCTAATAGATGTGCTCTGTGTCTTGAGGAGGAAGAGTCTGTGGACCATCTGGCCATCCATTGTTCCTATTTTGCTTCTATCTGGAAAAGATTTCTTAAGAGTTTTTACATTGATTGGGTGTTTCCTAACACTATCAGTGATTTGTTCTACTCCTGGAATTATCATTGGTCTAACTCCTTTTTGAGAACCTTGTGGCAGCTATCTCTCCCTCACATTCTGTGGGGGTTATGGAAAGAAAGAAACAATTGTATTTTCAGGGATAGTTCTCTTACTCAGGATATTGTTTTCCAGAAAATAAAATGGGCTATTGTGGAGAACATTGGGATCATTGGGGCCCCCTGCTGTTCGGCCAACCCTTTGGAATCTCACATTTTAAGTTCCTAGAGTTTTAAGAATGCTGATAGTTTTGATCCCAAGCAAAACAAAAGATTAGAAGCAAGATGGCAAACTCCCCCTCATGGTTGGTTCAAAGTCAATTTCGACAGTGTTGTAAAAGGTAATCCAGGCCCTGCGGGATGTGGAGCTATTCTTAGAGATAATAAAGGTATATGTAAGGAAATGATTGTTGTTCCAATAGGAAGCCAAACAAACCACAAGGCAGAAGCAATGGCAACTCTCCAAGGCATTCTCCTCACAAAAAGATGGAATTGCCCCTACCTATGGATTGAAGGGGACTCTAACAACATCATTAAATGCCTCAAGGGGACCTCTAAGCCCTCATGGTCTATCAATAATAGTATAAAGGCTGCTAGAGACCTCATTAACACTTTTGGGAAAAGTTTCATATCTCATATTTACCGTGAAGCTAATGGTTCTGCTGATTGGGCGCCAATGTGGTTGTCAAACAAGATGAAATGATTACTTGGAAGGGAGAACAGGGCCTCCAAGAGGATGTCAGATTAATCATTTTTAAGGATCGATACAATAGCACCCCAAAGATCATTAATAGACAAAATAATAATGAAACAGATTAATAGGAGTGCTTCCATCTTTTCTAATATTGTCAGTACTAGTTTCTAGATTCTGGAAACTATCAGCAGAATCCAGATTCTGGAAACTATCAACAGAATCCAGATTCTGGAAATTATCAGCAGAATTCAGATTCTGGAAACTATCAGCATTGGCGAAGGGAAGTCAACAGCAGATTATGTGGAGGATTTGACCAAAACTATTGCTAGAGCTGAAAATATGAGAGACTCCTTCAACCCCAGATTTGAGCAAATTGAGAAAGACCTGATTGAGAGGAAAGAAAATGCCAATGCTATGGATCAAACTATGGCGAAAACTGTCAATAAAGTTAGCAAAATTGAGGAACGGCTTAAAATTATCGCAGAAAAAAGCTTAAACATTCTGAAGGCCTCTGCTGGCAAAACCAAAACCCTCATCAACAATTTGGAGGAGGAGAAGGATACCCTAGAAATTGACCCTGACACTGAAGGAACAGGAGATTTTCAAGGACCCAGAACAAGAACCAGTGGAAAAAAGAAGGAGAATAAGCCAAATAAGGACTTGGATGAACTTAAAGCAGCTCTGGCCAATTACAACCAACTGATGATTAAGGCGGAGGACCTCCTTAAGGCTTTATAATTGTGCAGTGTTTTCTTTGGTTTCTTCATTTTGTTGTTTCTGTCCACTGCTATCCTTTCTGTTTACTGGCTTTATTGCCAGTCATTGTGTTAGTTGTTCTTTCTTGGTCTGGATTCTCTTTGATGATCCTATTTAATCTCCTTTGTTAAAGGTTTTGGGTCCTTAAAACCTATTTTTCCTATTAATCAGAACAAGTGAACATTGTTGGCAATTGACACTAAAATGGTTGGTTTCACTATGTTGTCATTGATGGCAACATGGAAGCTTATTTCGGCTTCATATGTTGGTTCAGTTGTGTACCGGCAGGCACTTCACCAGCACTGACACCAGCAAGTTGGAAGGATTTCTTTTGTTACCAGCAATCCAGGCCGCCATGGTTATTGGTATTGGAGGCCGACATCTCTTGGATCCGACATTGGCAATTATTTTTGATATTCCTATATTTATGTTATCTAGCCAACATGTATATTGATATTGTGATTATCTTTGTAAGCCTACATAAGACATGATAAATTGTATAGGGTATATAGGCTAGATGATTAGATCAATTTGATGGATGTGATATGATGCGAATATGTATTAAGAAGGAAATAATGAAGGAGATGCGAAATATATCAGAGAGATTGTGTATTCTGGCATAGAAATAAGCTATCTTAGTAGTTCACTCATTTCTCCATATTGTAGTCTGGATTTATATGTAGTCAGTGAGGCTCCCTTTGTGATTGAGCAGTGTGCTCTAGGTTGTATGCCTTCCTACAAGTGTAGGCCCCTTATATTTTGTAATATCTCTTCATATGGCTAGTGAATTGATATTGTGGGTCACAAATCCCACCTTGGTTTTTCCTCTTTGAGGTTTTCCATATATAATTTTGTGTGTTATGGTTCTGATTTATGTGATTGGTTTATTGATTGCTTTAATTATTTCAATTCTTTATGTACCAGTATACCGATTGGTGTATGCATGTTTTAATAAGGTTAAAATTGATAATTCCAGTATAAAACTGATTCATCCCCCCCCACCCCTCTCAGTGTTATTGGATTCCAACAATTGGTATCAGAGCCTTGTGCCTCGGAGGAATTTTAATAGTTGGAGGGAGATCCTGAATCCGGAATTCATGGATATGGGTTTGGAAAAGCACCTTGAGATGGCACTTGAAGATTATGATGTTGAAAGGATGAAGAACTTAAAGCTACAAGATGAATTGAATTCTGCTAAGGAATTCATTCTTGTCCTACAAGAGAGGTTGTCATCTATTCAAGCTAGGAGGAAGGAACTTTTACAAAATCGGGATGATGAAGAGAAAGATGCACTTAAGGAATAGTATCAGAAGCTGAGTTAGGAGAACATGGTCATGAAAAATGAAATGAAAGCTATGACTATGACAATTTCTAAAGAGAATGAGGACTAGAAGAAAAAGGAAAAAAATCTTGTTATATCTTTGAAGAACAAATTTGAAGAATTCGGTAGGTTGGTTCATGAGAATGATATGTTGAAAATTGATTTAGTACAATCCCAGAGTAATGAACAAGAGCTTGAGAGACAAATGATAATTCTGAGAGATGATCTAACTATTGTAAGTGAGTATAAAGAAAAATTCAAGATTAGTTCAGCACAACTAGATGAGTTATTGAAGAGACAAAAGCAGAATGGAGATTCTAGTGGACTTGGATTTGAGAAAGGGCAAAGTTCTAGTACTACTAATGAATATCAAAACCATAAGGTACTAGTAAGGTAGTTTAATGCTTATAAATTTAATGGTAGATGTTTTGTTTGTAATAAATTTGGTCACATGGCTAGTTAGTGTAGAAACAAAGCAAATCAAAACCCTGATTCCTCTCTCGGTCAATGTTCAAAATGTAATAAGTATGGCCATCAGACAGAAGATTGTAGAATGAATGTTAAATATTATGCATGTGGAAAATTTGGACATATGGCTAATCAGTGTAGGTCAAACAATTATACCGGTTTTAACAAAGCAATTCAAAGAAACAATATTACATGTTATGAATGAGGTTGGACATATTGCTAAATTTTGTAGAAGCAGAAATCCACTGGTTTGTAATAGAGGATCAAATGAAAAAGGGAAAGAGATGATTAATTAAATCTGGCAAGATCATACCCAAAGATGGGTCAGGAAGACCGAAGATCAATTTGCAGATGGGAATGTGTCGGTTACTTATTTAGTAGAGGAGGTTGCTCCTGCACCAATAGGAAGCTCAACCAGTAACTGAGGGAGATGCCTTAGGGGTAGGCAAAATTCATGAAGATGTTGCATATGCCCTAGGAAGAGGTTCTAAAAGATGTTCTAGACATTGGAAATACTTATCCGGCATGGATATGTTTGTTCAAGATCCGGTATCTTTCACCGGAAGTCATTGATATCAATGAAATATTAGGGTTTTTCTTGGAGGATAAAAGGTTGAATTCACTTCATTTTTTATCACCTTGCATTCAGTGTGATTAAGAGCGATTCAAAGTGATCAAAGGCATTTCAGTGTGATCAGATATCTTCGTCAACGATTTCACCAACGATTGGAAGAAGTCTTTAGGGTTTTTCACCAGAAGCGATTCACAGGTATTTTTCTTTAATCATGGAAGCATGATCTTCATTTGTACCTATCTTTGTTGCAAATCCGACTGTTGTTGAGGTCAAGGACTATCCCAAACCAACTTTTAAGTGATATATGCATATGGCTACCCTGGATGACTTGGTTGGATCATTTTCCGATGTTTGGGAAGGTGTTATGTATGTTGAAGATGTTAGGGCATACATACACTGTCACATTGAGGATTTGGGGACATATGATATAAAAGGCATGTAAATGAGTGAGCTAATGGGAAATTTTGGAAAGATCAAACCTAAATACCAAAACATTGAAGACTTAGGGTTTACCAGCATTCTAGATATTCTGGAATTTGAAGATGAAATCGTTAGGTTTGTTTTAAGTAGAGTACATGGGGAGTTTATATGGTTGGATATACCATACAAGATCACCAAGGAAGCCATCAGGGAACTCACCAGTTTTCCACTGGATGGGCAACGTCTAGATAAGAAGGTTTCTAATGATTATGTAAATAAAATCATCGGTGCAACATCAGACAGGCGATCCATGAGAATCAACACTATTACCGACATAGACGTCGGATTCAGTAGCAAGGTCATCGATTATAAGGTAACTCAATCAAACCGATGAAATTTTGTTTCTAGCTCCTCCATTTTTGCAGGTTACAAGATGATGAGAGAAAATGAGAAATTGGATCTATTTGGTTGGATGTTAGATGAATTATTGATAAACCTAGGGAAGATTAAGGAAAAAAAAAGGAACTTTCTAGTATGGAAACTTAATTGTTTGTTTAATGCTATTTTTTATGAATGAGACTCCCGGTTTTAGGAAGAGACAATGGGCATTTGATATCCCGATAGGGAGGCAATTGAAATAATCAATTGCTACATTAGGCAGTCAGAGAGATGATAAAGTATGGGGACATTTTAAGGCATTCCAGAAGGCTATGAAATCTAGAGAAAGGGTTCCAAAGCACATTGTTGAAAAATACTCAACCGACATATGCTTCATGGTGAAGAAAGATGAAACACTCATGGAAGCGGTTAAGCCCTGGAAGATCTGGATTGAGAAAATGGCTATGAAGTTGATGGACATATTTTAAATGCTTATGCAAAGATGTTAATAGATGCACCGGTAGATAAAACTATCGGAACCTTTGGCACTGCAAAGAAAAAGACAAAAGAGGTTGAAATAGAGTTCAATCGAAAGAAAAGAGAGAAGCGGGAAGGAAGGGAAAGTAAGTTTATTGAGAAGGTCTCACAGGACATTAAATCATTGATTGATGTTGTCCCAGAGAAAGGTAGGAAGAGAAAAGAACCAGAAGTGTTCATTGAGCCTATTGTAGCAGAGTCTACATCTGAGAATGACACACCCCTGGCTTTTAAAAGGGTTATAAGGAAGAAAATAGAGGAAACCAAGGTAGAGGCTAAAAAGCAACTGGCTAGGAAAGTTACATTCAAGTTACCGACACAGAAACAAGCTCCAAAAGTAAAACCTTCAGCTCCATGCGGTACTGCAAGAAGGAATAAGAAGGCTAACATTGATCTGGCAATTGAATCTAGTTATGTAACTATCATTCCACCAAAAACTTGTGCAAAATTAGTTGATGAGATCACTAAAGATGGTATGTTAAAGAATGTACAGTTTTATTTGGAAAACTTAGAGGATGATGAACAAAGAGAGATAGAGCAAGAAGTTTTGTTATATTTGGATATTTATAAGAAAGTATTGATAAAGATTGAAAACCAAATACTAGCAGAATTGTATAATATGTTAGATACTAGGAGACTATCAACAATGCAAGAACACAGGCATATAAAGATACAAGAATTGATATATGTTTGTGTTTCTATTACTCCAAAGGAAATGGATAAGACACTTGAGGTGGAAGATAGAAAAGTCTTTAACAACAAACATAGAATAACCAGCCTTATGTTAGGTAGAGTAAATGAGATAATCAAGGAGACCCACAAGGCATGGGTTAAGTTCTTTGAAGAGAACCAAGGTTTCTTTACTTCACCAGAATCAAAGACAGACATTGTAGACATCCCAGTTGAAGGGAAAGGAAAGGGTATTATGGGTACCTCACCCTCAATTTTGAAAAATATTAAGATAGTGAAAATTAAGCCCCCAGTAGATACAAATGTACAAGCAAATGTTGAGATACTGGAAAACACAGAGAGTGTAAAGGTTGATAATATACATGATACTAATATTGAGGACAACAGTCCTCCAGATACAAATGTACAAGATGAGGTTATAGTTCCTAGGGAGGAACCGACAGTTACTATGACTGCACCAAGTGACGAAGCCACCAGTGCAAGTGAGGAAACTATAAAGGATAAATCATCAGAGGAGAAGAAAGGGGAATCCAAAAAGGAACTGGTAGTGAGTCCATCATTGCTTTCAGTTAACACCTCACAGGTTTTAAAGAAAAATATAACCGAGATGAGTTCTACTGAACTCATGATGATGGCTGGACAAAAATTGATGAAGCAGGGATCTATGGATAAAGGGATTATTGATCAGTCTATCACTGTTTTGCAAAGACTAGTCCCAAATTGCAAATTTGATAGAGAAGTGAGCCCATCCGGCAAGCTTAAGACAATTACAAAGTACATTTCAAAGCATTTTCAATCCTTGCAGTAGATTTCAAACCGGCAAGCACTGGAGAGGTTCACACAAGCTAAAAGAGCTACATTTGATCAGATGATTGAGTCTAAGAGAAAGGAAATTAATGTGAAGTTGAAATTGATTGATAATTCTTTGAAGAAGTGTACAAATATATACAGAGTATGTTGTAACATAGATGCTCTTACATTTAATTTGGATAAGAAGATTAAGGAATTCCAGGAGAAAATTGCAAGTATAACTAATTCTTTTGATGGATTGAATTCATTGACTACATCCATTGATGGTCAAATTTTGGTTTTGGAAGCCCAATTTTTTGTTCTTGAGATAGAAAAATACAAAATCATAAGAAGAGCCAGAAGTCTGAGAGGTTTGGTGAGTCCCTAGTTGGATTCACTCAGTGTACATAAGAAAGAATGTATGGATATGGTTGGTAAGCCCACACCGACAAAGTTAAGTGAGAAAGAGTCCTTTGCCCATATAATAAATGGACTTGTATCTATTTCTGGCACTTTCAAATCTGGTTGGGTTACTTACCTTGATCTTTTGGAGAAGGCATACCCAAATATTTTCAAATATATTAAGCTTTGGTAAGATATTTTTGGGACATTCATTGTACAGTCTTTTCATTCTTCATCCCGGTTTTGGGTCTTTGGAATTCTTTTTGGATATTTTGATGGCATTGATGTCAAAGGGGGATTGATATAGATGTGAAAAAGAAAAGAAAGAGTTGTATACATTAGGGGGAGTATGGAGTATTTTTTATTGATGAATATTTAGCTATCTTCAGCTCAGGGGGAGCAGGTAGGATGAAACCGATAGATGAAACCATGAACATTTTTCACATGAGTGTTTCTATCAATCCCAAAGGGGGAGATTGTTAGCAATTGACACTCAAATGGTTGGTTTCACTATGTTATCATTAATGGCAACATGGCAACTTATTCTGGCTTTATATTTTGGTTCAATTGTGTACCGGCAGGATGGAAGGATTTCTTTTGTTACTGGCAATGCAGGCCGCCATGGTTATCGGTATTGGAGGCCGACATCTCTTGGATCCGGCATCAAAAATTGTTTTTGATATTCATGTATTTATGTTATCTAGCTGACATGTATATTGATATTGTAATTATCTATGTAAGTCGACATAAGGTAGGACAAATTGTATAGGGTATATAGGTTAGATGGTTAGATCATTTTGATGGATGTGATATGATGCAAATATGTATTAAGAAGGAAATAATGAAGGATATGCGAAATATATTAGAGAGATCATGTACGTGAGGATATTTATGTAAGGGATATTCTGGTAAAAGGGTTTAGGGTTTCAAACCAGGATAGACAGAGCTTAACCGGAACTGTATTCTGGCATAGAAAGATGCTATCTTAGCAATTCACTCATTTCTGTGGATTGTAGTCTGGATTTATATGTAGTCAGTGAGGCTCCTTTTGTGATTGAGCAATGTACTCTAGGCTGTAAGCCTTCCTGCAAGTGCAGGCCCCTTATATTTTGTAATATCTCTTCATATGGCCAGTGAATTGATATTGTGGGTCACAAATCCCACCGTGGTTTTTCCTCTTTGAGGTTTTCCACGTATAATTCTATGTTTTATGGCTCTCATTTATGTGATTGGCTTATTGGTTTCTTTACTTCTTTTAATTTTGTATGCACTGGTATACCGGTTGGTGTATGCATGTTTTAATAAGGTTAAAATTGATAATTCTGGTATAACACTGATTCACCCCCCCCCCCCCCTCTCAATGATTGGATTCCAACAAACACATCCAGAGAGAAGAGAAAGGAGTTGATGGACAAACTTAAGGAGAAAGAAGAGCAATGCACTGATAATTAAGACAAGACAGATGAATGTGAAAAACTTGCTAGAGATAATGCAGTCCTGAAGAATGAAATACAATCCATTATGATGAAGCTGACAAAGGAGATTGAAGACAAAAAGAAGAATGAAGAAAGTTTGACTCGTTTATTGAAGGATAGATGAGATGAATGTTGTAGATTGAATCATGAAAATGACCTGTTGAAGCTTGAATTGATACAATCTTGGAATAGTGAGCAAGAACTTGAAAGACAAATCATAATTCTAAGAGATGAACTTACCATTGCTAATGAGTACAAAGATAAATTCAATGCTAGCTCAGCTAAGCTAGATGAAATGCTAAAAAGTCAAAAGAATAAAGATGATATGGGAGGACTTGGATTTGAGAAATGAGAAAGCTCTAGATCTGGTCAACGCAATCATCAGAAGAACAAGAGAGGTCTGGAAAAATATCCTAATGCTTATAAATTCAATGGTAAATGTTTTGTTTGCAATAAATTTGGTCATATGACAAGTCAATGCAGAAATAGAGCTAATCAAAATAATTCATCATTCTCCGGACAATGTTTCAATTCCAATAAATATGGTCATAAGTTAGTTGAACGCAGAAGTATGGTAAATAGGAGAAATGTAGGATGCTATGCTTGTGGAAGATTTGGATATATTGCTAACCAATGCAGATCAAAGTGAAATCAAGGGAATTTTAGGCCTAATCAGAGAAACATCATTGTTTGCTATGCTTGCAATAAATCCAGTCATATTGCAAAATATCATAGAAGAAAGAATGTGAGCAAGAATGCTTTGGCAAATAAGAACAAAACAAATGAATAGGGAAAAGAAAAGGTTGAAGAGATCAAATAGAAGCACAAGAAGATGTGGGTTAAAATGAATGATTCAAATGCAGCAAATGGGTTCACACCTGATTCTGATTTTGAAACCTCATCTGGTAACTAAGGCATTTGGCCTTAGGGGGAAGATCTTCATGCATGAGATCCTTAAAACCCCCTTTTTGAGATCTATAACAACTTGTGGAAGGTTGCAGATGATTGTAGATAGTTGTGCAGATGATCCTGAAAGATATCCAAAAGATTTGATGCCTATTTGATGTTCTGGTACAATGCTCATAAGATTCAAAGCATTTGGAAAGACTTTAGGGTTGAGAATTTATTGCACCTTAAACATAGGTATTTGAAAGATAAAAAGACATTTTTACATTCATTTTCCACATTGCATTCAAAGCGAAGAGTAGAGGAGTGTGGTGAAGAAGATTGTGCAGCTAAAATAAAGCTTGAGAAGATTCAGTGAAGATTTTGTGCATCCAGTTGAAGTCAAAAAGGTATTTTCTGAGTTTGAGGTATTTGTTCATAACCTAGAATTCAATAGTGTCATCTTCTATTTTTAGTGTGGTGACTTTTTTTGTTGTCGAGATAATTGATAGGGCAAGGCCGAAGTTCAAGAAGCGTCCATACAAATTAATGGAAGATGATCTGAATGGGGCATTCTAATATGTTTTGTACAAGGTATTGCACATTGAGGATATTAGGGCATATATCCACTGCAATATTAAGGAGCTTGGAAATATTGAAATGTTATCACTGTATACCAATCACATGATGGACGGTATGCGCAATCTTAAACCAGAATTCAAATCTCTAAAGGATAAGGGTTTCATTCAGTTTGTGAACTTTCCGGTTTTTGATGAACCCGAATGGGTTAGGTACATTTTGAGGAGGGCCCATGATAAATTTATATGGCTTGATAAACCATACAAAATCACCAAGAATACAATCCAAGCGGTGACATGTTTGAATGCAACTAGTGAAATTCCTAGTCTGAGAAATGTGAAGAACATAACAATGATAGAGGTAATCGGTTTGCAGCATGATAGCAAATTGATGACAATTAGTGATATTATTGAGTATGATGTGAGATTCACATCCATGGTGACAGGCTATAAGTTATATCAATCTAGCAAAGAAAACTCAGTCTTTGGTACTGCAATATATGTAGCCTATCAAATTCTTAAGGAGGACAAGTTGTATGACCTATGTGAAATACTTCTAAGTGAACTAATGGGCAATCTGAAGAAGATAAAGTAGGATAAGAAGCATGTTTATAAGTTTGGCACTTTGATTATCTATTTGGCTTTCTATTTCATGAGAGAGATCCCTGATATAGGAAAAATTCAATGGGCATATGAAAAACCTATGGTGGTACAAAACAAGTAAGCCTTACAAGGATTAGGAGATGCTCAAGAACATAAATCTATACTATGGGATTACTTCAAATCCTTCCAAGGCATGATGCAAAGCAGGGAAAGGATCTCGAAGGAGATTGTAGAGAAGTATAAGGACACCATATGCTTCATGGTGGAGATTGACCAATGCTTAATGGAAGTTATTGAACCTAGAAAAATATGGAACATGCCCATGGGGTATGAAGTTGATGCAAATACTCTTGATATGAATGCTCAACATCTTTTGAACAAGCCGATGGATGAAAAGGAAGAGAGATTTGGCACTTATAAAGAGAAAAGTTTAAGTTTGCATTCTCAATTTACCAAGCCCGGTATGCAAAAGAGAGTGAGGAAAGAAGTAGAGAAGCTCACTGAAGACATGGGACTAACAAAGGAAGCAGTTCACAGAGCCAAAGAGAAAAACATCTTGAAAGAGGAGGACATGGTCAAACCAAAGAAGACTAAATCGGTGACTCCTCCTAATCCAAGGCAAACCAAGTCTGCACCTTCCTTCGGTGCACAAAATCCTATCCCTTCACCTAAACCTCAAACTAAATCATCTAGTGGAGCAGAGAAGAGGAAGAAAGGGAATCCAAAGAGAGTCTATGTGGCAGCCATTGCAGAAGAAGAGACAACATCTGATGAAGCAGTGAGGGAAGTGAAGAAGACTACTACCACTGCTAGGGTAGTCAAGAAGCCACCATCCAGTGAAGGTCGGCCAACCAAAAAGTGAAGAGTTCAAGTTGAACAATCTGGAAGACCTCGAGCTAGCAAGAAGCCCAAATATGAACTTGATGAAGCTTTGAAGTTTGGAAAGCTTGAAGGTAACTACACTATTGTTCCCCCCATTTCATTAAGTGAGATAATTGATACAGTAGTAAAGGAAGATAATTTGAAGCATTTGTCAGAATGGTATGAAAATTATGATGATAATGATAAAAGAACTCTTGAGGAAGCCATTGTAGAGTATATGAATGTATATAGAAAATCCCTAATAGAATTATCATCGATGATTCCAAAGGGTTTATATGAATTTTTGGATTCCAGAAGGCATACGACTAATCTTGAAGATGAGAGAATAAAAGAATATGTATTGGTTAACTTATGTTCTGTAATTTCCAAGAGTGAAGTTGATAGACTCCTTAAGATTGTGAAGAGAAGATTCAAAAGAAAAACAAGAGTTAATAAGATCATTCTCAGAAGGGTTGAAGAAGTGGCCAAGGAAACAAAAGTAATTTTAAAATAAATTATGGAAGAAAATAGATATGAGATAAGTCCAGTAAAAGATGACACCCCTCAGGAAGTGCATACACGGGATGATACCTCCGCTTCGGATGAGAAGATAGATGAACAAGATGCAGTTGTAGATGATAATGTTGATATTAAGAATGTTACAGACTTTGATGAAGTTGATTAGACTCCTCCAGTGATAAATGTTGAATCTGAGAAGGCAACTGAGGAGGTTGGTGATGAAAAGGGAGAGGATGCTGAGAAAGGAGAAGATGCAGAGAAGACAGAGAAGGAGAATGATGGAGATAAGGTTGAACAGGTTCCAGTGGCAAGAGAAATTGTTGACAAAGGCAAGCAGATTATCAGTGACATAGATCTCACCAAAGGGCCTATAGATCTTAACTCTCTATATCTGGTCCAAGCACTCAAGCTTGCAGTACTTGCATAGGCCAAGCTGACTAAAGGCTTATTGAAGTATCACTCCGAGGACAAAGAACCGATATCCATGACTATAAGTGTGTTAGAAAAACATATGCCATCCTTTAAGAAAGATACAATAGACTCACCCTCTAGTAAGTTGAGGAGTATGTTAAAAGAAGTAGATTCTCATTTTGTAATTTTGGAGAAATTTGTTGAAGGTACTTAGCCAATTCAATGTTATGTGGTTAAGGACGATTTTGAAAATGGATGAAGGTGATAGGGTTAGTTTGGTTTCTAGTTTGAAGACTATTTAGGAGGCACTAGATGAAGGTGGTAAAATATACAATTCATGTCTTCTTTTGCCTAAGTTTACAATTGACATTGATAAGAAGATCAAGGAATGCAAAGGGTAGCTAGCCGGTATTTCTCAATCTTATGCCCCCAAATCGGTTTTTGCTAGTAATTATGAATCTCAAGTGATGGCTTTACTCAACAAAATCAAGAGCTTGAATCAAGAAAAAGATAGAGTAGTTGGTAGAGTGGGAGAACGTGTTGGCATTTGGCATAACTGATGCAAATGAGGTGATGTAGTTGAAAGATGGATGACTACATCGGTAAAGGATAGAAGTCTATTTGTGATGAAGAGATTGAGATTATATGAATAGATGACATGATCACTTATTTGTGTTGTCATTGTTAGAAACTAATGTCAAATAATGTTCCTAATGTTTTGTTTTGTCATCTTAGTGATTTGGTTTACCGGAAGACAAGGTTTACCGACAGTGAACTAAAGTCTGTGAAATAGGACTTTAACTAGTAAAGCAGAGTTGTTTTGATTGGATTGGTCAATCGATGATGATTAGTGATTTGTGGTTTGGATGGTGAACTTGTATCATGGAAAGGTGTATATGACTAGAACCGGAACTTTTGCAGATTACCGGAAGGCGTGTTTCAAATTTCTGATAACGTTTTGCTAAGGTTTTAGTAGGGTTTAAGACCGGTGAAGAAATCATCAAACCGATAATGATTTTTGTTATGACGGTGATTGACGGCAAGTCTACATGAAGTTGGTAACATGGCACAACCCACGTGAAAATTTAAAAAAAAAAATTGGTGTGATTCAACGAAGAATTTCTTGGGAGTCAATGAAATGCATAGTAGAGTGTTTTGAGGATACAGATCGGATTTACGTGATGGGTTATGATCAGCCAACGGTTGATATTGCATTGTAATATGTTATAATGATTTTTATAACAATCTATGATGATCTCTTGTGATCTGAATTGTAAATTCAAGATGTAATTAGGGTTTTGTGGCCGACCTAGTTGAGATGGCTATTTAGGATGACACAGTTGATGTTTATTATGTCAGTGGTCATAGAGAATGTGTAAAGTCATCCAAGTGAAGTGTCAAATCTTCCTGATAGTTGCAGAGTGTTGTGTATAACTAAATCTGATGAAGCAAGTAGAGAAGTGCAAGTAAACAAATCATTTTCTTGATCTGATTGATAAGGTTAATGAGTTGGTAAATGATATATTTTATATGATTTCTTTGGTGGTGAAAGTATTGGTAAATGATTTGATTAATGTGTCAAGAAAATTTGATAAAGAGGTTATTAGATCTGATTAAAGAAGTTAAGGCATTTTCTAAATGGATTCAGATCTGAGATAAGTTTGTTTTTGAGTTAAAGTTTCAATTGGTCTTAATAGTGATTCAGCCCCTCTCTCAATATTAACCGGATCCTCATAGGATTAACAAAACTAAGGAATTTAATTACTCCTTAGCTGGATACCTTGCTGAGTAGTCAACAAGATGCTATGAATGCTTTGAGTAAGAGTGTTCTAACAGATCTTAGAGGACCAGAGATGCATGCCTATTTGTTTAGTGCTCTTATAAACATTTTGGAGAATTTGAAGAAATGTTGGGATGATCACCTACAGTCCCTGAAGACCATTTTTGTAGACATCTTTAAATTTTTGTAAGTTTTTTACTAAGGTAAAAATAGGTTTTGAAGGGACCCCAAAACCCTTTACAAAAGAACCTTACAAGATAAAAGCATTAAGCAACCAGGAGGAACAAACCCAAGAAAAGCCAGTGAAATAACTAGTGAAAACTAGCTAAAGCCCCCCAAAACTAGCAAAATCCGACCAGACCCAACAAAAGAAACTAATTAATATTTTTCAGGGTATTAGCCAAGTTATTTCTAATCCCATATAGGTCTTTGATATTTTCCCTGAGATTAGGGATCTCCTTAGCAGACGCAGCAGCAGCTTTCTTAACACTTGCTCTGGTTCTCTTTCCAGCTCCACTCGGAGTAGCTTCACCACTTCCAATCTCGATAGCATCTTCATCCATGTCAAGGTCCACCACCAGTTTGGGAGAATTGGAATTATCAAGGACCTTCGAGATATCCTCAAGGTTTTTAGTGACAGTAGAAAAGATATTCAGGATAATACCCATCAAGTTTCTCATCGCCACTTTCCCTTCTTCCAGCAAGTTAATCTGAGTGGCCATTTTATTAACTTTCTCCTCCATTTCCTTCTTCCACTGCTTCTGATCCCTGTCATCTTCCTTCCTTTTGTCATCCATTGGTTTCCCATTTTTCTCTAGGTTCTTCAAAAGTTCATAAGTCCATCTATCATAACCCAATCTGGCCTCAGTAAGTTTTTTAAGGTTATCCAAGAATAACCCTTCTCTAGCGCTTTCCTTTTCCTCACTCAACCTATCCTTTTCCATATCCTTCCCAGGTTCCTTGTTCTTCTCCCTCTCAGAATTCAAATCTTTTTCCTCATTATCCTTGTCATCCACATCCACCATGGGTTGGATGTTGTCGTTGCCAGGGATAGCACTGTGAATTGGGCTATCATTGTCGAACTCATTCTCACCTTCTTCATGCTCTGGTCTAGTTTCCTCATCTTTCTAGTTGTCCTCATCCTCTGACTCATCTATTTCCATTTAACTGCCCTCTTTTCCAATTTCCTCTGTGCCATTCTTATCTTCATGGACTTTCATCCCAGTGGCACTCTTGCTTTTTTTCCTAGAGGTAGCCTCCTCCTTGCTAGGTTCCCCTTCCTCCAGCATTCTCTTACCTTTCCCTAGAGAAGCGGATAACCTCTTGTTTTCTACCATGGCAAGGGTTTTACAATGCTCATAAATGAGCAGCAAAAGCCCACAATGGAGACCTAGATTCAAGGGATTCTTGTTATGTTTATTGAGAGACCTAGAAAGGGATCTGAAGAGATAGTAGGGCAGGGATACTCGTTTCTCATGTCTAAAGTGGTTTAATAACACAAATTGATAAGTGCGGGCCCTAGAAAAGTGGCCCTCAATAGTTATATATACCATTATGGCATTCAAAACCCAGCCCCACATTTTCTTGATGTTGGAGGCTTCGTAATAACCCCCTGTGGCTTTTCCAATTTTAGCCCTCTCATTTTCCTTACGCGGGAACAAATTTACCGCATTATTGGAAACCTTGAGATCTCTAAATAAATTAAGCCCAGAGTGGGGCATACATGTCACAGTCACGATGAGGCCCGCGTCCAATTTGAACCTAACACCATAGATTTTAAAGGACCCATTACACCAATTTTTCAGAGATTTTGGAGACAACGAGATTAACCCTACCTTTGTTGTAATCAACCAGCTTCTCCATGAAACTAGTAAGGGAGTCTTTTTCTAGCTTCGCCCAAACTTTTGGCATGTCCTTCCATCTGGATGTGTTGTCCGGTTCCTCCCTCCTTAAATCTCCTCCCATATTCAATTTCAGACTTTCACCCCTGTTCTTCTGCACACTCAAAACTTTCTTCCCGTTGTCGCTCAAGATTTTGAAAAAGATGACCCACAAAGTGTGCAAAGTGAAATTATATTTGATTGGGATTCTGCCACTTTGCTAGGTAATCATAACCTTTCCATCAAAGCATAAATTACTCATATAAGCTATCATGATTATGCGGTCCTTCTTTCCCCATAAATCTATCCTTTTTGAGGAGGTCTTTAATACTCATATTAATATCTTCCCCGTGCCAAATTATTTGAGAATCAGAGTTAACGCCTAGGTTCGCTTGACAGTCTGCCATCATATTTTTCTCTCTAAAGTCATGTTCAATGATAATAGCTTTAAAACTAGCAAAGATTTTCCTAGCTTTAAAAATAATATTTTCAATAGACCATGATGGCTCGGTTTCCCCCTTCAAACACTTAATGATATTAAGTGAGTCTCCCTCAACCCATAATTTATCATGATTTAGGTCATTAGCTATAATAAGAGTGTTCAATGCAACCGAGGCTTCAACAAAATGACTGGTTTGACTCCCCAAAGGACTAGCAACCGCCACTAGGAAACTTCCAGCAAAATTCCTGACAATGCCCGCATAACCAGCTTTACCCGGATTCCCCTTAGAAGCCCCATAAAAGTTGGCCTTTAGCCATCCCTGAGGTAGAAAACACCAAACAAGACCTTCTTTTCCCTTCTCCTTAATAGGTTTGGTAGTTGAGAGGTTCCACCTGTCATTGAAGTCTTCTTTAGCAACTGGTTCATCATCAGTACCATTGATGCATTCAAAGATACTCCTGTAAATTTTATCCACCACCACTTTAGGGATGGCACTTTTATCCCTAAAGATCTTGTTATTACACTCTTTCCAGATATTCCAGATAACATTCAGGAAGATAAGTTCCCAAAGCTCCACTATCTTTGGGTTGGAATTAGGGCATTGCCATTACTGCCAAGATTCCCCAAGAGAGTTCGGAAAGACCCAACTCAGCTTCCACCTACTTAAAATAATTTACAAAATTTCCTGGCTGAAGGTACATTGATGGAGGATATGGCAAGCAAACTCTTCTTCCCTGCAATAAAGAGAACACCTGTTAGGAAAAACAAATCCTCGCCTTTGAAGGTTGTCCAAAGTTAATACCTTGTTTTGGATAAAGATCCAAAAAAAATTATTAACTTTAGGAACTAAATTTTTGTTCCAAACTTTAGCCCAAATAGGAGTTTCTTCAACTTCATTTTGGATAGCCACGGCCGAGGACACAGAATACTTCCCATCTGGGGTTTCCTTCCATATCAAACTATCCTCTTTGTTGTCTCTAAGAATTTTAGAAGAAAGCACAACCTTGAGAAACTTTAACTCCGGACTCTACTGGCTAAAATCAATCCATTTCCCATTTCTCCAATAATCTCTGACTAGACCCCCAAACCTGCTTTTGAACCAATCTTTCCAATCATAAAGGATTGGAATTTCCTCCAGAGGTTTATCCATTATCCATCTGTCTTCCCAAAATCTTATACTTCTACCATTTCCCAAATTCCACATTCTACCAGCAGCAGCCAAACTTTTTGTCGATTGAACTGCATTCCATATTGCAGAGCCTTTAATTATAAAAGACTTATCTAAGAATTCTTCCTCAGAGGTTTGCATGTGAAGATATTTATTTCTCC
Source organism: Cryptomeria japonica (assembly GCF_030272615.1). NCBI lineage: Eukaryota > Viridiplantae > Streptophyta > Pinopsida > Cupressales > Cupressaceae > Cryptomeria > Cryptomeria japonica. The sequence goes on along the minus strand of NC_081414.1, from coordinate 194,262,450 downwards.
AGATTAAATTCCACTCTCTTTCCTCCCCTTTCATTCCCCAAATTTGTTTAGCTAATAAGGCATTGTTCATAGAACTAATATTCCTTAAACCCAGCCCTCCAGAGGCCTTAGGAGAACATATTTTATTCCAGGCAATAAGGGGAATTCTGTTCTTGACTTCCACTCCTGACCAAAGAAACTTTTTTTGAATTTTTTCAATTGCTTCCGCAGCTTTCTAGGAATTTTAAACAAACTGAGGGCATAAATAGGCAGGTTTTGGAGAGAAGCTTTCAGCAAAGTAACTTTGCCCACTTGGCTAAGGACAACCCCTTTCCAACCAGCCAGTTTGGAGTTGAATCTGTCAACCAACTTAATCCAAAAGTTATCCATAGGCTTGATACAAAGGGGAGGCCCCAAATAAGTAGGGGAAGCTCATCAATTTTACAGCCAAGAATTCTTTCAATCCTTAATTGTCTTTAAACAGGGGTATTGATGAAGAACAAAGAGCTCTAATCCCAATTAATTTTTTGACCAGAGGCAGATTCATAAATATTCAAAACGTTCTTCATATTTTTAGCTTCCCTAATGGTAGCTTCCCCCATAGTAATTGAATCATCAACAAACTATTCATGGGTACAGGTAAAATTGGCAGAGGAAGGTTTCAGTCCTCTGAGATTGCCTTCTTCCACATTTTTAAAGATGAATCTACCCAAACTTTCAGCTAAAATGGTAAAAAAAATTGGGGAAATGGGATCCTCCTATCTAAGACCTCTGGTACTTTTGAAAAAACTAGAAGGGAATCCATTGACAATAATAGCAGAACAGGAAGTTTCCATCAATTGAGAAAAAAGCTGAATAACTTTTCCTCCAAATCCAAACGCTTTCATAATCCTTAAGAGAAACTGCCAACTCACTCTATCATAAGCGTTTTCCATATCTAACTTCAGAAAGAAACCCTGATTGTTAGCCACCTTTAGAGAGTGAATGTTTTCATGAACTGAAATAACGGAATTCAGAATCTGTCTACCAGGGACAAAACCATTTTGTTGGGCTGAGATAATTCTTGGAAGAATATCCAGCAGTCTGGAGGTAAGAACCTTAGACAAAATCTTGTAAACAGAGTTGTAGAGACTAATGGGTCTTAACTTATTAAGAGAATCATCTCCAGGGATCTTCGGAATAAGGACAATGAAGGTAGCATTTAGTTCTTTGAGAAGCCTTCTAGAGCCAAAGAATTCTTTAACACCTTTACAAATATCAATCTCCATAATATGCCAAAAAGATTGGAAAAAGAACATTGGGAAACCATCCGATCCAGGAGACTTATCTCCTTGAAAAGAGAACACCACCTTTTTGATTTCCTGATTATTAGGAATTTTGGATAGATGTTTATTGTCTTCCTCAGTCAAGGTAGGAGGAATAGATTGCAACAGGAGATTTTGGTTACTGGCGTCAAGGTTATTCACTTCTCCCATAAGGGTACCAAAATAATCCAGAGCTTCCTTTCTAATATGATTATCCTCCGTTAAAATCCCTTTATTACAGGATAACCTGGATATCCTGTTAGCCGCCCTATGCTTAAGAGCAGTTAAGTGGAAAAATCGGGTATTTTTATCAACTTCCTTCAAGTACAAGGCTCTTGATCTTTGTCTCCAGAATGTCTCTTCATTAGAAATAATAGTGTGGTATTTAGATAACAAACCATTTTCCACAGATCTCATCTCTTCAGAAAGCCCCTCCTCTTGGATTTTATCTTGAACTTCTTTTATTTCAGATTTTATTTGAATTTTACTCTTGAAGATATCCCCAAAAATCTCTTTGTTCCAGATTTTGATTTTAGCCTTTATAATATTGAGCTTTAAACTATTCTGAAAAGAGTCATTCCCTCAACCTCAAAATTCCACCAATCAGCAACACAAGCTTCTAGGGAAGGATAGGATAACCAAACTTTTTCAAATCTAAAAGGGAAGTTTCTCTTAGCAGAAAAAGAATTGGCAGTAAAAGAAATAGGATAATGATCAAAACCCATCTTGATAACAGATGCAAGAGAACAACTATACTTAGATAACCACTCAGGAGAAATTAAAGTTTTATCTAACTTAACTTGAATAAGATCAACTCCAGTTCTTCTATTAGTCCAGGTATAGTTAATCCCTTGGAGATCCACATCCATAAGAGCTTGATCATTAATAAAATCAATAAGATCTTGTTTACCATCAAGCTACAAGGGAAGGCCTCCCATCTTCTCATCCTCTTTAAGCAGATTATTGAAATCTCCCATTATAATCCAGCTTTGATTAGCAAAATTAAGTCTGTCTTGAGCAAGGCTTCTCCAATATTTAGCTCTCCTAGTTTTGGTATTAGGCGCATAGACATTGGATAAAATCCAGACAAAGTTATCCTTGATATGCTCAAGCTACACAAAGATCCTATTAAATTCAGAGATGATTTCCTTCCCTTTTATAGTTTTTTGGTTCCAAAAAATCGCAGTTCCTCCAAAGGCCCCCTTCGAGCTAGATCCTATTACTCCATTATTTTTGAATATTCTGTTTTTTCAACTTTATCCTTACACATCTTGGTTTCCTAAACAAGGACCACATCCGATTTATGATCTCTTATAACGTTACATAACACATCCTTCTTGTGAGGGGCATTCAACCCTCTTATATTTTAGGAAATTATCTTCATGCTTAACCGGAGATAGGGCTGACTCAATGGAACACTGTGTTCAATCAGCACAGTTCTTCCAACTTTCTTGTTCCCTCTGATGTTTTAGAGATGGTCTCCCCTAATTTTTGTTTTGGCTTCCAACATCTGCCTTTTTCTTATTCTTGCTTCTAGTTGCAATACCTCCATTGGGTCCCTCCTTATTCGATTTTCCCTCTTTTGTGCCAAGAATCCTAATATTTCCTTCCAGGATTTCCATTTCCAAACTATGTGATGGGGTTTTGCATTGCCACAGCTTTGGCCTTCCATTGGTTAGAAGCAAAAAAGGCTCAACTTCAGAAAGGTTAAAATCATGCACTTCATTAAAGTCTTCCTCAATTTCTTTTGAGTAAGATGATGCAGACACATCATCATTGGGACTTTCCTCTACTTTCTCCTGACTGACTGATCCTACCTCCTGGTCCTCTAGATCATTTATATTATTTAACTCTCTTCTTTTCTCATCTTCTTTAATACTTTTTATTTGATTATTAGAACATACACAAGCACAAGCAGGTTTTTCATTATTACTATTCACATCCTTCTTCACCTCCTTTTCTAGCTCCATCACTTCCTTATCAGGATCACACCCTACTGATGGGTCTCCTTTTTTCTCTTTAGTTTGCCATTTCTTCTTCTGTTGCACACTGCTATCAGTCTTGCTTTCCTTACCCTTCTTAAGTAGACAAGATTTTGCCCAATGGCCCATTTTTTTGCAATGGAAGCAAGCAAATGGGAGCGATTCATATTCAATCGCTTGGGTCCATTTCCCTAATTTAGAAATAATCTCAATAGATTGGGGCATATCCATCATTTGATTAACATTTATATAAATGTGAGCAAAGACTAACCTTGATTTAGCTGCAGTCATTGGGTCGATAGAGAGAAGTTCTCCAAAAGAGCTCGCTATCCCCTTAAAGACTTCTTCATTCCAGAATTCCAGAGGAAGGCCCAGGAGGCGCGTCCAAATAGGTGCGATACAAAAAAAGACTCATCAAGAGAGAGGTTAGGAGCCCATTTCTGTAGAGCCAAAGCTGACTTGCCAAACATCCATGGGCCTTCACATAGAGCCTTATTGATATCTTCTTCAGAGTTAAAAGAAAAGGAAAAAAAACCCCTAGGAAACACCGCCACATCCACTTGACCCTTGAGAACCCATTTCCTCCTTATAAAATTCCTAACAAAATCAATGTTAGGCCTAAAACCAAAAAATCGACTGATTAATGTCATGGCTAAACCAGCGATAGTGAGATCCACCAGCTTATTCGGAATAGAAATAGCAACCAACCCTGAAACTGGATCAGAGATGTTTGTAACTTCCGGAAGTCCTGATTTTACCAGCGGCTTCACTCCAAAAAGCGAAGACCATTTTATTTTCTTACCTCTATCGTGTGGGTCCCCAGTTTTGGAATCTTTGTCTTCCACCAATTTGACTGTCTCCTTGTCCTCTTATGTACCTTGGGATGCCTGGAAACTAGCCTGATTGCCAGTCCCACCCCCAGAAAGACTGCCTTCCCCAGGAAATCTGCCATTCCTAGATTTGAAATTTGGGATTCCCGATCGCCGATCTCCTTGCCGCTCCACACCCATTTTACAATTAAATTTCTATAAGTTATTGAGTATACCCTTGTATATAAATTTTGGCAAATACCTACCTTTGCCATTGATGTCAAAGGGGAAGAGAGGAAGGAAAAATGAGGTACATTCTGATGAATAATGATGAACAAAAAATTCCCTAACTAATACTGAGAGGGGGGTGAATCAGTACATACAAAAATTTCTCAGCAACTTATCAAGTTAAAACAATGCTAACTGGTTGTCTTCATTACTGAACCTAACCATGGCAATACTGGTTAAACACAGTAAGACTTCAGACAGCATAAACCGGTAAAACTAAACACTTCAAATACATTAAATACTTGATAACTAATTCACCCATAAACATATGCATGTGGTGTATCAGTAATACCATAACCATTAGCTCTACATGCATAATCACCTAAACAAAGAATATTTAATCATCACATGAAAAATGCACAACTCATGACACACATATTTTTCATGTGGAAATCCAAATGGGAAAAACCACGGTGGGGATGAATACCCACAATCTTGTTTTGAACTCTTTTCAAGCTCGCTCTGTTAGGAGCCTAGTCTAGTTAAAGACTTTACAATAAGGTTCTGCTAGAAACCAATCCTATTAAAGATCACTCGGTTAAGGGATGGTTATATACCCTGTTATAGGTTGAAACCCTGTTAAAGTTTACCTTGTTAGATGATTTAAACAACTCAATGAACTTGACTCACCTGGTTAGAAGTTTTACAATAAGCCCGTTAAAGCTACCTGACAAAGGAATGTTAAAAGCTTATGGTAATTTTGTGTAGGTATTTGAAAGTTCATTTTGTGAATTGACAATGTCTGCACCTTCCTCCCAAGCCCTAGGCTTTCAACTTGCTTCTACCGGCTGCTATTAGGCCTAATTGACTAGCCCTTCTTGGACTATTTTTTGGTAGTTTCTCCAAAAATTTCCTAGTAACCCTAAGATATTTTTACATATTCAAATACCCATTTGGAAGTTAAACAATATCACAAATTTTCCCATCTGGGTTTGTTGTAAAACTAGGGTAACTAGGGCTTCCAGGCAGTTCCGGAAGATGTGCTCCAAACTCTTCACTAGTCAAAATCACCAACCCAAAAAATCTTGGATTATTTTAGTAAACCCATAGAAATTTCTAAAACACTATGGGTTTCTGGGGTATCACTTCTCCATGGCTCTGAAAATGAGCAATCTTTGTTGCCCTCACACACTAGCTACAAGCTTGTGTGTTATTCATCTCACCCATTCTCCTCCTTGTGGCCTGCAAAAACACAAAATACCTACTCTAAAACTATTTACATAGCCTACCCAAGCCATCAAATGGATTGCAACTTGTGCCATTCATGGATGCTCAAGTAAAATACATTTTTACAATCAAAACCGCAAATTTCAAGGGTTTGTGAGCAACTTTTACAAAAACAATGATAACTTTTGATCCAAAGCACTTCAGACCTTCATATTATACTTGTTGGAAAGGTAAAAAAATTCCTAACTTCCTATTCTACTATGAGAACCGTATAAAACTGTACAGGTCATACGGCAAATGAATTGAATGCAAACCAAAAGTTGATTAACCTGTTATTGGAGATGCTTAGAATTTTTTATACACCATTTTAAGTTGGTTTCAACCAACTTCCAATACCATTTCCTTCATGGACAACTTTTGCCTAAAAATGCAAAAGTTGTCATGACCAATTTTTGACAACTTTTACCTATGAGTGCAAAAACACACTCCAAGGATCTCAAGGCCTGAAAAATCACTCAAATGGAATCCCACAATGGATTTAAACCATTTCCAGACATTCTATCAAGTTTCCAGGCATCCACCTGGTACAAACCAAAAATTGACATTTTGACAACTTTTCAGGATAATGACAATTTTGGATCTTGAGCACAACAAAACTATGGACAACCAAACTATGGATTCAAAAAGCATCATAGGATTTCTTCCACCTTATTACAACATAAAATAACTTGAAATCACACAAAAACTCTAAAATGCAATAAAAGACAACTTTGAGCTAGGTGCTCAAAACCATACTCCCCTGGGGCAAGGAACTCAAGTCCCTTGAGTTATTAGGTCTTCTAGTTGCACTCCATAATGAATTATGTCAGCTTCTAACATCCATGTAGCCTCTAAATCAGGTAGACCTTCGCACTTCACAAGATAATTATTGTAGATGCCCTTTCTTGTCTTCTTGATCACCTTGGTATCCAAGATGCTTTCCAATTGAACCGATTGACTAACTGGTAAATCCTTCACCCAATCCTCTTCAGATTGCAATATGGTATCCATATGAGAGGTCTGAGATTCTCCTTTATAGGGATGCAGGTCAAAAATATTGAAAATAGGAGATATGGCCAAAGAAGGAGGTAGTTCAACCTCATAGGCATTTTGGCCAAATTTATGCACAATCTTGAGTGGCCCAATCTTCTTCATCATCAGCTTGGTTGGTTGTCCTTTTGGAAGTCTTTCCTTTCTTAGATAAGCCAAAACTAAGTCTCCAACCTTAAATTGCAAGTTCCTCCTTGATTGATTAGCTTGTTCCTTATATTTTTCTGATTTTTATTGCAAGGACTGTCGTACTTTGTCATGAATTTCCTTAATACCTTCAGCAAAACTCTCTCCTTGAGCACTCTTGTGGGTCATTGTGCTGATATCACTAAGTTCTAAGACACCTCTAGGATGCATTCCATAAACAATTTCAAAAGGTCTTTTGCTTGTGCTCCGGTTGACTGAATCATTGTATGCATACTCTACTTGGCTAATCACCAAGTCCCAAGTCTGACCATGCTTCTTAGTGAGACACCTTAGGAGATTACCCAAGGACCTATTGACCAGCTCAGTCTAACCATCTGACTGTCGATGGTAGGTAGATGAAAATGAGAGTCTAGTACCCAACTTCTTCCATAAGGTTCTCTAGAAGTGACTCAAAAAATTAGCATCCCTATCACCCACAATGCTAACTGGAAGTCCATGGATTCTTACTATTTCTTTGAAGAAAAGACCTACAATATAGGTGGCATCATTGGTACTCTTACAAGGGATGAAATGAGCCATTTTGCTGAGCCTATCTACCACCACATAAACACTATCAAATCCTCTTGGTGTTCTTGGTAAACCCAACACAAAGTCCATGCTAAAACATTCCCAAGGCCTTTGGGATATGACTAAGGGTTGGTATAAACCTACATTACTTGCTGATCCTTTTACTCTCTGACATATGGCACATTGTTCAACAAATCTCCTTACTTCTAATTGCAACTTGGGCCAATAGTAGAACCGCCTAGCCTACTCCATTGTTTTATCATTGACAAAATGACCTCCTAGACCCCCTTGATGATTCTCTTGAATGATGTTTTGCCTCATAGAGAATTGGGCTATACAAAGGAGATGTCCTTTAAACAACAAACCTTCTTGTATCATATACTCTGAGTAGGAAACATTTGAAGTGTTAGAAAAATCAAAACATGTAGCATATATATCAACAAAATATTTGTCTTCTTTGTAGAGGTCTCTCAACTCCTCCAACCCTACACTGTACAATTTAACCTCTTGTATGGTCATGACTCTCCTACTGAGTGCATCAACAACTTTATTTGCAGTGCCCTTCTTATGCTTTATAGTGAAGGTATAAGATTGTAGGTATTCTACCCACTTGAAGTGCTTTTGATTCAATTTCTCTTGTCCATTGAGAAAACTAAGGGCATGGTTGTCAGTATAGACCACAAGCTCTTTGGGCAGCAAGTAATGATGCAACTTCTTCAAGGCTTACACCATGGCATACAACTCTAAGTCATACACAGAGTACTTGTGTTTTGCTTCATTCAACTTTTTAGAGAAAAAGGCTATGGGAAGACCCTCTTGACTCAAAATAGCCCCTATTGCTCTTTGACTAGCATCACATTCAACTGTAAATAACTAAATGAAATTAGGTAACCTAAGGGTAGGTAACTCAGCTATCTTCTTTTTCAACAACTCAAATCCCTTTTGGGCCTCCTCTATCCACCTAAATTGACACTTGACTCCCCCTTTAATAGTATTGAGCACATGAGCACACATATGACTAAAGTTTCTTACAAACTTCCTATAAAAGGATGCTAACCCATGAAAGCTCCTAACATCACTGATATTCTTAGGTGTAGGCCAACTAAGGATTTCCTCAACCTTACTAGGATCCATTTTTAGACAACCTTGTGAAATGACAACACCAAGATATACAAGTTCAATCTTGAGAAACTCACACTTTTCAAGGTTGATTTTGAGTTATGCCTTTATTAGCTTCTTCAAGACCATCTCCACATCCTTGAGATGTTCCTCTTTGGACCTGCTAAAGATTAGAATGTCATCAAGATATACAATCAAAAATTTACCTATGAACTCAACCAAGACTTCATTCATGAGCCTTTGAAAAGTGCTAGGTGCATTGGTAAGGCCAAATGGCATGACCAACCACTCATAGAGGCCAACATTGGTCCTAAAGGTTGTCTTCCATTCATCCCCTGGTCTGATTCTTATCTGATGATAATCTGATTTTAAATCCACCTTTGTGAAGTAGCTTGCACCCCCAATATTGTCCAATAGGTCTTCTATCCTCGGCATAGGGAACCGGTACCTTATAGTGATCTTATTGATTGCTCTGGAATCTGTACACATTCTCCAGTTTCCCCCTTTCTTAGGTGCTAAGACAGTAGGTACAACACATGGACTCAAACTCTTTTTGATGAATCTTTTGTCCAAGACCTCCTGCATTTGTTTGGCAATTTCTTCATTTGACTAGGTATCATTTTGTAGGCAGCCTTGTTAGGCAAACTTGCCCCTAGAATTAGGTCTATTTGGTGATTTACATCCCTCCTTAGTGGCAAAGAATCAGGTAGATATTCTCCTATTACTTCTTCATATTGTTTGAGTAGACCTTTCACCTCTTGTAGCACTTCTTCCATTGGAGCTGCCTTACCTTCTTCACTAGGTTTGAGCACAATAGCATACCCTTGATCTCCTTCTTGTTTCATCACCTTAAGAAACTCTTTTCCACTCATCATCATCACACTTGATCCCACTTGTTTTTCCTCTTTTGGATCAGGTAATGGATCCATTTGATAACTCTTACCATTCTTGATAATGATATAGCTATTCTTTTCTCCATCATGCTGAGCCTTTACATCAAATTGCCATGGATGTCCCAACAGAAAATGGCAAGCATCCATAGGCAATATATCACATAAAATCTTGTCCTCATACTCACCAATCTCATAGTCTACCCATGCTTGCTCATCAACTAAGACATGTTGTCCCTAGTTGAGCCATGACACCTTGTAGGGAGTGAGATGTGGCAACCTCTTTAACTTGAGTTTATCCACCATTACAATTGAAACTATATTCTCAGTTGAACCTAAGTCTACAATCACTTTAAAAATCTTGCCTTGAGACTTACAAGTTGTTCTAAACAAACTCTTCCTTTGTGGTGGCTCTTGAGCTTGAGGAATCTTCAACAAAGACCTTCTTAGCATTAGACTTTCACCATCTGTCATTGGGCCTGCCTTGCTTAGAGGGGAAGACACACTTTGATTGTCTTCTTCCTGCACTAATTATTTTCTTCTCTCACCCATGTATGAGTGTGAAGAGTTGGTTGCTTTCTCTAGACACCTTCCCATTGTGTGGCCAACTTGATTACAATTGTAACATCTACCAGTGAAAACTGAATTTCCTCTTCCTGAGCTTCCAAATCTGCCCTAGAATTGTTTCTTCCTCTGAAGGATCCTCTAAATGACCCCCTTGAAGAGTCTCCACCACCTTCTTGCCTTGAGTTTTCTTCTTTCCTTGATGTTTGTTGTCCTCTACTAAAAGCGCCCCTTCCTCTAAAGGATCTACCACCTCTAAACTTTTGATTTTGTTCACTCCTCCTCTTGATTTTGTTTTCTGTCCTTAATGCTAACTGAAAACACTTATGAACGGTGTCAGAGGTAAGGATACTGATTTCATCTTGTATATTTTGTCTCAATCCATTCATGTATCTAGCCAGTTTCTCCACCTCATTCTCATGCTTCTTAGCTCTAAGGCTTAGCTTATGGAATTCCTTCGTGTAAGCATTGACATCTAGCTCCCTTTGTTTCAAATTTTGCACTCTCTTATGAATTTGAACTTCATAATCTCCTGGAAGGAATTGTGCCTTAATTCTAATCTTCATACGCTCCCATGAAGTTATCTTCTTTTTGCCTTCTTGTATCCTTTCTTTTTGCATCATATTCCACCAAACCAATGTTGATCCTCTCATTCTTGATTTGGCCACATTAACTCTTTTCTCTTCTGCTATCTCTTTGTAATCAAAATGATTATTGAGAGCTTCTATCCAATCTAGAAACTCTTCTCCATTGAGGTTTCCTCCATATGTGGGTAATCCATCCAGATTACCCTTAGAAATGGATTTGACTGCATCTAGGAATAATTGTTGGTCTTGAGGCATAGCTACTGCTTTTGTTTCCTCTCCATCTTCCACTTCTTCATTAGTCTCATCACCCCATTCTGTCTTAACCTTTCCCTTCTCCTTATTTGCCTCTCTGGTTCATCTGCTTCCTTCTGTATCCTCCAATCCTTCTATCATCTCTGTCACCATCTGTCAGATGGCTTCTGGAGTCATTGCCTTTGGAGGCATTTAACTTGCTTCTGATTCTTCACAATCTGACATACACCAAATCTTTCAAAGAATGGCTCTGATACCACTCTGATGTAGAGATCTTGTGCCTAGCTCTCCAATTCACCCTTACTCACCCCAACTCCTCTACTCACCCTTGTACTCAAGCTCCTCCAAGGTAACTTGTTAGGGTACACTTCTTAGACCTCCAAGGCCTAAAATCTATTGGCTTTCCTCCTAGGTATAGCCTCTTAAGGTTTTTTGTTGGTTTTGACCCAAATCACTGATTTTGAGATGGTCTCCTACTAGGCTCCCAAAGCTCCAACTAGGCTCCAAAGACCTCCACCAAGGATCTTCACTTTAAAAGCATGTTAAAATGTCATGGTAATGTTGTGAAGGTATTTAAAATTTCATTTTATGCATTGATAAGGTCTACACCTTCCTCCCAAGCCCTAGGCTTTCAACTTGCTTCTACGGGCTGCTATTAGACCTAATTGACTAGCCCTTCTTGGACTGTTTTTTGGTATTTTCCCCAAAACTTTCCTAACAACACTAAGATATTTTTACATATTTAGATACCCATTTGGAAGTTAAACAAGATCACAAATTTTCCCATCTGATTTTGTTGTACAACTAGGGTAACTGAAAAGAGCTATTTTTAAGGGGTTTAGGGCTTCTAGGCAGTTTCAAAAGATGTGCTCCAAAATCTTCACCAGTCAAAATCACCGACCCAAAAAATATTGGATTATTTTATTAAACCCATAGAAATTTTCAAAACACTATGGGTTTCTGGGGTATCACTTCTCCATGGCTCTAAAAATGAGCAATCTCTGCTGCCCTCACAGACTAGCTACAAGCTTGTGTATTATTCATCTCACCCATTCTCCTCCTTATAGCCTGCAAAAACACAAAATGCCTATAATAAAACTATTTACAGAGTCTACCCAATCTATCCAATGTATTGCAACTTGTTCCATTCATGGATGCTCATGTTAAATGCATTTTTACAATCAAAACCCGAAATTTCAAGGGTTTGTGAGCAACTTTTACAAAAGCAGTGATAACTTTTGATCCAAAGCACTTCAGACCTTCATATTATACTTGTTGGAAAGGTAAATTAAATTCATAACTTCCTATGCTACTATTAGAACCATACCATATCGTACAGGTCATACAAAATCAGAAATTCAAAGAAAAAATAGTCCAAACGTGAGAAAAAGCATAGGAAACCCTTGGCAAATGAATTGAATGCAAACCAAAAGTTGATTAACCTATTATTGGAGATTCTTAGAATTTTTTATACACCATTTTAAGTTGTTTTCAACCAACTTCCAAATCCATTTCCTTCATGGACAACTTTTGCCTAAAAATTCAAAAGTTGTCATGACCAATTTTTGACAACTTTTACCTATGAGTGCAAAAACACACTCCAAGGCTCTAAGGGCATGAAAAATAACTCAAATGGAATCCCATGATAGATTTAAACCATTTCCAAACATTCTATCAATTTTCTAGGCATCCACCTGGTACAAACCAAAAATTGACATTTTGACAACTTTTCAGGATAATGACAACTTTGGATCATGAGCACAACAAAACTGTGGACAACCAAACTATGGCTTCAAAAAGAATCATAGGATTTCTTCCACCTTATTACAACATAAAATAACTTGAAATCACACAAAAACTTTAAAATGCAATAAAAGACAACATTGAGCTAGGTGATCTACACCACCAGTGCATCTAAAATATCTTCATCAGATATCTTCTCCCCTATCATCCTCTCCCCTATCATATATTTTCTCCCCCTTTTACAAAAATGCCAAAGTGGAGGCACAAGCTCCCATACTCCACTATGTTGCTCCCCCTAAGGAGTAGCATCCTTCAACACATCAATCCTAAAATATTAGTCACTGTAATACCTGACTGATGTGGAGCACACATATTTAGTTTACTTCATGAAGGGGCAAAACCCCTAATTCACCTCTCAAATAAGTAAATGTAGTCTTCGGTAAGGGCTTAGTGAATATGTCTGCTAGTTGCTCCTTACTAGAAATGTGTTGTAATACGACTTCTCTATTTTGAACCTTCTCTCTCAAGAAATGATACCTGAGCTCAATGTGCTTAGTTCTAGCATGCAATACCGGATTCCTGGAAATATTAATTGCACTAGTATTGTCACAAAATATAGTCATCAGTTCAGATATAGGTACTTTGAAACCATCCAATACATGTTTCATCCAGATTGCCTAAGTGCAGTTCATAAATGCTGCCACATACTCTGCTTCAGCTGTAGACTGAGAAATACAACTCTGCTTCTTGCTTGTCTAGGAGACTAGTCTTCCACCAAGAAAGAACGCTCCACTGGTTGTGCTCTTCTAGTCGTCCACATTGCCTTCCCAATCTGCATCAGTAAATACCTTGAGATTAAAATCGTCATTGTATGGATACCACAATCCATAGTCAATAGTCCCTTTCAGGTATCTAGGAATCCTCTTGACTGCTACTAAGTGGGATTCTCTTGGACTTTTTTGAAAATGAGCTACTATGCCCACTGCATGAGCAATATTTGGTCTACTGTGCACCACATAGTGTAGCTTACTGATCATTGACTGATACTCCTTCTCATTCACTAACGTTGAATCTTCTTCCTTAGTCAGTTAACAGTCGGTCACCATTAGTGTACCAACCGGTTTTCTCTCCTCCATGCCAAAGGTCTTCAATACCTCTTTGACATACTTGGACTAGGTAATAAAGATACCCTCTTTCATTTGTTGAATCTGTAAACCAATGAAGAACTTTATCTCTCCAATCAAAGACATCTCAAACTCTTTCTTCATTTCATCTGCAAATGCATGGCTCATTTCATCATCTCCTCCAAAGATTATATCACGTACAAATACTTCACAGAGCAGAATCTAATCACCTTCATATTTTAGGTAGATGTTACTATCCTCACTTGTTCTCTGAAATCCTATTTTCACAAGATGAGAGTGTAATCATTCATACCATGTCCTAGGTGCTTGTTTCAATCCATACAGGGCTTTATGTAATCTACACACCATGTTATTATCTTTTGATAAGGCAAACCCATCCAGTTGATCAATATACACTTCCTCTTCTAGGATTCCATTTAAGAACGTAAACTTCATATCCATCTGGTATATCTTAAATCCCTTGAATGTTGCAAATGCAAGTAGCATTCGAACACCTTCCAGTCTAGCCACAGGAGAAAAAGTTTCTCCATAGTTTTCTCCCTCTTCCTGAGCATATCCCTTACATACAAGTCTTTCTGTGTTCCTCACAACTGTGCCTTCTTCATTTAGATTATTCCTGAAGACCCATTTGGTACCTATGACATTCTTGTGTCCTGGTCTAGGTACCAAAGACCATGTTGCATTTGTTTCTATTTGGTCTAGCTCTTCTTCCATTGCCTTAATCCGGTTTTCATCTGTAAGTGCTTCTCTAGAAGTCTTGGGCTCCAATTCAAAAATCATGCAAGAGTTTTATTTCACCTTTCTTCTTGTGAGTATCCCAGGATCTTTATCTCCTATGATCTTCTTCGGATCATGATGTAGTTTCACATATCTAGGAATGACTCTAGCTGGTTCTGCTAGCTTTTCCTCTTCTTCACTTACTTCTTCTTCTTCACCTATTGCAGCTTCTACCAGTACAGGAACACTGAGATCTTTACTTGTTTCTTTCTTAACTGGTTCCCAGAAGGCTATACCTGGTTCATCTTCCAATTTCTCACTGCAAGTTTCCTCAAGTTCCTCAGGGGATTCATCAACCTTGACATTGATACTCTCAACAATTTTTTGTGTTCTATTGTTGTAGCACTTGAGATCTTTACTCTTAGTGGAATATCCCAAAAATATTCCTTCATCACATTTAGCATCAAACTTGCTCAGATGCTCACCTCTCTTGATGTAACACTTACTGCCAAATACTTTAAAATAACTTACAGTGGGAGTCTTCCCAGTCCAATACACATAAGGGGTTTTAACTCTACCTTTCTTGATGAGTACACAGTTCATAGTATAGACTGCAGTGCTCACCGCTTCTCTCCAAAAAGTGTGAGCAACCTTTCTTTGGATCAGCATTGTTTTGGCCGCTTCAACTATAGTCTTGTTATTCCTTTCTATTATGCCATTTTTTTGTGGTGTCCTTGGGGCAGACAACTACCTCTTGATACAATTATTTTCATAGTACTTGTTGAATTCATCAGAAGTGAATTCACCTCCTTGATCAGTTCTTAGGCATTTTATCTTTTCACCACTTTCCTTCTCTACTAATGCTCTAAAGGCTTTGAACATTCCAAATTCCTCAGTCTTGTCTTTCAATAATGTAACCCACATCATTCTTGAGTAGTCATCAGTAAGAATCATGAAATACCTATCTCCCTGAATACTTGTAGTTTTCATAGGACCACACAAATCAGTATGCACAAGATCAAGTAAGTTTTTTGTTGAAAAAGACTTACCTTTGAAAGTTGAGGAAGACATCTTCCCAAGTTGACATTCTTTGCACAAAGAATTCCCTAGTTTGTTCAACAAGGGCAATCCTCTTACTGCCTTGATCTTACTAGCCTTTACAACATTATCAAAGTTCATATGACAAACTCTCCTATGCCATATCCAACTATCATCAAACTTTGCCATCAGACACTGACTTATCTTGGCATTCAACTGAAACAAGTTACCTCTGGTCTGCTTACCGGTGGCAATAAGTTCACCACTTTTTCCAATTATACTCTAGACTCCACCTTTGAACTCTAGAATGAGTCCTTTATCATTAAGTTGAGCAACATTCAACAGGTTATGCTTAAGACCTTCTACCCAGTAAACATCATCCGCACTTCTCTTTCCATTCAGTGAGATGGATCCTTTTACCAAGCATGGTGCATCGTTGCCAAATATGACAACACCTCCATCATATTCTTCTAGAGACAAAAAGTTTCTCCAATCACCAATCATGTGGTGAGAACAACCACTATAAATAATCCACTCATTAGAGTTGTCAATGCGAGAGACAAGTGCTTTCTTGTCAGACACTTCTTCCTTTACAGTGACAAACACTATGTCTTCATTCTCTTCATCCTCAGATTCTTCATCCACTGCAACAAGACAATTTCTTCTATTTCCTCCTTTATACTTTCTAAACCTCTCCAGTTTATCCTTATTGTCATTGTTAGGATAGTTAACAACTATATGTCCTATCTTATTGCAGGAAAAACATTTTAAAGGAAGCTTACCTTTGTATTTTCCAGTGCCTTTTGGAAGTCTCTTGGAAAGAAGAGCTTGAAACTCCATCAGAATCTCTTCATCATCCATACCTCTTCTTTGCATGGATTCATAACTAGTACTTACTTCTTTTCCTTTTCTGGTTGGTGCAACAGATGCTCTAAGTTGACTAAGTCTTCTAAACACTGCCATCATAGCTTTTCAACTCATATGCAGTCAATTTTGCAATGATAGAGTCTAAGGATACCTTGATTTTGTCAATAGAGCTTAGATCTTGAATAGCAGCAACTCTGATTGCATAGACCAGTAACAATAACCTCAAAACTTTACTGACAATGGTGGCATCATCAATTGTTCCACCAGTCCTCTTGATATCTCCAACAACATTCTCGATCCTTATACCATATTGTTGAATGGTCTCACCTTCAACCATCCTCATCTCTTCAAATTTTCCTCTAAGAATCTCTTCCTTAGCTTGCTTGACATGCTCATCACTTCCATAAATAGTTTCCAATGTTTCCCATAAATCCTTAGGATTGTCCTTATCTTGTACATCAATGAACTCAATATCAAACAAAATGTTGATAAGAGCTTCCATGACTTGCCCATTTTCTTGAATCTCTCTTTTTTGATCATCGATTAAAGTGCCAATGGATATTACATAGACATTCTCAACATAGCTCCAGTGTTGAGCACCCAAACTCTTGATATAGATCTTCATTTTGTCCTTCCATATTTTGAAGTTATCTCTATTGAACTTAGGACCTTCCCTCTTCATCATTAAGGCATGATCTTTTACCTCAAGTGGTTAAGCTTATATCACCGAGGACCTAGAGTTTCTCTGATACCAGTTGATGAATAATGATGAACAACAAATACACTAACTGGTACTCAAAGGGGGGTGAATCAGTACATACAAAAAATTCTCAACAACTTATCAAGTTAAAACAATGCTAACCGGTTGTCTTCATTACTGAACTTAACCATGGCAATACCAGTTAAACACGGTAAGACTTCAAACAACATAAACTGATAAAACTGAACACTTCAAATCCATTCAATACTTGATAACTACTTCACCCATAAACATATGCATTTGGTGTATCATTAACACCATAACCATTAGCTTTGCATGCATAATCACCTAAACAAAGAATACTTAATCATCACAAGAAAAATGCACAACTCATGACACACAAATTTTTCATGTGGAAACCCAAATGGGAAAAACCACGATGGGGATGAATACCCACAAGCTTTCTTTGAACTCTTTTGAAGCTCACTTCGTTAGGATCCTAGTCCGGTTAAAGACTTTACAGTAAGGTTCTACTAGAAACCAATCCTGTTAAAGATCACTCGCTTAAGGGATGGCTATATAACCTGTTAAAGGGTACCTTACTAGAGGATTTAAAGAACTCAATGAACTTGACTCACCTGGTTAGAGGTTTTACAATAAGACTGTTAAAGCTACCCAGTAAAGGGATTTTCCTTCTGTTGAAATGGTTAGAAGACAACACGTAAAACTCTGATCTGATAACAACACTATATGCTAACGCAAATCCTTTTTAGTTCCTCTACTCTGCAATCACACTCTGCACTTTTCTCTCACTTGTCTGGCAAGTATCTCATCACTCGGATACACACATTCTTTTTCCAACAACTCACAATAACAAACATCATTGACCTTATAGACAATAATTAGGTCGGTAACACAAACCCTAAACCCTAAGCATATTAGGTTTAGAATTACAAGCAGTCCAATCCTAACCGTCCAAACACATTACATAGAATGAAACAATCTCAAACAGATCACAAGTCATTCTGCATCGTCCATTCTTCACCACACATAAAAATCAGTAACCCATCATGCTTTCTTCTTATCTCACTAAGAAGAATGTACATTCCTGAGGTAGACATTTAATGTAGTCGATCTTCATATGCAAGATCCTCAAGGAAATCCTTTCACGTGCACAAAATTGACATGGCATCTTGATCTCATCCTTATTTCTTAGCTAACTCATCACATAATATCATCAGTTACATCGCACAAGCTAGATTGCCAAACCGGAAACCCTAGAGCTGAGACTACCAACCGATAGTCACACTTAGTGAAACCCCGACACTGGTTCACTACATCTCTTCATACCGGTTCTCCAACTTGATCATCAATAAGAACTTCTTCCAATCTTCATACTAATTGACCTATACTTATTGACATCAATAACAACATATATTATTATCATATTATCATACCAGTTCATCATATGCCAACACATTCTCAAGGGGGCTTATTGAGTTATTGAGTTGTTTACATTTTTGAAGTTTTGCAGTGACTGTCATTTTTCATCAATTGTTGTCATCAATGCCAAAGGGGGAGATTCTTAGCAAGAGACACTATACTGGTAGAGATTAGTGCATGAGGAATTTTTTGGGGTTGTCATTGATGACAACTCATATCAGATATCACATCTGGTATATGCCTAATTGTTCTATCAGAAGTTTGATATTCATTTTGCTTAAGTCTGGAAGGTGGAATACAATATGCAGCAGAGTATGAGTACATTGAGTAGATCTCCATTTTGATTGCATAGTTTTGGTTATAGTGGAAGAGGTAGTTAATTGGATGTTTGAGATAACTTAATTCATAATCCTAGCCTCTGGTATTGATTCTTGTATAATATTGAAGATCCGATATCCAGTAATTTAGGAAGAACAAAGTTATTTTGATGAAATGTGTTATGCATAATCTTTGGGATGATTTCAGTGATCAGTTTTGAGTTTGAGGTGGTTGAGCCAACATGTGTGAAGCTTTTTATCAATTTGATTAGGTCCGCATATGGACTGGTAATCAAATTGAGCTAACTTATTGTTCCATGTTTCATGTTGTTTGTTATGTAGTTTTTGGGCCAACGTAGAATTGATTTAATTTGATGGTGCAGATATATAAGACCAATTCATTTGAGCATTTTGGTATGAGATGTGAGTGTGTGAATATTGTATGAGTGTTCGTGCATAGTTTCACGTGTGCTATCATTGGCATTGTGCTCCGGTGTATGACAAAGAAATATAACAGAGAAGAGAGATATAACAATGGAAGAAGACCTTTTGTGCTTAACCAGAACTACAATTTGGAATTTGTAGATGTTATTCTCTAGTCCAATTATTCTCGTTATCATTTGTAATCTCTTGTAAGGCAATGAGCCTTCCTCTAGGGTTGTAGCCCTTTTTTTTAATTGAGCACTGACCTCTAGGCAGTGTGCTTGAATGCATGTGTATTCCCCTCTTTTAATATTATTATACTCTTGATCATAGTATTATAATATTATGGGTTCCAATCCCACCATGGTTTTTCCCTTTCCGGGTTTCCACATAAAAATTTTGGTGTTATGGTTTTGTGCTTATTTGTATTTAGTTTCTGCACTTTTATTTTATTCATTTGTATCTAGTGGATATTTCAAGGTCAACTAAACCCTTAATAAAAATTATAAAATAATAACCTCACACGCTACAACAACACGTGCAGACTAAAATAATTTTGGCTAAGACATGTCCTAGACCCAAATCACCACCGCGAACATGAAACACCTCCAAGAATTATGCCTTGATTATCCACAACACACTACAATCACCATAAATATAGCATAACATGAAGAACACCACTGGATCAAGAAAATGATCACTGTCACGCACAACAATCAATGCAGACCAACAACAAGGAAAGAAAATGATCTAGAAACATCCACAAGCAACGTGAATCACCACAAAAACAACTGAAACATCACCACTTACTAGAATCTTTATCATCACTATACCAAACCTCAAGAACATCAACTCGGCTGACTAACAAAATTAAAGATTCACTTACGGACTTCCAAATCACAAACCATCTGAATTGAGGACACACCTAAACATCCCAAATACTTAGCCAAAACCGCAAACAAAGATATAGAAATTCTAGATAAATGTGGAGCACAAACCAGAATACCGAATAACACAAAAAACTGAATAAGAACCACAATACCAGATCACACAAATCGATCAAACTATCATGTGGAACACTAAAACATCTGCTGAATCAACTAGAGATACTTGTCTCAAAACCCATTAAACCAAAATAACTCATCTGTAACACACTAACGAAACAAACTCCTTTGATCTGACTGCAACACTGGAATACACAAAAGAATACGTTGACATCAATGGCAAAACATCATTTCAACAAACTTCTCAATAATATCCACCAAGTAGTGTTGTGGATGAGAGTGAGTATATGTGCAAATAATATATAGATCTTTCTAAAGTAGAGAATAAATGTGAAGAAGGAAATGAAATTTGTTATGTGCTTAACCAGAACTATAACCAAGCATTAAGGAGATGTTATTTTCCAATTCATTATCTCCGGACGTGATCCAGATCTATTTATAAGGCCATGAGACTTCCTTGGGTTGTAGCCCCTTTTTTTTTAGTAGTGAGCTCTAGGCAGTGTGTCTGAATGCATGTACATTCCCTATTGTAATACTTCTATACTTCTAATAGAGTATACTCATATTTTGGGCGTGTTCCCAACGTGATTTTTCCCTTGACTAGGTTTGCCATGTCAAAAATCTTGGTGTTATGTGTGTTTATTGTTGGCAACAATAATGAAGGAAAACGAAGAGGGGGAGTGAATCAGTTTTCTCCAAATTATCAAACTTGACCTTAAATGCAAATCAGATAAATTGCAGCAACAACAAAGATAATAAAAATGATACCACAACACACAACACCAAGGTTGTGACGTGGAAAACCTGGTTAAGGGAAAAACCATGGTGGGAACCTACCCACAATAAGATGATACTCTACAATAGTATGTATAAATATTACAATGGGGAATGCACCTAACTTCAAGCTCACTACTTAGAGCTCACTACTCAAAATATAATAACTCGGAAGGCTACAACCCTCAGGGAAGTCTCATTAACTTACAACAAGATATGGACTACAATCTGAAAGGTATGAACTGTAATAATAACATCTGCTAATGCCTATTGATAGTTTTGGTTAAGCACATATGTCTACTCTACAACCCTCCAAAACTCTACTAAATCACACTATTGAAAGATTAATTTCATTATTCACTCATACATCACTCTCTGATAATCCAAACATAACATCATTACTCAAATTACATGATAAATTATCACCAATTTATACAATTCATCAACCTTGACTACAAGGTCGGCTAAACCCTCAACACCTAATTACAAAATTACATCACACAATACAAATATCGACCACCAAACCAATAACATAACATGGACCTAAATCAAATCTACAAACACACAACACCATCGGAAATCTCACCGAGATCAGCCACAACACGCTACACCACCAAGAATACCGCATAACACGAAGAACAACACCAGATCATGAAAACCACAACAAAACTCACACAACAATCAATGCAAATCATAAAAAAAAAAAAGGGAATAATTAGGAAATACCATCAAGCACATTAGAATCATCAGTAACATTCGTACCAACACCACTTAACAAATCTTCATTGATCAACATCTGAACCTCAAGAATACTCAAAAAGTAGCAACTATACATCACGGAGAAAGATAACCTACAGAGCACCAAATCATGAACCATCTGAAATGAAGATACACAAGAACATCCCAAACAGTCTCCCAAAATCTCATCTCAAGATCTAATTACACCAGAATATATCGAAGGAAATACCGAACTCTGCAAAGCATTGATAAAAAAACCAAAGTGCAAACCGGATCATATGATATGATCAATTAAGCTTCCCACATCACAGAAACCAATACAGAAAGATGTCATGATGCCAGAAATACTCCATACACCAAAACATTATCTCAATAAATCAATATGCAATCACCGGAGCAATAAATCATAGGTATATGTTGACATCAATGACAACAACATATCCTAGAAGCAACAATGTCCAACAATCCCCCCGTTTGGCATTCATGGCAACATATGAATGTGAAAAATAATTAAAGTAAAGAAAGAAGACATCTCCAACAAAATCTTCCTAAGATCAAGTAGATAATACAATATTTCACATGATTCTCTCCCCCTTTGACATCAATGACAAAGGTCTTCAAAATAGAAAACCAAATTCACCCCTTTAAACAAATCATGATTCTCTCCTCCTAAAACATATAACCAGTCCAGCCATAAACCAACTACTCCACCAGAGGAGCAACATAAACTCATCAATCCAGACAAAAAGATAAGACTATAAAGTTCATCAGATTGATGCAACTCAATGCATCTAGTTCCCATCAAGAGGGGTAGTGATGAAGGATCTTACCCGCTCGATGAGCAATCTTGCATCAACCAAAAATATTTCCTTCAGTTTTGTTTTTGTTTAGTTCTTCATCTAGTTTTATGTATTCTTACCAGTATGTACTGGTTGTTGCTTGTTCTTCATGGAAGATCTTATTTTTGGTTTCCAAATGGTTTCATGTGCTTGATTCAAAATTTTCAGTTCATTTGGGTTCTTTTCCAGTCAGTTATCGCTTCTGATTGACTGTTTCTAGGTTCTGGGACAGTTTTTGTGCTTACCATTTTGTTTTCCTTCTTTATCAGCGTGATTCTTGGTATTTAGATCCATCTTGGGTCTTGTCAGATGTTCTTTGGCATGTGGTTGAGCTTCCTTATAAACCGCATCACTTGGTTGTTACTCTTTGGAAATATTTATCTAGTTCTTAGGGCCAACCTAATTACACGTTTCATTTTCCTGCATTGGTGAATGTAATCTTATGAGGTCGACCTGGATATGTTTCGGTGGGTATAAATATGATATTATGTAGTCATTTGTGGGTTCAGAGGAGGTAGAACTGAGAATAAGGATTGAGATTCACATGTGATCCGGTTGATTCTTAGAGTCCCAGTTGGATTATATTTTGCTTGAAGCCTGCATGTAACCGGTTAATTATTGGATGTTCTTTGATGATAATATAATGATTGTCGGAAGTTCTATGGCCTTAATATGTGAATTTGTTATGTTTACTTGCTTCTTTCATTGTGTATCTCTTGCTGCATACTCCGGTTCACTCCTTTAAGGGTTTTTACCAGTTATGGTTGCAACAAGTGGTATCAAAGCTGATTATGGACTGGCTGGTGGAAGAATCGTTTGTGAACATTGAGGCATTTCTTGGGGTGGAGGGATCGTCGATTAGAGGCAAGTTATGCATGTCTTCAATAGATCATCAAGGGGAGGCAATAGAAATTGGTAGTCAAATCATCAAGTTGAGGTAGTCCACCAAAGTGGAAGGAGAGATGTCGTCGAGGAGGACAAACCCCTTGGAGGGTAGAACAGATGATGGAAGACTTCAAGAATGAAGTAAGGAATGAAATCTGAAATGCTTTGGTTGGTTTGCGAAGAAACCCTACTTCTGAGAATGAATATGATGAAGCTAATGAATATCTTGAGGAAGCTGAAGGATTAGAAGATGAAAGAGAGGAAATATTCCTGAGGGAAGTGGTGAAAGCAAGTAAAGTTCCTAAAGTTGAGGTTTCCAACTTTTCCAAAACACTAAACCCAGAGGATCTAATTGATTGGATCAGAGAGTTGAAGGACTACTTTCAGTTTGAGGATGTCAAGGACCCACAGAGAGTCCAATAAGCACATACCAAGTTGAAAGGGCATGTTGCCTTGTGGTGGAAAGAATTGTAGAAATACAGAGTGGAGAATGGTGAATTGAAGATCACCTGGTGGAGACAGATGGTTGCAAGATTGAAGGCCAAGTTCATATCGGGAGACTATGAATTGGAATTGTTCAAGAAGTTACAGAACCTGAAACAGAGAAGCATGACTGTGAAGGAATATACTGAGGAATTCTACAAGGTGGTGATCAGATCTGGACATAGAGAGATGGATAGAGAAAAGGTGGTGAGGTATATCAATGGACTTGCTTTTAACATTTAAGATGAGATGAGTGTGTTGAAGGTTTCCATAGTTGAAGAAGCTTACCAGTATACTTTGAAGGCTAAGGAGAAGGTGGGAAGAAGGCAACCGAATAAAGGAAAGGAGAAATTCAAGAAGTGTGATAGTATGAAGAAACCATTTGAAGAAGAGGAGTCAAAACCTAAGTGGAGTAAAGAACTGGAACAGAAGACACTAAGGAAAGGTAGTAGCAGTACTGGTAGAGAATTTCTGGCAAATGTTTCAAGTGTGAAGAAATCGAACGTAGATCCTATGAAAGTAAGCAAGGAATGGCAAGAATTTGTGTGGCAAGTGAAGAACCAGATGGTACCAGATCTGACTATGCACCAGAGCAAGGAGAATCCCTTATGTTCAGAAAAAAAGGATATAGGATCTACTCAGAGGAAGAGCTTTTTTCGGACTGTGTGTAAATCAGGTGGTAAGTGTTGCAAGGTCATTGTAGATAGTGTAAGTACTGAAAATTTGGTATTTGAGGAGATGGTTGTGAAGCTTGAGTTGAAGAGGATCAAGCATCCTTGTCCTTATGAGGTGAGTTGGTTACAAGATGATCAAAAGATAGAGATAAAGGAGCAGTGTTTTGTGAGTTTCAATATTGGGCCTTTCAAAGATGAAGTTTTATGTGATATTGTTTCTATGAGCATTTGTCATGTCTTTTTGGAAAAACCTTGGATGTATGATAGAGGAGCTATTTATGATTGTAGAAGAAACATGGTTACTATTCAAAAGGATGGGAAGAATTTCACATTGATTTATTTGAAGGAGAAAGAGAAGGAGGTGAAGAAACTAAGTCCTGAGAGGAGTTGCACTACTGAAAAACCAGTGGTAGGGGCTATACCAGAAGGATTGATAGAACCGGTTGCAAAAGTTATACTAGAGGATTTGAAGAAAGACATAATAGAATTTGTAGCAGAGGTTATACAAGAGGGTGAGATGAGATTGCAGAAGGATCTAACAGATGAGTCTGATGGACATATGAAATCAATCAATAGAGAGCTGATGGTAGAAAACCAGATGAAGTCTTGTGGTAGAACCAAATCAGAGTTATAGAAATAGAGACAATGTGTTGATCAGAAACAAAGAAAGAGAAACAATAGGAGTCAGATAATAGAGAAATCGGTTGAGGCACTTGAGGAGCTAAAGAAGAGGTTGGTAGATAAGGTCGAAGATGTTTGGACCATAAATGAGCATGGGATCTTCATTCCGAATCCTTTTAGATGTTCATGAGTTGCCTCTCATGGAACATCTTTTCCTACATGGGTTGTCTGATGCAAGAGCATCCCTGGTCGATGAGCAATCTTGCATCAACCAAAAATATTTCCTTTCAGTTTTGTCCTTGTTTAGTTCTTTGTGCAGTTTTTTGTATTCTTACTGGTATGTACCAGCAATTGCTTGTTCTTCAAGGAAGATCTTATTTTCAGTTTTGATACAGTTTCATGTGCTTGATTCTAGATTTTTCAGTTCATTTGGGTTCATTTCCGGTCAGTTATCACTTACGATTGACTGTTTATGGGCTCCGGGACAGTTCTTGTGCTTACCAGTTGGTTTTTCTTCTTTATCGGTGCAATTCTTGGTGTTTGGATCCATCTTGGGTCTTGTTCGATGTTCTTTGGTGTGTGGCCAACCTTCCTTCTAAACCGCATCACTTGGTTATTATTTTCTATAAATATTTATCTAATTCTTAGGCCAACCTGATTACACGTTTCATTTTCTTGCATTGGTGAATGTAATCTTATGAGGCTGACCTGAATATGTTCCGGTGGGTATAATATAATGTTATGTTATCATTTGTGGGGGCAAAGGAGGTAGAACTGAGAATAACGATTGAGATTTGCATGTTGTGATCCAGTTGATTCTTAGAGTCCCGGTTGGGTTATATCTGGATTGAAGCCTGCATATAGCTAGTTAATTACTAGATGTTCTTTGATGATAATATAATGATTGTCCAAAGTTCAATGGCCTTAATATGATCCGTTTATGTAATTTTTCTTTCGTTGTGTCTCTTTCACTGCATTAGTCTGTTGACTCCTTTGAGGATTTTTACTGGTTATGGCTACAACAGGTAGATACCCCTAACTTGTCTCTCAAATAGACAAATGTGTCTGAAGGCAAAGACTTAGTGAAAATATCAACAATTTGTTCCTTTGTAGACACATACTCCAACTTCAATCCCTCTTCACTAACTTTTTCTCTCAAGAAATGATACTTGATTGATACATGTTTAGTCTTTGAATGTTGCACCGGGTTCTTTGACATATTAATAGCACTAGAATTATCACAATATATGATAGTAGGATCATCATAGATAACTCTTATATCCTTCAACATTTGTTTCATCCAAACTACCTAAGTGAAATTACTAGTAGCAACAATGTACTCAACTTTAGTAGTGGATAGGGAAACTAAATTTTTTTTCTTACTTACCCATGAAACCAATTTATTACCCAAAAATAATTCACCACCAAAGTTACTCTTCCGGTCATCAATATTGCCAACCCAATCAGTGTTAGTGTAGGAACATAACATGAAATCACCATTCCTCGAATACCACAAACCATAATCCATAATTCTTTTCAAGTATCTAAATATCCTCTTTACAATAGTGACATGACTCTCTTTCAAATCAGCTTGATATCTAGCAGCCATGCATACAACATGCTTAATGTCAGGTCTAGTATGAGTCTAGTATAGTAGTCCACTAACCATAGATTTGTACAAGGTCTAATTATCTTTCAGAGATTCATCAATTTTAGACAATTTGCAGCCAGTCACCATAGGAGATCCAACCGGTTTAGAATCTTCTAACCCAAACTTGTTCAGCAATTTGTTCACGTATTTAGTTTTATATAAAAATACCTTTCAATCTATTAAATCTACAAACCTAAGAAAAATTTCATCTCTCCTATCATAGACATCTCAAATTATTTCTGCATATCACCAGCAAACTTCATGCTCAAGTTATCATCTCCTCCAAAGATAATGTCATCAACAAAAACTTCAACAATTAAAATGTTATCATTCTCAATCTTGAAATATAGATTACTATCGACACTACCTTTATTAAATCCTAATTTTAGAAAATACTTGTCCAATCTAGCATACCAAGCTCTAGGGGCTTGTTTCAATCCATAAAGAGATTTCTTCAGTTTGCATACCATGTCTCCATCATCTGATAATGAAAATCCATCAAGTCGCTCAATGTAGACTTTTTCCTTAAGATCACCATTCAAAAAGTTTGACTTGACATCCATCTGATATACCTTGAAATCCTTATTGGTAGCATATGCAAGCAATAGTCTAACAACTTCAAGTTTAGCTATTGGAGCAAAATTCTCCTCATAATCAACTCCTTCTTTCTATGAATATCCTTTGCATACCAGTCTTGCTTTATTTCTAACAAATTCACTGGCTTCATTCACTTTGTTCCTAAATACCCATTTAGTACCAATCACATTCTTGTCTTTAGGTCTAGGCACAATCACCCATGTGTCATTCTTTTCAATCTGATTCAATTCTTCTTCCATATCCTTCATCCAATTTTCATCTTTGCAAGCTTCAACAACATATTTAGGTTCAATTTTGGAAATCAAACATACCTCTTTAACATCTAGCCTTCTTATAATAATTACACCTTTACTTTTATCACCAATGCTCTGATTTTCAAAGTGATTCAATCTTACATGCCTCAGGGTCTTCTGGTAATTCTTATTTTTCAAGTTCCTGCACCTCTTCACCAGTGTTGGTGTAAATAGTTATTCATCTTGGATATTATTACACTTTACTTAAGTTTACTTAGGAAATGCATTTCATAGTAGTTTGGGTATGAGACACATGGGTGTTTGTGCCACATTGGGATAGTGTGTGTAGGAGAATTTCCACCTTTTATGGTGTTGATCTTGTTGTTACACTCCACATTCAATGGGTGATCCACCTCATGTGGACTATTATATTGTTTCTCCTACCTACCCACACCTATTTCCTACCTACCCTTGTTTCTTATTGAGCCACATGTCATGTTTGTGTGCTCACATATCCATATAGCCTTGCCTATATAAGCAGACTCATATTCATTGTAACATCGATTGATGATCCAGTTGATCATATTTTTCATCTTGATAGAATACAATTTATTTCTATCATATATTGTCTCTCTTATTTGTGCTTTCCATTGCCTCTTGATCTTGGCAAAATCTCACATGGTATCAGAGCTGGTTTTTTATGTCTCACATGGTATCAGAGCCATTAGAGTGTCATTGGTTTGCTAATTAAGAGAAATTGATGCTATTTGGTATTGTGTATTTTCGAACTTTCTATTGCAGGTTATTATTAAAGCTTGATGGGTCAAATCTGAGGTTACCATTGGATTGAGGAGGTCTAAGAAAGTCATTTTTGCCTTTTGTTTCATCCAAATTGCACTTCAGAGGCCAAATCTAGAGGCATTTGAAGTTTGACGCTGCGGCGGAAATTTTCCAAAAATTATAATTTTGCAGGTATTTTTCAAATAGCGATATCTCACTCATCCGGACTCATTTTTTCGAGCAATATTTTTTGTTTTGGGGTAGAATTTTATGATATGTACAGTGGTGTAGGAGTTTTTGGATTTCCAGAAACAGGTTTTTCAAAAAATTGTAAAATCTCAATTTTTACAACTTTGGAGGCTTCGTTTGGGCTCATATGGACTCTTTTTCAGGTGTCATTTTTTTTGAAAGTGCATATTTTTTCATCTACTTTCATAATCTGCCATCTGTTTGTAGTGATTTTAAGTAGAAATTGTACTTTCAGTATTTGGCTATTTTTGACATATTTGGTACTTGTATTTTGCTTGGATCTCAGTTTAGATCACTAGCAGTACTTGTTGAAGTCTCTTAGATCTCATTTTGACAAGTTGTAAATTGAAATCAGAAGTCCACTTTGCCTTGTTTTGCAAGTGGCCCATTGTATACGCACTAAGTATAAAGTGCCAAAATCACCATTTTGGGGGATTTTTTGATTAAGTATTTTGGGGGGGTGTCTTGTGTGATTGTGCCTCTCTCTATCTTGTGTTTTTTCATTTTGGTGCTATAGGTTCTCCTAAATTTCCACTTTTAACTCCTCATAATTATGCATCATGGAAAATTAAGGCATGGAGTAAACTAATGGAAAAATGACTCATTCATTATGTAAATGAAACTATTATAGCACCACCTGATCCTAAGGCTGATCCTAATCCTCAAACTGAATGGCTTACTAAGAATGCTATGGCACTTGGAACTCTTAGAAAGTATGTATCAAATGACCTCATTTTTCACATTGATAAGTGTACAACAATTAAAGAGGCTTGGGATATTTTTAAGAAATTGTATGGTCAAGTTGATGAGATTAAGGGCTACAAGCTTGATAGTGAACTCACAACTTTGGATCCCAAGGATTTTGATACAATCCAAAATTATGTCACAAAAGAAACTGAGCTAAGAGCAAAGCTAAAGGATTGTGGAATTGACAAAAAGGATGCTCAATTAGTTTATAACTTGTTGGACAAGCTTCCTTCAGAGAATGCATCCTTTGTATCTAGCTTTCACACCCATAGGTTAGCTCAAGGTTCCTCATACACTTCTCCCTCATTTGATTCATTCACAGAGATGTTGATACTTGAGCAATCTAAGTTGACCACTATGGGGATTCTCAAATCTTCAAAGTCACAAGCTTTGCGGGCTAACAAAGGGAATCAAAGTAATCAAGGAAAAGACAAGAATCAAAAGCAACCTAAGTCTAAACCACAACAAGATGGAGCACAATCTTCCTCTCCACAACAAGGTGATTCACCATTCTCACCTAAGAGGAAATCATATACGGACAATTTGTTTTGTGGATATTGCAAGAAGTCAGGACATGATGAACACCATTGTTATAAGAAGGATATTGATGAGTTGAAGAATCTTCTTGAGAAGAATAGAATCAACCTACCTTCTAGAATGTCTACATCAACTTCTTCTTCCAAGGATAAAGGAAAGGATCACTCTTTTGGGACAGATAAAGGAAAG
Organism: Cryptomeria japonica; assembly: GCF_030272615.1. Lineage (NCBI taxonomy): Eukaryota > Viridiplantae > Streptophyta > Pinopsida > Cupressales > Cupressaceae > Cryptomeria > Cryptomeria japonica. The sequence continues at coordinate 194,232,312 of NC_081414.1, read as the reverse complement.
GGACAAGCTCTTTGTGCTACTACAATTCATGATTCAGGGAGATGGCTTCTAGATTCAGGGGCTTCTCATCATATGGCATCTTCACAGTCTATGTTTTCAACATTTGAGCCTTGCCACAAGCCACAAATTTTGATGGGCAATCATACATACATGGATGTGATTGGGAAAGGATCTATTGCCATTGAGGATAACTCCTTCAATGATGTGTTGTGTGTACCCCACTTGACAAATAATCTTCTTTCCATCTATCAAATCACACATGGGGCAACTAGGAAAACTATGGAGTTCACACCTAATTCAGTTATCATTAGAGAATTAGAGAGTGGAGCCATCATTGTGACTGGGGTGGTTGATCATACATCTCAGTTGTACTCTTTTTCACATTTTGGTCCTATTGATGAGGCTGATTCTTCCTATATTGATGATTCATATTTTAAAGAGAACTTTGGGCATTTGAACTTGGGGATTCTCACATGTGACCCCATTCTTGAACCTTGCATTTCATCTCCTTCTATTGATATCACACCACCTATTGCACCTGATGATGCAGCTAGTGCAACAGTTTTGCCTTCTTATGATTCAGTGCAACAGGATATTTCATGTCTTCCAGCTTCATTTGATTGGGATTCCTACTTGACAGACATTGCAAGATTATTTGTGGACTCCTACATTGTAGATTTGGGAGACACCATTCATGGCATTCATTTTCTCTTTGATGAAAATGTTCCTTCTTTGATTGTTGTGAGGGATAACTTTGACCCTGTTGTGCATTCTCTACATGATCAATCTTTAGAGGTTGACATGATTGTGGATACTTTTGTACAACACTTGGAGGAGGTCTCTTTATCTTTTGAGGAGACATATGAGTCTTTGGATATTGTTCTACATTCATCTCCACTAGATATTGGAGTGCCTTTTTTAGCAGTGTGGCACAGTTTACTACCTTTGGAGGGGGTACCTTTCAGCATCGACATGGGGACACTTGAGCAGCTTTCAGAGATTCCTTTCATCATGAGTATTTTTGCTTCATCTTCCCTTCATGGTTGGGGAGACTTTTTGGATACACCTTTGGTTTTGTTTCTTCCTAAGGGGAGGAACGTGGTTCGACGTTCATGGAGCAGTTTCTTCATTCATCTTCGAGCTTCTATCACTAGTGCAGATTCCACATTGAGGGGGAGCTTCCTAGTCTCTCTTCTTCTTCTTCTTCTTCTCTCATATGGGGGGGACTTTTTCCTCACATGGGGTTTTGTCCTTCACATACTTCTATGAGAGTTCTTTATACATGGTTTTCATCTCTCTTTTGGGGGAGGGTTTTTTTCCATTGGGTTTTTCTCTCTTTCCCCACTTTGTGAGAGATTTCCTTGCATTGTTTTGCATGCATTTGCATTTGTACATGGGTACCTAACATGGCCTCATAGTCGGGACCCATCTTGCATTTCTTAGTTGCATTGTAGACTTAAGTGCATTCCCCTAAGTTGCACTTAAATGGGGGTGTTGGTGTAAATAATTATTCATCTTGGATATTATTACACTTTATTTAAGTTTACTTAGGAAATTCATTTCATAGTAGTTTGGGTATGAGACACTTGGGTGTTTGTGCCACATTGGGATAGTGTGTGTAGGAGAATGTCTACCTTTTATGGTGTTGATCTTGTTGTTACACTCCATATTCAGTGGGTGATCCACCTCATGTGGACTATTATATTGTTTCTCCTACCTACCCACACCTATTTCCTACCTACCCTTGTTTCTTATTGAGCCACATGTCATGTTTGTGTGCTCACATATCCATATAGCCTTGCCTATATAAGCAGGCTCATATTCATTGTAACATCGATTGATGATCCAATTGATCAGTATTTTCATCTTGATAGAATACAGTTTATTTCTATCATATATTTTGTCTCTCTTATTTGTGCTTTCCATTGCCTCTTGATCTTGGCAAAATCTCACAACCAGCAGCAGCAACATCTGGATTAATATTTTCTACTAGATCATTCTGCTTCAATTCTTCAGTTTGATTTAGTGTTAAAATAACATCCTGATCATCATCATACCCACATGCTCTAATTTATTTTCGATAGTTATCATCAACTTTCACATTTATACTTTCCACTATCTTTCTCAATCTCTTATTGTAGAACCGATAGGCTTTTCTCTTTGTTGAATATCCCAAGAAAAATCCTTCATCACTTATTGCATCAAACTTTCCTATATCATCATTGTTGGCAATTAACACTCATCTAGTGGCTTCTAATGGTTCATTATTGATTTAGGTTTTTCATTGATGTCAACTCTCTTTGGATATTCTATCTAGTAGCCTTAATTCTTCTTAACCTGAAGCAGATGTCAACTGGTAGCCAATTAACTAGTGTTTCAGGATGAACAGAGCAGTTTTGGGTCTGGAAGCTTTCTGGTGATTGTGGTTCATTGAATTGTGTTTGGATTGATTGGATCGACATTGAAACATAATTTTATCATTATTTTGGTGATTTGCATTTATCTTTTATGATTTGGTCAAGCCAACATGTGACTACGCGTTACACTAGCAGACCGACATGGTAAATGATCTATTTTGTGATTGTCAGTATATGTTTGGTGTAGATGATCTTTTTTGTGTGGTACAATTGTATGTGAGTGAGTGGTGATTGAGAATCTATTTTGGTTCAATTTAACATGCACATTCTTGATCAAGTAGCTAACTGAGACAGTGAACAGAGTAGAACATAGCAGATCAGCAACAATCACCCTGTCAGTATATTTTACACTCAACCGGAACTCGTCCAAGCATAGTATATGCTATTTAAGAGTTCATTTTGTTGTAATTCATCATTGTAAATAATCAATAAGGCAGTGAGCCTTCCGAGGTTGTAACCCTTATTGTATTTGAGCAGTGAGCTCTAGGCAGTGTGCCTGAATGCTTGTGCATTCTCCATATTGTAATATTGTTTTTCTATTGGTCATAATGGAATAATATTGTGGGTTCAAATCCCACTGTGGTTTTTCCCATTTGGGTTTCCACCTAAAAATCTGATGTAATAATTTTGTGGTTGCTTGTTTTATGTTTTTGTATTTCAGTTCCATTTGTATGCCTCTGGTGGTTCAAAGTTAAGTTTGAAAATTTGCTAACTGGTAGATCACTAATTCACCCCCCCTCTCAGTGATCCCTGAATCCAAAAATTGGTATCAGAGCCTAGTTCCTTTGAGGAAGCTTAACTCCTTAAGGAATATCTGGGAGATTGACTTAATGGATTCCGGTTTTCAGAGACAGCTCAATGTGGCACTTGAGGATCTTGATACAGCAAGAAATGAGATCAGTTCCTTGAAGAGAAACCTGAATGTTGTTGATGATTTCATTAATGACTTGAAGGATAGATTGAGCACATCAAGAGACAAGAGGAAGGAATTTATGGACAAGCTAAAGGAGAAAGAAGATAAAATCATGGAAAATCAAGGTAAGGTTGATGAATGTGACAAGCTTGAGAGAGAGAATGTTGCCTTAAAGAATGAAATGAAATCCATTGTAATGAGGTTGACTAAGGAGATCGAGGACCGGAAGAAAAATGAAGAGAATCTAGAACAATCATTGAAGGAAAGAGTTGATGAATGCTTCAGGCTTACCTATGAGAATGATCAGTTGAAGCTTGAGTTGACACAGTCAAGGAATAATGGTCAAGAACTTGAAAGACAGATTGTTTCCTTAAGGGATGAACTTGCTACTACTAATGACAACAATGATAAATTCAAAGATAGCTCGACAAGGCTTGATGAGATGCTGGACAGTTAGAGACATGGAAAGGACATGCAAGGACCTGGATTTGAGAAAGGTGAACCCTCTAGATCTAGACCAAGTAATGCAAAGCTTGATAAAAAGAAGAGAAAGAATCCTCTAGTAAGATAGCCTAATGCTCATAAATTCAATGGTAGATTCTTTACTTGCAATAAATTCGGTCCTATGGAGAATCAATGGAGAACTGGGATGAACAATGGAATGAACAACATGAATAATGTTCATACCTTTACCAATCAGTGTTTCATATACAATAATTTTGGTCACGAGACAAATATGTGTAGAGCAGTAATGAATAACTTCCAAAATAAGAGGTGCTATGCTTGTGGGATGTTTGGACATATCTCTAACCAATGCAGGATGAGACCAAATCAGATGAACTTCAGACATATGCAGATAAATATTATTTGTCGTGCATCCAATAAAATCGGTCACATTGCTAAGTATTGTAGAAGCAAGAATAGTGCTCCAGTAGACAAGAATAAATTAGATGAGAAGGGAAAGGCGAAGGTAGAAAAAATCAGAGACAAACCTGAGAAGATGTGAGTTAGAAAAGATGAATCTAAAATAGATAATAGATCTGCACCCAAATCTGGTGCAGGATCTTCATCTGGTAACTAGGGCTTTATGCCTTAGGGGGAACTTTTCATGCAAATTATAAGAACCCCATCTTCGATGATTTGCAATCAATTTCGCAAGGTTACAGAAGGATTAAATCACATGTGCAGATATTGTCTAAAAGTTTTAGAGAGGAATTGGTGCTTCGGTAAGCGACTATGAAAATCATGGTAATCGGTTGCAACATTTATTGCAAAGGAAAATTGGGTTTTCAAAAAATAAAAAGGCATTTCAAAACTTCATTTGTCATAATGTGATCAAGAGAATAGTGCAGAGAAGGAGAGTGAAGCAATTTGGCGATTTCAACAGCGATTTCAGGGATTTTGAAGTAAATTTCAGTGCTCAGTTGCAAATCAAGGTACTTATCTATTCAGACTATCTATTTCCGCAAACCCTAAATTCAAAATGGCTTCAACTTCTGCTATTGCTACCCCATTGGTCATGGAGATTAAAGATAGGGCTAGACCTATATTCAAGAAACACCCTTTCAAGTCAGTTCAAGACAATCCAAAAGGTGCATTTTCTTTGGTACCCTACGATGTTCTTCATAATAAAGATATTAGGGCTTACATCCATTATGATCTCGAGGAGATTGGTAACATGGATATGTTGAACCTGTATAACAAACACTTGGTGGACAGTTTGGGAAACCTCAAACCAGAGTATAAAGTTCACTAGGATAAGGCTTTTTCATGGTTCATCCATTTTTCATTGTTTGACGAAGCCTAGTGGATCTCGTACATTTCCAGTCGAGTCCATGATGTGTTTATATGGCTTGACATGCCCCACAAGATTACCAAATAGGCAATCTAAGTCGTGACATGCCTCAATGAAACCGGTGAAGTACTTGGCCTGAGGAAGGTGTTGAATAACATGGTGATAGCTACTACTGGTTCCAAATTTGATAGCAGAGCAATGACCATAAATGACATTCTGGAGCATGATGTGAAGTTTGCATCTATGGTAGTCGGATACAAATTTTACCAATCCAACACACATAACTCCATCTCTGGAGCTGTCATATACTTTGGATATCAGATGTTGATGAATGGCATGAGGTATGATCTGTTCATAGTCCTCCTAAATGAGTTGATAAGTAATTTGAAGAAAATTAAGCAAGATAAGAAGCACGCTTTCAAATATGGAACTATTCTTATTTTCTTATCCTTATATTTCTTGAATGAGATACTAGGTGTGAAAGGAAAGGTCCAATGGGCCTATGATAGACCACTGGCTAGGCAAATCAAATAGGGGTTATGGGGAATAGGAGATGCTACAATGAGAATATCTTCTCTCTGGGGATACTTAAAATCCTTCCAAGTTGCAAAGAAAATCAGAGAGAGAATCCCTAAAGATATTATTGAGAAGTATGAGCAAACCAAATCAAAGAGGGGTTATGGGGAATAGGAGATGCTACAATGAGAATATCTTCCCTCTGGGGATACTCAAAATCCTTCCAAGTTGCAAAGAAAAATAGAGAGAGAATCCCTAAAGAGATTGTTGAGAAGTATGAGAAAACCATATGCTTCATGGTAGACAAAGATCAATGTCAAGTGGAAGTTGTGGAGCCCAGAACAATTTGGATCATGCCTATGGGGTATGAAGTTGACTCTATCACTCTCGAGGCATATGCTCAGCACTTATTGAGTCGACCAGTGGATCCTAAAGAAGGGACATTTGGAACATTCAAGGAGAAAGACCTTGAATTGCACAATCAATTCACTACACCTACTAGGAAAAGAAAGGTTACAAAGATGGAAGAGGAGGTAGCAGTGCAGATGGGTTTCACCCAGGATGAGGTGAAACAGGCAAGAGAAAAATATGCTCGAAAGGAGAAGCCTAAGAGGACTTATGTTTTTGTGTCTCCAGTGGCTTCTAAGAAAGAATCTGAGGAAGAAGCATGCAAGGCAAAGAAGAAAGGTGAATTTGTAAGAGTGGTGAGGAAGCCATAGTCCAGTGGAGCCTAATAAAGAAAGAAAGAAAAATCTAATCCTGCCATTGCCAGAAGGATCTCAGAAGGAAAGAAAGGTTAAACTCGGCCCAAGTCTAGTGTCAAGAAAGGTAAATCTACATTTGTTCCTTCATTTTCAACAGATCAGTTAATTGATGAGATAATTGTGGATGGTAATTTAAAGAATCTTGGAGTGTGTTATGCAAATTTAAATGAGATTGATCAAAGGAAAGTTGAAGAAGTAGTTGTATTATACTTGCACAATTTTAGCAAAACACTGATTAAGATGGAGAAGAGCATCCCTAAGGACCTCTATAACCTTATTGATACGAGGAGACTTACTGCTAGCAGAATAGACAAGGAAATGAAAGAAAGAGAGTTGGTTAATGTTTGCACCTATATCACTCATGAGGAAGTCAAAAGACTTACTGAAGAGGATAACAAGAAAGAATTTGGAAGCAAGAACAGGGTAAATAGGTTAATGATTGGGATGGTGGAAGAGGTGAGGAAGGAGACATAAGACATCTAGAGAAAGATAATTGCAAATGATCCTTTGTACAAAGATGCATTCAAGTCCTCTCAACCGGAAGAAAAGAAAGTTGTTTCCGGTGATCAAAAGGGTGAAACTCATAATGAGGGACATTCAAAAGATCAAGATAACACAACACTTGACACTGAGACTGGTGATACCCCTCTAGTGATAGACAGTTCAACAGCCCTTGAGATCCAAAAGGATGGCACTGCACCAAGTGGCAACACCGGTGCAAAAGATAAAGGGGATAGAGAAGAGAATAAGGGTGCTAAGAGTGTAGAGGCAAAGGTTGCAGAGTCGGACAAGGGACAAGGAGTAGTTGATTCAAAAATTGTCACTCCTCTAGTTACTACCACCCCACCTTAGATCCCTATCAATATTGATGTTCCATTGAACCTTGGACAGATGTCTCTAACAGAAAACGTCATGCTCATAGTTTTTGTTCAAGCCCAAGCTAGTCAGGATTTGGTAAAGTCTAAATCTGAAGATAAGAAGCTCATTTTGATGTTGGTAGATGTTTTGTAGAAGGTGGCTCCGAATGTACAGTTCGATTCCTGTGCTATCCCCTTCGATAAATTGTTGCAATTGATTAATAGTGTAAATACCAGTTTTGATTCTTTAGAGAAGTCTTCTACTAGGAGAGTTTTAAATGGATTTAAGGATGTTAAGATGCAGACATTCCAGAAAATGATTGAGGATGATAGGATGAAATTAAATAAAGGTCTACGAGTTATTTCAGATGCTCTGACAAAAGGTGGAAAATTGTACAAGTCTTGTCTAATTTTGCCTAAATTCATAGTAGATATTGACAAGCAAATGAGTGTTTTCCAGGGCAAACTTGCTATATTTCTCAGTCCTTTGATCCCAATGTCTCTCCACCCAGTAGTGTTAAAGGACAAATTTTGTCTCTAAATGGTCAGATCTCAAGGCTCAATGTGGAGAAGGACATAATTTTGAGGAGAGTTGGTGAACTCTGGAACTTAATTGCCCCCCGGTTGGACACCATGCTAGGCAATAAGGTAGATTGCATAAAGGCAATGGCACAACCTGTGTCATCTAATTTGAGGGAAGTAGAGACTCATGCAACTATATTTAGAGAATTTATTATTGTTTTGGATAACTTGAAGAGCAGGTGGGATACTCACCTAGGATCTTTGAAGACCATTTTTGCTAACATCTTCAAGTATTTGTAAATATCCAACAAGCATCTTTGTATATAATTTTTGGACTGCACCCATCTTTGGCATTGTTGTCAAAGGGGGAGAGAAAAAAGGTGAAAAATATACTATATAGAAGAGTGGAATTCTTTGTCTAAGGGGGCACTTTGCCATTTTTCATGAGTGTTTCCATCAATGCCAAATGGGGAGATTGTTGGAAATTAACACTCATCTGGTGGCTTCGAATGGTTCATTATCGGTTTAGGGTTTTCATTGATGGAAACTCTCTTTGGAGGTTTTGATCTGGTAGCCTTAATTCTTCTTAAACGGAAGCGGATGTTAACTGGTAGCCAATTAATCAATGTTTCAGGATGAACAGAGCAGTTTTGGGTCCATAAGCTTTTCAGTGATTTTGGTGCATTGAATCATGTTTGGATTGATTGGCCCGACATTGAAACATCACCTTATCATTTTTTTAGTGATCCGCATTTATCTTTTGTGATCCGGTCAAGCCGACATGTGACTACACATTACACTAGCAGGCCGACATGGTAAATGATCTATTTTGTGATTGTCAGTATATAAGTTTGGTGTAGATGATCTTTTTTGTGTCTAGTATGATTATATGTGAGAGAGTGGTGATTGAGAATCCATTTTGGTGCAGTTTCACATGCGCATTCTTGATCCAGTAGCTGACCAAGATAGTGAATAGGGCAGAACAGAGTAGATTAGTAGAGGTGACGTAGTCAGTATATTTGGCACTCAACTAGAACTCATTCAGGCATAGTAGATGTTATTTAAGAGTTCATTTTGTTGTAATTCATAATTGTAACTAATCAATAAGGCAGTGAGCCTTCAGGGTTTTTGCCCTTATTGTATTTAGGCAGTGAGCTCTAGGAAGTGTGCCTGAATGCGTGTGCATTCCCCATATTGTAATATTATTTTTCTACTAGCTAGAGTGGACTAATATTGTGGGTTCAAATCCCGCTATGGTTTTTCCCATTTGGATTTCCACATAAAAATTTAGTGCTATGATTTTTTGGTTGCTTGTTTTATGTTTTTGTATTTCAGATTCATTTGTATGCCTCTAGTGGTTCAAAGTTAATTGAAATTTTTCTAACCGGTATATCACTGATTCACCCCCCCCCCCCTCAGTGATCCCTGAATCCAATAGTCATCTCTCTTGATATAACACTTGCTTCCAAAAATTTTGAAATATCTCATAGTAGGAACATGACCAAATCATAGTTCATAAGGATTTTATCAGTGTCACCTTTTATATGAACTCGATCGAATGTGTAAACATCAATGCTAGCAACTTCTGTCCAATAGATCTTCGGAACATCCCCTTCAATCAGCATAGTCCTTGCAACATACAAAATAGTCTTGTTCTTCCTTTTAACAACTCCATTCTGTTGTGGGGTTCTGGGAGCATATAATTGTCCTCTAATTCCATGCTTCTCACTAAAAGAAATAAACTCACTGGAATAGAATTCTCCTCCTTTGTTAGATATGAGACTTTTCACCTTCAATCCTATCTCAATCTCAACCTTTGCTTTGAATATCTTGAATTTATCTAATGCTTCTGATTTCTCCTTCAAAAAGACAACCCACATCATTATGGAATAATCATCAATCAGTAACATAAAATATATGTCACCCTACACACTTCTAATATTTGTAGGTACACATACATCCGTATGTACAAGATCTAGCAATCCATCAGATGTATACTGCTTACTCTTGAAAGCAATTCTTGTTTTATTTCCCATTTGATATTCCTTACATACCGGATTAGGAGGCTTAATAATTTAAGACAAATCTCTAACAACTTGTGTAGAACTAATCTTAACAATTGAATCCAAATTAATATGACACATTCTCCTATGCCACAACCAACTTTCATCAATATGAGCAATCAAACAAATTTTCTCACTAGCATTCAAATGAAAGATATTACCTTAAGTCTTAGTTCCTAATGCAATCTCTATACTAGAGGCATTTAGGATTCTGCATTTTCCATTCTTGAATTGAAAATCATAACCTTTATCTACCATCTGCTCAACACTTAAAATATTATGCTTCAAACCTTCAACATACAAGACATCATCAGTGTTATGCTTACCATCAAAGGAAATAGAACCTCTACCACGGATCACACGGGCTTTCTCATCTCCAAATCTTACTATTCCACCATCATATCTTTCCATATTCACAAATTTGTTTTTATCATCGGTCATATGATGTGAACAACCGTTGGCAATAACCCATTCATCTTTATCTTCAACCTTAGTAGCTAAAGCTTTCTACTCAATAGTGCAGCTTGTTGAATCAATAGGTACTAGTCTATCTTCTTTAATATCAATAAGTACAACTTCATCTCCTTCTCATTCTTCATCTGTAACGCCTTCATTGGCAATGTAATAATAGTTCTTTTGATTCTTATACTTCCAGTTAGGCTTGTAAGGCTTATCATACTTCTCATGCTTCTCATATCTATCATTTCTATCATGCTTATCAAATTTATCACACCTATCATATTTAGACATTCTCTTCAAGCATCTAGAAGCAGAATGTCCTATCTTATTGTAAGAGAAACATTTCAGAGGCAATTTTCCTTCATACTTACTGGCTCCTTTAGACAATCTATGAGCAATCAATGCTTCAAGCTCCTCTAATTCTCTTTCTTTCTCTTCCATCTCTCTTCTCTATCTTTCATATTTGGATATTTTTCATTCTTCAAGATCATACTTCTGTTTTTTAGATATAGAAGCTCTAAATGTTGTCTCAGACTTTCCATGTGATTCACCAAACCCGCTCAGTTCAAATGCAGCAATCTTTCCAACCAGCATATCTCTTGTCACAGTAGTCACACTCCAGATCTCATCAATAGAAGCTACCTTATGTTTGTAAGAAGGAGGAAATGATCTCAACACCTTAGCAACAATTTCATCTTCTTCAAGGGTTTCACTGGAACATCTAATACCTAGGACAAGTTCATTCACCTTGGCCATAAAGGAGTTTATGTTCTCATCTTCTCCCATTCTCAGCATCTCATACTTCTCTTTCAAACTCTGTAACTTAGCAACTTTGACTTATTTATCTCCTTCATATAAGGTCTCAAGCTTCTCCCAAATCTCATGTGCAATCTGAAGTTCCTGTTGACTCTAAATTTTGCTTTGGCGATGAACAACCTTATGGGAAATTCAGTGTTGGGGGACCAACTCGTGCAAAGGAACAGTGAATGATCTCTGGGATTGAGAAGTCGGCTCTTCCTTGGGTTTTAAGGAAAGGGAGAGGAAACAAATACTTTTTTAAAAATGAGATACTAAACACTTAGGCGATATGCCATATCATTAAGAGGAAATGAACCAACAAAAATCAAGGAATATTTGTGACTTCTGTAAGCATCTGAGCCAAGGACATAATCGAAACTACAACCAAATTTGCTTGAAAACATAAGGGACACATTCATCACGCATTCACTAGATAACAAGTATAGAAAAACATAGTTTAATCAGTGAAGTCTTAGATAAAATACTCCCAAAGTTTGTCGGAATTTTCAACAACAATAGCACAGAAAACACTATTAGCAGTAAGCCAAGAGAGACATCATAAAGGCCACAGGCACAATCTGAATGATTTTCTTATAGCAAAACCCAAATAGTTTTTAAAGGCTGGAAATGAAAGAAAACTCCTACTTAGCAAATTAGACCGTTCTTCTGCTTCTGAATCCCTTTTTTTACTTTTTTCTTTCTTTGCGATAGAGAAATCCGCCCTTAAATAGGCCACCACTCCTAAAAACAGCTCTCCTAAAAATCCAAAACTGGCACAACCTCCTTCGAACAAAAAAACATGACATGTCACAACAGAGGCCGCACCTAGCAAAACAAACCCTGTAACTCAACATTTTCCTCTAATGGCCTGGAGGCTACCCAAAACTGAAAAGATTCTGTCAGAAAAGAAAGGACGGCGGAAAAGGGGACCGCTGCAAGGAACCGCTTGCAAAGCGCAAACAAGTGGGCCCGCCCAAAAGAACAGTCAGTAAGCATTGCCATTTGTCACTCTCGTACTGCTTCAAAAACTGGACGCCAAAGATGAACCGAGGGAGCAACGCTGGACCACCAAGTGTCACACACGTTTGGCTCTGCTGGCTAAAAAAAAAAATAATGATCACAATTAGGCTCGCCAAGAAACTTACATCGGGGAAAATCAAGGTGAACATTTCCTGGTGACTATCAGGGTCGATTCTACCTGTGGAATAGAAGAACCCAAAATTATTGATTCGAAGACTAGACCTCAACCCACAACAGAATGAAAAAGATCAAAAACCTGCTGCAAGGGCAGCCACTCATCCTTTGAGAGCATAACTTGCACTTCTAAATCTTGGAAATATTGCTCCAGGCAAATTACTTCATCTAGGGGCAACGGTATAGGTTCATCTTGAACCTGGTTCAGGAGAGCGGAGCGCTGAGCTAGAAGATGCAAAAGACCTTCCACCTCATTCACTGAAATAGGGCTTCCCAGTCATTGCAGAAAAACTTTGTCCTGCTACAAAATCTCGATCTGCTGCAATACTTGTTCAATCCGTAGAACATAACCATCCGCAGGGAAAGGAGAAGGTAAGCCTAGAGAAACAAATTTCTCGACATGCCGCTTAATGTCTAGTACTGAAAATTGCAAAGGCGCCAGAGCAGCTGACACCTGCATAATTATCCTATGGCAATTTATGAAGACATTAGTCCTTTTGATTAATTGTCGGCGATCTGCAATCCCTTTCACCCTAAGATTCTCCTCTAGAGCGGAATAAAGCAACTGAATAAGATTCTGGGCTATTGAGAATTTCAGACCGATGATAAGCATAGAATTATTTATAAGGTGCCCAGCCTCAGCACAAAGGGATTGCGCATCACTAAGAAATCTTACCACCGGCTGCAAAGATGAGCAGAACTGCTTTACTTTTTCCTAATGAGAAACATATAGCTCCATCAGCATGGTGGAGAAGTCTGGAGCAATCGGCTGAGGGGGTGGGATGCTCATCAATCGAGATATCTCATTATCTTTCCCAACAATTTCCTACTGGAGCTACTGGATTTTGCTTTGCTCAATAGCCACCTGATTTTCCAAGGCTAATATTTTTGCTTCTCCGATCCTGACGGTCTGTTGCAACTGCAATGTATGATTCTGCTCCTGCTGCAGAAGAGTCTCCAATTCTAAAACATGCTTACCAAATTGCTCGAGACTTGCTTCTTTTGCTTTCAGTTCAACTTCAAAATTCATCATCTCATCCGTATGGACACCTAGGCTTCACTAAATTGATGGGCATAACCTTCTTTGAGAAAGATTTCTTCACGCAGTTGCATCTGAACCTGGGAGACATCCCTAAAAGCGGCCTTCAGTTGTTGTATCTCAGAGTCTTTATCTTGCGATTCCTTCAGAGCTACATTTCTTGTCACTTCCTGACCTTTTAGCTGGGAACCGACACTGTTAAGGGCCGACTGCAACTTTCATTTTTCTATATTGGCTTGAGCTAGTAGGATTTGCAGACGATTGATCTCTGATACCCGAGCTTTATCTTCCTTCCTTTACTGAGAAAGGGAATCGCGAAGGCTAGCATTTTCTGCTTGGAGCTTTTCTAAACAACGGCTCTTCTTAATAAAGTCTGTGGACATTACTTTAGAAGTTTCTTCCATCATTCCAACCTTGTCAGATGTCATGGCGCTTTGGAGACTAACGCCCATTTCTTGTAACTCATAATCATCGGGCCTCATCTAGGACTCTGGCTTATCAACCTTGGGAACTAGATTTACAAAGTAAAGGCAATCTCTTTGCTCACTGAAATGGGTCTGCAGGCAAGGACGAGCGCGACGAGCACCTTCCTTCTCCTTCTTCTTATTTGTCTTATTCAAACCAATGGTTCGATCATAAACAACCTGCTACTGGAAACTATCCGGGTGATCGATGGTTTGACCTACAAAAACTGCACTAGGAGGGACAACGAAAGGGAAATGCGAAAAAGGGGTGGTGAAAGGGGATTAGACTGGATGAGTCACCACTAGCAGGGAAAATAACAGGACAAAAGGGGAACCCACTAATGGGAAGGAACTGGCAGATGCCGCAGCCATACTCTAGGGGGAAAACTCTTCAAAGCCTAACCTACGTGACACAGTGACCGCTTCTGATGTGGGCAATTGAAAGGTTGTAGGTATGGAGGTTCCGGCTGGGAGAGGAGCGGAAGTCTGTGCAAGTACATCTTGGGGATTAATCGTCATATCCGTCGAGGCCAACGTAAGAGCAGTAAGGACTGAGGTTTGCATGATAGGTGTGAGGGTAGCTGCAAGAACATCCGACGAATGGGAAGAAGGGAAAAAGGGACGTACCTGATCGGCCAAAGGCTGCAACGGCTGAGGATCTGTTGATGTTGTCGTTGATGTATTAGGTACAATCTCTTCTGACCCACTGAGATATGGCTTCTTCTTCGGGGGGCCCTCAGAGGACTATTTCTTAGACCGCCTCTTACTAGACTGCGAACGAGGTCTGCGAGTTGCACTGTCTAGAGAAGGAGGGAATTCTGGCTCTAGCTCCTGCCCTTCGGTACTTATAATCCCAACTTCCTATTGAGCAGCTATCTCGAAAGATGAGTCCCCGCATGAGGAGTTGTCACCTGTCTCATCGTCGGATTTATTTACCTTACTCCATTCCTACTCGAAATGCTCGTCTAGGGGTGCGTTTCCAAGGTTAGTTCTAAGTTGATTCACTTCCTGACAATAGACCCAAAAATTTTCCCTTTTCCTCTTGGGCCAGGATAGAGTTTTCATGCCTTCTAATAATGCCCAAGAAATTGGCTTCGCGGGGTTGAATCTTTGCACTGTGGTATAAAATTTTAACCATGAGGGGCAATCCAAAAAAGGAAAATCATCAGGACCCACATATTTGCTTGGGTCGTCAACCCGGGGGTTAGTATGTTCTGCCCATGAGTCTTGAGGCTCATGCCTCGGAGCATTTTTCTTTTTGCTTAAGCAACCATTAGGGTCATAACTCCAAAGGTTATCAATTACCATGAAACCTAGCTGCACCAACTTTGAAGTCAAGGTTTCCTCAGCTACTTTTCTTCTTACCAGGGTAATTGGGCCAATGGCCTTGTTATCCTCTGTGATGGAAGTATCATGCTTCCCAACTCCAATCGCTTGCTCGACTCTTGCCAGTTGTCTTGCCATTTCCAGAGCTAGGGTTCTGTCAGTCACGTGAGTAGGTAGTCAGAACGGTTCTTTAGAGAAACCATGTACGCGGATGAAAGAGAAATCTGGGCCTATGAACCAGTCGCAAGGAGGGCATTCATTCTGCATCCAGTTCATTTGGACTTGTGAGAAATGGATGAGAGGCTCATTAGGGATTACTCCAAAATCCTTGAGTACAGGAGCTAAGAACAAATCGGAAAACTGATAGGAGTTATAAGAGGCCAGCAAAAGAGGCATCCAATAAGACACCGGCAATACACTTCTCGCCTCATCGAAAGTGGCCAAGCGCATGAACTGTGCGAAAAAGGCTTCATTAAGATGCAGAACCAGGTGCACCAATACTGAAGAGAACTTGAAACATCGCAACTATTGGAACTCGGATAACTGCTTGACCATGGCCTTGGCGATAGTCGTGGAGAAGTCAAAGTGGAAAGGTTCACTTTGCTTCCTGCATTTGAAAAGAAAGCCCATCATGGAAGCTATGATATTCCAGTCGCTATCATGACCACACAGCCAAGCCAGGGAAGATGAAATATCTCTGAGGTCATCTTGTTTCAGATCGCTGTATGACAAATGGACCTTTGGAGGCCCTGCTGACACACTCCGGTTTAGGGCATTCTGACAGAAAGTTAACACATTTCTCCTGGTGCTCCAGAATTCCTCCATGGATCTCTCCGAGAAAACCTTAGTATTCTCCAAGATTGGGGAGCATAGAATTTCCTTAATGGCTTCCAAAGATATGATCAATTTCAAGTGTGAGCCGCTGACAAAAAATGAGGTAGGATCAAAAACCTCTGCACAGGCGGCTACGAGTTCAAGACAGTAGGGAACTGCAGGGACCAAAGATTGGGGAGCACCACTCTTTCAGAAACGCACATCGACGGAATGAGGATCATTTCTGTGATGCAACATCTTCAAACAAGCGACCTCTCTAAGGTTTTTGGGCTGCTTTCGGATCTTAGGCTCATAAATGTTTTCTAAGGAATCCAAAACAACCGACGGGTTCCAGGTTGTCATTTTCTTTTTGGCCTTTGTCTTTGGATAATCCTTCTTTGGTGGGATGGCATGAGAGGAGTAAGATATTTCCTCGAAAATATCAACCTAGAAACTTCTAGGAGCAGCTTTTGCGGACGAAGCCTCTAAATCCATCAAGGCAGAAAATTGGCCTTTAGAGGACTGCTATCAGACCGGAGATAGAGAATGGAAACCTGCACGTCATCCTCTGGCCTAACTCCTTGGCAACAAAATGAACAGATTGATGACCAGGAGAACTTTTGAGCTTTTAAATGCATGACATGCCTTGTTTTTCATGAAAGCTAAGGCTCGGCTGACACGCACGCCAACTCAAAATGTTGTTGCGATCACCCTCCATGAATGAGGGGAGCTGTCATTCTCACTTTCCAAAAAAACTACTTGGTTGTGTTGGTGTTCCTCGGGAAAAGTACCTTGGGCCAAATCTTTCTTTGATCGAGAAAATCAGCTAGGAATAATGGCTGCGTGAGCTGAAATAGGCTGGCGGAGTTGGCTCATTTAAGGGGGACGTACCTAAAAGTATGTATGGCTCTTTGTTTCCATCCATTCTTCTTTTCGAAGTGACTGACCAGATGTTGATATCTTGGAAATAATCCCATTCGCATGACATGAATTAATAGAGGTGTGACAGAGACATGAAAATAGGACAAAGATGAGCTCAAGTTGCCAATTACTTACCTGCCAAGATTTTTGCTATAAATATGTCTTTTCAAACATTCTTTCATCACAATGAGAGCTATAAAGGCGGAGTTTCTGAAAAAATGGATACTCTGGTTCAGCTCGTCAGCAGAAGGGAACAAGTCACTTTTGTAGGGAATATATCAGACTGGAGACTGGAAAGGATGATGAGAAGGAAAAATCCATTAATAATTGCTGCCATCAAATGGGTACTTGGGGAAGATTTCATTGGCAATCCAGACTGATACCAGGTGAATATAGATATTTGCTCACGCTTCATGGCTTCTCTGCTGGACTGCAGCCAATCTGGACTACTGAAAACATAGCTGACACAAGCCCTCTTTCCTTTAGACTATCTGGGAGGCCTTGAAGATGTAGTTGCGTATCATGTACCTTTCCTCGGACTCCCTATGGCATCTGACTTAGAGTGCTTCATCTTTCAGAATGAAGAAGTGAGGTGGTGTCCACTTATCAATGGCCTAAAAACCATGTCATTGTCCTCCCACAGGTACCGTGACGAGCTTGCTACAGAGTTTCTTCTACGAGTGCATATGATGGTCCCTATTCCGGAAGGCACGGAATGGTATACTAGCTTCAGAGACTATATCTTCCCAAGAGTCCTATTGCCTGATCAACCTCCTAACATGGTGGTTATATTCATGCACGGGGAGCCTGAGAGATCTTCTAGTTTGGAATGGCTAGGAGAAGAAGGGGACTCTGATACTGAAGAGGAAGATACTAAGCCTAGCCTCTAAGAAGCCTTGGCAAGGCACGACTTTCTCTTGAAACTGATAATGTAAACAAGAGAGAGGCTGAGGGCCCGCACATTTTGTAACAGTATACGAGAAAGACTTAAGATAATGATTTTTCTTTTTCTTTATCTAGTCTTTCTTTCCTGATGCTTGCTGAGCTCAAAATAATTAAAATAAATACACACCACACATATGCACATAATATACACTATTTACATGGAAAAGGGGAAAGGACCCTTAATAATAAGGCTTAAGATGAAAACCGTTAACTAGGATGGAGAAGGAGTCTCCATTCATGTCTTCTAACTCAAAGGCATTGAAACCTTTACATCTTATGATGCTAAAAGGACCCTCTCATAGGCAGTCAAACTTGGTGTGCTGATCTGGCTTTGCCATTCTCTCATTGTACTTTAGAACAAGGTCTCTGAGGGCGAATATAACATCAGAATTTTTTTTACTATCGAACCACCTTTTTATGACTTCTTGCCTATCCTGGAGAGTTGTGAAGGTGGCCTCCCTTGCTTCCTCTAACTCCATAATCTCTGGTAGCCTTACAGCTATTGGACCATTTTCGGTGATATCCATAGATTTTAGCAACTGTAACGCCAGAATTTCCAGTGACAGGAAAAAATGTGTCTTTCCCGTATACCAGCTTGTACGGGGAATTCTTGAGAATCTTCTTGGGTGTTATACGGTCATCCCATAATGCGCTCCTCAGGTAATGGTGCCACTCCCTCTTATATTCCATGCCTATCCTCTTGATAAGTCGGATCAGGTTCTTGTTAGTAGATTCCGCCAGACCATTCCCTTGGGGGTAATAGTTAAAGGAGGTTTTGAGATAAATACCTCTACTAAGAGCGAACTGTGTGATCCGCGAGCCAATGAATGCGCAAGCATTATTAGATATAACGGTTTTTGGGGGACCGTACTGGCAAGTCAGTTCTTCCAGGAAAGATAGCACCTCATTTTCAGATGAATTCTATAGGGGGACGGCTTCAGACCATCTGGTGAAATAGTCTGTGGCGGTTAGGATCCATCTATGTCCGACTGAGCTTGGAGGATTGATCATCCTAACAAAATCGAGTCCCCATTGAGCAAAAGGTTCTTCAACTGACACAGGCCTAAGCGGCATGGCCGCTTTCTTACCCCTCCCCGTGTAATATTGGCATTCTTTACATCCTTTTACTAGAGCGTGTACATCTTTGAACATGGATGGCCAAAAGTATCCAGTTTGAGTAATTTTGATAGCGGTTGTAGGTGCGGAGAAATGACCTCCTGAGGGGCCTTAGTGAAATTCTTGGAGAATTTTATCAGCTTGGCCTTGATCTACACATCGGAGTAGAACTCCGTCGAAATTTCTTTAGAAAAGAATTTCATTTATGAGGCGAAAACCGTTGTTTTGGAGTCGGTAGAATCTCCTCTTGGCCGGGGGGAGATTTTCGGGAAAGGTCCCTGTCTTCATGAAATTTTTGCTTTTGTCAATCCAATTTCTGCTGGGGGAGTTGGGCATAAACATAACCGTCACTTCTGAGATAGCTTCGAAAACACGGGATTCACCATCCTGCACTATATACTCACATAAACCTCTCCCACGGACCAGCTTTGTGGGCCTGATGTCAACATCATATTCTAGGATCTTAGTGATCCAATTCGCTCTTTTTTCTGTGATGTCGCCCCCATAATGTATTCTCTTACTGCGGGGTGAGCTACATACACTGTGGTCTTGTTGCAGGCAATGAAATGCCAAAAAAAATTCAGTCCTTTTACGGCAGCTAAGGCTTGCTTTTCAACAAAGTTATAGCGGAGCTCATAATCTTTGAGAGTTTTTGAATGGAAGGTGATAGGGTGCTCTCCTCCTTTTTGGGTGTCTTTTTGAGTTAGCACCATGGCGATACTATGCTGACTAGAATAGACATACATTATGAAATCTTTTGACATGTCCAGACTAGATAATACTGGGGCCGAACAGATGGCATGCTTTATTTGATCGAAGGCATTTTTGGCTTCAGCAGTCCATTTGAAATGTACATCCTTCTGAAGCATGAGGGTGATGGGTCTTATTATCCCAGCGAAGTCAGAAATGAAACGACTGACAAAATTAACTTTTCCCAAAAATGACTGCACTCCCTTTTTGTTGACCGGAAGGGGAAGCTCTTTAATAGCCTTGACCCGGTCAGGGTCGATGGAGACGCCTTCTTTAGAAACTATATGTCCCAGCAACTTCCCTTGGGGAACCCCGAAAATACACTTTTTTGGGTTCAAGGAGATCCCAAGTTCCAGACATTTTTGCCGGACTAACTCAAGATGATCAAAATGATCCTCCCGGTGTTTACAAAACACGATTAGGTCATCTAAATATATTAAGATAATCTTATTTATTAGCTCTTTGAAAACCAAATCCATGGCCCTTTGGAAAGTGGCCCCAGCATTTGACAAGCCGAAGGGCATCTTTTGATATGTGAAAGTCCCCACTTGGTGGTAAAAGTGGTCTTGTGTTGATCCTCCGTTTTGACACTTACCTAATTGTATCCTGAGAAACCATCGAGCATAGAAAACATTTCTGATCCAGCTACATGTTACTACTTATCAAATTGCCATTAGTTTTATATTCAAAGTCATAATATATATTCTCATCGGTTAGTACTATCGAATCATGCAGTCGGTATACACACAGAGAAGTCGGTATGCACAGTCTAGTTGGTTATAGAAGAAAGCAGTTATAGAACATAGTATACACCGAGCCATCTACCGAGTATCTTTTTGAGACTACCGAGCAGTAAAGATGACACACCGAGTGAAACGTGTTACCAGATACATTGAACCTGGACATGCATACGAAAACATGTTACAAGATCAAGGCACATCTAACCATTATTACATTGGAAATTGCACCAGAAGATTGTGTATGATTATAAGGACAATCTAACCAATGAAATATTTTGTTTAGTTATTCATTCGAGGAATCTTGTTTGTAAGATCGAAGCAATGAATTAGATCGCTGTTTTAAGAGATCTATTTATACAGCATGAATTAAGAGCAAGGTGTGTGCATATATGTATGAAGGAAGATAGTTACAGAGACACAGAGGTCACCGAGAAGGTTTTCAGAGAACAGTCAAAGAACAAAGTAAACAGAAGGGTTTACCGAGTTACTATATGGGTTACCGAGGTATGCTATAAGCAAGGTAATCTTATTCTGAGCACATAGAATTTGCTATAACATTTCAGATGTAAAGTTGCAGATATTTATAATGATTTTATTGTAATATTGTGAAGTTGAAAGAGAAACCTTTAACAGGGTAAAAGACTCTAACCAAGTCTATAAATTGTAAAGCCTCTAACCAGGTGCAGCATTCAGAATAAATGTTGTGAAATTCTTTAGCAAGGTAGATCTAACAGATCTTGTTACTCCTAACAGGGTAAGCTATCAGAAATAGCTAAACATGTAGCTCTAACCGAGCATCTTTATTATTGCAGTAGTGAAGTTGTGGGTGCCATCCCCACCGCAGTTTTTCTCTCTAACCAAAAGTTTTTGCGTAACCAAAATATATGTGTTATGGAGTGAATCATGTATGATTGTTATCTATTTGTTTTAAGTTTATTTTATGTTACTGCACTATTCGGTTTATGCATAATAGTAAAATTATTATTCAAGAAAAGTTTTGAGGTATTGATTCACCCCTCCCCTCTCAGTACATTAGCTTTTCATATTGGGCCTAACAATTGGTATTAGAGCTTGAATCTTGGAAAAGGGTTTAACTACCTAAAGAGAAAGATCTTATCAATGGAAGGCTATAAACAATCTCGGAGGATTGTGTATCTGCAAGAAGAGCTGGATCATGCAAATCAAGTGATTGCAGACATGCAAAGGCAAATGCAAAAATCTCTGAAAGTAAGAAGAAGATTATCTGATGACTTGCAGGATTCTCAAGAGTTAGTGGAACAAATTGAGACATCATTTAAGAATAGTATATCTGAAGAAATTGAAGAAATGATTGGAGCATTGAAAGAAAAGAACAAAGCATTGGTTGATCAACTAAAAGCAATGAAAAGAGAACATGAACATTTCAGTACACAGATGACTGAAAATCTAGATGCATTGAGGACAGCTGAGGATAAAGAAAGAGATCTACAGAGAGAGAAACAACAACTTGAAGTCTTAGTATCTGATAAGAATGATGAAATCATAAGGTTGACTGGGATTCAACAAAATATGACAAATCAACTAGGTTATGCACATCATGAAGCAATTCTGAAGAATGATGAGAATCAAGCATTGAAACTTGAAGTATCAAGATTGATCAATCAACTTGAAATAGAGAAGAAATCCAAAGAAACATTGAAGAAGAGTTATGAAGCATCAAAGATGTTGGATGAACAACTGAATACAAGAAGACCCAACAAAGATGCAGGACTCGGTTACATAGGAAAAGACTCTACTAAGAAAGGAATTCATACTACCGAGAGAGGAGAATCATCAAAGCAACCTGGAAATAGGAATAAAATAAAAAAGAAGAAGCCTATTTGCTACTACTATGGAAATCAAAGTCATACTGCCAACATATGCCATATCAGAAAAGGTAAGCAACCGACTATCACTAAGTCAAATGAGTATTGTTACAAGTGCAATAAATATGGTCACACATCTAATCAATGTAGGACAAAGTCTGTTAACAACTATCAGAAGGAAAAATTCAAAGGGTTTTGTAAAAACTGCAATAGATATGGACATAGTACCGAGAAATGTTGGTTTAAGCAAAAGAATCACATGCGGTCTGCACACCGAGCAAACACTAGTGGTTACCGAACTCACACAAATCCTTACTGACAATATGCAGCAGTACAATGGGATTACAATACAAGGATATGGTGTGAATGTTGTAGAAGATATGGACATATAAGTGCCAACTATTTTATAAGATTTGGAAAGAACAATTGAAGATCATGGAGAAATCCTAGTATGGCATGTTTTCATTGTCACAAAGTTGGACATTTAGCTGGAGATTGCAGAGATCAACCTAGAGGAGACACTGAAGAGATAAAAGAAAAATTCAAGATGATTTGCGAAAAAAAAGAAATCATGTCAGATGAAGAAAGCACCTTACCTACCGAGTTAGGTGCACCTATTCCAAATTGATCAGCAAAGGTATGAAGGGACTGCATTCTCTAAAGGTTAAATCATAACAGTTCCTATTCTATTATGTACAAAATTCAAAATCTGCATAGTTAAGATGCATTAGTAAGTTTGAAATTCTATCAAAAGTACTTTACAGAAAGCCTATCAAGTCGGTAAACAAGGAAATTTGGTTACTCGGTTAAAATGAAAGTGTAAAGCGGAAAATCGCGATCGAACCCTAGTTGCTCTCCCCTCTTCCAACTCCAAGGAGAGAGAAGGGAGATTCACTAGGGTTGATGGTTTTCACTTAGGGGAGAGACTTTACATTCAAAAGAGGGGTTGAAACCCACAAGATCCAATCCCATGCAATGCAAGATTGGATGCTAAATGAGTTTCAAGGGTTATGACAACAAGGCTACCCTCTTTTGTAAAGAATGTGCATAGAAGAATTAAGCTAAGAATGCATAGAAAGTGAGAAAGATTCACTTATAAACTGAGATAGGAATACAGTATGAAGCTGCGGACCTGGAATTAGCAGTAAAATGTCGATACGGCGCTGTCCTGCAAATTTGAGCGAAAGTTGTCGGGACGATGGCGCCCGAGCACCACGGTCCTCCGAAAAATCCGCGAAACGAAGGGGGATCTGTTCATCTCTGCACAAGGATTCCAGATCTTCAATTTCAGTCGCGTACCTGCAACCTACACACAGAAAAGCGAAGACGATTGGCGGGTTAGGGATTAGGGGTTTGCCTTTAGGTCAAACCCTGGTTTTGGAATTAACCAAGAAATGAGCAATGCTGTAAATGTAAATGTCTGTAATGTAAAACAAGTACTAATACCTTGTTGTAAGGATGTTTGTATCCTTATGTGTGAAGGTATAGATGTTGTATGTTGTATGTTGTAGTAGTATGTTGTAAGTGATCTCCTCTTCAATGGTTGAATCCTTGTCTTGAATGCAACACTTAGCCTTGAATGGAGACTTGAAATGATCAATTGCTTGAAAGAATGCTTGAATGCTTGAGTATAGTTTCCACGCTTTTTCCGTCATGTATCTATCTCTCCAAATGAGAGAGGAAAATGTAGTTTATATAGTTGTCATTTAGGGCTGATAGACTGATTTTCCTGACCTTAGGCCGACCAGGAAAGATAATTTTCCAATTTGCAAACATAAAGACCCGAAGTCCAAAAGAGACCGGGCCCAAAATAGGACCCAAGGACCAGGGCGCTGGGCGCCATGGTCCTGGAGGACCAGGGCGCTGGGCGCTCTGGTCCCACCTCCCAGGACAGCAGGGTGCAAAGGAGGTTCAGGCCAGGGTGCAAGAAAATGCAGTTTTTAGTGTCATAATCAGGTTTCGGGGTCTCCATTCAGGTTGCGTGTTGCGTCGCCATCGTGAAGACCGAAATGCAGTCGAAATTGCAAGTGTCGTAATTTTAGGACGCTATAGAAAGAAAAGAGAGTAAATTGGTTAAAGGTAAACCAAGTGCATTTAATGTTTTGACCTAACCCACACAGAGCCTGATAAGGTATTTTTGTGTACTTAAAGGTATTTTTGCGGTCATTTTCATTCACCAAAGTTTTCAAGAGAACAGAGCAGAGCGAATCAAGGTGATCAAACTTCATTCAAAGCAAATCCAAGGTATTTACATCAAATCTCATCACTGTTAAGTTGGTTTTCTGATCTTGTCAAATTGTTACTATCTACCGAGTGTGAATCATCTGCCGTTTGTAAACCGTCAAACCCTAAGGATAGTTTGCTAAGTTTTATCTGGAATTTACAAATGGCAACTAAGATCCAAGATCTAGTAGTTGTCAAGAATGTGGAGAAGCCATCTCTAAAATACACCTTGACTCCTAAAGTCACCTCTGAACTGGATGACAAAACTGCCTTTCCACTCATCCCAGATCGAGTCTTGTTAGTCAAAGATGTTAGATTATTCACCAAATGTCATGTTGAAGAACTCGGTCATGTTGAGATTAGTGACACATATAATGAGCTATGTACCGATGACAAAATGGATAGCAAGTACGAGCATATCAAAATCAAGGGATTAACTGAAGCCCTATCCTATCCCCATGTATTCAAACCCCAGTGGGTTAAGTTTGTTTTAAATAGAGTTCATGATGATTTTATGTGGCTAGAAGAGCAACCATTCAAAATCACTAAGGAAATCATTCATGTGATCACCAGATATCCTATCTATGATCATGCACGAGCACAGAAAATGATATCATAGGAGTTAATCAGTTTAACTGGAGTAGAATCTGATTACCAAGGACTAAAACTAAATAATGTCACTGATGCAGAACTTAAATTTGCAATTAGAGCAATTAGTTACTGTTTCTTCCAATCAGCAAGGGAAAACAGTGTACCCTGTGCAACAGTTGACTTAGCCTATAAAATAGTGAAAAAGGGAATGAAAGTAGATTTATGTGAAGTGTTATTGAAGAGCTTGTTTGAGAACCTGAACACAACAAGGAAGCCAAAAAAGAACAACTCGGCAAATACACTGAAGTTTGGTTCACTTCTTGTATGCATGTTTTTCTACTTTGAGAAGTTCTTTCCTTCAGTCGGTAAAGTAGTTTGGGAGCTACACCGACCTATCACCCATCAAATTAATGACTTTATCAAGAAATTGGGAGATAATTTTAATGATATCATGGATGACTACTTCAACAAATTTCAAGAAAAGATGCACAACAGGTACAGGATTCCACCACAGCTGGTAGAGAAATATAAGGATGATATATGTTTTGAGGTAGACACCGATTACTGCTATGTGAATGTTGTAGAACCTAGGACTCAATATTTACCACCAATGGGTTACGAGATTGACTATGATATTACTCAACAACAAATTGATGCATATCTTACACTGTCAAGGCATACTACTGAACTGAGATATGGAACTTATGAAGAAGTTAAAGAAAAGGTGAAAATGAGCATTGTAGTACCTAAAGCTACAAGAAAGGCTATAAAGATGATAAAGGTTTTATCTAAGAAATTCGGAGAAGAATCCTCCTCTACTCCTATCAAAGGCACTCTTGCCATTACCGAAGAGGAATCTGAAGCTCAAGAGGCAGCAATAACATTGAGTACCGAGTTGCCTAAGGGTAAAGTTTTGAAAAGAAAGAAACTGGACAATACAAAGGCCCTACTGACTCCACCAACAAAGAGACCCAACACTAGAGCATCAACTGCATCACCGAGTAAGAAATAAAAGAGTGTTATTGTTCCCAAAGTAACCAAAACCTACAAGAAATCTACTCAGAGACTCATTCTAGCAAAAGAGTCTAGTGATACAGAATCTGATGATGCAAACAAATTTTAGATTGTAAAAAGCAAGAAGGTAAATATTCATAGTGTTGAAAACTTTTGTGCCAATCTTAAAGAATATGGTGGATTTGCAGGATTTAGATATTTCAAGTATGAGACTAGGAATAATGATGAGAAGCGACAAATTGAAGTTGTCATTTGCACACTTCTAAAGTTTCGGCTAGCTCCATTAGAACTACTAAAGTCACTTCTGAGTGAATTGTACTTACATATTGATAACAGGTGGAAATATGCAATGGACTCAGAGAAACAAATTAGAGAAAGAAGTCTAGTCCATCTATTTCCTGATATGTCTGTAGCAGAAATAAAGGAGCATTTGACGACCTACAATTCTAAATTTCTTGTCAAACAGAGAGCCTTAAAATTAATGAATAGGCTATACATTGATGTAGAAAATGAGACAAAAGCCAAATGGTAGGAAATCTTCAAACTAAAAGATGTCGGTGAACAATCTCAAGTTGAAATTGTTGATGTCACCGAGCAAGATCCTAATGTCACCGAGCAAGGTCCTGATGCTACCAAGCAAAACTCGGCTGACACTATTCAAATTGATGAAGATGTCATGGATGCAGAAAGAATAGAGCAGGAAATGATAGAAGGCACTACCTATGCAAAACTTGTATCTAGTGAATCTATGATAGTACAAGTTCAGCCTTATCCATCGGTCAAACCACCTGTCTCTACCGAAGCTCCTAAAGATACAGCACAAGGCACCGAAGGTCACAAGTCTGAAGTAGCAGAAGGTACAACTAAAGATCAAACCTCTCAAGCACCATCAAGCACTGAAAATGTTACAACTGAGACCCCCAGTACCGAGACACCCAAGGACACCACAACGGCTACAGGAACAAACCAAAGTGTTTCCTCTACCGAGCAACCTACCGAGGGTCAGCAAGCCTCACAAGCAATTGTCTTGGTACAACCAACCAAAGGTAAAGCGAAGAAAGTGAAGAAGCATAGTTTTAAAATTGATTTAACTAAACCGATAGTGTTTCCCAATGTGGATATTTCAAAATTAAAGGGGCAAGCACTTACTGATTTCAGTGAACTATGCAAAGCAAAGGCCGAACAAGAAAAATAGATGGCCATTCAAAAGAAGAATAAAGTACTACAAAAGGTGAAGACACTGCTAACAGAAATGCTACCATCAGCTACAGTGTCAACTGATGCAGCCATCCACATTCAACTAGATGAACTGCTTAATCAAATAGAAACATCTGGAGTTGATGCATCTGAGTACTTGAGCAAGCTAAAAGATAAAGAGCTTACTACAAAAATGATTGAAGAGGTACAAAAATCTCTCGCTATAGGAAAAGTCAAGCTTGTCAAATTCATTGCTGAGTTGTCCCCTCAACTCAAGCATATTCTTTATTTATTTCAAAAACTTTGTACATTTTCCTTAATTATTAAATATATCAAGAATAAAACTGATGCAATTGAGAAAGAGATCACCGATCTCTCAACTAAGTTGACCATAGAGCCTAATTCAGTTCAGAACTTTTATACCAAGCTTCAACAGCTCATGGCTCAACAGTTAGAACTCAGAAATGAAGAGCATAAGATCAGGATGGATATAATGACCCTCCAGACATTATTCCTTCCTCATCTCTCATTAGTTCAAGAACAGATCAACCAAGCTACACACCTATCAACTACACAAGAGGGAAGCACTCCTGATGGCTTAATATCACTATTGGCTGATATTCAAGCACAAAAATATTTAATGGAAAGTGTAAAGGATGCACTCTCAGTCGCACTCACTGACGACTGGAAGAAGTATAAATCTATTTTTGATCAGTTACCACCCCTGGCTAGAAATTAAGTTTTTGATGTTTGTCAAAAAAGGGGAGTAATACTACATAAGGGGAGTAATATACTATATTTAGGGAGTGATACAGTTTTGATAATAGAGTGATACAATTTTGATAATACAGTTTTGAGTATTGTATAAAGGGGAGTATACCAAGCAGAGTATACAGAGTATGCAGAGCAAGCAGAGCACACAAGCACAAAACCAAACATACCAAATCAGAGTTATGTACAGTATAATGATAAGGGGAGTATATCTGAATATACTATTTCATTGACTATTGTATATATTGTCAAGTGTAGTCATTTTGCAAGTATATAGATTTTTGAGTTATGACTTTGAAAGTAGTTTTTGTCAAATATCTCAACTAATGTCAAAAGGGGAGATTGTTACTACTTATCAAATTGCCATTAGTTTTATATTCAAAGTCATACTATATATTCTCATCGGTTAGTACTACCGAATCATGCAGTCGGTATACACACAGAGAAGTCGGTATGCACAGTCTAGTCAGTTATAGAAGAAAGCAGTTATAGAACACAGTATACACCGAGCCGTCTACCGAGTATCTTTTTGAGACTACCGAGCAGTAAAGATGACACACCAAGTTGATATTCACCGAGTGAAACGTGTTACCAAATACATTGAACCTAGACATGCATATGAAAACATGTTACAAGATCAAGGCACATCTAACCATTATTACATTGGAAATTGCACCAGAATATTGTGTATGATTACAAGGACAATCTAACCAATGAAATATTTTGTTTAGTTATTCATTCGAGGAATCTTGTTTGTAAGATCGAAGCAATGAATTGGATCACCGTTTTAAGAGATCTATTTATACAGCATGAATTAAGAGCAAGGTGTGTGCATATATGTATGAAGGAAGATAGTTACAAAGACACAGAGGTCACGGGGAAGGTTTTTAGAGAACAGTCAAAGAACAGAGTAAACAGAAGGGTTTACCGAGTTGCTATATGGGTTACCGAGGTATGCTATAAGCAAGGTAATCTTATTCTGAGCACATAGAATTTGCTATAACATTTCAGATGTAAAGTTGCAGATATTTGTAATGATTTTATTGTAATATTGTCAAGTTGAAAGAGAAACCTTTAACAGGGCAAAAGACTCTAACCAAGTCTATAAATTGTAAAGCCTCTAACCAGGTGCAGCATTCAGAATAAATGTTGTGAAATTATTTAGCAAGGTAGATCTAACAGATCTTGTTACTCCTAATAGGGTAAGCTATCAGAAATAGCTAAACATGTAGCTCTAACTGAGCATCTTTATTATTGCAGTAGTGAAGTTGTGGGTGCCATCCCCACCGCAGTTTTTCTCTCTAACCAAGCGTTTCTGCATAACCAAAATATATGTGTTATGGAGTGAATCATGTATGATTGTTATCTATTTGTTTTAACTTTATTTTATGTTACTGCACTATTTGGTTTATGCATAATAGTAAAATTATTATTCAAGAAAAGTTTTGAGGTACTGATTCACCCCTCCCCTCTCAGTACATTAGCTTTCCATATTGGGCCTAACACTACAGTGCTTAATAATTGCTCCATTGATGGCAAGGGATAATGATCTTTGAGCAATGCTCGATTCAGGTCCCAGAAGTCCACACAGAGTCAAATGTCCCCGTTCTTTTTCCTCACAGGGACCAGATTGGATACCCATGTACTGTGTTTTATAGGATAAATAATCCTTGACTCGATCAGTTTCTTCAACTCCTGATCCATGAGGGATTCGATCTTGCGATTAACAGGTCTCTATTTTTGTCAAACTGGCTTAGCTTCATTTGTGAGTTTGATGGTGTGCTGAATGATGCTGGGATCGTAACCTTTTAAATCATCATAAGACCAAGCCATGACGCCTTCATATTCATCATAGTATTGAGCCAATTTTGCCCTGTCTTCAGAGGAAACACTTCTGCCCACTTTGAGGATTCTTCTGCGTCCCACTGACATTTCAGCGTAATCTCCTTTGTCTGCTATGAGCTTCCGCTTATCCTTCTTAACATCCTCATGATCAAACAAATTCTCCAAGGTGATCAGACCATTAGGGAGCTTGTTGGATTTTAGCTGGATAATCTAGTCTCCGTAGGCCTCTTTAACCCTGGGTTGCAGGTGGTCGGCAAATTCTCCTGAGCTTCGAATAAACAGAGCAATCTGCTCATCAATTTCAAAAACCTACCAATATGTATCATTATCAGGGATAGCCGGATGGACCACCATATTGACTATTGAATGGTTGGCCAAGAGGTCTACAGCTGGATCAAAATGAGCCCCTATGGTTGCCATGTGATCTACTTCAGTATTTAGTGTCCGAGGAATGCTGGTGATATTGAAAGCATCAAAAAGTTCTATTAAATCCCAGACTCTGGAGTGGTAGGATCTCATACGGGCGTGCTTGGCACTGGATATCCCTCGGACTTGGTGTACTACTAATTCAGAATCACTGAAAACCTTAAGCTTCTTGATGCCCAGTTTTTCTGCAATGTTCAGGCCTTGAATTAGCCCTTCGTACTCTGCTTCATTATTCGAACATGTGACCTATAGTCGGAAAGACCTTCAGATCAGATCACCCACCGAAGGAGTGAGACAAACTCCAGCTCCAGAGCCCATTTTGCATTTGGCGCCATCAAAGTGTAGGGTCCATAGTGTCGAAGACAACTAATCTTTGGAGAAAGGATCTTTGGTGAATTTTGGGATTAGCTGATCCTCTTCAAAAATGCAATAAGTTCCTAGGCCGGTGGCATGGTAATTAGAGAAGGGATCAGATTCTATGAACTCATTTAGGAAGGCTTCTTGTTCGGGTGAGATTTCCCCGATTACTTCTTCGTCTTCTAAAAGTTCTACCACCTTTCCCTCGTCATGGGTTATAGAGGTGTGAGTAGGCTTGAAATTAATCAAGGCTTGGTCAGCTATATGCTCGACGTGAAGAGGTTCTGAAAGGATCTTCATCTTAGCATCGTGTTGGGTACGAAGAATCGGGTGGGACCAATCCAGGGACATATATCCTCCTATTTTAGCGGTGAAATCTCGGGACAAACAAAGCCCAAAGACGGGAGGGATGTCGATGACCACTACCTCTTGGGATACTGTTATACTTGGACATGCAAATAAAGTCAAAGGGAGGCTTTTGATAAGACCTATCTGTAAAGCGGAAAATCATGATCGAACCCTAGTTACTCTCCCCTCTTCCAACTCCAAGGAGAGAGAAGGGAGGTTCACTAGGGTTGATGGTTTTCACTTAGGGGAGAGACTTTACATTCAAAAGAGGGGTTGAAACCCACAAGATCCAATCCCATGCAATGCAAGATTGGATGCTAAATGAGTTTCAAGGGTTATGACAGCAAGGCTACCCTCTTTTGTAAAGAATGTGCATAGAAGAATTGAGCTAGGAATGCATAGAAAGTGACAAAGATTCGCTTTACAAACTGAGATAGGAATACAGTATGAAGCTGCGGACCTGGAATTAGTAGTAAAATGTCGATACAGCGCTGTCCTGCAAATTTGAGAAAAAGTTGTCGGGACGATGGCGCCTGGCGCCACGGTCCTCCGAAAAATCCGCGAAACGAAGGGGGATCTGTTCGTCTCTGCACAAGGATTCCAGATCTTCAATTTCAGCCACGTACCTGCAACCTACACACAGAAAAGTGAAGACGATTGGGGGGTTAGGGATTAGGGGTTTGCCTTTAGGTCAAACCCCGGTTTTGGAATTAACCAAGAAATGAGCAAGTGCTGTAAATGTAAATGACTGTAAAACAAGTACTAATACCTTGTTCTAAGGATGTTTGTATCCTTATGTGCGAAGGTATAGATGTTGTATGTTGTATGTTGTAGCATGTAGTATGTGATCTCCTCTTCAATGGTTGAATCCTTGTCTTGAATGCAACACTTAGCCTTGAATGGAGACTTGGAATGAATGCTTGAATGTTTGAATGCTTGAATGCTTGAGTATACTTTTCACACTTTGTACACATATCCTCTTCATGCCAAATGAGAGAGAAAAATGTAGTTTATATACTTGTCATTTAGGGCTGATAGACTGATTTTCCCGACCTTAGGCCGACCAGGAAATGATAATTTCCAAATTGCAAACAAAAAGACCCAAGACCCCTTAGGAGACCGGGCCCAAAATAGGACCCAGGGACCAGGGCGCTGGGCGCCATGGTCCTGGGGACCAGGGTGCTGGGCGCTCTGGTCCCACCTCCCGGGACAGTAGGGTGCAAGGAGGTTCAGGCCAGGGTGCAAGAAAATGCAGTTTTCAGTGTCATAATCAGGTTTCGGGGTCTCCATTCAGGTTGCATGTTGCATCGCCATCATGAAGACCGAAATGCAGTCGAAATTGAAAGTGTCACAATTTTAGGATGCTACATTTAGCCCCCACTTTAGCGGGAGTATAGGCGTATGCTCATACTTCCAATAAAGTACAAGGAAACAACATTGAAAGACTTTCACCACGTCAAGGAGGCAAGATACACCAAGCCCCCAGTGGACTAAGGATCTTACGACTTCGATTGACAAAGTAAAAGGGAAGATCACAAGGGAGAACCATGACTGTCAGTAGTAAGGTTCCCTCACTATGAGTCATGCAAGAAAGATATCAAAAAATTTCAAGGCAAAGCTAAATTTGTCAAGAAATTTTCAAGTATCTTGAAAAGATATGAACGGGATGTATGCCCCCCTACGTTAAAGCGATCGCACATGCCTCACCGGGGGTGATTGCTTTAAGGTAGTGATACATATAAGAATGAGAAAGGAAAGGAGCACGTTATCGCAAGGATTTAGCCCCCAAGTGTGAGATAAGCCCAAGGATAATAGACACAAAACACAAAGCACAAGGTGACTTCGCTTTCCTCGGGGTCAATATGCTGTATGATAATTCATGTATATATATCATATGT
This sequence comes from Cryptomeria japonica, assembly GCF_030272615.1. Taxonomy (NCBI): domain Eukaryota; kingdom Viridiplantae; phylum Streptophyta; class Pinopsida; order Cupressales; family Cupressaceae; genus Cryptomeria; species Cryptomeria japonica. Next base: position 194,199,386 of record NC_081414.1, on the reverse strand, counting down.
ATGTATGCATAATTGTTCTTCATTCCCCAATCAAGGAAGGTCACCTAGAAGAAGGGAACACATGTGTCTTTTGAGTCAACATGAGACAGACCAAAAGAGATCTCAATGCTTTGCATCGTCCTCAAGTAGACAACACTAAGGACAACAAATAGAAGAATGAGAATAACATATAGAAGAAGTAACACAAGAGAGGAGGAGAGAATCTGCTATGCTAATGTAACTAGTCTAGCACGTCATCTACCCCCCTATCTTGCTGATCAATGTTTCGGGAAGGCAGGGAACACGCTAGAGGAGGAACATCCAACACAGCAGATGGAGCTATCACAAGATCCAAACAAGGGCTATGTTCATGTTCCGAGCCACATTGTTCTTGTCTAGGAGCTAGGATAAGTGCTTTAGAAAATTCATTAGATAAATGGTTATCAATATCAACAAGTTCATATTCACTATCAGAAGCAAGAGGAGCAACATTTTCATCATGAATAACATTTTCATCTATAGCATCATCAAGATTTATAAAAATAGGTTCTTTAATTCGCAAAGGATCAAGACCATCATGCATCTTATGTTTTGGAGATTTTGGAGAAAATGGAATAATGCTTGTTGAAGGTGTTTTTGGAGATTGCAAAGTTTGAGAAGCAGCTGCTTGAGCTCTAAGACGACGCTTTCGTCGGCGTTCACGTGCAGAACAATTTCATCTAGTTTTAGTAGGAAGTGGAGAAGATTGAGGAGGAGGAATGTTCTCATCCTTATCACTTGGGTGTTTAGGTTGTGGTCTCTTAGGCTGGGTAATAGGAGAAGAAGAAGGTCTCTTCTCTCTATAAAAGGAAGGAGGAGGAACTACTCCATATAAGGGAGGAATATTTGGTTTAGGAAGAAGACCAAGTCCATCATGACGAGGGGGTATAGGTCTACTTTTAGGAAGTTTATTAGATATAGACATAGTCACATCCATAGGGATGGGTTGGGAATCTTCTTGAGGAAAGACATTAGTTTTATCTTTCAAAGGAAGAACTTCCTTCTCAAGAATGATAGGAATGTCAAGTTTGGGTGTTCTAGGTTCACTTAGAGATAGGATCATATCTATTTTTCATTTTTGATAAGATTTGAAAAGATGATCACTTCGCGGAGGAAGAGATTGGAATTGTTTAGGCCAAAAGTAATCAATAGGAACGCTAGAAGTTCTTTCAGCTGGTTTAAAGAGACTATGATTGACAGTAACAACTTCACCATTATGGGGAAATTTCAAACACTTGTGAATAGGAGAAGCAATAGCTTTCATGGAAGATAGCCAAGGATAGCCAAGCTTCACACGAAATTGTTCGGAAGATGGAATAATAGCAAAGTTCACATCAAGGGATTTGTTATGGACCTCAATAGGCAATGTAATAGAACCAATTGCGGGAGAAGAAAATGCATCAAATAGTTTCACAACCACACCTGTTTTGTCATAAATCACTTGATTCAATTGCAAAGTAAAAAGAAATTCTTCAGTAATGATATTAACCATGCACGAAGGATCAATAAGCGCTCCACGGCAAGGTGTATTCTTAACTTTTGCAACTATGTATAAAGGACCATCAGGTGCCCTAATGGTTTCACTGGAATCAAATGTGATGGAAGGTTCTTTAGGGTTTTCTTGCTGCTCTACGAAGTTAATCACATTCGGAGTCATAGACACAAGACCATCAGATGAGAGAGAGGAATCATTAGTCTCAATCGCATTAGAGGTATGAGAAGGTAATGGATCAGTGAAAATCTGAAGATTTTGGTTAGGAAGAGCTACAGATGTATTGCCTTTATCATTCACTCCAGAAACAGAAATAGTATTATTATCAATCAAATCTTGAATTTTACCCTTTAAAGAAAAACATTTTTTAGTATCATGCCCAGGCTGATGATGAAATTGACAAAAAGCTTTGTTATCAAAATAAGGTGAAGTAATCTTTGCAGGATCAATTTGCCTTATAGGAGGAAGAGTAAGCACATTTTGTTCCAATAACTTATTCATAATACTATGCAATGATTCATTCAAAGGAGTATACTTTCTTTCTTTCTTAAAAAATTTAGAAATAGGAGGCACACCTGATGCTGAATTCACATTGTTGTTGATGATGTTTTCATTGAATTTGATGGAATCTCTGTTCGGTTTAAACTTCCCAAATGGTTGTTGACTGCTATCACCCTTATCACTCAGAGCCATAGGATGTGATTGTTCCATTTGACTCACAGTCAGTTGATAATTGTGAAGAGTTGCACACAACTGTTGGAAAGAAGTAAACTCAGAAAATAGAAGTTTGTCTCGAATATCTTTTTGTAAATTAGAAATAAAGATTCTTTGAATATCATTGTTAGGCACTGGAAAAGAAATTTGAGCATACAAATGCTTATATCTACCAATGAAATCAGTCACTTTTTCTTTAACACCTTGTTTACAATGCATTAAATCAATCAAAGTAACTTTAGGACTTATATTGTTTTGAAATTGTTGAATGAAAGCATTTGCAAGTTGTTCGAAAGAAGTAATAGAATAAGAAGGCAACGAGCAATAACATTATAGGGCTTTGTCTCTTAATGTTCTAGTGAATAGTTTTGCAAGCAACCTTTGGTCATAAGCAAAATCAGTACATATTGTTTGAAAGGTCTTAACATGTGTTAGAGGATCACCCTTACCATTATAAAGCTCCAAATGCGGAATTTCAACATGTTTAGGGGGAATAGCTCGAACAATGTCAAGAGAAAGTGGGCTCGCAGCATCAAATGTGAGCACACTAAACTTAGATTGATTCATAGAGGCAATTTGTTGCTGTAAAGAAGAGACAGTTTGTGCAAGATTGTTAATGGTCGCTTCAGTCGAAGAGTTCATATTAGATGTGTTAGATTGAGATGGAGGTGTTATGTTATTGAAAGAAGGTAAAGAGTAAGGTGGTGGGACTCTATGATAGTCAATTATAGGGGATGATTGGACAAGAGGAACACTACAAGGAGGAATGGAATGATTGAATGAATTGCCCCCTTGCGTCATGTTCATTTGTGGAGATATAATAGGGACACTCATTGAAGGAGTGAATGAAGAAGTTGGATTGAATGAAGGAAGAGGGTTAATTGAAGAAGAGGGATTGCCCCCCTGACTAGTGATCATAGGAGGAATGTCTTGTGTAGAAGTAGCCATTATGTTTGATGTAAAGGTAGGTATGCTAGCGATAGAAGTCATCAAAGGAATAGAATGATTGACTTGAGTAGGAGGTTGTGTATAACCCAAATTTTCAGCACAACTCTTCATAGGCATCACATTCGAATCCACAATGTGTGCAATACCACGCAAAATATCAATTCCATTCTTATCACTTTGAAGCATATGTTTTAGACCCTCAATTAAAGGAAGAGCTTGACTATCGGGGTATTCATGAGACATCCATTGTCGAAAATCATCAAATTGGTTATCCAATTTTGAAAGTTGTTCTTCAAAAACCTCATGGAGAGCTTCTTCATCATTAGGAGGATTAGAGGAATTACCCATGTCCTCGTTAAAAAGGCTATTCAAATTAGGTTCCATCTCCTCAGTAATTAAACCTCGGAAAGACTTAATTCTATGGCTTCGTCTAACGGGAATAGTGTAAGTAGGGCTTATTGTTGTAAAACTCATGCACTAGAGAGGGAGAGAAAATTTTGATTTTAGAGGTAGCAATTTTCAGTAAAATCAGCCAATCTTCTGGATTTAAGCTGTTAAATGCAATCACGACAGTCTCCCGAAATTTCGAAAAAAATGTCTGGGACCGTGGCGCTCGGAGTGCAACACGGTCCTTGCAACTTTTTTCGAAATTCGCAGGGATGAAAGGTATGATGATTTTAAAGCTAATCTGAAAAAATTGAGTGATTTTACGATCTGTAGGTAGGCCAAATTAAAGTTGCAATCTCAAAATTGAACCCTACCAAGATTGTCGAAAAAATGCAAAATTTGAATTTTGAAAAAGAGAGGGAAACTGAAATTTTGAATTTTATGATTTTAGAGGGAATGTCAAGAGCAATGCAGGTTTTGAAATTCAAAAATTGACTCAATTTCACGCAAAATTCAATTTTGAAAGCGGAAATCAAAGTTGTTGTAATTAAGCACTTAATTTCAAAAGTCACAAATTGTAAGAATTTGAGTAAAGCACTGAAATTTCGAATGAATGCAAACACACTTTTTAGATTTAGGACAGTAAGAACACAATTTTGACACAGAATTTCAGTTTCAATGATTTTTGAATGTTTAGAAGCCTTAATCCAAGCAATCACAAGACCAACTTTGACTGTAATTTTGAAGGTGTTATAATTGATAAAATCAGCCAAAATTCTGGATTTTAGCAGAAAAATACAGTAAGATCTAGATCCCGAAATTTCGAAAAAAATGTCGGGGACGATGGCACTCGGAGTGCACACAGTCCTCACAACTTTTTTCCAAATTTTCAGGGATGAAAGATATTGTGATTTTATTGCAGAATCCAAAGTTACAGCTGATTTGGAGATGTTTTGATTAGTGAAATTGTCAGGCAAAAGTTGAATCAAGAGGGTTTCAAAAATTAGGGTTTTGACACTTAACCACTTAATTTTCAAAATTAAAGCATAGATATGAATTGATAATTTGTAATAGAAGGGCAGATCTGAAACAAGCATTAACAATTAAAATTTCACAAGCTTAATTACTAAAAAGAAATTTTAGGGTTTTTATGCAATCACCTCTAAAATTTTGCAAAAGATCAAACATGGAAATGTAATCAATTTTTTCAGATCTAAGCATGAAAAATCAGAAAGGATGTTCATGTCGGGTTCACCAAAATGTAAAGCGGAAAATCGCGATCGAACCCTAGTTGCTCTCCCCTCTTCCAACTCCAAGGAGAGAGAAGGGAGGTTCACTAGGGTTGATGGTTTTCACTTAGGGGAGAGACTTTACATTCAAAAGAGGGGTTGAAACCCACAAGATCCAATCCCACGCAATGCAAGATTGCATGCTAAATGAGTTTCAAGGGTTATGACAGCAAGGCTACCCTCTTTTGTAAAGAATGTGCATAGAAGAATTGAGCTAGGAATGCATAGAAAGTCACAAAGATTCGCTTTACAAACTGAGATAGGAATACAGTATGAAGCTGCGGACCTGGAATTAGCAGTAAAATGTCGATACGGCGCTGTCCTGCAAATTTGAGCAAAAGTTGTCGGGACGATGGCGCCCGGCGCCACGGTCCTCCGAAAAATCCGCGAAACGAAGGGGGATTTGTTCGTCTCTGCACAAGGATTCCAGATCTTCAATTTTAGCCACGTACCTGCAACCTACACACAGAAAAGCGAAGACGATTGGGGGGGTTAGGGATTAGGGGTTTGCCTTTAGGTCAAACCCCGGTTTTGGAATTAACCAAGAAATGAGCAAGTGCTGTAAATGTAAATGACTGTAAAACAAGTACTAATACCTTGTTCTAAGGATGTTTGTATCCTTATGTGCGAAGGTATAGATGTTGTATGTTGTATGTTGTAGCATGTAGTATGTGATCTCCTCTTCAATGGTTGAATCCTTGTCTTGAATGCAACACTTAGCCTTGAATGGAGACTTGGAATGAATGCTTGAATGCTTGAGTATAGTTTTCACGCTTTGTACACATATCCTCTTCATGCCAAATGAGAGAGAAAAATGTAGTTTATATACTTGTCATTTAGGGCTGATAGACTGATTTTCCCGACCTTAGGCCGACCAGGAAATGATAATTTCCAAATTGCAAACAAAAAGACCCGAGACCCCTTAGGAGACCGAGCCCAAAATAGGACCCAGGGACCAGGGTGCTGGGCGCCCTGGGCGCCCTGGTCCTGAAGGACCAGGGTGCTGGGCGCTCTGGTCCCACCTCCCGGGACAGCAGGGTGCAAGGAGGTTCAGGCCAGGGTGCAAGAAAATGCAGTTTTCAGTGTCATAATCAGGTTTCGGGGTCTCCATTCAGGTTGCATGTTGCGTCGCCATCGTGAAGACCGAAATGCAGTCGAAATTGCAAGTGTCGCAATTTTAGGACGCTACACTATCATCTGCACTTTATTCCCGTCAAGCTGCATTACCCCTTTACTTAAAGGGTCATTCTTAATGTTTAATACTTCAGCAATTTTCTTAGGCATGACCATGGTGCTAGCACTAGAGTCTATCATGGAGTTATGCAAAAGTTTATTTCCAACTATTAGGGTAAGGTACAAAGGATTTGGCTTAGGTTTACCTTCTCCTTGTGCAGTGGAGGGTGAGCCTTCATTTGTCAAAGCAGCAGGGGAGCATGCCTTGTTAACTGTTGAGTGGCGATCCATTTCATTCGTCTGAGAGGGTGGCGGAGCTACCACACCCATATCCTTTTGATCATGGGACAATGCCTCCCTTAGCCTGCTTTTCTGCTTTGGTATACTCAGGAGATCCCAGAGAGAGACATGGGCTGGAGCTTTCTTCAACTGATCTACTACATCCAGTGTCGGGGGCGTGAAAAATTTAGGCTCTTTCGGTTTGTAAGGGATGAATTCCTTCCTGGGATAAGTGGAAACGATGACTGGCAGTTCCGAAGGTCTATTTATGGGTATTGACCTTATATTGCTGGCATCCTCCCTGGTCAAATGCCTTTTAGAGTGAAGGTTGTAGTCTGAATGCACCATAGGGCTCCCATTTTTTGAATTTCCTCCATCAATAGTTAGCACTGTATCGTCATCCTCCATCCATGAAAAAAGTGTGTGATCAGGGACGATTTCTGCTTCTTGTTGTAATGACATTCCTTGCATCTGAGCAACAAAAGCCGCATTATCCATGCCCGGGGATGTATATGTCGATTCATCTGGTATTATACCTGAGTTCCTTTGTTTCGTGACCTTTTGTTGCAGATTACCCCTTGGGAATTCCTAGGGGTGTGAACATTGTTGCATGGAAAACACCAGGAATTGGCATCGTCTGCCAGATTATTCTGACCCATAGTCAATTCTCTACCATTGTTTGGGTGGATGGCCTGTAATGGATTAGGGACGGGGACTATTTGGCCATTCGGTGGGGTATTTTTCTCAGCCCAATAATTAGGATGTTGATAGGGGGGTCAGTTTTCTTGGAAGTTTTGCTGAAAAGGAGGCTTGGTAGGAGAGACCTGGGCCCTTTTTAGGTTGACAATTTCATTAGAGAAAGATCTTAAGAGATTTTTCATATCATTGACCTCAGCAGCCAGAGAGGTGGAATGGATGGTAGTTTGAGGAGTGGGGAACGAATACATAGACTATGGAGCAGAAGTGCTCGAGGCGGCTTCTTCCATTACTTGGGTAGATATTTCGAGGAATACTGGCATTGTAGGGCAAGGTGCGAGCTTTGCAACATCGATAAGGTTATTTTCAGCTTGAACTGCTAAGTTGAAAGCTTGCAGAAGAGTGTTACCCCCTAAGGATTGAATCATTACTGATATATCAGAATTGAAAGCTTTTAGATAAAATATGATGGCCATATCTGTCAGGGGGCGGGCAGACAATGGTATCCTTTGCCAGGTTCGCTGGAATCTCATATTGAAATCAGTTAATGCCTCCGTGGGAGCTCTTTTGATCATATCGAGTTGGTGCATGAGGGATGATCTATTAGCTTTGTCTGAGAATCTCTGAAAGAAGCGATCTCCCAACTGATCCCAGTCCCCTATGGTACTAGGGCCTAGAGATCTAAACCAGTCCAGAGCTTTTCCTTTGAAAGAAGCTATGAGCAACCGCAAAGCCACGTTCTGCTCGGTGATGCCATGTACAGTACAAACAGTAGCTACATCCTGCATATGTTCTTCAGGGGTTTTGTGACATTCTCCCATGAATTTGGGAACAGCTTTTAGCGCGACTGCTAGAAAGGCTCCCCAAACTACGTGTGGAACTGGAGGAATGAGAGGGCTACCATTGTCCCAAGTCACAAAAATTCGGGGAGGGATTTGGGCCATTGCAGGGTATATGATGGTGGGGGGACCCTGTGGAGGTGAAACTGAGGCGGAATGGATGGTCACCAATGGAGGAAAAAAAAGATGAGGATTTAGGGCCGTTTGACTCTTGGTGACAGGCCTATGACTCATAAACTAGCTGGAATGTGCTTTTTTTTTTTCTGTTTCTAAGGTAATGGTCCCACCAGGCGTGCCAGAAAAAGAATTGTTGACTCTAAATTTTTCTTTGGGGACGAACAGCCTTATGGGAAATTCAGTGTAGGGGGACCAACTCGCGCAAAGGAACATAGAATGACCTCTGGGATTGAGAAGCTGGCTCTTCCTTGGGTTTTAAGGAAAGGGAGAGGAAACAAATACTTTTTAAAAAATGAGATACTAAACACTTAGGCGATACGCCATATCATTAAGAGGAAATGAACCAACAGAAATCAAGGAATATTTGTGACTTCTGTAATCATCTGAGCCAAGGACATAATCGAAACTACAACCAAATTTGCTTGAAAACATAAGGGACACATTCATCACGCATTCACTAGATAACAAGTATAGAAAAACATAGTTTAATCAGTGAAATCTTAGATAAAATACTCCCAAAGTTTGATGGAATTTTCAACAACAATAGCACAGAAAACACTATTAACAATAAGCCAAGAGAGACATCATAAAGGCCACAGGCACAATCTAAATGATTTTCTTATATCAAAACCCAAATAGTTTTTAAAGGCTGGAAACGAAACAAAACTCCTACTTAGAAAATTAGACTGTTCTTCTGCTTCTAAATCCTTTTTTTTTTCTTTTTTCCTTCTTTACGACAGAGAAATCTGCCCTTAAATAGGCCACCACTCCTAAAAAAAGCTCTCCTAAAAATCCAAAACTGGCACAACCTCCTTCGAACAGAAAAACATGGCATGTCATAATAGAGGCCACACCCAGCAAAACACACCCTGCAACTCAACCTTTTCCTCTAACAGCCTGGAGGCTACCCAGAACTGAAAAGATTTTGTCAGAAGAGAAAGGACTGCAAAAAAAGGGACCACTGCAAGGAACCACTTGCAAAGCACAAATGAGTGGGCTCGCCCAGAAGAATAGTCAGTAAGCATTGCCATTTGTCACTCTCGCGCTGCTTCAAAAACTGGATGCCAAAGACAAACCGAGGGAGCAACGCCGGACCACCAAGTGTCACGCACGTTCAGCCCTGCTGGCTTAAAAAAAAAGCAACGATCACAACTAGGCCTGCCAAGAAACTTACATCGGGGAAAATAAAGGTGAACGGTTCCATTACATTAGTCATCTCTGAATCAGTCAGGGCACTTAGCAATACTTTCTTAGCTCTAATGTCATTTCCATCTTCCTTGATCTCATCAACAATAACTGGTCCATTTGGAGGAACATAATAGGAATTCTTTGTAATCTTCTAGTAATCCTCTCCAAGACATCTCAAGTGCACTTCCATCTAGTTCTTACATATAGCATAGTTACTTTGATGGGGTTTACCTAGCTTGCTCAACACTTCACCTAGCTGGTGTTGCTCAATTGCACCAACTCACCAGACCTAATTTCTCTCTAAACCTTGAAGTCCTTCTCAATCTCTTCTAGGGCTTGATTCTTGATCTCTCCAATGTGTTTGCTTCAAGTGTTTTGGCTAGGAACCCTACCAATTCATAGTGCTTCCCATGTACTCATTTATGGCTTCTTGGCTTTAAGTTGTCAAAATGACCTCCTACCATTGTGAGATGATGCAGAGGTGTGGAGGTGTCTTCATTCATTTTTTGGATTCTTTTAGGGTCCATTTGAGATTTTCCATCAATAGGTTTCTTACCGATTCCAAAATCTTGCCTAGAAAAGGGCTACAAGGAATTAGCCCAATTAGGCCTCCTCAAACCAGTTTTTTAGGGCTTGAAGGAAAACAATTCAAAGGACCCCCAAATAAGTTTGGATTTTATTCAAAGATACACCTATCCCTAAAGTATTTTTGTGGTTTTGGCCCTTGGTTTCACCGTACAATGTATGAACCCCAAAATGAGGGTTTTGAAGGGTTTACTAGGCCTTTAACCAGCAGTGAATGAACAAGTTGGGGTTTTGCTATCAAAAGGATTTTTCAAAGCTTCTCCCTGCATAGAAAACTTTTTCCCAACTCCATGGACCCCTCCAAACTCTGAAATGGTGATTTGGCACACACCCTTGCACTTAGCACTTCATTTTCACCTTATTTCCTCTAGTCGGGTTGCTCCTGGACTCGCCTAGAATAAGATGACAGTCATACTTAAACTCCTCTCTAGCACTTGAACCTGAATATTTACAATTTATAGGTGGTTTCCTACCATGTACCAACTATCCGTTATGGTAGCATGTGTGGATCTCATGGGGCAACCATATTTACAAGAAAACTACTATATACAAGCCAAAACTGGTTGTTTGCAAACTTGAACAAGAAAACACCAATGAATAATATTTACAAGACTCTAAATTGAACCAACAACACAATAACACATAGGAGTAACTCAATCCATTGCTGGATCAATGGATTCAATCCATATTCAATTGCAAAATGAGTAAAATCAAGCCAAAATGCTGCCAACAGGACTGAAAATTAGTAGTTTCAGTTGTTGAACTTACATCACACACTTCTCCAACCTTGGTAAACATGCAAGAGAGGGTATACATATGTTTCCCATATGTGGATTCCTCCTAGGGCATTGGACAATCCCTAAATTCACCGCTAACCAATTCAGAACAAAATTTGTCATGACAACTTTCAAAAGTTGTCATGACAACTTTTTGCAACTTTGTGATTTTTGCACTTTTGGTTTCTCCAACCTATAAGACCTATTCCAAGTCATAATATATTACTTTTCAAACATGTCTAAGACCTATTTAACCCTCCCTAATTCTTATACCAATTTTTGACACTTTTGACCTTCAAGAAGATCAACTACCTACTCAAACCCACTATTTACACAAAAATGCAAACCTAAGAAGAATGAACTCAACCTAGGCCTACAATGACTAAAAACTCTAACTCTTGGACTGTCCTAGAGTCCTTATTCACCACTGACTTGGCTAGGGTCAGTAAAAGCCAAAATTGAAAAAAATGAAACAATCTAAGTCCTAGGTGCTCCTGCACCATACTTCCATCAAATCTCAGAATTTCCTTCTTAAAGATAACACTTCCACCTTCAGTTGTCATCCTGGATCACCTCAAGTGGTCAAGCTTCTTCTAGAGGACCTGACTCTTAAACCAATTTTTGGCAACAACAATGAAGGAAAACTGAGAGAGGGGGGCGGGGGGGGGGGGGGGGGGGGGGGGTTGAATCAGTTTTCACTGGATAATCAAACTTAACCTTAAATGCAAATCAGATAAATTGCAACAACAACAAAGATAAGAAAATTGATAGCACAACACACAACACCAAGATTTTGACATGGAAAACTCAGTTAAGGGAAAAAGCACGGTGGGAACCTACCCTTAATAAGATGATACTCTGCAGTAGTATAAATATTACACTAGTGAATGCACTTGCATTCAGACTCACTACCTAGAGTTCACTGCTCAAAATATATTAAACCAGAAGGATGCAACCCTTAGGGAAGTCTCACTGACTTACAACAAGATACGGATTACAATCTAAAAGTTATGAACTATAATAATAGAATCTACTAATGCCTGATGACAGTTCTGGTTAAGCACATATGTCTACTCTGCAACCCTCCAAAAATTTGCTCAATCACACTACCCAAGGATGAATTCCATTATTCGTTCATACATCACTCTCTGATAATCCAGACATAACATCATTACTCAAATTACATGACAGATTATCACCAATTTATACAATTCATTAACCTTGGCTACAAGGTCGGCTAAACCCTCAACATCTAATTACAAAATTACATTACATAATACAAATATCGACCACCAAACCAATAACATAACATGGACCTAAATCAAATCTCCAAACACGCAACACCACCGGAAATATCGCCAAGATCAACCACAAGATGCTACACCACCAAGAATACCACATAACACGAAGAAAAAAAAAATCGCACAACGATCAATGCAAATCATCAAAACAAATAGGAAATAATTAGGAAACATCAGCAAGAATGTTAGAATCATCAGTAACAACCATACCAACACCACTTAACAAATCTTTATCGATCAACATCTAAACCTCAAGAATACTCAAACAATAGCAACTATACATCACAGAGAAAGATAACTTGTAGAGCACCAAATCATGAACCCTCTGAAATGAAGATACACAAGAACATCCCAAACAGTCTCCCAAAATATCAGCTCAAGATCTAATTACACCAGAATATATCGAAGGAAATACCGAACTCTACAAAGCATTGATCAAAAAATCCAAACATCAAACCGGATCATATGATATGATCAATTAAGCTTCCCGGATCACAAAACCCAAAACAAGAAGATGTCATGATGCTAGAAATACTCCATATACCAAACCATTATCTCAATAAATCAATATGCAATCACTAGAGCAATAAATCACAAGAATATGTTGACATCAATGACAACAACATATCCTAGCAGCAACAATCTCCAGCATTTATGATGTGTTGATAATCTATGCTTTCATGTTTAATTATCAAATCTAAAAATAAGTTTAAGTAGTGTGAGTTTTTGTGATAACTGATTCACCCCCTCTCTCAGTCGTCTACCCTATTTCCATCACAACCTGGATTAGAGTAGAAGAATATATTTTGGATCTATTCCCAGAAGTTCGAGTTGATTTTTTGGGACCAGGTAGTATCAATTTACCATGTTCTTTCTAATTTCTAGTTGTTGAAAGTTGACCTTGTTTGTCTCTGTGAATTATGTTGATCCTCTTGAACACAACTATATACATGTTTTCTACACATAGAAAGAAGGGGGGAATTATTGGGAATAGGGGTTTTCCTTAGGTCAAATCCTAGTTTTGGAATTACCCATCAATTGGATTGAAAGATGTAAATGAAATACTGCAGTAAAATACTTTCCTTTTGAGGGAAAGGATAAAAAATGATTAAAACACTAATGATATACCTTAATGAAGTTTTGTTTGTCTCCACAAAGGAATTAGGGTTTAACGTAGGTTTTCTTCATAAAACATAGAACATGAATGCCATCACCAATGCTTGAATCTTAACTTCACTTCTGATTAAATGCTTGATGAAAGATGGATTACTTGCTCACTTAAATTTTCTAGAGTGCAATTGAGATCTTTAATTTCTAGATTGGGTTTAAAATGAGAGGGGTAGACCTACTTTTATTCTTGTTTGTCAAAAATACGATTGAATTTCCACAAAAGGCTGACATGGGGCTATAAATCCCACTCATCAAAGATGACCGTTAGAGGGGGCAAATTTGGGGCCAATTTAAGAGGCCTAGGGCATATACGCCCTGGTCTTCATTTAGGACTAGGGTGTGGTATGTCCTAGTCTTGATTTAGGACCAGTGCGTGGCACACCTTGGTCCTGAAAATCAAGGCAAGCCCAACTTAGCTCAGCAGAAGATCAACTCAAGAAAGCCTCCAGTAAGGCAACTTAATGCTCAAAAATTCAATGGTAACTATATTTTGTAATAAATTTGGTCATATGGCTAGTCAATGCAGAAATAGGATGATCAATAATGGTCCATCTTTTACTAGTCAATGTTTCAAATGCAATAAGTTTGGTCATAAAGTAAATGAATGCAAAAGTGTGATGAATAAATTTCAAAATAGGAGAAATGTCAGATGTTATGCATGTGGTATGTTTGGACATTTTGTTAATCAATAAAGATCAAGGGAAAATCATATGAACTTCATACCTATGCAAGGAAATGTTTTTTGCTATGATTGCAAAAAATTCAGTCACATTGCTAAGTATTGCAAAAGCAAAAATATGAATAGGAGAAGTCTAGAAGACAAAAACAAGAATGTGAAAGCATATGAGAACGGAAAAGTGAAATTTGAAGAGATTAGAGAGGAGATGAAGAACACTTGGGTGAAGAAGAGTGATAATGATGGAGGAAGTGGGTCTGCACCCGATTCCGGTGTTGGAACCTCATCTGGTAACTACACTAAGGCATCCAGCCTTAGGGGGAGGTTTTCATGAAAATCTTACAAACCCCCTATTTGAGATCTGTGCCTATTTTTGGCAAGTTGCAGAGGTGTGTTCGGTAATAGCAGATGTTTATGATGGATTTCTAGAAGAGTTCAGGTAAATTTGAAGGTTCGTAGAAGATCTTTGTGAAATACAAAGTATCCAGAAGTATTAGGGCAAAGTGCATTTATTGCGATAAAAATTTAGCTATGTGGCAAATAAAGGTAACTTAATCACTTCATTTGTCACTTTGCATTCGAAGCGAGAGAGCAAAAGAGCTTAGTAAAGGAGAATTTGCAGAGATTTCAAGTGATGTCCAGATTTGGTGTGTGATCTCACATTCAATTGAAAGGTATTTAATAGTGAAACCAAGTTTGAAATTTGAATTTGACAAGATCATTGCATCTCATACTATGACTCCTTCGGTTGTTGAAATCATTAAGTGTGCATGACCAAACTTCAAGAATCATCCATTCATCTTTATGGAAGATAATCCTAAGAGTGCATTTTCATTGGTTCCCTATGGAGTACTGCATATTGAAGACATTAGGTTTTACACGCACTATCCCATTAAGGAATTGGGAAGATCACAAATGTTGAATCTGTACAATAATCAGCTATCAAATAAGAGTTCAATATTGAAACCAGAATTTCAAGGACTAGAAGACAAGGTTTTTGTATACTTCGTTAGGTTTCTGATGTTCTATGAACGGGAATGGATCTAGTTCATATTGAGCCAAGTACACGATGAATTCATGTGGTTGGACATTCCCCACAATATCACCAAAATAGTTATTCAAGTTGTGATAGGATTGTGTGCATCTGGTGAACTTCCATCATTAACAATGGTGAAGAATGACATTGTGACTAATGCAACTAGGTCAAAATTTGATAAACAGGTGATGACAATCAACGATATCCTAGAGCATGATATCAGTTTTGCATCAATGGTAATTGGCTATAAGATTTACTATTCTAGCAAAGAAAATTTTGTTTTTGGTACTGCTATATATGTTGCTTATGAGATGATGAGAGAGAACAACAAGTATGATCTTTGTGACTTGCTCTGGAGTGATCTTATTAATAATATAAAGAAGATCAAAGAAAATAAGAAACATCCTTTCAAGTTTGGAATGTTGCTTCTATGTTTGTTTTTCTACTTTGTGGAAGAGGTTCTAGGTGATGGGCAAGTGCAGTGGGCCTATGATAGGTTGGTAGGAGTTCAGATCCTCAAATACCTATACAATTCTAGTGACTCTAAGGTCCGGAATAAGAATCTATGGGGTTGCTTTAAAAACTTCAAAAATGAAATGCATGAGAGGGAAAGAATCCCTAAATATTTTGTATAAAAATATCAGGACACTATTTGTAAGCAACACAAGCAAGAAATAATCTAACAGCTTCAATTCTAGCCATTGGAGAAAAAGTGTACTCAAAATCAATTCCTTCCATCTAAGAATATCCCTGACAAACAAGTCTAGCTTTATTCCTAACAACCTCACCTTTTTCATCCAATTTATTTCGGAAGACCCATTTAGTTTCAATTACATTCTTATCCTTAGGTTTGGGAAAAAGAATCCATGTATTATTCTTTTCAAACTAGTTCAATTCTTCTTCCATTGCTTGAACCTAAAATTCATCCTTACATGCTTCATTAACATCTTTAGGTTCAATCTTAGAAATCAAGCAATACTCTTCAGCAATTCTTCTTCTAGTAATTACACCTCTATTCTTATCACCTATGATCTGATTCTCTGAATGATTCAACTCAAGGGTAGCAAGCTTGCCAATCAACACGTCTCTAATCACATCACTCATTGTCTGGATCTCTTTCATAGCAATAGATTTATGCTTGTAAGCAGGAGGCAATGATCTCATCACTTTAGCCACAATCTTTGATTCTTCCAATACTCCACTGGCACAACTGATATTCAACATAAGTTCATTCACTTTCTGCACAAAGGAGGTAATGTTCTCATCTTTTCTCATTCTCACCATCTTATACTTCCCTTTTAGGCTTTGCAACTTAGCAACTTTCACATGAATGTCACCTTCATACAAAGTTTCTAACTTCTTCCATATATCATGAGCTATCTGCAAATCCATCACATTGATCATCTCGGAATCAGTCAAGGCACTCAACAATGCTTCCTTCACTCTAATATTGAATTCAACTTCCTTTATCTCATCCGGAGTTGAAGGAACATTCAGAGGAGAATTATACACATTCTTAGTAATCTTCCAGTAATCTTCACCGATGCATCTCAAGTGACACTCCATCCGATTCTTCCAAAGAGAGTAGTTCATCCCATCAAATCTTGGACTATCCTTCTTGTAAGCATAGGTTGCCATCTCGGATCACCTCAAGTGGTCAAGCTTCTTCTAGAGGATCTACCTCTGATACCAATTGTTGGCAACATGGCAGAAAAATGAGAGGGGGGGTGGGTGAATCAGTTTGCTCACAAACTTCGCTTATCTCACACAATTTCAGATCTAATAATTAACAATGAAAGCATAAATCAACACCACATCAATTGAACACATAACACCAAGATTTTTGACGTGGAAAACCTGGTCAAGGGAAAAACCATGATGGGATCCTACCCACAATATGATGATACCTTGTTATAAGTATATGAAATATTACAATGGGGAATGCACATGTATTCAAGCACACTACCTAGAGCTCACTGCTCAAACACAATAACAACAAGGGCTACAACCTTGTGGAAAACTTTTTGTCTTACAAAAACATTCAGATTACATTAAGAAGATCATGTACTAATACAATAGAAACTCCTCATGCTTGGTTACAGTTCCAGTTTAGCACATATACTACTCTCTGCACACTTCTTCTCTACTACCAAATGATTAAAGCATTATTCGCACATCTCACACATTTGCAGATACAACAAATACATCTACAACATGATATTATATTTATTTATACAAATCATCAACCTATATTTCAAGGTTGGCTCAAGACACATCACAAATTACAAAGCTATAACCATACACGCTACAACATAACATGCGGACAAAAATAATGTCGGCTAAAACATAGTCTGGACCCAAATCAACACCTCGAACATGAAACACCTCCAATAATTATGACACGAACATCCACAACATGCCATAATCATTCGATCACCAAGAATGTTACATAACAAGAACATATCGGAGATATCATCAATAACGAGATCAACGATCAATGCAGACCAACACCGCAAATAGGACACAATCTAGAAAGATCCACAATCATCATGAATTACCACAAAAACAACCGCAACATCATCACTTACTAGAATCTGCATCATCATTATACTGAACCTCAAGAACATCAACTATATTGACTGTCAAACTAAAAGATACACTTGCGGAATTCCAAATCAAGAACCATCCAAATTGAGGACACACCAGAATGTCCCAAACACTACCAAATCTGCAAACCAAGACATTGCAACATAGAGAAATGCAGAACAAAATCCATAACACTGATCAACACTAACCAACTGAGAAACCAACCTCAATACTGAATCACATAACTCAAACAAATCACCATGCAGACCATAGAAACTATAGTTGAATCAAGTAGAGATACTTATCTCAAAACCCTTTAATCTGCAACAGCTCAACTGCAACACACTGGCCAAACTAACTTACGTAATCTAACTGCAAAACTGGAACACACATAGGAATATGTTGACAGCAATGACAACACATCACTCAAACAATCCAAACACATATTTCCACATTATCTCAATAGTGTAAATGGTATCATGTTCAAATTTCAATCAAATGGATATGGACAAATGTCTCCCAATGCATATCTTCTTTTTGTTCCCCTTTGCATGTCTTGCATTTGTTGTTGAAGAGCCTGAATTTGTTGGGTTAATGCATTCAAGGGATTGTTATCATTAGTTTTTGACTCGGATCTGCTCTCTTGAGAGTTTCTTTTAGTTTGTTCATATCAAAATCAGCAGGTAGTTTAGCACCTTGACTTGCCAACATCATAAAGTATTTTTCTAGGTCAGTTTCTAAAAGCTTTTCCATAAATTTTTGGAACTTGGGATCTTGTTGAGCCTCTTGAATTAGTTCATCGTTTATGTCCTCTATTTTGATATCTTGATATATATGTAAAAAAAAAATTCCTCTCTTTTTGTCATGATTGGTTGTGGTTTTGTTTCCTTCTCTTTGAGTTTTTGTTTCTGAGCTCTGGTTAGTATGGGCATATGAGTGATCTAATTGTGATTGTTTTTGAAAGGTTCAATTTAATTGATGAATTGATGAAAGATTATCCCAGAGGGTGAGTGATTCAATAAGTGATTTCCTATTGAGTTAGATATGACAATGATATTTGACCACTTCTATTGAGAGATTGACATAAGGCTGATCTTTGTTGAAAGGCGCGAGTTTTTAAAGATTCTTCCTCAAACTCATTTCTATGACCATGTAGATAATCACAAAAATGGTGTAGAAATGTACAATGTTTTAATAAGAATTTGTGATTTATATAGATAAATCTTCTCTTCTTTAGGATTTTTTCTTGACTAAGTTTCCTCTTCTTCAATTGATGGTGGATGATCATATAAGTAATTTAGATTGTTCTAAACTTTCGATCCTTGTTGTGAGTGTCAATATGAGATACCTAAGTCGAATAGGAAAGATCCTTCCTATTGATAGACTAGGTAAATCTAATTTGTAGCCTCATTTCATGATAAAGGATGATATATCTTGATGATGAAACTCTGCTAAAAATTAGAATGATAATTGTACTCAAGTTGTTTGATCTAAGTTCAGTTGAAAGTTTGTACTTGCAATAACCTATTTTTGGTGTGTTTAAACTAATATTTTCTAATGTGAAGAGATCACACTCTAGAAAGGGTATCTGGAAATGAATTTGATTTTTTTAGAAAAATTCAAATTTGCTCCCTATCTCTGGTGATGACAGGCTTATATGCTAAAACAAACAGTGAATGTGTAGTGTCTACCCTTGACTTGACTTGTTTTGACTAGAGTTGACTTTTAATTCATGCGTGGTAGACATTATTGGGCATAGGCTATTTCAGATGATTTATATGAAATTGATACTATCATTATTGATCGTGTGATTTATTAGTCACTATATACTTATTATGTGATTGATTATCGAAAGATTATATTGATCATGTGATTTTATGAGTATAAGTGTTGATGAATTTTACATGCCTTACTATAATCATGAATTATACTAATCATGCACTTGATGATGTTTTTATGTATTGACCATATTTAATGATTATCTATGATGAGTTGATCCTATGGTGTGTTTGATTGTTGTCTAACTGTCTTCGGGATAGGGACAATGCCACATCACACATTGCAAGCGAGATGTGTCGTTGTGATTCTCTAACCCTTGTCTGTTATAATATATATGCATATGTTGTCTCGTTGCTTTGTGGATGTAGGATTTGCAGGTACCAGACACCGACTCCACCTGGCTCCACAGGTCTGAGCATGTCTTTAAATCCCAATGGCATGTGGTTCGCAGTTGGCACAAGTTCCCCTCACGTACTCTAGGTCTAAGATGTTCGCCTGTCAGGTTATCTTTATGTTAGCTGATTTGTTGATGTCTTATGTTATTTTGATTTTCCTTTTTGTTGGTCAAGTAAGTGTTGTGGTGTATTGGTTAAGTCTCTTTGTCATGAGTTGGAGGTCTGGAGATCAAATCCCTTTAGCTTTTTTTGTGTGAGTTTTGAGGTATGGATTTCTCATTGTGTAATTGGATTTCTCCTTATAAGGAATTTATTTAAGTGAATAATGTATTTAATCTAATTGGCTTGATCTTTTATTTATTTATTTAATAAATATTTATTTATTATTTGATCTATTTAATTTAATGTTGAGTATTTGATATTTAATATATTAGCTTTTATTTATTGGGTTCAATTGAGTTATTATTTATTGGAGTTTTATTTATTTATTTTTATTTATTGATTTCCTATTATTATTAATATTTATTTATAAATGTCTATGGTGGGAAATTATTTATTTAATGTTGAAGTGAATTTTATTTATTGAGTAATATTATTTTACCCATTAAGTAATTAAAAGGGGGTAATTTGTATTCTTTTATTTAAAAGTCATTTTCACCCCAGGTCAATGGTTTAATTTATTTTACCTACCCTTGGATTTGATTGGCTGGAAGTTTATGGTAGGTAGAAAATATATTTTATTTTTTTGAACTTTGGGAAGGTAGGTATGGAATATAATATTTTTGGAATATTTTGATTGGAGGATGGTTTTGCTTGGTTTTTTTTTTTGGTTTCTTTTTTTATATATAAATAGGCCTTCCTGTGCATTCAGGAAGGTTGGCATCTTTGGTGAATGAATTTCTAAGATTGATTTGGAGATTGGTGGTGGTTGGATTCGAATTGGTTTAAAGGCTTGGATTTTTTTTTGGTAGTTTTACCGGCACTTTGCATTGTTTTTTTTTTAAAGATTGTCTGCAAGGTGTCTGAAAGATGGTTCCTTGTGGTTTTTTTTCCTGTAATGTTTCCTGTAATTTTTCCTGTAGGTTAATTTGCTAGTTGCTTGCTTGTTTGGTACTTTCTGGATTAATTCTTGTACCAAAGGCATTGTTGAGGGTGTTGGCAAGTTTTCTAGTTTTATATCTGATTTTATTTGATGTATTTTGTTGGTTTCAAGCATATTTACCTTCCTATGTTATTGGGGAAAGAATTGTGCTTTCATCTATATTGTTGTGCTATGGTTGGTGAGTTGGAAGTGTTGCTATTTTGGTGCAGCAAGTGAGTTGGCCTTGTTGTGGTTTTACTTTCATTAATGACAGCAAATTTTATGGCTTAATATGCCTATGTTTATTGTTGGCCAAGAGGCTCATTTTTTTATGTTGTTGTAGTTTTGACTGTGTGTCAAGTTTCCTTGTCATAAGGCTTTATGAATATGAGTTTGGTTGTTGTTTTATTTTCAGTTTTGTCTCAGATTTGAATTAAAAGACTTTTATGATATTTATGATGCTTTTCATTGATGGTTAATTATAGCTTTCAATGTGGTATTGCCAAGAGGTTCATTGTGTTTTTGGCTACTTGAATATCCTTGTTTTGGGGAGTAAGCCATTGGATGCATATGAGTCTTATGTTGTAGATTTGTATTGTATTTTAGAGCCTCTTGTGATTTATTGTTCGGTCATGTTAGGAGGAGTGGGCTTCCTTGTGATGACCGGGGTCACGAGAGATAGGTTGGCATGAGGTTCCTTGTAAGGATGCATGAAGTCTAGACCACCAAGGCACATTGGAGTTTTCCATGATTTGTAAACAAGTGATAACATTGATAATGAATTAATTGGGATGGGTAATTATAACTCATTTAAACAACATAATGAATAATTTTGAGCCTCATGGCTTAGTCCTAGGGAGGATGTTTTAGGATAAGCATGAGAAGGTCGTGAAGATGGTAAGCTAATCTCCCTTGGTCTCTCATAGGTTGACATGGCTCCACATGTCCATCAGGCTAGTGCCTTGTGTTATTATATTATTATGTTATTATGTTATGAGGATGGCATGTGATGACACTCCACTCCTACATGTGTTCCCCCTTAATGATTTATGATTATGCTTATTGGAAGCATTTATGTCCCGATGAGTTTTACGCCTCTGGGAGCTCATTCTTGCTGTTTTGTGTGAGTTATTTCTTGAGATTCCTTGTGTGGCTTGTATCCTTGGTTATAGGTGCTAGCTTAGGTGTAGAGTGTGTGTTGGTACTTTGTGTCATCTCCTAGCACGAGGGGTGGTTCCTTTGGATCCACATGGTCGGGTGGTTGGTGCTTTTAAACCAGTGGGATGTTCCTATCTTTAGATTCTTCTTGCGTGGATGAGGATGCTTCTTCAAATAGTTCATGGATAATAATTTCAGCAAGAATGTAAATGATGGTGTGATTTATGTAATGAAATTCTTATGTAATGGTTGTAAAAGAAATCATACTTATGAGAAATGATTATGTTGTTCTAGTTATAGCGATAGCTTTTGGTTATGGTATATGATTGTAATGATGAACCCTTGAGTTGTATTGTAACACATTTATATTAAATAAAATGGATGCATAAGATGTGGATAAGTATTGTGGTTTGGAATTAAATGATGCATTTTGTAATCTTGATTATCCATTTTTAAAATAAATGGTGTGAGTGTTATGATAATGGAAATATCCTAGAAATGATGTCTTTAACTAATTCTTTAAGTAGAAGAAATGTTAAACCTTGATAGGATGTAAGAGTATGAGTAATATTGGAAGATATCTTAGGACATGTTTATGTTTGGTGATTAAAGAATTAGAAATTATAGTATCATACTTCGTAGTTAGAGATCTAATTGTAGGATTGAAAATCTTATAATGCTTGGGATGTAGTTGAATGTTCCTTAAGAAAATATTGTATGGATGTTCTTAATGAATGAATTACTAATATTATTAATGTAAATTACTAGTAAGTGTATGGATAGATGGTAAGATGAGTGCTTATCCTTTAAGAAAGGATTAGAATGTATCATGTGTTATAGTTTAAGAATTATATCTC
This sequence comes from Cryptomeria japonica, assembly GCF_030272615.1. Lineage (NCBI taxonomy): Eukaryota > Viridiplantae > Streptophyta > Pinopsida > Cupressales > Cupressaceae > Cryptomeria > Cryptomeria japonica. The sequence continues at coordinate 194,176,786 of NC_081414.1, read as the reverse complement.
CATTTGGTGGATGCTATTAGTTGTTATGGAATTAAGATAGTGTACCTTAATTTGTGTTGAGATGAATTCGTGTAGTTACTTAATTTGTAATAAGATGATTGTTGGTTAATTGACATAGTGTAAGAGATTTTAGGAGTATTAAATGAGCTATGGGTTAAATGTTTAGGAAGACTCTGTGATTATTGCTCTATGTACTTTAGGAATCATGATGAAGTAATAAGCATGCTAGGAGTGTAGAATCATGATTGATTATATGGAAGATAATCGTAAATGGAAATGGTGATAATGCAATGTAAGGGTTAATCTTGGTATGTGAATGGTGATGTTAATAGTCGAAGGTTGGTTAATGGTAATAGGAACATTTGGACTTGGTGTATAAAATGAACCTAAGAGAAAAAGGGAAATAGCTATGCATTGAAAGATAGAATCTCATATTAAATGGAAGATTAAGTAGGTTGCATATCATGAGTGTTAGGTATTGCTACGATACACCTATGTGTGTATAATGATTAAGATTATGAGGTATTGATCTAGAAGAAATTAAATGTTTAGTTCTTATGTAGGTAGAATAAGTAATGGCGTTAAGATACCCTAGGGAGTTAGTAGTAATGATTTATTGTATTCCGCTTGAGTAATTGTTTGAGTAGCTTGAGTGAATTATTCTATATTCATAACACTTAAATGTTGTTGTGTGCTCGCTGCATTTCTTAAGTGATGTTATGTGTTGTATTGTTTAAAAAAAAATTAAATTAGTGTGTTTTTAGCTATATTTCTCTAGGGTATTTTGGCGGGCATTACAGAATGTGCTAAAAGATTATGCGTATGCGCTACTCTGGACTCCAAATGTGTTAAGTTGTCCTATTAATGCGCTAAATTGTCCTATGTATGCACTAACTGGTGTTAATTTATCTCTCTAACAGTGTTAAATATTGAAAAAAATGTCTTTCTAATGCCCTACGATACTACAAATGTTTGGATAACTGACTCAGATTGGCTACTATACGTAAAGCTCATAATAAGGGTTATGTTTGGTGCGTCAATGATAAATTCCCTCAAGAGGCTTTCCAACCTTTAGAACAAAAGCTTTATGTATCTCAAGGATATTGGGGGAAGGCTATCAATGCACACTACCGTTAGATGTGATTTCTATCACAATCCACATTTGGTTGTAGTGGGTCAGAATACTTGAAGTTATTTGTTCCCCACTTAGGTTGTTTCCCTCTCACCGGTCTTATGGGCTTCTCTGGAGAGAAGGCAGGTGGTAATAGATTTATCCTAATTGCAATAAATGAAATTGAGTATAGAATTTTGGTTACCCAATTAAGGGGAGAGCATAGGCCTATCACAAGACAAAGTGGATATGTTTGTTCCTCAATTCTTTGCAAAATGAAATTTAACTTGTTCTTTTTATTCCATTTATTACAATATGATCTAATTTCCACTTGGAGATGTTTCTCCATACAAACATGGTGTTCTTTTCAACCAAGATAGCAATAATCTAACTTTGAAAACTTTGAAAAACTTTGCAAGAAAAACAAGAACTTGAAATTTGAAAAAAGTGGCTTGTTCTAGTTTTTTACTTCAATGAAGTGTGGTTTGTCCTTTATACCCTTTATAACAAGAAAATAAAATTTACTTGTTCTTTTCAGCTTGCATCAAATGAAGTGTGAGCTACTTGCAAAAAGAAAGGTTCTTTTATCATTTTTTTAATCCTTTACAAGAAATAAAAAGTGAAGTTCTTTTCATAGCACCAAATGAAAAATGAGATTATTTTTATTTAGCACCAAAAGAATTCTGAAGTTCTTTTAAACCTTGCAAGAAATGAAATGTGATTTCCTTTTAAACCCTTGTGACAAGAAATGAAAACTTGACCAAAAGTAAAATAAAACTTAATCTAACTCCATTATACCTACAAGGAAAGTTTAGAACCTCCAAAAAACTTGAAATATTAGTCCAATATTGTGGGCTTACAAGCCTAAAATTCTCCTTGGTGTTTCAAAATTTTACTCAATTTCTAACAAATGCACTAAAACAAAAAACTAATATGCTAGAAAATAGAAAATGCTAACATTTGCAACCTATGCGCTAATAAAAACCCTCATTGTGCTACTTAATGTATTATGTGTGCTTTGTTGATGATTTTATGCACTATAAAAAAGAAAGACACAAGAAAGAATAATGCATTGAAAGTGTTTCTGTATGCATTGCTCTTGACCTCCAATACACTATTCCAGAAGTCAAATGTGTTAAAAGGTATGTTGAAAGCGTTGTTGTTTAAGATCAATGCGCTATTCCATAAGTCAAATGTGTTAAAAGGTATGTTGAAAGAGATTTTGTTTGAGATAAATGAGCTATTCTGGTACTTTGTCAAAAACCTACACTTGAACTTGTGTACAAATTGCTAAAAATATTGGGGGTAGGCCCCACAGTGGGCGCCAAAAATATGTGCACAAAAGTGTGACTATTAAATAATCAAAATGGTAGTGACACACCAATAGAACATTATAATATCAAAGGATTAATTCGACAAACAAGCTAAGAAAACTATCTTTTGAAAAGAGTTCCATTATTTCTCCATCTCCAAGGATTCAAGTCATGGTTTTACTCTCAAATCATTGAGCAATTAGCCTTTAGAATGACAACTCAAAGAATGAGTGCTATGATAAAAATGATCTATATGCTTATGCAAATAAAATCTATGAGATTATAACAAAGCTTGCTAAAATGCAGATTTTATGATATGATAATGAAACTAGCATGCTATGATTATGAAACTAATATGCTATGCTTATGATATGAGTGATTGTGATTCCAAATGCTACCAAATGTTTGTATGTGAGAGAGACTTGTGTAACACAATGTATATAACTTGATAATTAAATAACCTTGACCATGTGTAGCCTTGATAATTAGAGGATGAGTCCTATTTAGAGAAGAAATGGGCAATTGGATGGCTAAGATTGAATTGATTTAGCAAGGGCTAGGATTGCATGAAGATGGCTTTATCCTCAATCCATGTTTGCAACTTCCACCATTGTTATGGTGACAAGGGGCATCATGAGAGGGCTTGAGAGGAGAGGGAAGAGGCATTAAATGTCTAAAGAGACATAATGGTTACCCTAAGGGGTTTGGTTAGAGTTAGGTTAGTGGATAAAGCTTTTATCCAAGGGGTAAATGAATGTGAAAGGGTAACCATGGTCAAAGAATTAAATGCTTGAAGAGACTTGAGGGTTAGATGGATGGTTGAGTTAGAGGAAAATTCTCTAACCAAGGGTCAAAGGTGGGTTAGTTAGATTAAAGCCTTTAAGGCTTAAGAAGACTTTGGGGACTAACTTTTGGAAGGGAGAAAGCTTTTAATGCTTTTGAGAAGTGACTCCTCCCTAATCCCCTAGTTTAGGAATATGCATATGTTTAGAAGGGGATTATGCTAATTTAGAAGGGATTAGAAGAATTTTAGAAGGGTTAGTGCGCAAATGGGTTTTGTAGAAGAATGCAAGTGGGATGGATTTTAGGATTTTAATTGAAATAAAATTTATTTATTTCCATCAATTGTGCAACTTGCATTGGATGGATTTTTAAATAAATATTGATTTATTTAAATGTAAGAGGGATTTAATTAAATGTTAATTTAATTAAATGTGAAAGGGGAATTAATCAAACAAATATGATGTATTTAATTAATATGGCTAGATTAATTAAATTAAATAAATTGAATAACTTATTTAACTATAAGAAAAAGGGGATCAAGATGAATTAATTAAATATTAATATAATTAATAGTTGACAAGAGGAAAAATATTAATTAAATGTGAATTTAATTAATAGCTAGATGGATGATAATTAAAAATATATATTTATTTAATTAAGTGGAAAAAATAGGTGTCTACAATAACAGTTTTGGACCTCTTTCAGATCTCACAACCACCATCCTAAAAAATAACATTGTAACCATTATCGCACATTTGTCCAACACTTAAGAACTTATGATGTAATCCCTTCACATAGTATACATTGTCAATGTTATGTTTTCCATCAAAAGTAATAAAACCTATTCCAGCAATTTGTGTAGTCTGATCATCTCCAAATATAACAGAACCACTATCATACTTTTCAAGTTTTACAAACTTACTTTTGTCAGCGGTCATGTGATTTGAATATCCATTATTAATCAACCATTCATTTCTATCTCTTCTAGCATGTAAAGTTGTAGAAATAGTTTCTACAATCTTAGTATTACCTTTCGGAGTTATATCTTTATTATTGCTAGGTTTAGGTTCATCTTTTTGTACCAATATTAAACAATCATCATCTTCATAATCTGACTTGATATCTGAAATACCAGCATCATATTTAACATAGTAGGCTTTCTTATTGATCTTTCCTTTGTTTTATTTAAAATTTTGTTTTGTTCCTCTCTCCAGACATCTAGATGCATAATGATCAATCTTTCCACACTTAAAACATTTAAGCAGTAGCATACCGTTATACTTATTGATTCCTCTCTTCATCTTTCTTACAAAGTTCACTTCCATTTCATTTAGGCTCTCATCATCTAAATCTTCATATGTAGCTTTTGTGGCTTTAAAGGTTGTCTCAATTCTTGCTTTGTCTTTGCCAAACTTCCTCATCTTGAATGCAATCAAGGTGCCATACATTTGTTCCCTGTTGAACTTGGACGGATCATAAGTTTCTTCAATAGCTGAAATCTTGTCATTGTAACACTCTGGTAAAGTCCTCATAATCTTTTCTATCACATCCTTATCATCTAAGGTGCCACCAAGATCTCTGATCTCATTCACTATATTGTCAACCTTTTGAAAATAACTTTTTATGCCTTCACCTTCTTCCATCCTTAAATTCTCATATCTGTCTTTAGCAGTTTGCATCTTAGCTAGTTAAAATCTGTCATTTCCTTGGTAGATGTTTTTCAATCTTTCCCAAACTTCATAAGCACTATTTAATGCAACAACCTTTGCTAATTTAGTTTTAGATAGGGCACTGAAGATAACATACCTTGCTCGTTCATTTTCTTCATAGGCTTCAATCTCATTCAGGGTAATAGGTACATTTGATGGCTTCACTTACATAGTCTCCATAGCTTTCCAAGTCGTGTAACTCAAAGAAATCAAATATCCTCTCATCTTCACTCTCCATAAACTATAGTCGGATCCTTCAAAAATAGGAATAGTCAATTTATGTGCCATTGGATCTCCTCGACCGGTTAGTCTCACTTTCTAGGAACCAAAGCTTTGATACCAGTTGTTAAATATCCTAGACATCTGAGAGGGTGGGTGAATCAATTGTCAATTTAAATATATTACTTATTCCATAGAAACAGATTAGGTAAACTAATTCTTAATTTTTTAACCATAAATAGATATAAGCATGAGAGAGCATAGGCATGAAACATACACATGAAACACCTAATTTGACATTGAAAAACCAAGAGGAGAAAAACTACAGAGAATGTTAGTTCTCAAGTATAAAAACATATTAGGGTGACACTAGTTAAGGTGATTTTTACAAAGGGCGGCTCATTGCTAGAATTCTCACTACTGGTGGGCTCATTTCCCAGCTAAAACCACTAGGAAAGGGCTCACTACCCAGAAGAAGAAGAAATAAAATAAATTAATCCACCACTGTAGCACAACTACCACTAAGATGCAATGCTAAAAGAGACCTTTGGTGTCAAACAACATTAGTGCACTACCACACTTCTCAACCACACACCACACACCACCTCACACAAATTCGCACCAATAGGAGACACATTTTCTTTTTCAATCCACTTGCTTCTATATTTCTTCATTACAATCATCCTTTATTTATACTAATCTCTAAACTAGAAGTCTCCCAAGTTGGCCAAAGAATTTTACCGGAACCCAATTTGAAATAGGTCTACACTAAACATTCCCAAGGTGGAAAGGAATGAGAAGTGGACCACACCATTATGCACTACGTAGACCAAAACAACATATTATCCACATGCCACAATCATCAAAGTAAAAATAGAACATTCAAGGTCGACAAGTAACCCAAAATGAACATATCTGCAACTATGACTCTAGAGCACATCACCACGTCCAGAATCAGAAAAACAAAGATAAAGACATGAACAACATAAATCTAAAATATCATCATCAGATCTAGAAATGAGGAGAGGTGCAAAGTACTACAAACACTATCGAACACCATCATCACTTAATACACTTCCGGAGCACAACTTTCAGAGAACAAACCAATTACAGAGAATCGGTGTGTTGACATCAATGGAAACCATACTGACACGCCATCAACCTCACATTTGCAATAAAACATATTAAATTTTAATATATGTTTATTAATGAACTCATAAGAATCATCTTGCACACAAGTTGAGTGAGATAGATGTTAGCATGCATTTAAAACCCAAAATGGTCATCTGCAACCTAACTACCATTGGAGAAAACTATGTACTACACACTTAATTGTAATATCAAGGATACCTACACCACATAAATGATTACCAAAGCAACTTAAATCACCCAATATGATAAAAATCATAACACGTTATTATCACATTTAATTGTAAATCATCTAAGAAAAGCACAATCTAGGACATAAGACGCATAGTTAATAGTAATTCATTATGATGGATCAAAATTAATAATCACACTTATATAAAATATACTAAAGAAATAAAGCTGAAAAATGATAATGTTTAAACATATAAAGGCACAACATATGCATCTGATAATCTAGAGTAAAAAATCTACATATCAATGTGAAACTTCATCAAGAGCACATTGATGGTCATAGAACACATCACATATAGTGATAAATGTAAAACATCGAAATAAAAGTATTTGAAGTACACAATCATAACACCTTGATTGTATAATAAGCATTATCAAAAAAATTGATACAATGTATCATAACACATATATATCACAATGCATTATCGATCACTCAAAAAAAAATATAATAAAGAAACTAAATAGCACACAAGGCATATATGGTAGTGGACATTACACTTGGGAGATTGTAATGAGTGCTACCAAGAAACTAAGATATGTATAAGTATGCCTCAATGAATTCATTGTAATCATCTTTGGCCCAAAGAATTATAATATCTTTCATGAACTATAAGATCACTAAATGATCTTGATTGTTGTCATTGTTGGCATGCATACCATGTTATTTGCTTTATTAATATGATAATACAAAGGATTTAAATTGTGTCATTTCTTGATCCATATTTTTGCATTGTTTGAGTGTGTTTTGTTTTGAGCTACTTGGTTAGACAATCTTTAATTGGACTTTTGGATCTATCTCTAAGTCAGGATGAAACAAGTAATTGAGGTAAGGTAATGTAGGCACAATACTATAGGCAAATGAGATATAACATTGTAATCATGATTCTTATTGATATTTCATAGAGGACCAATTATATTTGTGGGTCATATAGGATAGATACATATGATATGAACATACATTGTATACCTTATCATAATAATGCATTAAATGACTGTCTCTTGGTGGTTGGATGAGTTAGTTGGTTCATTATTTTAATTGAGTGGATAACATAATTTTCTAAGAAAGCCTCTACACATGTATGATGGAGTTCGTTTTTGAGAGAGTATTCTTCATTGTACTATACAACTTGAGATAGATGTATGCAAGAGTAGGTAGCTTTGATGAGTTTTAGGTACATACTCACCTACCAACTACTAGGATGACTCTTACATATCTATGCTTGTCAGCTAATATGTATCTATGTGATTCGTCTTATTTATACTTTATTATGTTGATGTATATATGTATCATGATGTAGATGATTATAAATGAATAATATAAATAATAGTATTATATTTTTATATTCTTACATATTATATAGATTTAAAATATCTAATTATATATATACTTAAATAAAAATATCTCTTAAATAAGAAAGATATTTTTTTTTCATAGTAATTCTAAATATAAATCTAATGTATCACAATATACTTAAATTTCAATTCAATCTTATTCTTCTATTATTTATGTTATCTGATTTTCTGAACACTGTCCATATGATTATAAGATGTGACTTTATGTTTCTATATTTATATATAGACACATATACATATTGTGCATATATAAATAAACTACCTACAAACATAATCATAATTTTTATTTTTATTTTAAAAAAAAAAAAAAAAAGCCCCACTTAGGTATGCATAGAAAGACTTAATAAAGTACAAGTTAGGAAGCACAAATAAAGCATTTTTGGGACTAAAAGCATTAAAAGTTTAATTGAAGTTCTCTTGTGGAAAACGTTTGAAAATTTTAGTTGAAAAACCAATAAAAAAACAATATTGTTGGCAAGAAATATGCGAAACGAATATAAAGCTGGCCGTAGAATATGGTTTGAAAATGATTACAAGCATTATAAAGTGGGCACGAAAACATGCTAAAATATTTATCCATGGAGGTGCAAAAGGATTTTAGGCTCACATGTTTCGGATTGTATCCATCATGACCTAAAAGTTAAAAGATACATTTGATAGAAACAATGTATCTATGTTAGATAAAGAGATCCACTCTTTTCATATCTCTTCATTATTAAGTGGAAGATTTTGGTAGGGTAATGGGTGTGTATGTATCAAAATAATTTGTGGTGGCAGATGTACACATGGGCATTGGGCATTTTAAATAAGTGGATGTCTTAGTTCAACAGTTTTAGAAGAAAAGAGGAATTACATATTTTGGTTTTTTTTTTGTCAAAGACAGGTCAAAAATTACACAAAGAGAAAAGATACATTGATGTTGTTTTCATTTATAAAAAAGAGGCGAGAAGTCTGACAATGAAGGAGAATGGATGCATTGTCTCTTTCATTTACAAAAGACATGTGAAAAGTCACATAAAGGAGGAGAAATGATATGTTGTGTCTTTTTCAATTTAAAAAATGAGATGAAAGATCGCACATTTCTTTATTTCAAAAGGGTTGAATTTATATGCGGAAGGTGAGCTTAAATTTATAAAAGCAAAGGACTATTATATGTTGTACCTACTCAAACTGGAGAGATGACAAATACATGTTGTACTTTTCAATCTAAATTTGATAAAGATAAATTGTATGTTGTATCATCTATTTTTCTAACACAAATATTGTGTTGTGTTGTAGCACTTTATTTTATGAGTATGACAATATAATAATTCATTATATTAATGGTTTAAAGTTAAATAAGTGACAAAAAATAATTTCTACAGATCACTAATGCATAGAAATCAAAGAGAGGTAATATTACTTGTCTTAAAATTTCTCTTTTCTTTGGCTTTGTAACTTGCATACAATTATTTGATGGAACTAATCTTCTTAGAGGTATAACAATGGTAGAATCCCATAAACTAAAACTTAAGCACGTTTTTTAATGCTATGGAGTGGCTTTGATTCAACTCATTAATGATGGGAAATAAATCTTGTTTCTTTAACTTTGATACTCACCTTCAATTGAAATATTAGTATATATCTTAGGATTTTGAATAGTCTCCTTCCCATGCAAGTATCTAGGTATCCCTATCTTTGTAGGAATCTATAGATTTAAAATTTGGGAAGAAGTGGTTAAGAGGATTCTAGACCTCATTTTCTCTTGGAGACAAAGCTTCCTTACTTTGGCTGGGTTTTATAAGTGATTAGGTTGGCTTCCTTTATTCATTTTTTTAATAACATCACTAAAAAACATTCATTGGTAAGATAAAAGTAGACACTAAATTATTATTTCTCAACTAACAAAATGTATGTTGTTGACTTAAGTCTTAAGGTCGAATAGCTATTATGTATTTAGATTTACATAAATGAAATAAAATTGACATATTTTCGTAGAAGATCCTATAATGAGTTGGTTCTCTCTCTTAAAGCTAAAGTATTTAAGCAAGAAAAATATTTAGATCAATTTTTAGTGAAGATCTTTATAAAGGTTATTGTATTTTGAATTTCTTATTCAATTCCAAGGATGTAATAGGTCTTATATTTCCTAGGATTTGGAGTATTGTTGCATGAATATTTCTAATGTGACTCTTTGCTAGGTAATCCCTCTTTGTGGAGCACGTGATGTTTCAAATAAGATATAAAAGTGTTCATTTGAATTTGGAGTAAAAAAGTGTGTAAATATTAGATTACAACAAGGTTGGATAGACATCTCATTTCGTCTTAGAATCCTTTAATGACCTCCCTTATTTTCATCAAAAGTTAGTCCTATTTAAATCTTTAAATTCTATAAGTGTTATTTTCCTTGGAAGGGTGATTATAACCACTAGATTGGAAAGCCTTTTAGGAGAAGCTTTGTTTGTAAGGGGTATTTTTTTAATACCATAAAAAATTATTTTGATGAAGGATATAAAGAGGTTAATTTGGTGTATGTATGATCTCCCTAGTTGTAATATCTAGATACTTCGTTACAATATTTGAATAAGATCCTAATGTATAATATTACATTAAATTAAGGAATTTATAGTTCTTTTCATTTTGTTTTGTGTTCTTGCTAAAAAAAAATGGTGGACTATCTTGTTCTACACTACCTCTTCATAATGAGTATTTATAATTAATCCCATGCAATTAATCACACTTAATTTGGTTTTCTTAACTTTATTTAAATAAAATTTGTGTAATTCATTGAAAATCTCAAAGAAATTGCTCACTTTATGAAATATTAAATTGATTTTTATTAGGGAGTGTTTGATTAGAAAAAAAAAATCACATGTTTAGGGGGCCTTGCCCATGGGAGCATTGAGGAAAAGGTAAAGGGTCTTTACAAAATCTTGTTTTTCTCTAAGATTGAAGATGGATAATGGGTCTATATTATATTATAATATTATTATTTTTTTAAATAAAATATAAAGATCCCTAACCCCATTAAATTCTTAAAAGATAACACATTAGAAAGGAATAAAAATTTCTATTGGCTTGGGGTTAGCACTCTTCATTTTAAAAAGGTTAAGGATGTGTAGCTTAAACCCCTAGCTAGTTTTACAAAGCTTAATTTTGGTGGGGGCTTTAAGACATAAATAAGCGTGACCTAGTGTAGGTGTTATTATTGTCAAAGAATTGATTCTAGGTAATCATATTAATAGTTAATCATATTAATAGTGAAGCTAAGTGAAAGGGGTTGACGCTAAAATATTGTTGGATTTTATATTGGGAGTTCAAAGGTTAGTGATAGAAAGAAACTCTTGTTTTGATTATCGAGACGGCATAATGGTTTATTTCTTAGAAAAAAATTACAATACTTTGAGAGGAAGCCCCAAAATTATATTAATCTTTTAAGGAAGATTGCTTTCTCTCATTATAGATGAAAATAAATTGAAAAAAAAAAATTAACTAGTTATTATGTGAATAATAATTCTAATCAATTTTTCATACTTCCTATTTAAATTCTTACTTGGAGCTTAAAATAAGTGAATTTTTAAACCCATTTAAATTTTTACTTAACTAATTCTAAAGAGTTGTATGGCCCATACCATGTTAGATATTGTGAGATATATTAAGGTGGAATTAAATCTTTCTACTGCTTCATGATAGTTAAGATATTAGCTTGAATGAAGCCACTCACTAAATACTACACTTCCCTATAAAAGTGAACCAAGATTGACATTATTTAAGAGTGTATATATATTTCCTAAACCTTTAGGGAGTGAAGAGAATCCATAAAATATTTCTTTCAAGCATGCTATGAAATTATTTTATGGTTGGTAAAAGGAATTGTTCATTTAAGTTTTTAGTATAAATTAGTAAATTCCATCCTCAGGAACATCCTCAGACTCACCTTAAAAACCCATGTACTAAGAGCCTACTACTTGCTTCCAAACAAGATCAAGGTAATATATATATATATGGTTGATTCCAAGTTTTATGCAACCATATAAGTGGGAATGAAACCATTTCTAGAGTCCAATTTATACATATAATTCTTCATCAAAGTTAATCTAATTAGGCAATATTGAGATGGAACCCTATAAAGAAGATAAATTACTTTGTAACCACACTCTAAGCAGATGTTACCATTTAATTTTTTTACTTTGTGAAGATCATCATGTTTACCTAGTAAGTAGGTTTTGTCATAGGAAGATTCATCAATACTTGAACTATTAAGTACTAATTAAACAAGTTAAGATACATACATAAGATCAACTTTTTAAAAGTTCATTGTTGTAACTATTATCTAGAATTTAACAAACCTTGATAAAAATATATAATTGAATACAAAAAATTACACTCATTAATAATTAATACAATCTAATCAAATTTGATAAAATATTCTAATCTAATCTAGTTAAACTAATCTAATCTAATAACTAAGGTACATATAAAATGTCATCAAATACTTCTTTAACTTAAAACTTCTTTAAAACTATTGTAATATCATAAATTATAACTCCTTACAACTTCACAATCTATTTTTGGGCCTTTCTTTAGTGTGCCTCCTTCTAGGTCTTTTTTAGCGTGTTTTAGCCTTATCTCATCCAAATTGTCATCATATGATCATGATATGACCTAATCCAATGTCCTATGCCTATGTAATTTACAACCAACTTTACTTCTCCTTATTTTGGATGAACTTGTTGGCAATTGACAGTCATTTGGTTTCTTATGTTGTCATTGATGGCAATATTGGCAACATATTTTTCTTCACCGGCATCAAGGATTTCAAAGGTAACCGGCAAACTAGGTATGTTATGGGAAGCCGACATCATTGGAGATTCGACAAAGGGTAGTATCCGACAAAGCATTTTATACTTCATATATATTTGTAATGAGCCGACATGTATTATTTTTTTGTTTGTAAGCCGACATATGGCATAAATGTTTGTAAGGGTATATAAGTCAGTCTATTAGGTCATTTAATATATAACATTCGTGATAATATCGGAAATGCGAAGTTTATGTATGTGAGATCATTTGTATGCGAAAGCAATATTCTATAATATATGTAGATCATTTCTAAGGTACTCATAAGGTGTATGTTATTCTGGCAAGGGTTTAAGGTTTAAGAACCAGAATAGTCGGAGCCTTGACAGGAACTCAATCAGACATAGTAGATGCATTATATGAGTTCATTTTTGCAGTTTTGTATCAGAAAGTGAGTGTAGTCAGTGAGACTCTTGGTGATGAGAAATGTGCTCTAGGTAGTGTGCCTTCCTGCATGTGTAGGCCCCTATTATATGTAATATCTCTTCATATGGCCATTGAATTGATATTGTGGGTCACAAATCCCACCGTGGTTTTTCCTCATTGAGGTTTTCCACATATAAATTATCTATGTTATGGTGTTCATTTATGTGATTGTGTTATTTGTTTCAGTTATATGTATTTATGTTTACCAGTTGATGAATGAATGCTTTGAAAAGGATAAAATCTTATATTCCGGTAGAACACTGATTCACACCCCCCCCCCCTCTCAGTTTTCTTAGATTCCAACAATTGGTATCAGATCCTTGTGCCTCAGAGGAAGCCTAACGGCTTGAGAGAGATCCTAAATTCGGAATCCATGGAGATGTGTTTAAGGTAGCAACTTGAAGTTTCTCTTGAAGATTTTGAAGCTGAAAAAGTTAAGATCATAAAGCTGGAAGATGAACTTAGATCTGCAAAAGAATTCATTATCACTCTACAAGAAAAGATATGAAATGCTCAAGCCAAAAGGAAGGAACCGTGGGAACAATTGCAAGATCAAGATGATGAAGAAAAGGACACTCTAAAGAACCTATGTCAGAAACTGAGTCAAGAAAATGAAGTTATGAAGAATAAAACACAAGCCCTAACTATGAGGATGGCAAAAAAAATTGAAGACATAAAGAAAAAGGAGGAAGACCTTGCTAGATCACTAAAGGACAGATCTGAAGAATGCATCAGGTTGGCTCATGAAAATGATGTGTTGAGAACAAAATTAGTGCAATTCCAAAACACTAAACAAGAACTTGAAAGATAGATTACAATCCTAAGAGATGATCTAACTATTGCAAATGAGTATAAAGACAAATTCAAGGCTAGTTCAGCGCAACTTGATGAATTATTAGAGAGCCAAAGGCAGAATAAAGACTCTACAGGACCTGGATTTGAACAAGGTAAGAGCTCTAGTACTGCAAATGAAGATCAAACATACAATATGCATAATGAACAGAACAACCGAAACCAAATGACACCAGTAAGGCAGTACAATGCTCACAAATTTAAAGGTAGATGTTTGTCTATAATAAATTTGGTCATATGGCTAGACAATGTAGAAGTAAAGCATGTTGGGATCCAAGAACACTAAGAGGGGGGGTGAATCAGTGTTCTGTCGAAATGAACAGTTTTTATCCTTTTATACCATGCATATATAAACCAGTAAACAAACAAATATATAACAAGGAGAAAATAAACCATCCACATAAATGAACACCATAACACATAGGATTTATATGTGGAAAACCTCAATGAGGAAAAAATAGGGTGGAATTTGTGACCTACAATATTAGTTCACTGGCCATATGAAAAGATATTACATATAATAGGGGCTTGCACTTACAGGAAGGCACACTACTAGAGCATATTGCTCATCACTAAAGAGCCTCACTGAATACAAGATTTCTACTAAAGTAAGTTACTGAAAATGAACTCAAGAATGCATCTGCTATGCCCAAAAGAGTTTTGGTTCTGGTTCTGCTCTGTACCAGTTCATAAGCTCTGAACTTCTAGCCGTATCTCTTCTCCTCCAAGAATGATTTCCAAGCTACCTATAGATCATTGCATGATATAATACTTGCATACAAAATGATCTTCATATATATATTTTGTATCATATAGTTCTGCTATATTCTCCTATGTCCATGCATATCATCTATCACATCACTTATATCTTTGTTCTTAAAATAACCTAGCAGACTTGCCTATATACCCATTACAAATGATATGCCTTATGTCATCTTACAATATATTTACAAAAATGTCAGCCTTGACAATAATAATTACAAAATGATTTAAATAAATCCTCCTTGATGTCGGCTTCCAAAGAAGTATTGATGCCAGTGTAGGTGTAGCCCTGAATGCTCCAAAGCCTGTATATGCCTGTATATGCTACCTAGTGTCGATTTATGAATTCCAATAAATCTTGTTGCCATCAATGATAGCGAAATGAATCCAATGAGTTTCAATTTCCAACAATCTCCCCCTTTGGCAATGATGGCAACACTCATGTGAAAAATGGATTCCCTGTCGGTATGCTCCCCCTGAGCAATACACTCCATCTGATATCCTTCCAATGTGTTTCTCTGATATTTTTCACATATGTACATACTCCCCCTTTGACATTAATGCCAAAGACCGGTGAAAGAATTGAAAGAATAAAAGAATAGTGTTAGTTTCACTGGAACTTAGGTAGCTTCAAGACTTTCGAGTATGCCTTTTGCAATAACTGAAGATATGTATCCTAGCCGGATTTGAAAGTATCAGAAATAGATGAAAGTCCACTTAGTAAGTGGGCAAGTGTTTCCTTCTCTTGGATATCTGTCGATGTGGGTTTAGCTATCATGTCCATGCACTCTTTCTTGTGAACACCCAATGAATCTAGTCTAGGACTTACCAATCCTCTTAGATTTCTTTCTCTTCTCATGATTTTAACTCTCTCCTTCTCAAAACCAAAATTTGGTTCTCCAAGGACAAAATTTGTCCATCAACAGATGTGGTCAGTGCAGTCAATCCATCAAAAGAGTTAGCAATTTTAGCCATCTTATCATATAACTCCTTCAATCTACTATCTATATTAGCCGTAAGACTTTCTATGTTACAACACACTCTGTAGATATTTGTAAATTGTTTTAAACAAACCTCAATAGGAATAAGTTTGTCCCCAATTTTCTTCTTCTATGTTTCTATAATTTGATCAAAAGTTGTTCTTTTTGCTGTTGTGAAATTATCCAAAGCCTGTCAGTCTGCAATCTGCCTCAAAGATTGAAAATTGTTAGAGATATGCTTTGTTAGTCTTGAACTTACATGAAGGGCTTGCTCCATCTTCAATCTGATAGTCAAGCAATAATCTGTGTAACACAGAGACCGATTGATCAATTAATCCTTTATCTACAGTACCTTCCTTCAGTAATTTCTAAGTAGCCATCATCATTAATTCAGTTGGACTCAACTCAGAGACTGATTTCCTCTCAACCTAAGAAGTGTCAATTGCCAAAACCTTTGTCGAGGAATCAATTTTACCTACCGGTATGGACTCAATGGCTTTTACCTTATCCATCTCAACCTCTATTGCACCGGTGGCCTCACCACTTGGTGCAATGTCGATTACTATCAGTGGAGTATTATCCACAGTATTTCCAGTGCCATGTACATTGCCTTGCTCAAAAATGGTCTGTGCTAGTACAGATTTTACACTCTCCTTAGCTACCGGTTGTGTTTGAGTATCTATAGTCACTGTCGATTGTGTCAAAATTGGAGGTTGACTGCCCAAAATACCTTTCCCTTTTGATTTATCAGGAATGGTGGAAGTTGTTACCCTTGCAAATTTTTCTTGAGATGTGAGAAAGTCTGGGTTTTTCTTAAAGAATTTGGTCCATCCCTTAGTTGTCTCATTTACCACCTCATTTACTCTCCCCATCATAAGGCTTATCTGTCGGGATTTACTACTGAAGACTATCCTATTTGCAGTGTCTATACATCTTTTCATTTCCTCATTATTTACAGCACCACACAATTCCAAAAGTGCTACTTCTTTGATCTCCTTATCTCTCTTGACAACGTCAAGTCTCCTAGCCTCAAGTTTATTATACAAGGATAAAGGTATCTCCTTCAAAATTTCAATTAAGGCTTTCTTATAGATGTCTATATATAACAAAATAGCCTCTTCTAATTCACTTTGCTCCTTCTCTTCTAAATCTTCATAATACTTTGATATATTTTTCAATATTCCATCTTTTGTAATTTCATCAATAAGCTCAGCACATGTCATTGTGGTCTTACCGGTTCCATTATCATCACCCTTCTTCTTTTTGCTTATGGTTGTTGGTGTGACTGATTTCCTCTTTTGCATAGCCTTCCTTGTCAGTGGTGGAGGTGCAATAGGCTTAGTTTCCTTTCTAACAAGTCTTCTCCTAGGCTCTACCTTCTTCTGCTCTACCGGTGGTTTTACCACATTCTTCCTTTGTACCCTTCTTAAAGCCAGAGTTTCATTTTCCTTAGAATCAGAGTCTGAAGTGATAGGGGAAATGTGAACTTGTGGCTTCTTCACTTCTGCAGTACCAACCTCTGTCGGTTTAGCAGCCTGTTTTGATTTGGAACCCAGTTGAGTGTCTATCTTATAAATCACATCTTGTACATATGCAAACATCTTTTCTATTTTCTTTTCTCTTCTCTTCCTATTAAAACTGGTTTTCACTTCAAGAGCCTTCTCTCCTGTTGTACCAAAATGTTTTGACTTATCATCTAATGGGGCATCTAACAACATCTTTGCATAGAGTTCAAAAATGCTTTCATCCACCTCATATCCAATCTCAGTAATCCAGATTTGCCTAGGTTCAACTCCTTCCATAAGAGTTTCATTAGTTTTTACCATGAAACGGATATCAGTGGAATACTTCTCCACAATGTTCTTTGAAATTCTCTCCCTTTGTCTCATATTTTCTTGAAAAGTCTTAAAATACCCCAAAGTTTCTCATCTCTGCTAGTACCAAGATCGGTGATTGCTTCCTTGATCTTCATACCTACCGATATGTCATGAGCCCAATGCTTCTTCCCTAGACTGGGTAGCTCATTTAGGAAGTAAAGCATTAAACAAACAATCAAGTTTCCATATCTAAAAGTTCCTTTCTTGATTCCTTTGATTTTGCCAAGGTTTAACATCAACTCACTCCTCATCCATTCACATAAATCATATTTCACATTGTTCCTTAGCATATGATATGCAGCATGAATGCATGAACTAGCAACAAAATTTAATTAGTTGGATTGAGTTACCTTGTAACCTATGATCATGGTTGCAAACTTTATATTCGTGTTGGTGATTATGCTTATCCTCATTGATCTACTATCAAGTGTAGCACCAGTGAGTTTCTCGACCTCTGTGTTGGAAATTTTCTTGCCAAGTTCTTGCCTGACCCTGGGTAAGCCGTGACAACTTGAATATCCTCCTTCATGATCATGTAAGGCCAATTTAGTCAAATAAATTTGTTGTGAACCCTACTCAGAATGTATCTGATAACTTCATCTTTGAATTCCGGTATCTACAAAATATCAGTTAACCCTAGATCCTCAATTGCTTTGTATTCCGGTTTGATGGTTTTGTAGTCTCCCAGTATCACAGATTGATACATGCTTTTGATGTCCTTTGTGCCCAAATCCTCAAGGGTGCAGTAAATGTATGCCCTCACATCTTCAACATACATTACACCGTCAGGAACCCTAGAAAATGCTCCCGTAGAGTCTTCCTTTTTAGAAATTTTGGGAACCTCCTTAAATATTGGCCTTAACCTATCCTTGACTTTGAGAATGGTGGGATTTGCAATAAAAGTAGGAGCTAAAGATACAAATGCCATTTCAAAAAATACCTGAAGGTGAGTACCAGTAGAAGATTGAGTGTTTCGGATAACTGCTCGAAAACCTTTCACAATGCTTTTTCTCACTCTTAACTTTCCTTTACTTCGCTCTGAATGCTTGAATTCTCTGTGAGTGAAAATGAATTCACTTACCCCCTTTTATCAGTGAATAAAACCCTAATTTTTTGTAATAAATGCTTCACCAACAACCCTACGAATGTTGGTTTCATAGTCATGTGTCGGGTGAACCTTCATCGATGATGAAAATAATTTTTCAGATCCTCTTAGATCTCTTATGGGGTAATATGAAAAATTTAACAATGACTTTTCCATCCCCTAAGGCTTATGCCTCAGTTATTGCTGGAATTTCCTATCGGTGGAGGAATACTCTATTCTACTGGTGGAGTAACCGGTGTAGATCCATCTCCACTTGTTTCTTCATATTTTTTAACCCATCTCTTGGTGTGGTCTTGTTGTATTTCATCTACCTTCTGCTTTCCTTTCTCGTTATCTTTATCATTATTAATTAGTTGAGTCTTGCTTCTGCAATACTTAGCAATATGACCTATTTTGTTGCATGCATAACATGTAACATTGTTTTTCTAAATTGCTTTGACGTATCTGGTATCATTTCTTAACCTACAATGATTAGAAAAATGTCCAAACTTTCCACATGCATGACATTTAACATTCATTCTGTAATCTTCTGATCTATGACCATATTTCTTGCAGTTTGCGCATTGACCGGGAATAGAATTGTAGTTTTGATTTGCCTTATTTCTACATTGTTTAGCCATATTCCCAAACTTATTGCAAACAAAACATCTACCATTAAATTTATAAGCATTAGATTGCCTTACCGATTTCCTTTGTTTTGATGAGTTCTGCATATCGATTGTTTGGTCTTCATTTGCAATACCGGAGCTTTCACCTTGTACAAATCTAAGTCCTCTCAAATCATCAATATGTCTTTCTCTTTTCAGTAAGTCATCCAACTATGCAGCACTGATCCTAAAATTTTCTTTATACTCACTTGGAGTGGTCAAATCATCTCTCAAAGTAGTTACTTGTCTTTCAAGTTCTTGTTCATTGTTCCGAGAGTGTGCCAAATCAGTTCTCAACAAATTATTCTCATGAGTCAATCTGCCACATTCATCAAATTTTTTCTTCAGAGATATAACGAGATTATCTTCCTTCTTCTTTCTATCCTCAATATCTTTAGATAACCTCATAGTTAGATCATGCATTTCATTCTTCATGAGCATGTTTGCTTGACTTAGTTTCTAACATTGTTCCTTAAGAGCATTCTTCTCCTCATCATCTAATTTCTACAAAAGTTCTTTTCTCTTGGCTTGAGCAGATGATAACCTTTCTTGTAGGATAAGAATGAATTCATTTGCAGAATTCAATTCTTCTTGCAATTTCAAGTTCTTCATCCTTTCAGCATCATAATCCTCAAGAGCCATCTCAAGTTGCTTCTCCATAGCCATGTTCAAAGATTCCAGTTTCAAGATCTTCCTCAAGTTGTTAAACTTCTTCTGAGGTACCAAGCTCTGCTACCAATTGTTGGGATCCAAGAACACTAAGAGGGGGGGGGGGGGGGTGAATCAGTGTTCTGTCAGAATGAATAGTTTTTATCCTTTTATACCATGCATATATAAACCGGTAAACAAAAAAACATATAACAAGGAGCAAATAAACCATCCACATAAATGAACACCATAAAACATAGGATTTATATGTGGAAAACCTCAATGAGGAAAAACCACGACGGGATTTGTGACCCACAATATCAGTTCACTAGCCATATAAAAAGATATTACATATATTAGGGGCTTGCACTTGCAAGAAGGCACACTGCATAGAGTATACTGCTCATCACTAAAGAACCTCACTGACTACGAGCTTTCTGATAAAGTAAGTTACTGAAAATGAACTCAAGAATGCATCTGCTATGCCCAATAGAGTTTTGGTTCTTGTTCTTCTCTGTACCGGTTCATAAACTGTGAACTGCTACCGATATCTCTTCTCCTCCAAGAATGCTTTCCAAGCTACCTATAGATCATTGCATGATATAATACTCGCATACAAAATAATCTTTATACATATATTTTGCATTATACAGTTCTGCTATATTCTCCTATGTCCATACATATCATCTATCACATCACTTATATCTTTGTTTTAAAATAACCTAGCAGACTGACCTATATAGCCATTACAAATTATATGCCTTATGTTGGCTTACAATACATTAAAAAAAATGTCAACCTTGACAATAATAATTACAAAATGATTTAAAAAAATCCTCCTTGATGTCAACTTCCAAAGAAGTATTGATGTCAGTGCCGGTGTAGGTGTAGCCCTAAATGTTCCAAAGCCGGTATCTTCCGGTATATGCTACCTAGTGTCGGTTTATGACTTCCAATAGATCTTGTTTCCATCAATGACAACAAAATGAATCCAAT
The DNA here is from genome assembly GCF_030272615.1 of Cryptomeria japonica. Classification (NCBI taxonomy): domain Eukaryota; kingdom Viridiplantae; phylum Streptophyta; class Pinopsida; order Cupressales; family Cupressaceae; genus Cryptomeria; species Cryptomeria japonica. The sequence goes on along the minus strand of NC_081414.1, from coordinate 194,155,786 downwards.
GAGTGTCAATTGCCAATAGAGTAAATCAGAATTATAAATATGTCCCCAGTCAATGTTCCAAATGCAATAAGTATGGTCATAAGACAAAAGATTGCAAAATGAATATAAAATGTCATATATGTGGAAATTTTGGACGTATGGCTAATCAGTGTAGATCAAGCAATTATCCCAAATATAGAAAATCAATTCAAATGAACAATGTTACATGCTATGCATGCAACAATATTGGACACATAGACAAGTTTTGTAGAAGCAAAAATCCACCGGTTAGCAATGATGAATCAAATGATAAAATAAAGAAAAAGATCAATGAGATCTGACATGATCATACCAAGAGATGGGTCAGGAAGTCAAATGATCAATCAGGAGATGAAAATGCTCTAGTTACTCAACCGACAGAGCAGAAAACTTGTGCACCGGCAGGAAGCTCATCCAGGAATTGAGGCAGATACCTTAGGGGTAGGAAAATTTCATGAAAATCCTGCATATTCCCTGAGAAAGAGACCTGGAAAGAAGTTTCAGACATCTGAGAAAGTTTATCCAACATATATATGTTGAATCGAGATCCTGTATGTCTCACCAAAAGGCATTAATGTCAATAGCGAATTATGTTTTTTTGAAGAATAAAAGGAAGAATTAACTTCAATATGTTAACCTTGCATTCAAAGCGATACAAAGCTAGTCAAAGGCAATTCAGAGCGATCAGAAGAAACCATCTGTGATTTCAACTGTATTCAAAGGAGATATCTAGGGTTTGTCACCGGCGACTATTTCTAGGTATTTTTTGTAATTTAATCATTCGAAATGGAGGTTGGTTCTTATTTTGTCCCTACTTTCATTACAAATCCCACTATAGTAGAGGTTAAGGACAATCTGAGACCAATATTCAAAAGATGCCCACATATTTCAACTCTGGATGATTTGGTCAGTGCTTTTTCGAGGGTTTCTGAAGGCATTTATGTTGAGGATGTCAGAGCTTACATCCACTGCAATCTAGAGGACTTGGGAATAGTTGAGATCAAATCAATGTATGTATCTGAATTGTTGAATGACTCTGGAATCATCAAGCCTGAATTCAAACATATTGCAGACCTAGGGTTAACCGGAACCTTGGATATTCCTGAGTTTGAGGATGAAATAATCCGATATGTGTTGAGCAGAGTTTGTGGTGAATTTTTTGGTTGGATAGACCCCACAATGTCACCAAGGAAGCAGTCGGTAAGGAAGGTAACCTTTAAGATACCGGCAAGTAAGCCAGTTGAAAGGAATCCTATTCAAAGAAAAGGCCAGTAAAAGAAACTCATGCATCATCCGACAAGAAGAAGAAGAAGGAAGACATAGATGAAGCTATTGAAACTGGTAATGTAACTATCATTCCACCTATGTCTTGTGATGAGTTAATAGATGAAATAACAAAGGATGGTATGTTAAATAACATTCAACATTATTATGAACATTTGGATGATGATAAGCAAAAAGAAATTGAGGAAGCAATTTTGTTACGCTTAGACATATATAAGAAGGCTTTATTAGAGATTGCAAAGCAAATACTGCCACAATTATATAATAATCTAAATGCCAGAAGATTATCTGCTATAAAGGAAGACCAACACATAAAGATTCAAGCATTATTAACTAATTGTGGTTCAAGTACCCCGGAGGAGATGGATAGGTGTCTTGAAACTGCTAATAGAACAATTTTCCAAAGCAAGCACAAGACAGTTAGCGTTATGGCAGGTAGAGTTAAAGAAATAATCAATGAAACCAACGAGGCATGGGTTAAATTCTTTATTGACAACCCTGATTTCTTTACATCACCGGAAGCTAATCCTAGGTCTGACATTTCAGACATCTCGGTTGATGGCAAAGGTAAAGGTGTAGAGGATAGCCCATCCACAATTTTGAAAGATGTCAAGGAATTAAATGCAGAATCTCTGGCAAAAGAAAATGTACAAGATAAAAAGGAGATACAGGTAGAAAAAGCTAGTGTACATAATGAATAAGCTATAGATATTGAGGACAATAGTCCTCTGGATCAAAATGAACAGGTTATGGATACAACAAATGTGGAGCTGGTAGTAACAGATGTTGCACCAAGTGGCAAAGCCACCAGTGCAAAAAAACAATGATATTGGAGAAAATAAACTAGAGGAGAAGGATAAAGAGAAAAATCTGGAAGGAGAGAAGGAAAAGGGAGCTCAAACTGAGATAAGTGTTTCTGCACAATCATCAGAGAAAAAGGGAGAGGAATCCAATAGAGAACCGACAGCCAAAACTACATTGTTGGCAAGTATCACTACAAATGCTAAGCAGAAGAGCATAACAAAGATGAGTTCAAGTAAACTCATGATGATTGCAGCTCAAAAAATGATCAAGGAAGGGACTGAGGAAAAGAAAATAATTGATCATTCCATTCCAATTTTGCACCAGTTAGTCCTGAAATTCCAAATTGATAAGGGAGCAAGCCCATTTGGCAAGCTCAAGATGCTGATAGAGCATATTTCAAAGGAATTTCAATCACTATAGCAGATCTCGAACCGACATGCTCTGAACCGGTTTGCTCAGGCCAAGAGGGCCACTTTTGATCAAGTAATTGAATCGGACAAAGTACAGATAGCAGATAGATTTAAAATGATAGATGATGCTTTGAGGCAATGTAAAAATATTTACCGGGTATATTGCAATTCAAGTTTACTCTCAGCGGGTATAGACAAAAGCATTAAAGATGTTCAAAATACAATTGCAAGCGTTGTAAATAACTTTGATGGAGTAAATTATTTAACCATATTTGTAGATGATCAAATTTTGTTATTAGAAGTCCATATTTCAGCTCTTGAAAGAAATAGAGATAAAATTATATGAAGAGCTAAGGAGCTTAGAGGTTTAGTGAGTCCCTGGTTGGACACACTGTATGTACATAAGAAGGAGTGTATAGATATGATGGGAAAGCCCACACTGACGGAACTCAAGGAACAAGAATCTCATGCATATGTCCTAAATGAACTTGTGCCAATTTCAGGGACATTCAATTCTAGTTGGGACACATACTTGGAGTTTTTGAAGAATGCTTACCCAGAAATCTTCAAGGTCATTCAACTCCAGTAAGTATTTTGAGAGACATTCACCTGTACAGAATTTCATTGATTTATTCATTCTTTGTACTCGTTATTGGCATTGATGCCAAATAGGGAGTGATGTATGTGAAAAATAGAAAGGTGAAATATGTATGGATCAAATTTTAAATGGTATATATAGCTCAGGGGGAGCAGAATCACATTCCAAGATCAGCAGGGCAAATAGAAACCATTTTTCATGTGATTGTTGCCATCAATGCCAAAGGGGGAGATTGTTGGCAATTGACACTCATTCAATTTTTGATGTTGTCATTGATGGAAATGTTGGCAACATCTTTTGCTTCACCGGCATCAAGGATTTCAAAGGTAATTGACAAACTAGGTATGGGTATGGGAAAGTCGACATCTCTTGGAGATCCAACAAAGGGTAGTATCTAGCAAAGCATTTTATAATTCATACATATTTGTAATGAGCCAACATGTATTATCATATTGTATGTAAGCCGACATATGGCATAAATGTTTGTAAGGGTATATAAGTCAGTCTATTAGGTCATTTAATATATAACATTCATGATAAGATCGGAAATGCGAAGTTTATGTATGCGAGATCATCTGTATGTGAAACCAATATTCTGTAATGATCTGTAGATCATTTCTAAGGTACTCATAAGGTGTATGGTATTCAAGAAAGGGTTTAGTGTTAAGAATTGGAATAGTCAGAGCCTTAACCGGAACTCAGTCAGGCATAGCAGATGCATTATATGAGTTCAGTTTTAAAGTTTTGTATCAGAAAGTGAGTGTAGTCAATGAGACTCTCGGTGATGAGTAGTGTTCTCTAGGCAGTAAGCCTTCCTACATGTGCAAGCCCCTATTATATGTAATATCTCTTCATATGGCCAGTGATTTGATATTGTGGGTCACGAATCCCACCGTGTTTTTTCCTCATTGAGGTTTTCCACGTATAAATTTTCTATGTTATGGTGTTCATTTATGTGATTGCATTATTTGTTTCAGTTATATGTATTTATGTTTACCAGTTGATGAATGAATGCTTTGATAGGGATAAAATCTTATATTTTGATAGAACATTGATTCAACCCCCCCTGCCCTTCTCAGTGTTCTTGGATTCCAACAAAACTATGGTGCCTAGCACCATAGTTCTAGTGGGCTAGAGTGCCTAGCACCATAGTTCCCCCAAATGGGCCAAAATTTGAATGTGTTAGTGTTCCAGTTTCCATCATTTGTGATTGGATTCCAATATTTTAGTATGACTATTAGAACTCAGCATAAATGCAAAAATACCTTGAGAGCCCTATATAAGCGCATCATCTCTAATTCATTATAAAATCAAGAAATTCTATCATTGCAATTTAAGAGAAATTATTCCTTCATTTAAGAGTAGATATGAGTACAAGGATCAAGAAGCTACAACAAGCGATATTCAAGAATGATTTAATGATGGATTTTGTTATAATTTAACATGTTATTGCATCAACACTTGGAGAATTTTTTTAAAGATCATTGTATCACCACCATTATCAAACCAAAGGTATAATTTTTTTCAGTTTAGCATTTCATTTTAGATTTATCCTTTTCCCTACCATGGGAAAGATCTCCTTTTTAATCAATCATAGCTATAGTGGAGCTTAATTCCTACCCAAGATTTGACTTAAGAAAAATCCTATACAACACAAAAAATTTCCCTCTTTTTTGTGTGTGGGTTAAAGATCTGACCATTAAAAGATACAAAGTTACAAAGTGTATATTGAGACCTAGAGTTCCAAATTTTGAACAAGTCAAAAATCATGGACTAGGTCAATTAGTGCACTCGTTCGACACTTTTTGTGTGAATTTTAGAGAGCGTGATCTATAAAGCATCCTTATCCAAAATTTTAAGTCTCGTCTCATTGGACACCTATCAGGAATATGACACCTAGCATACTAGTCTAACTATTTCAAGCCCATGATTTAGTGATAGGTTCATTTTTGTATCTTATTTTTAGATATGTACTTCTATATTAACTTTATTTTTGTAATAATTTGTTTATGTTGAATATTGTTGAATTTGCATCACTAAACCTATTTCTTGTATCATTTCTTATCTAAGCATATCCAATCAACTGAATAGTAAGTCACAATTCTCATCTCTCCTATAGGACTAAAGTTGAGCCTAAATGGTTGTTACCCAATGAAAGATTTTGGAAATGGTTCCTAGTTTGCATTTTAAGGTTAGAATACATTTTCCTTCATTTAAACTATTATTAAGTGTCATAAAAGTCATATTCAATTTTAATCATGGAGTTCAACCACTTCAAATTCTCTTCTATGAAGAAAATGAGAAGATTTTTTTCTTGTGTTTGATATTTTATTTGGTTTTGGAATTGTTGTTGGTGATTGACAAGGTTCTTATAACCCTATTCACACCTTAACACCATTCCTAAAATAGTTTTAAGTTTATAAAAGGGACATCTTAAATGTTTATCAAAAAATTAATAAATTCAAAATATTTTATTAGCATTTAATAAAGTTTGCATCATCCCATTAGCATCTCAAACATTTACAAAACCTCAAAGGAGTTTGTAAATTAAGAAAATGAATTTGTCAAAGATTTTATATGAGTTCAAAACTTACCATAAACATTTGATGCCTTTCAAAACCATCTCAAAATTGGCTTAAGTATTCCTCTTGATAGAGATTGGAGAGTTTTTTATAAGGTCTAAAACTTTTAATCAATTCTTAAAACCACTTCTTAAACTTCTTTAAATTTTATACTTAATATATAGTGTTAGTTTGATATTGCTATTGGGTTTGAACTTAATGTGGAGTCCCCACAAGGTTCTAGAAACCATACATTGGGGCTTGAAGTTACTTTTAGAATCATAAATGAATAATATTGCTAATATTTGCTACAGGTTTACTCATGTCTTGTAACCTAGACCAAGAGATAATGACCACTTCATAACTTAGACAAGGAAGTTTTGAAATAGAATTTTATTAAAAAAATCACATTTAGATGTGGCTCTGAAACCATCATCCATAGTTTATGAAGACTAAAGAAGGTTTCATTGAAGGTTTAAATAGTTTGAAGGTAGACCCCTATGTTAGATTTGTGTGAATATTGTCATTGATATCAAACCTAGTGATCCAGTTAGGACCGAATATGGAGTAAGCAGTTTTGGTATTGTAGATTGAACAACAGTGGAAGATAGGTATGTACATGATAAACTGGAGTCATTTCTGGAATATGCTCTTCTCTGAAATCTTGGGTTTTGCTTATCATGGTTTCTATCCAATTCCAGTATTAGCTATGTGAGTTCTAGATTAGTTACATCAGTCATATCATTCACATTAGTCATATCAATTGTATCTATTGCTATCTGAATGATTATATTGTACCATGATTTATGTTCTGAAATCTATGGTATCTGTATCTTGGAGTTTAGGAGTTTTTGTGCTCGGAGTTTGTGCTTATGGGTTCAAGTCTATATGTCTGGTAGACCCTTGTTTTGTTCCGATATTTGTGGTATGTGTTTCGGTAAATGAAGTATGTGAAGGAAGCGTGTAGAAGTTTGGTGAAGGGTGACTTGTTTTTGGTGAAGGGATGTTTTGGATAATATGTTGATCCAAGCAGTGTATTATTGGGTAAATCACTAAGTGCTTGGCCGATATACTATCTTGGTATATGTGCTTACCGGTATATATAGAATATGTGAGGATGTGGGAAAGAAATTTTTGTTGGATATTGTTGAGAAGTTTGTTGGAACAATGTTTTGTCATTGATGTCAACATATTCTTTTGTGTGTTCTAATGTTGCAGTCAGATTAAATGAGCTATTTTGGGTAGAGTGTTGTAGTTAAGTAGATGCGGTTTAATGGGTTTTGAGATAAGTATCTCTAGCTGATTTAGCATAATTTTTAGTGGTCTACATGATGATTTGATCGATTTGTGAGGTCTGGTACTATGGTTATTATTTAGTTGCTTCTGTTATTCGGTATTCTAGTTTGTGCTCTGCATTGCTTCGGAATTGCAACATCTTTGTGTATGGATTTGGCAGAGTATTTGGGACATTCAGGTGTGTCCTCAATTCTGGTGGTTCATGATTTGAAAAAAAACAAGTGAATCTTTTAGGTTGACAGTCAGTTACGTTGGTGTTCTTGAGCTCTGGTAAAGAGATGATGATGATTCTAGTAATTTGAGTTGTTGTGGTTGTTGTGGTGCAATTCACATTGCTTGTGAATGTTCCTAGATCGTGTTCTATCAGTTATGTTGATCTACATTGATCATTGTGCACATTATTGATCATTTTTTTGATCCAGTGGTGTTCTTCATGTTATGTGACATTTATGGAGTTGTAGCGTGTTGCAGATGTTCGAGGCATAATTCTTGGAGTTGTTTCATAATTGTGGTGTTGATTAGGGTCTAGACCATGTATTAACTGACATTATTTTGGTCTGTATGTGTTGTTGTAGCGTGTGAGGTTATTATTATGTAAATTGTATTGAGGGTTTAGCCGACCTTGAAATATAGGTTGATGATTTGTATATATTCATGTAGTATTTATTTGTGAGATGTATCTGCATGTGCAAATATTGTATTGATCACTTAGTAGCAGAGAAGAAGAGTGAAGAGGTATGAAAGAGTGTGCAAAAGTGTAAGAGAAGAGGGTGATTATATGTTCTTAATCAGAACTGTAATCAGGCATTATGAGATGCTTTTTTCTCAATTCATGTAATCCAGATTGTTGTCTGAATCTTTTGTAAGACAATGAGTCTTCCCCAGGGTTGTAGCCCTTTTTTTTTTTTAGCAGTGAGCTCTAGGCAGTAAGCCTGAATGCATGTGCATTCCCCATTGTAATATTTCACTTACTCCTAACAAGGTATTATCTCATTGCGGGTAGGTTCCCATCATGGTTTTTCCCTTAATCGGGTTTTCCATGTCAAAAATCTTGGTGTTATGTGTGTTGTTGATGTGGTATTAATTTGTGCTTTAACTATTAATTATCAGATCTTAATTTAAGTTTGAATTGTGTACTTTTTGTGCAAACTGATTCACCCCCCCTTAGTTTGTTGCATTGTTTCCAACAATATTGTGTGGCAATTGAAGAAGAGAAGTGTGTGTGTATGGTATTCAACAAAGTATGCTTGTGATGTGTAGAAGAATAAGAAGTGTGCAAGTGACATGGTTAGTGTGCGAGCAATATACAATGTGAATAGTGTATGAGTGAAGGTGTGTGAAGAAAAGTTAGAGTGTGGATGGTGTTGTGGTAATCCTTTACTAGATCTGCTGCAAGCAATTGGTTTAGTAGAGTGGAGACATAGTGGTGTAGTGATCCCTTATCGGACTTGCTGCAGGCAATTATGGACAGTGGTGTTGTGATCCTTTACTAGATCTGATTTAAGTTTTGTGAGGTGATATATGAGCTTATCTTGAAACTAACTTCATGCATTTGGAGATGCAACTTTCTTCAGTTCATTTATATTTATTGCAGTGAGCATTCTGGCAGTGAGCCTCTTTGTAATCTGGTAGTGATCCATACGGTAGTGAGCCACCATTTTTGTAAACACCATATAACTAGTTATATTATCTTAAGAGTTAACCCTCTAAGTGGTTTTTCCCATTTGGTTTTTCAACGTATAAAATCCAAAGCTCGATTTGTGGCTGTATTATTTGATTATTATGCATTTTCTATTTCATGTTGATAAGTTTAATTAATGAAATTGGTATATCAGTAAAAGTTAGAGAAGTGTGGGAATACTGATTCACACCCCCCCTCCTCTCAGTATTTCGATCCATTCAACCAATTCAACGCCCTATTGTTACAAATGTTTGAAATGGAGGAAGGAAATTTGAAAATGTGATCTCTATTCTATTGGTATTTTCTTCATAATACTTGGGCCTTAGATATTTCAATCTCTATACATAATGCCCATAAATACATACAAGATAAACATTTATTTTAGAATTTAGACAAGGAAAATGACACAACTAGCCTAAACATTGACCACGTCATCAGTTTGGTGACCCATGGAACTAGGATACATCTCTATATGGTAAAAAATAATAGGGAATATATTACCAATAATGGTCTCTTGTGTGATATATTTGTGGGATAGTATTAGAAGCATGAATGGACATTAAATTAGATAAAGACAACAAGATATAAGGAAATTCAATACCATTTTTCTTATAAAACAAAAAGAAGACCTGCAAACTCATCATGTCTATTGATGGGTGTTTTGACACACTCACCAACAGTTAGGTAGTTTATGTGAACACTCACCACCTCTCCTGAAAAGAAGTAAGTTTTGGGAAACTAACTACTCCAAGGTCTCTATAGTCGGGTCTCAACAGTGATGGGCAGCTCAATCGTTGAAGTGATTGTATCTATCAACGGGCCTGCTGGTTGAAACAATTTCAAATTACCTACCATTTTTTTTTGTATTTTCTAATTTAGATTCTCTCAAAAATAAATAGAAAAATATAGATAAGGGGAACAAGGAAATACAAATGAAATCAACACAATAACAATTGAATGACCCACACGGTTAGAATTTCATAACCTGGTATTATCAATATTACTAAATCAACATTCAAATGACGAACTCCAAAAAATATATAGTCAGACAATTTCACATACCAACGGAAATGAATATCATCAAACCAATAATCACCCTATCAATTTAATCCTCATATACCATTTACATGCGCAATATGATTCATAAAATAACAAAGTATCCAAAAGAACTAGTTGTTGATTCAAATAATAGAAGTTACTAGATAACGAAGAACGTAACCATATAGAACACACAAGTAGATCAAGTAATCCACAAGTTTCTTTTTGTATTAAAATTCAAAGAGTATCACAAAATATTCTAAACTCATAAAAATATGCATCAAAATCTCTAAAAGAATCTCTAAATTGGACCTTAGATCATCAATTCGCGGACCATTATAATGAATCAAAATTTCTAATTTATAGAGTTTCAAGTCCTAAATTCTAGAAATTAAAAGTTGTCTAAACTAAATGCTACAAAAACAAGGAGTTGTAGTTGACATGCAAGTCTCTGCCTTAAACTACAGTGAAACTACCAATTAACTACTACTATGAAACATGTGTTCCCGAAATGGCCATTGCAGCCATGCAGAATTTTGCCCAAAAACTGAAGTCGGTGTTGTGCAGCAATTGAACTCTCAGCTTTTGTGGTAATTAAAAATATCTTCAAAAATTAGTCAAAATTGCATGTGCAGCAACTATATGTTCATCCTTACTCCTTTTATATCTCTTATAGTTACTGATAAAACATGCAACTGTGTCTTCAGGAGGATCACCAACATATGAAATCCAGAACTCAGACTTCTTCAAAATTTGCTTTGCCTACTCCCACCTGTCAACCAACTTATCGATCACTCCCTCCGCATGTATACAGTGAGAAGTAAAAAATAAGTACCTATCCATTAACCCTGTATTAAGCTCTTTTGTAGGTGCAAAATGATGCATCGCATACTGGTCCCATTGATCTAGCACTTCACCTTCCTACAGGCGACCATCTCTCAAAATATCTTGACCATACGCCCCTAGCAACTTCTTTACAAAAATCTCATATTTACCTATTGGCTTCAAAAGGGGAGCATGTGCCTCCAAAATCCTTGACCTACATTGCTCAAGCACTTCTATCTTAAATTTTGTTACAAAAATATAAGACTGCAAACTATCAAAATCATCTCCTCCTAGCAAATCTTCATTTTTACATACTTCTTCACCCAAGGACAATATTTTATTCAAGTTTTTACACTAGTTGGTGAAGTCTCTAATTCTTACTTCCCAATTTGCTGAGGAGTCTAATTCTTACTTCCCAATTTTCTAAGGAGTCTCTTATTGCTTTCTTTGTTTCGAGGACTCTTTCATAAATTCCGGTTGCATGTTGTAGAAACAGTTTTACCTTTGAGATATTATCTTTTGCCCATGATTTCGTAGTGGCAGCTACTTTCCTTATTTCAATCAAGGCTCTTATGTCACCTTCTGGGAGTGATGATGTGGATGGTAGTATGTCATCAAACCTTGAATCCAAAGGCTTCCCCATCTCTACAAGCAATTGTTTATACTGTTCTAACTGTGCCTTTACCTGGAGCTGGGAGTTATGCTCCTCCATTCTCTTCCTTACTATACTGGTAGCAAACTCTAAAGTGTCAAGCTATCCCCACTTTGTCTGCTTCCCAAGCCCAACCTATGATACTTGATATGTAGAAGGACCTTCCCCTTCATCCTCCACAGGAGATGTGATATTAGTGATTACTTCACTGGAGCAAATTCTAGATAAATGATGAATTGTTTTAGCCTTCTTTGTTTTCTTCGGCTCCTCCGTAATAGCTTGTTGTAGTGGGAGTTTGGGCATAATGTCCTTTTGTTTCTTATTGAAAGTGAAGGTTAACCATTGTGGTGCTCCTTCATCCCTATCTCCTCCTTGGGTTATTATTTGTGTTGTCACTCTCCCATCTTCTTGTGACCATTCCTCCTCATGTTGCTTCTCTTGTTCTACATCCTATGTATCGGGAGGAGTTTGTGTCTATTCTTGGGTAGGAGGCACTGAGACAACAAGTTGATGTTGTTGTATGAGAATTTGTTGAGCCATGTTTATTAGTATAATGTCATCAACCTCATGATGTTATTGATATTCTTCTAATCTCTCACTCACTTGTTTGTTGAAATCTTTGGTCATCTCTTGTCCTTGTTTATTTGCTTCTCCAACTGCGATATCTTTCAGAAAGTTTTCCACATCTTGTGGAGTGAGAACAAGTCTTTCATCATTATCTTCATCCTGTGTTTGTCCCATTTCTCCCACTTCACTTTGTTGTTGCTCCTGTAGACCCTGATCATCTGTACCCATGGGGGTTACCTGTTTAAGTTCTGAAACCTTTTCTACGATGGGCCCCCTTCGTTTCTCTGCACTAGAAGAAGTCATTATTTTCCTCTTCTTGGGCTCTACCTTCTTTAGAGTTGGCTCAGCCTCCTCTTGGTCTGAGTCTGAATCCACATTATGAATAATTACTGTCTCTTTTGTGGGAGTCATTGCAGGCGAAGGCATTTGTGAAACAACAGAAGGTGGGGTGAACGTTGTTGTGACCAAAGGTGGAGGCATTATTGTCACAGTCGGTGCAACAAATACAGTTAATGTGGTAGCGGGTGGTGTTGTTGCAAAGGTAGTAATAGTGGTGGTAGGAGTGGTGGTATTCATGGTAGTGGTGGTGGTGGTGGCACTGGAAGGTTGAGCTTCTGTAGTGGGATGCTTTTTCGTTGCTGTAACACCTTCAATGGTGGGCCTAACAGGATGAATTTCTGCTTGTGGTATGCCCCCTAGGCCGGCACTAATCCCTAAACTCACCTATTTTGCCAAGTATTCAATTTCTTTCATTTTTTCATTCAGCCTTTGCTTCAGTTCTTCCATGGTTAAAGGAGTTTCAGTTTCTTCCTTCGGGTCTGTAGATGTTGTATACATCTAAAAATGGTCTGAAGATAATTAATTAAATAAGCAATTATTTAATTAATCCCCCTTCCCGATTTAATTGAATTCACTAAGCAATTTGATTAAATTTCCCCTTTCATCTACTTATTAATAAATCTAAGGATTTATTTAAAAGGTTCATTTCAACCCTTTGATTAATTAATTACCTCCATCAAAATCATTTCTTCTAAATCCCCTAATTAATTAAAACAAATCAAATTCATGAGTTGTTCAGATTAATTAGCCTTTTCCTATTATTTGAATTTTCAAATTCAAATTCTCCTAACTTCTACCACTCCTAAACCTAACCCATTCCATCCTAACCACCGTGTCTCCTTTCATGCAACCTCTTCTAGAAGCTTTGTGACACTTGTCACTAAGTGTTCCTTTTCATCTAACCTCTTCTAGAAGCCTCTTGACACTTGTCACCATGGAGATGACAATGTTCCCTTTAATCCAACCCCCTTTGCCAACCTCTTCCAATTTAACCATTGATATCTTCAAATCAATCTTAACCGTTGATTCCTGCCACCTCACCCCTAGCCTTGGAAAATCCTATAAATAGACCTTATTTTGGAGCACAAAGAGTCCCAATTTCATATCATTTTTGCATCTCGATTGATTCATCTCATTTGCATTCAAGCATTGTTACTATAGTCATCTAGCTTCTAGTTTATTATTTCAAGCATTGTTATCATGTTCAAATCATAGCTTAATTACATCTTCATTCTAGCCTATTTTTCTAGAATAATCATGAAATCATGTAGCTTAATAATGCTATCATTGCTAGATCATGCATCTTCATCATAATCCTTCATTTAAGTGTATTCAAGTCACTGGAGTTTGCATACCAAAATTTGAGAGCAAAATTCATACTCGCATTTACTAGGAGGTGATAGATCGCTTAGCTATGGTTTTGTCTTTCTTTGATTTAATTCACTAACCATTGCTTGTAATGATTTATTCAGTGCATTATGTTTGTAGGTACAGGTACACATCACATACATGACAGATGTATTTTTCATTGACTCTGACTGTGTCCTCCTTGTATATTCCTTGTGTATCCTCGATTGAGGATTGTCAGTTGAGATATTCTTTAGTTTCCCTTTGGAGATAGTTGGTTTAATCCTTAGACTTAACCAATTTTTGGTTCTATCTATTATCAGTTGAGAGATGGTATCAATGTCCACCACTTCTTGTTGTGATCATCTGATTTGGGGGAGTGGCCTTTTATCTATTCATGTTTCTTTATACATAGGATCCAGTAAAATACCATCATCATGTAGTTGTTTGGGTAGGTTGGTCTCAATCCCAAAATCCCTTATTTGAGGCACAGTGAGGCGATGAATATTTCTCTCTTGCCTCAAAGATATCCTGGAGGTTGGCCCAAAAATCCTCCAGGGTAGGCTGATGTCCTTCTTACACTTTAGGCATCAATCCTTTTAATTTATTGTATGGGTCATAAAATTACCTGGCATAATCAAAAAGCTTCAAATACAGTTCTTGCAATTCCTGTTCGGTAGCCTTTTCCACATGAATCTTTGGACATGAAAAGAATGATAAACTTAAGGAGAAATCTTCACCTGTAACCCCGATCTTATGCCTTGAGGACAACGAATTTTGCAGGTGTACCATTTGTCTTGCATATTCTAGCAACATTATTCTATCTATATAGTATCTGGGCAACAAAAATGGTTCTCCAGTGAACCCACTCACTCTCAGATAGGTAGATCAAGAGTTGTATATAAACCAGCACCCCCACTTCGTATGAATTTCTGGTTGCTAAATCCTAAGTCGTACGAGTACATTTTGGTTCCTATGCGAAATCTAAAGTTGTGTCGTGCAAACTGGAAAATTGTGTCGTACGAGTCTCTGTCTCTGTGATTTTTAACAAACTGCATGTTAGGGTTTTCTGATTTTAATCCAAACTTCACTAATGCTAACTCTAATTTGTTTGTGAGATTTTTGGCAGCCTAACTATTTTCTGCAGGACGATTGACGAAGATACGCTTGTCAAAGACATAATTCAAAAACCAATCAATGACTACTAATGGATCTATTTTGCAAGTTGCCTATGAATCCGACTAAACTTTGTGTATTCATTAAAGTTTTCTAGGCACACTTCAATTTTGCTAAAGGAATGAACAATCGTGTATTTCGTGCCTTTGATGATAGGCGAGTATGCTCTCACCTTTCTTAGGTGATCAGAAAGCTAGATTCATCTTTTTCTTTTATTAGTGCATATCTTTAGTAGGCCTACCCTCCCGAGGAGTAATAACTCTTAGCCATTAAGGCCGGTGAGAGGGAAACGACCTAAGTGGGAATATCTAATGCCAAGTAATCCAACCCACTATAAAATAAATGTGTTTTTGATGAAAATCAAAGCAACGACAGTGCTCGGGAATAGCTCTCCTTCGTACCTTCGGGTATATCAAACCTTGGTTTTCAAGGCTGGGAGACCTCTTAATTGAGTTTATACCCTAAAGCGCCGAACGGATCCCTTACTAGTGCCGGTTAAAATAGAAGCAACCTGATTCACCTCTGAAAGGGTGATAATCTTTGTGTAATAGAGATAGTAACTCTCCCAAGACACTTGCCATATCATGCCCCCATTAGCGTTTGGAGTCAGATAATACGGCGTTGAGAATCCATTGCATGAGACTCAGCGACCATATTTCGATTAGCTATTGGGTGTGTACCTAAGTTAGCAAACAAAGGTTTTCATTCTCAGCCAACTTCCTTAGGGTTTAGCATGCTTGGAGTCACTTATCATATTGTGTGTTTGTTGTGTATCCATCCCTAAATTGACAAATCAGACATCCAAAAACTGGAAGACATAAGCAAAACATTAAACTTTAGTTATCAAAATTCAACCAAACAAACATTTTTTATCTCTGTCTTGCTCTCGATCCTACGAGTTAGGTTCTCTATCGTACGAACCTGTTTGCATAAAATCTTTTGTCGTAATACACATAATCTTATGTCATACTACATAGAATCTTTTGTCGTACTACATAGAATCTTGTGTCGTACTACACAGCATCTTGTGTAGTACTACACAGAATTCCATATCTTACAACACAACATTATGTGTCATACGAAATACTTCTTTTTACATGAAATTTTTGATTTGTCATATGGTCTTGTAAGTTTTATCGTTCTAAGCTATATATCCTGTCGTATGAAACTCTGCATTTGTCAGTCCGGAGATGTGTCCTGCACGCCTGTTTCAGATTTGTCATTGTGCTTGATCAATTTGCAGTAATCATAAAAATTTGTTATCTGGCATTATGTGCTTAGATTGTCTCCTTGGTCTTCTTGGTCAAGTTATCATCCGTCAAAACCAGACTTTAGAAAATATACATCTTGAGATTTTCAAGTGCTCACCCTTAAGAAGTTCAAGATCTAAACATCTCAAAGTGCATTATCACCCTCTTTGGTAAACTGGTCACTCAAACATAGTTTCTCATCAGGATCAATCATCCTTTATCACGAAACTGAAACGTTTGGTCAGGATAATCTTGTCCCACATCGCAGGATATATCGTTCCTACTAGACTTGGTTCTTATCAAATCATCATCATTGCACTCCTAAACCAAAGATCGAAAAACTTGCAAACTTTTAAACACTTGAATCCTCTTTTAGTGTCATATCACTCTATTTCCTTGACATTGACCGTTGATCACTTATCAAAACAAATTTTAGACAATCGAACTCCTGAAACGGAAACAAAAACATTTGAAATAGCTGAAAATCATATCAACATGGAATACTAAAGCAAAATACAAGTAACAAGTCAACATATCAGAGAAATCAAACAAGTCCAAAATCAAAATCCCACTATGTTAAAACCTCACAAGGATTCAAACACATCTCCAAAGAAAGGTGGCTCTTTTATGCAACTCTTAAAGAGATCCCTAAAGGATTTGGCTAAAGAAGATCAAAATCGTACACCTATGTCTAGCAATGGCTCATCCCCCCATAAGAAAATTGGTGCTCCAAAGGCATCTATTCCTAAACCTCCTGAAAGCTTGCAAGAATCTTCCATAGCATCATCACCAAAGAATATATCCAAAGATGAAGTTCCCCAAGGGGTATCCATAATTACCATCAAACCTATTTCAGAGGATCCTATTCAAAGCTCATCTCCTTCATATCCAAGCATTAATTCATTGCAGCATCCCCATACCACTCTCTTTCAAATTGAAGTCCTCATTCATAGAATGCTTGTTAAATGAGTCCTAATAGATGGGGGAGTTGGCTTGAACATTTTCTCTTTGAGTTATTCAGAAGATGCAGTTGATCCCATGAAAAAGTTCACATTCAAAGCATATGACGAAGAAGAGCATTACTCTAAAGGAATTGCGGTATTACCCCTTAGAGTGGGACCTTTGCAAAAAGACACAACATGCCAAGTTCTATACGTGGACCTACCATATAATATACTCTTGGGGAGACCATGGATTCAGGGCATACAAGCTATTACATCAACATGTCATCAATGCTTAAAATTTCCATACAATGGACAGGAAATCACAATATCGGTAGACTCAAATCCATTGCAGTGTTGTAGTCATCTAAAATCAGTTCAAGAGGTCATTGTTTCACATAACAAAGAGGTAGCAGCTTCAAGCACACAATCCAAGGAACAATCATTTGCATCAATTTTGTCAAACATGGAAAAACAAATACAGCTAAGAGATCAAGGGACCAGAGAATATTTGCTATCATGGAAAAACAAACAAGAGCAACTTGAAATTGAAAGGGAAGAAGAAGGTGTAGAAGTCGATATAGTTCACACGTATGCAGAACAAACGTTAGGAACTAGCCTACTTGAATTAGAATCACATTCAGTTGACATGGACTTAACCAAGGACGATCAGGAATTTCTTATGCGAGGTCTTTCTGATGAGAGTATCGTTCTAGACATGGAAATACATATCGAAAGCTTTGTCGTCTCTATCATGACCCCTAATATCTTTGAAGTAATTCAACCTGAAGATCCTTTATCCTCAAACTTTCCTGAACCTATGGACTGGGAAAATGAAGAACCTACTGCTATTGATACCTTTCTGAATGACCATGCCATATCCTTATATCTTAATGAAATCAAACCCGCAAAAACTTTCACCAAGGATTCCGCTAACGTATCTTCAAGTCAAATGGATGTTAAATCTCCTAGTCACAAAAATGAAAATCAAGAAAACAATATCAAGTCTAAAGCTGAAAACCATTTATTGGCAACATTGGATCGAGAAAAAGTAAAAATAAAGGATGAATCTAATGGTGAAAACCTTCTCGAGGCACTGGAAGATGGGAGATTTGACACTTTACCTGAATTTTATCAAGAGAAGTTATCTATCATAATAGAACCAGCAGAGGCAGTTATCATTGGCATAACTGATCTACATGTCCAGCAATCTCTCTATCAGAACTAGCAAGACAAAAATACTTGGAACCCTTCAAAAGGAGGCAAATTAATTTAACCTGGTCATATACAGACATTCCAGGGTTCAATCCATATCTTACAATACATCACCCAAATATCAGTCTAGGAGCAAGTATAAATAATAGAACACATCATGGATCAGGAGCAGGTATTCTATTCATCACACCACAAGGTCATACAATCCCGAAAGCATACAAATTAAGCTTTCTATGCACAAACGATATAGCAGAGTATGAAGCATTGGTAATGGGTATCAAAATGGCTATAGAATGGAACATTAAACAACTTCAGGTCTTTGGAGACTCTCGGCTCGTCATCAATCAAATCAATGATGACTATCAAACAAAAGATGACAAACTCATGCCTTACAAAAAGATGGTGGATGATTTCAAGAAATACTTTGTGGAAATAACTTTTGAACAGATTCCAAGAAATGGCAATAAAGCAGCAGACACCATGGCTACACTTGCTTCTCTATTGTAGACATAGGAAAATCAACATCGTTATGAATTCCTGGTAGAAGAGTTGTTTCATCCCGCCTTTAATTGTCATGATTTCCAAACCACCTATCAACTTATTGGACATGATTCCTCCCGCTATGGCCAAACTTACGCATACCTGAAATATAACATCTTACCTCCTAACTTATCAAAGAACCAAAAGAGAAACTTTATTTGCCAATCCTCCCATTATACCCTCATCGCAGATACACTATTTAAACGAGGTCTAGATGGTACTCTTTTAAGATGTCTCAAACAAGAAGAATCTGAGAAGGCCTTACATGAAGTCCATAATGGTATTTGTGGCACTCATTCAAGTGATCTTACCCTTTCAAAAAAACTCATTCGCTTAGGCTATTATTGGCCGACTATGGAACGAGATTCTTTTCAGATAGCGAGAACATGCAAACAATGTCAGATCCATGGGAATTTGATTCATGCACCAGCACAAGAACTTCATGCTTTAGCAACATCTTGGCCTTTTTTCCAATGGGGTCTTGATCTGGTAGGAAAAATAAATCCTTCTTCATCTAATGGTCACAAATTCATCCTTGTAGCTACATAATATTTCACAAAATGGATTGAGGTTGTACCTCTCACAAACATCATAGGAAAACAAATTGCTGCGTTTATCTTGAATTACATCATCTGTCGTTATGGAATACCAATGACCATTATCACGTATAATGGGTGACCATTCAAGAACCAGGATGTACAAGAGCTATGTGAAAAGTTTAAAATCTAGCACAGATTCTCCACACCATATTATCCACAAGGAAATGGGTAGGCATAAGCATCTAACAAAATTATTCTTAAAATCCTCAAAAAGACAATGAATGATGCTGGGAAAGATTGGCATGTTCAACTAAACCCTGCTCTCTTGGCCTATCACACCAGTATCCGAACACCAACAGGTGCCACACCTTTCTCTCTTGCATACGAATCAGAAGTCATATTACCAATTGAAGTAAAGATACCCTCTCTATGTGTATCACTAAAAGGTCTCATCCCAGATGAAGAACAATGAGTATCTAGACTGCAAGAGTTAGAACTAATCCATGAATGAAGACAAAATGTCTTTGATCATCTAAAGGTATATCAGCAAAGAATGTGTCGGAGCTATAATCACAAGGTTAAACCACGAGTCTTTCAAGTTGGAGAACTAGTGCTAAAGGAAAATCAATGCAACCAGGTAGAGCGAGAAAAGAAAGGACAATTTGAACCAAACTGGTTAGGTCCATTTGTGGTCACAGCGATATTTGGGTCAGGAGCATATCAGCTATCAACACAGGACGACGATCAACTCGAGGAGCCTATCAATAGCATGCATCTGAAAAAGTTTTATGTCTGAAAGAGCAGAAAAATCAAAAACAATGAAAAAACAGAAAAATCAAAAACAGTGAAAAATCAGAAAAATCAAAAATAGAGAAAAAGCAGAAAAATAAAAAATAGTGAAAAATCAAAATCCAAAAAAAATCAAATATGAGAAAAAGTGCAATAAAAGCAGATGGTGAAAACTTGGCAAATAAGCGCTATCTGTCCGCTAGCTCTTCCATCTATTAGTTCATGCATTTTTCCACTTTCGTCCATTCATCTTCCATCGGCGCTGATCATCATGAAGCTTTTGTACATATGCAAGGATCTCAGGTGGCTTCTTGCCATGGTTTGGATCATTGGATATATCACAACGACTTTGTTTCTAGGCTTGGGGCAAAATCCTACACCTAGCTGGGGGCAAAACTTTGGATCAATTTTGAGCTTAATCAAACTGGTAGAGAAAACAGTTAGACAACTCTTATCAAGCGAAAACTGAGACACATCCAACGTTGAACACAAGATCAAACTATCAACTATCAAGCTATCACAAAATCAATCTAAGCACATCACACACTTTTCAGTGGATAATATCTTTTTTGATAATGATTGAACATGATTGTTCAACTTTTCTATATTGATTTTCGCTATCATGATTTCTGAGTGACTCGAGGATGTCATTGACTAGAGGAACAAGGAAGGAACATGATATTTTTCTTGTGTGTTGTCTGAAAATTAATCATTAATATATGCAAATTTGTCTCGGGACATGATCATCAGAGTATCATTGAAGACATTTCCAATTTGCATATTGAAATGATTAATACTTCTTGTTTTACGCAAGCAACACTCAAGTCATCTCGGTTCAATTATACCTCGATGCTTGTGCTAACTTGCTATACCAAAATCCAGGAAAATAGTGCTTAGGTCATCATGGTTTAATTATATCATCGATGTTTGCACTCACTTCCCACATTTCAAAAGCTCAACGATAATAAAACACAAAATAATCCAATGACTGGTCTGGTTGTAGCTTTGCATTTTCATTTGCATTTTAGCTTGCATTTCATTCTTGCATGGGATCATAAAAGCTTTTTTTTTTATCCAAGGTTAAATCTATTGCAAGAATCATCAAAGTATCATCACAAGTGTATACGCAATCAGAATAATGACTCATCTCTCTCATGATATTATCAAGCTAGCCCAAATCTTATGCTATCTCTCTCAAACAGAATCAACATCAGCATATCCAAAAATTTCTGCAACTTGATATCAACAAACTGTCACTTTTTTTATCTAATCAGCCTTATCAAATCGAATCAATCAATCAAACCTAATCGATTTTGATCATGTCTTATACAGGATGTATCCTTCCTGAAACCAGACGATTTGATTATGATTCATGTCTTATACAGGATGTATCCTTCCTAAAACCAGACGTTCGGATCATGTCTTATATAGGGTGAATCCTTCCTGAAACCAGACGCTTTGATCATCGTCGTCTTATACAGGATAAATCCTTTCTGAAACCAGACTGAATTTTGATCTTATCAATCTAATCAATCAAGATTTATCAATCTTACCAATCTAAGCAATCAAGCTAATAGAAGAACTCGATTTTTCATCAAAACACAGTTGCAGAGATCAAATCAAATCTATCGGGATATCAATTTCGCAAAAACTCCAAAGATCAATTATCTCAATTGATCTCCCGAGGGGGCATCATCGTACCATAATTTAGCAATCAAGAGTTGGGGCATCCTATCAAATCAATATCAATATCAAAATGAGATTATTCTTTGAATCAACTCGTCATCACACCTCGCTTCAAAGAGGGGCAAAATGTATACACCTAAAAATGGTCCGAAGATAATTAATTAAATAAACAATTATTTAATTAATCCCCCTTCCCAATTTAATTAAATTCACAAAGCAATTTGATTAAATTTCCCCTTTCATCTACTTATTAATAAATCTAAGGATTTATTTAATAGGTTCATTTCAACCCTTTGATTAATTAATTCCCTCCATCAAAATCATTTCTTCTAAATCCCCTAATTAATTAAAACAAAGCAAATTCATGAGTTGTTCAGATTAATTAGCCTTTTCCTATTATTTGAATTTTTAAATTCAAATTCTCCTAACTTCTACCACTCCTAAACCTAACCCATTCCATCCTAGCCACCGTGTCTCCTTTCATGCAACCTCTTCTAGAAGCTTTGTGACACTTATCACTAAGTGTTCCCTTTCATCTAACCTCTTCTAGAAGCCTCTTGACACTTGTCACCATGGAGATGACAATGTTCCCTTTAATCCAACCCCATTTGCCAACCTCCTCCAATTTAACCATTGATATCGTCAAATCAATCTTGACCGTTGATTTCTGCCACCTCACCCCTAGCCTTGGAAAATCCAATAAATAGACCTCATTTTGGAGCACAAAGGGTCCCAATTTCATATCATTTTTGCATCCCAATTGATTCATCTCATTTGCATTCAAGCATTGTTACTATAGTCATCTAGCTTCTAGTTTATCATTTCAAGCATTGTTATCATGTTCAAATCATAGCTTAATTGCATCTTCATTCTAGCCCATTTTTCTAGAATAATCATGAAATCGTGTAGCTTAATAATGCTATCATTGCTAGATCATGCATCTTCATCATTTAAATCCTTCATTTAAGTGTAGTCAAGTCACTGGAGTTTGCATACCAAAATCTGAGAGCAAAATTCATACTCGCATTTACTAGGAAGCGATAGATCGCTTAGCTATGGTTTTATCTTTCTTTGATTTGATTCACTAACCATTTCTTGTAATGATTTATTCAGTGCATTGTGTTTGTAGGTACAGGTACACTTCACATACACGACAAATGTATTTTTCCTTGACTCTGACCGTGTCCTCTTGTATATTCCTTGTGTATCCTCGATTGAGGATTGTCAGTCGAGATATTCTTTAGTTTCCCTTTGGAGGTAGTTGGTTTAATCCTTAGACTTAACCAAATATTGGTTCTATCTATTATCGGTCGAGAGATGGTATCAATGTCCACCATTTCTTATTGTGACCATCTGATTTGGGGGAGTGGCCTTTTATCTATTCCTGTTTCTTTATACATAGGATCCAGTAAAATACCATCATCATGTAGTTGTTTGGGTAGGCTAGTCTCAATCCCAAAATCCCTTATTTGAGGCACGATGAGGCGATGATAATATTTCTCTCTTTCCTCAAAGATATCCTGGAGGTTGGCCCAAAAATCCTCCAGGGTAGGCTGATGTCCTTCTTACACTTTAGGCATCAATCCTTTTAATTTATTGTATGGGTCATAAAATTACCTGGCATAATCAAAAGGCTTCAACTACAGTTCTTGCAATTCTTGTTCAGTAGCCTTTGCCACATGAATCTATGGACATGAAAAGAATGATAAGCTTAAGGAGAAATCTTCACCTGTAACCCTGGTCTTATGCCTTGAGGACAACAAATTTTGGAGGTGTACCATTTGTCTTGCATATTCTAGCAAAATTATTCTATCTATACAGTATCTGGGCAACAAAAATGGTTCTCTAGTGAACCCACTCACCCTCAGATAGGTAGATCAGGAGTTCTGTATGAACCAGCACCCCCACTTCTTTACTAACTCCATTTCCTCCTTGCTCAGTCTAAACCCAGTGTCACTTGTTAGCCTTATAATAATGGGAAACAAAAATGCATCTTTATTCTTTTATAATACAGTCAAGACTCTTTTAGTGGCAACTGGGTGTAGTATTCCCATACAACATTATGTCCTTCTTCTTCTCCCAATGTTCCCTTAGTCTGCAGCCCTGGAAATTGACCAGATCTGGCTACCACCCAAACAGCATAGGATGTGAATAAAAATTTCTTTGTGTTGCGTACTTCCTTGAGCTAGTCTCTTATATTATATGGCAAAATTTTTGCCCAGTCGTAGTATTGTCACACATCCAAAATTGTTAGCATGAATGAGAACATCTATGGCTGAAAGTTTCAGCAGGCAGGTTTGTCAAAGGCCTTGCAAAGAATTATTATCAAATATCTTTGTGGTTCCTTAAAATCCTACCTCAGAATCTCATTTGCCTTTAAGCCTATTTTCCTTTCTTCCTCGAGCCATTCTTCGTTCATTCTCTTTTTACATTAGCTCACATTTTGGTTCCATTCCCTTTCTCCATCTTCCTCTCCTTCAACTAGTACTTCCTTTCTGGTGGGAATCTAGAAGACTAGGGCTAACATATCTAGAGATAAATCAATAACAGGTTTTCCATCTGCATCGACACATTGCCTAGTGTCGGGATTATAGAATCATAAAATTTGCATTATAAATTCAAGGACCTGCACTGATTGTGGGAACACAATTGCCTCCACTAGACCAGATCTCTTAATTCTCATGTATTCCGCACTTAACCCTAGTTTCTCCAATTCTTTCTCTATATCTTCGAGCTCTATGTATCTGATTTATGTGTCTTTCACCACTGGATGGCATCTTCTATCTTGGAAGCATATGTTCGCCCTTGATATTGGTACTTCATTGTGATCAACAACTTCTCAAGATCTTTCACTTTTCGGGAAGATTCTATTAACACAACTAACCCTGTAAAACAAACCCCAAAAACTAATCAAAGAAGCAACACTACAAAAGCAGCTCACTTCGGCACTACGGGATCCTGAGGTCTCGAGGTGAGAAAACAAAAAAAACTACAAAGAAAACCCAGGAGATCGGAAACCTGAGGTCCTGAGTTGAGAAAACAAAACAAAAGGGGACCACTTCGGGAACTCAAGAACCCGAGTTTCTGAAGTGGTCAAACATCCAAGAGGACCAGCAGATTCAGAACCCCAAGAACTTGAGATACCGAACTCACCAAAAACACAAAAAGGGAACCACTTCAGGAACTCGAGAACCCGGGTTTCCAAAGTGGTCAAATTATCGACCAGGAAAACAAACCCGAGACTTTGAGGTCTCGAAGTTCTAGGGTTGGAATCTAACACGCAACACAGAACTTCAGAGAACCAAAGTCCCGACAAACTACAAAGAAGAAGTAGAAAAGAAGGTTCAGGACCCCGGGACTACGGGGTTCCGAATCAAACAGACAGGCAAAAGAGAAACCAATTCAGGAACTCGGGAACCTAAGTTTCCAAATTAATTCAAACAAAGACCCAAAACCAACAAAACCATCATTTCGGAAACTTGAGAACCCGGGTTTTTGAATTGGTGGAAAACAAACCAACGACCCCAATTTCGAGAACCCGAATTTTCGAAGCTGGAAAAAATCAAACAAACAAGGAAAGAAAGAGAATATCATTTCGAGGACTCGGGAACCCAAGTTTCTGAAATGATAAGACAGTAAGAAAACCCCTAACCCGGAATCTCGGGAACCCAATTTTCTGAGGTTAGGGTAAAACGGAAAAAATAAGAAAAACAAGAAAGACAAGCAAAAAATAGAAATCTAAACTAAACCAAACAAAAATCTAACTAGGACACACAAAAATCCGTATGGAGGAGGTGATAAATCCACCTACCCGACACGAAAAATGGAGAAAGTGTTGGATCGGGCATGCGGGAGTTCAAGATCGCGAGGTCAAAGCTCTGAATTTGCAAGAGTGATTGCACAAATGAGCTCCAAAATGACCTACAGTCCTATTTATACCCTAATCCAACACTGCAATAAATGCACTTTGGGAACCCAGGTTTCTGAAGTGGCATAACAGGCGACGAGATCGGAACCCCAAGAACCAAGGTTTTCGAAGAATAGAGCAGAAGAACATCCTGGGAGTTCAGGAATCCGAATTTCTAGGGCGAAAACCAAAAGCCAAATAAACACTTCGGGAAGCCGGGAACCTAGAGTTCCGAAGTGATATGCTTCGAACCAAAAAAAAAGAGAACTCGGGAGTTTGGGAACCAGAACTTCCGAAAAGGAAAAAAAAAAAAAAAATTCAGAACTTTGGAGACCCGAACCTCTGAGTCAAGACAAACAAATGGGAACATTAATGAACTCGGGAACCTGGGGACTCAGACTCCCGAACAAAGAAAAGGAAACAAGCAAAATCCCACCCTGGGAATTCAGAAACCCAAACTCCCGAAGTGACCAAAATAAAAACCAAAAAGCAAAGGGAAAACTAACAGAAAAAGACAAAAAGGGGGACCCGTATTTTCATGGGAATAAAAAATGATGGGACTAGATATGCAGGGCATAACAATGTCTAGATGATAATTTTCTCTAGAAGTTGTTCCTCTTCCCTTCTCTTTTCTTCAAGTTCAATTATAGTATCCCTTCCAAAATAAAGAAAATTGCTAATAATAATAACTTCTCTAAAACAATTCCTCGAACTCTCATGACATAAATAGATATGCTATTCTATATCCCTTCACTTGCTCCACCACTTACATAAATACACCTGTCTCATATAAAATTTTATTTTAATTAATTTTGAAAAAATACTTTTCCTCAACTTTACATCAAAATATATTTTTTTATAATTATCAAATATTTTTATTTTCTTACATTAAGAGAGAACCATGTCAATGATATTTAAACACACATTTTCTTAGAGGAAGTTGTAGCATGGGAAACTAGTTAATGGATTTAATATTCCAGTCAAAAAAATTTTTGGGTCAAATTAGACTTTGATAAATTTGATGAATGCAAGAATTTCATCCTCAAAATAATTGAATGATTAGGCTTTAGGCCTCAAATTCATTCTCTTGTCCACATTACAATTAATAACTCTTTATTGAATTATTTTCCCTTATAATGCTTCATTACGCAAGGATATCTTATATCTCCCTTTCTATATGTGCTTACTATTGATATGTTGAGACATTTATTACAAATGCTAGAGATGATTACAATATATGTAATATATTCATCTAATAGAACATTATTATGACTAACTCACACTATCAATGCTAGCCTAATTTTCCTACAAAACTTAGAGAACGTGTTGAATAATACATAAGACATTTTGAATTTATATTGTTATATTTTAGGATCTTGATTAGCTTGTCATAAAAGTTAGAGCCCTTACTATCTCAATATGGATTCATTCCATAGTGGATTCCCAAATATTGCAAACAAATTAAACACAGAGAAATAACTTGATATGTTTCATTATAATTGTTTTGCATTATTACAAGTCATGAAATTTAGAACATTCCTTGAATTAAAAAAATACCATATAATTGGATTAACAATTTTCTAACAGTAGCCATTGAAAAAGTTTAGGTAGAATTTTTTTTTATACATGTATACTTCTTGTTGTATGTCATCTCAAAAAGGGTACATAGGTGCTAGACTTGTGTGAATATTGTTGTCATTAATGTCAAACCAATTATCCGGTTTGGTCTTGCTGGTATGCGGATGATATATATACTTGCAGTTTGTGAGTGCAGTTTTTGCTATAAGCAGGTGATGTAGTTCTGATGCAGTAAGATGTAGTTGATCTACTGGTTGTTAGGGTTCCCACAGATACTGAGAGGGGGGGGGTGAATCAGTATCTGACCGGTTATGAAATTTTCTTCAAACTGAATATGCAAAATATAAAGTAACAGTATACCGGTATGCAAGAATTAATGCAAATAACAGAATCAAAAGCATCCACATGAAAAGAACACCATAACACAAGATGTTTAACGAGGAAACCCGGTGTGGGAAAAACCTCGGTGGGATTTGTGACCCACAATATTCACTTATTGGCCAATAAGAGAATATTACTTACAATAGGGGCCTGCACATGCAGGAAGGCCAACTGCCTAGAGCTCACTGCTCAACAAGAAGTCACACTGACTTACAATGAGGATTTACATAAATCCAATATTCTGTACTGCTTTACAATAGCATCTTCAATGCCAGATTCAGCCGGTTCTTGCTCTGTTCTTTACATATACCCTTGACCTACAATTCGCATATTAGGTCTGCCTTATAATTTATTTATTACATTCTATCCATATGCTACAAATGTCTACAATGATCTCTTTTATATACAAGAGTCATTTTACAATTTGCCAAGTCGGCTTACAATGATAAACAAAATATTACATATCAGAAATCATGTCGGCCTCTGTGCCGGTATACATATTTCCTTCTGTGTCAGTGTACATCTTCTATGTCGGTGCCGGTGTAGATTCATTTTGTTGATGTCGGTGCACTGTTTTATTTGAGTAAAGCTTTGCCAGTATAATGTCTTGTCAGTGCCATAGGATTGCAAGGTTGCCTGTGTAATGCTTTGTCGGTATAATGTCTTGCTGATGCCATAGGATTGCAAGGTTGCCATCAATGACAAAACCTTCAATCACACACAATGTCTCATTGGAGTGTCCATATGCCAACACTGGTGTTATTTCCAGAATTATGAGTTGTGTTTACATTGGTCCCGATATCAGTTGTGTGTTCTGATATCAACCATTTTAGTTGTATCTTTTCATGCCTCGTGGTTCGGTATCTATGGTAAGCGTGGAATTTGTATTTTGGAGGTTGGAGTTTTGTGTTTATGGGTCAGCATCTATGGGTCTGGTTGACCCATGTCCCATTCCAGTAATTAAGGTATATGCATCGGTGAATGAATTGTGTAAAAGGAAGCATGTAGAGATCTTGTGAAGGCCGACTTGGTTATCATGATTATGTTTAAGGCTCTATTGGATAACGTGTTGAGCTAGGCCAATATATTATCCCAACATGTGAGCCTTTTGGTATATATATACATATAGAAGTATGTGATATGAGAAAGTGGTGGTGATGATATAGAGAACTAAGTAGCAAAGTGTGAAAAGTATGATTCGCAGACAACAAAGGTAGTTGATGCAAAGTCAGAGTGCAAACAATGTTGCAGTAATCCTTCACCGGATCTACTGCAGGTGCTTGTGGATAGTAGTACAAAGATATTTCACCAGATCTGTTGTAGGTTGTGAGTTGTGATCAGAGATTTACTTGGAACTGACCTCATGCATTTGGAGATGCAACTTTATTCAGTTCAATTAATCCTATTGCAGTGAGCATTCTGGTAGCAAGACGCTTTTGTAATCTTGCAGTGAGCATTCCGACAATGAGCCATTTTTGTAATCTAGCAGTGAGCCATCCAATAGTGAGCCACCTTTTGTAAATACCATATAACTAGTTATATTCTCTTGAGAGTTAACACTCTCTGTGGTTTTTCCCATTTGGGTTTTCCACGTATAAAATTTGGTGTTCCATTTGTGGTTGTGTTCTCATGTTTATTCTGCATTTGTTGTTTCATGTTTGATATTCTTAATTGATGAGTTTGATACATAAGAGGTCTAGTTTTGGAGAAAGTTTTTAATTGGTGGGAATACTAATTCACCCCTCACTATTTTAGTCCCTTCAACCAATTCAACAAAAGACAATATGAAAATTAATTTGATAGTTCTTTTAGCTTTAATGAGATGGTATTGATAGTTTTAAAGTAATTTCTTAGTAGATATTTGCATTTATCATAAATATAAAGCTAGACTTTGAATTATTGATCATAAAAATCAAGGAACATATTTAGTTTCTAAGTGGATCCTTAGAGACTTTAAGGGTGGTGAATCATGGAAAACTTTCTTGATATATAGGTTAGTTATTTCTACTATTAAAGAGAAATGGTACAATGTTAGTTGGTTGGAAAATATTAGTCTTTCTACTTTTTTTTAGATCAAATTTTCTTATGATATTCAATCTATTTGGAAAAAATGACAAAAAAATATGTCATTTTTTAAACTTGGAGAGATTCTTCATCGCAACATGGTTTCACATTTCATCCCTCCTCTATTTGATGAAATAGTAATATACACAAAACCAAAGAAAGGCATTAGTCCTCATGTTTTCCAAGAAAGCTTATCATTTGTTCAAGAAAGGTGTTAATTAGTTCAACGATATATGCAACTTTTCTTCCTTACAATTATCATCAAAGAGAATTTTAAAATAATTTGAATAACTACTACACATAATTTCTTAACTTTGTGTAATCTCATAACCTCCCAATTTAACAATAAACTTATGCACTCATATTCCTTGTAGTTTCTTTAAAGATTTGCATTGGCTGCCTTCCTATCATTTCTAATTCTTCTCCTTAAAACAAATGTATCTTTTTTCCTTCGAAAAAAATGTCCAGAGCTTCGTACGTCATTATCAAGTGGAAGTAAAAATTTAGTCATAAATATGGGTGAAGTTGAGTATATAAATCTACAAGTCTAAAATCTATGCACATACTTAAATGTTTTCTTAGAAAATTTTACATTACAAATTGCCTATTGGTGTACATTTGTTAAAAATAATGATATTTTTTTATAGACTTACTTGCTTTATTTGATCATCATTTGAATTAGAAATGAACTTTACTTGAAATAGATTTAAAAAATAATTTGATTGCAAAATTTGTTAGACATTATTAATTTGAACTTTTAGAGAATCAAATGTCTAATCTGATATTTTCTAACTTATATTCATTTGAAAATTTTAATTTTAATTTTTTACTCTTAACATTTTTTTCCATATTATTTTGTTACTTTCTTAATTATATGCTACATTAAAGAACAACAAGAGAAGTGACTATAAGTTGGAACATATCAAGATTCAAACCAAGCAAATTCAAGTTAATCAATGAATTGTTAATAAAAGGATTTGAAGCAACCTCAATAAGTAGTTCATGTCTCATAAACACCTATGAAGACTCTTTAGACATAATTTATAATGTTGTTGATGTCTCTAGTTGTAGATCTACAACTACAATATTGTGGTGGTTGTTACCTTCATTACTTATTACTTCTATTCTAATCTTTTCTTTCTTTCTTTTTTTTGATCGATAATGGGCACTTTTTAAGGTGTCGAACACTATTGTTGTTCAAACTTGCAAGCACACTAGCCTAGGAAAAGTACCAAGCTTGCGAGCATAGTGGCCCAGTAGGGATTTGAACCTTGGTGTCAGTTTCAACAAGAAAGTGTTTTAACTGGTAAACTGCATGTGTCACCCCTATTCTAGTCTCATATTAATATAACTATTTTAGTTATATTTAATTGCTACAATTATTTGTTACCAATTTTTTTACTATAAGTGTTTAATATTGTTGTTTTGATGCATTTCCTGTAGCTAGTTTCTCTTTAAACTTAAGAAAAGACAACCCCAAACATTCCACAAATAGAGTTGCAAATTATTTCGTTCAATTGTTATAGTGAAAAGAAGGCACTATTATCTTAAGAGTGTCACTTTTGGATAAATGTATTAAAACATCTTATTAAAATGAGCCTAAAATTAAATAAGACTATTTTTTTCTTTTATATTGATCAAAACATAAGTTACATATCATGAGAAATGATCACAGAGACTACAAATACATTAGATATAAGTAGGGGAAGCATACCAGTAGTCATTATAGCTAACTTCGCACACCCACAAATCATTAACGATACATCAAATTTTAACAATCTTTTTTGTTGTCTCTATATGTGACTTAAATGCTTATAGCTATTGTCATGGCTTCTAGGTAGTAATGACACATGTTGTGAGATCTATTATGCGTGCAAGGGTCAAAAAGTACACATATCAAAGTGTCGCCTAATACCTACTTAAATATGCCCCAATAATTGTGCACTCAAAATAGCCAATACTTATGGACAAATGTCCTAGTAGTCATGCACAAATGTCTCAACGGTCATGCACAAATGTGCCATTTATGGTCCAAAAAGCTAAAAAGTGAGTTGTTATTGGTATATGTGAAATTTATTAATGAGCTTTTAGTTATCATTTTTTTGGTTCCTTTAAAATTAGTAATTGGAGGATTGAGTGCACAAGAAGTGCACAATCATTGGAATGCAAATACAATTATACACAGCTACAAAGAACTCATGACTATTGACGAAAACAAAATAGCCACTAATAAAAAGTAACCAAACTAGGGGAAGACCACTAGTAGTGGATCGCGTTCCAATAACCAATCACTCCTTGTGCAGCCAACCCCATAATTACTAATTTTAAAGGAGCCCAAAAATTGATAATGAAAACGTCATTAATAAGTTTCACATGTACCAATAGCTGATCATTTTTTAGCTTTTTTGAGATTTCATAATTGGCCCATTTGTGCACCACTACTAGGACATTTGTGCACAAGTATTGACAATTTTGAGTGGATGGTTATTGGAACATCTTTAAGTAGGTATCGGCAACACTTTGAAATGTGTACTTTTTGACCCTTGTGTGCATGGTTGCTACACGAAAACAATACGAAAACAATTAAAAAAAATCATCGAAATTCGATATACCATTTAAGAATTCTAGATACACAAAGTTAGCTATATCCACTACTGATACACTTCCCCTAACAACTTTATATAGTAAAAAAAAAAAAATAAATAAATAAATTTGAAAGAAATATGAATTTCACCCTTACACCTACACAAGGGACTAGGAAATAACAATGGAAGCTGTCATTATACCCCAAAAGAAAAAGGAAAAGGAAAATGCATATAATAAAATGGTCAAAAGCTTCGTTAATGGAAAAGATGTACTCAAAGACCTTGGCCTCGGATACATAGTAGTTGAATAAATTCAAGATATTAAACAATAAATTGATTATTCCAACATAGAAGATCTAAGAATGTGATAAATTTAATATTCATTCTTATTTATCTAAAATCATTACAACTTTCTAGTATTGATAGACTAAATAAGTATATAAATAAGCACATGGTGTGATTAGACTAGACGAAATGTACGACGGCTTTTGTGTATTTGTGTTGTCTCCCATGTTCGCTCTTACATTGGGCAGTGAATTAATTTTGATAAAAGACAAACTTGTATAGAGTTAACACACACCTTTAGCATTATAATCAACAAATTAATCCAATAACCTTACGTTCATTGTATATGGATGATTAAACAAATTGAACATTAATTATATTACTAATATCCAAGCCTTGCCAATGATGTTCCTTTTGTCCACTTACATGATAAACCATTTTATATAAACTTCTCATCATTATGAATTTCTCATGCTTACAGATGTCATATTTGTACTCCATGTGCTCTACCACTTTAATAACCCTTGTTTCTTTGTTTCATGCTAATTGCTTGCATGTTGTGAAAGGGAGCATCATGGACACTAAACAATTTATATTCATCAATTGTAAAATGATTTGCACATTGGGGAACTTTAGTTATTGAGAAGTGTAGCTCACATGCACATTAATATTTTCATATCATCAAATTTGTCCAATTTGGATTAAACAACTAAATTTTGTAAGGACAGGTGTTGGGATCTCCCTCATACAAGTTTCCTTCATACAAGTTTACCATTTTTTAGGTCTAAAATATTCCCCTGACATGCATATGTATAATATAGAAGTATTAATTGATATGAATCTAATAGAATATAATAGATGAGGGTTAGATGGAATGTTGCCTTCACCATACTCTTAAATGATAAGGTCAGTGGGGGAATATCAAGTTTTATTTAATGAAATTGATTTAATAAACTTGTCAAATAATGGATTATTTATTGGGGTTTTTTGGTATCGAATATTATTGTATATCAATATGAAGAATTCAAAAAGGGTTATAAAAAAATGGCGATTGTCTATTCCTCTTCAACCTTTGTTCTCATAAGACATTTTGTAATTTTTGTGTAATCTATGTTGTGATACTCTACTCGAGAGCTCTCACCTGCTCCCATTTAACTTTTAATGGTCTCCTTGTAATGTGGCATTATAGTGTCCTTTTGTAATCCTCTTTATTATATTAATATATATTTCAAGCCTTGTGCGTTTTGCTATAAAGAAAAAGAAGAATCCCTGCATAGATAGATACTTGATTGCAAGATTAACAAATTTTGATTGTTATAATTATCATACTCAATGACAATAAAATATTTCCTAACAACCAAAACATTAATTAGTTTATTTGCTTAAATTAAGTGTTAAGATGAGAAAGTCATAATGTAAATATATATTTTGGTTCTTTATAAAAATTTCTAAGATTTTAACTATGGTAGTTTTTAAATTACCCTAATTTACCCTTATCTATTGTAATAATCAAACATTGTCTAGTTAATATTTTTTAGATAAAGTGGTATGGGTTCTATAGGGGCCTCCATCCTAAAAATAAGAAAGCACATTGATGAATTTTAATATTACTTTAAACAACACAAGTGCTATAAATAATAGCTCACAAAAAGAACACTTTGCCTTCAGGCTCGCATAACATCTTCAAACAAAAGGTCTTTTATGTACACAACAAAACCTCCTACCTCCAAAATTTCAATCATTAACCACCAAGGAAGCCCATCTAAAACTTGTTTTTGTTTCAAATTTGATCTCAAAAACATTTTCAAATTTTCATTCTTTTTCAATTTAGTTTTGTGGTTTTTAAGTGCCATCAATTTAATTATTTTGGAATATAATCTCATAATCTTCTATCCCATGACCTCTAAATTTTCCTACTTTTGATCCAAAAACACCTTTATACATAAAAGAATCAAGACCTTTGGTTCTAGGAAACTTTGAGGAACCATTCAAATTAGTAAAAGAAAGAACTAACAACTTTAATATTTTATTTTGATTTATTCCCTTCATATAATTTGAAATGGCACTGCATCTTTACAATTCATCTCAACTTGAGAATGCAACCAGACATCCTTCATTATTCTTATCTCAAAATTCATTAGAAAGTTCTACATTATCATAATTTCTTTTGAGCTATTCTACAAAGAGGCTAATGAGAACCCAATTAAATGGTGTTAAGGGGTGACATCCTTCCACCAAGTAACTTTCCTTGAGGGATTTTTTGGGTTTAATACATTTGTCAACCTTATGACCCATTGAAAATAATTCTAGCAATAGAATTAGTAATTTTTATAATACAAAGAATCCTTCCAAATATTCTTACCAAAATTTAGACATATTTCTTTTGGAAGACTATTGGGCAAATATATTTCAACAATAACCTTTGATATACATATTAGTGCATGTGTGTGGCTATCTAGAGATATAGATATTGACATAGTCAAGGCAGGGAGATCCAATGAAGGACAACCCAACCTTGCAGCTTAACACATAAATCATGCAAGAAATACCGGTAACCGGTAACAAAATAGTAGCAAGAATAACCAGTAACAACACAAAACACATAACCAGTAAATAACTTGAATAAATCTTATTACAATCTAAAGAGTTACACATGCCACATGTTGGATCACAGTCCAGGATACAAATAATGGTTACAACACAATTACAAGATCCGCAGATCATCCACACATCATATCGGCTTCTAAAAATAGTCTATCAGTTCTACCCTGATCTGAACATCAGCCTTTCGACCTCAGTCCAACCGGATCAGAACCTCGCCAGATCTACATCTTCGCTCGATCTCAAAACTTTGCCTTCTATCTTTTGATTTTTGTCTTCTTAAATGATTCACCATCTTCCATTTATATCGTATGCAAATAATTACAACTCAAACAAGTCAGCCCAAAGACCAACCAGTTCCTAAAATGTGCAAAGGTAACATGTCGACCCAAATCACTAAGAACAAACACAAAAATGATGCGTGGACCTTTGGGATTATCGACCAAGGCCCAAAGAAAAATCTCCAACGATCTGCAAGTCACGGAGGTCAACCACAACTCGATCCAACTTTGCTCAACACACTGCCAGACTAATCGGTACGAACATATCAACCCGGCCAAAACTGGAATCCACATCTCACTGGAAACAAAGCCAAATGCTATGAAACTCAAACACGACAAAGATCATGAACACAAGGGAATAAACCTAAAACCACAACGCTAAACACTCAAACGAGAATAAATGCCACGCTCTCAAGCAATTTCACTAAAAATTGTCCAATTGGTAAGAACTAGACTAGTGCTCCTGCATCAGACTCTCGGGGTTAATTGAAAAGTGAGTCCCATCACTTGACCTAGTTCGACGATCTGTCAATAGGTACTTGCAACTGCCTCAAGGGGTTTGGCGATATGTCCATAGCCTTTGGTTGCCTCTCCACGACGATCTACCTGTCCAAACTATGGCCTGCCTCAATCGGTGATCTATTCAAGTCTCCACCCACTAACTGCCTCAAGCTCAAGCTCTAGGATCAGCGATCTACCTATGAACCTTTCTCTGCCTCACGTTCGGCGATCTGAATAAGTCCACAAGTTTCCTCAACATTCTCTCCAACCAACCCATGCACAAACAACACTCTGTCCAACAACAGATTCACAAACCTGCTCTGATACCATTTGACGCATTCAAGGCAGGGAGATCCAATGAAGGACAGCCCAACCTTGCATCTTAACACATAAACCATGCAATAAATATCAGTAACCAGTAATAGAACAACAACAAGAACAACAGGTAACAACACAGAACACATAATTGGTAAATAACTTGAATAAATCTTATTACAATCTGAAGAGTTACACATACCACATGCTAGATCGCAATCCAGGATACAAATAATTCGTACAACACAATTACAAGATCTACAGATCATCCACACATCATATCGGCCTCTAGAAACAGTCTGTCGGTTCTACCTTAATCTAGACCTCGGCCTTCTGGCCTCAGTCCAACCAGATCAGAACCTCGTCAGATCTACATCTTTGCTCGATCTCAAAACTCTGTCTTCTATCTTCTGATTTTTGTCTTCTCAAATGATTCACTAGCTTCCATTTATACCATCCGCAAATAGTTACAACTCAATCAAGTTGACCCAAAGACCACCCGGTTCTTGAAATGTGCAACGGTAACATGTCAGCTCAAATCACTAAGAACAAACACAAAAACAATGTGCGGACCTCCAGGAATACCGACCAAAGCCCAAAGTAACATCTTCAATGATCCGCAACTCACGGAGGTCAACCGCAACCTGATCCAACTTTGCTCAACACACTACCAGACTAACCGGTAAGAACATGTCAACCGGGCCAAAACCAAAATCCACATCTCACCGGAAACAAAGCCAAATGCTATGAAACTTGAACATGACAAAGATCACGAACACAAGGGAATAAACCCAAAACCACAACGCTAAAGACTCAAACAAGAAGAAATGTCATGCTCTCAAGCAATTTCACTGAAAACTGTCCAATTGGTCAGAACTAGACTGGTGCTCTTGCATTAGATATAAACTTGCCTAAAGCATCACCAATATTTCTAAAAGTTGAAGACAATTGAGGAAGGTTTAGAATTATTAAAAAATAGGAGGAACCCTTTAAATTGAATCTTTAGAACTATGGGTTCAAGAAAAAAGTTGCAATGTCCCAATACCATGGACCACTTCTCTAATATTTTGTAATTCTCTAAAGAGTCACAAGCAAGTATGAAAAAACCTTGCACAAGGGGGTAGAAAATACCTAGCAGTTCTAGAAATCCTACCATGATTATATATCCAATTGTGTAAGTCTAGGAGAGAAGACCATAGAGCTAAATCTACCAATAAAAATCATTACCTTACAATGCCCCATCTCATCTACCATCACCTCCCCTAATTCCCCTAGTTCTAGTATAGGAGTTTAAAAAAAAAAAAATTCAATTCTCTGCTTTCCTCTT
The DNA here is from genome assembly GCF_030272615.1 of Cryptomeria japonica. Classification (NCBI taxonomy): domain Eukaryota; kingdom Viridiplantae; phylum Streptophyta; class Pinopsida; order Cupressales; family Cupressaceae; genus Cryptomeria; species Cryptomeria japonica. The sequence continues at coordinate 194,118,405 of NC_081414.1, read as the reverse complement.
TACACCTTGGCACTTCTATGAAACCTTGTTTACCTCTTTATTCACCGTTTTCTAGTTTACAATATCCTCATATGTGAGGCCTTTGACTACCATTTTGTATATTAAACATTTGGGTTTTCTCCTTGTGTTTTATGACCTTTAATGGGTCATATTGTTAGGAATAAGGATAATATTCACCTTAGAATCTTGTTAGAATATCATATAATTTATCTATTTTTTAGTCATAATCATGTTTGCATCTCTGAGGATCATGGAGACAACCAAATTAGGTTGGGGATTTGCATAGTTAATATCATTTTCTAGAGTGACTTCGAATATGTGTGTAAGGGGCATAATGTGGAAGAAAGTATTTTAATAAATCTTTACACATTGAGAGGAAGCGGAAGGAAATATATGACAATTTATGACATTATAATATGTATAAGAAGCATTTATGATATTGTAAGAGGTATAAGAAAACATCCATTGCCATGTGTAAGAATTTGGTTATCCTTTTTTCACTAAATAAGTAGTTTTTCTTTTGTCTAATAGTGGGGAGTTTTCTCCCAAATGACCAAATTAATGGGAGGGGTCTTCTAGCTTCCAGGAGGATGCTTGTAACTCTTAGACACACATCATGAGGTCTCTTTCATATGTTGACTATGTGGCTTATGGAGTTATTTTAGTACATTGGAAACCATTTATGATTTATTAAATTGCATGTTCCTATATATTGAGGCATTGGGTTAGTGTATCATATGGTTTTATTCCTATTATATTGTGATGTTTATATAATTCTACCATGCTAAAGGGTAAATTTGTTTTGATGCACTCTAATTTGAGATTAATACAAATTATATTTTTTTATGGCAGGGTTTGTTTACCTAAAAGGGTTTTACCATGTCTACTTTAGCTCTTGTGGTATCACATGTTTTATTGTTTCAATCTATTTTCAAACATGTTCTATCATTTTTACATGAATTTGTGAGCGTATTAACTTGGAACAAAAAAATTCTCTTTATTTTTACTTGAATTGCCAATATTTGGTATCAAATATAAGTTGGCTTCATTAAAGAGAGGGAAACTTGTTTTGAAATATTTTATTTTTTCTTAGAATGGGAGATTTAATATTTTTTGCGTACTTCAATTTTTTTGATAAATATCATGGCTAACACATCCTATATGGAGATTAAGAAGTTCAATAACATTAGCTATGTAGTGCCTCTCCTTGATTCATCTTGTCTTTTTGTACATCAATAGACCATATTGATATAGCTTAATCTACTTTATGATGATTTGATGGTATCATACTATGTACTAACCCTATTTCATTATTATATTGGATATGATGATGATTATGATAGTGCTTGGTTGTTGTGACTGTCTCCTATTGCGTTTGTGATAGGGATGATGTCATACAACTCATTCATGAGAACGATATAACATTGTGATTCTCCTTCACTCGTCTACCTATTTCATGATGTATGTTATGGTATATGTTCTTGTACGTGTATTGGTGGTGACAAGTTTGCAGGTATTGGACATCAACTCCACATGGCTTCACATGTGTGAGCATGTCTTCATCCCAATGGAAAGTTGATTGGAGATGACATGAAATCTCATTCTACACTCTAAGTTTAAGTTGGTACCCTGTCAGTTTTAGTTTTGTGGTTAGATTTGTCTTATGGTATTTTATGTTACCCTATGATGGGTTGTCTTGAGGAGTTGCGATTATTGGTTAACTAAATTATTATTTAATTAATTGGCTTATATAGTTTATTAATAACAAATTAAATTATTGGATGGCATTGATATTTAAATATAACTGTGTAATTAATTATTGAGGGTTATTATTTATTAATGTTATTTTGTGGATCATAATATTTGACATTTATAATTAGGCATGAAAGATTATTTATTTATTTATTATATTTTATATGTATGTGGGAGATAGTAATGGTATTGAGTTTAAATTATATTGGCTAGAGTATTTTTATATCTATTTGTACATTTAATTATTTGTTTATTGTCTATTTATTTATTTATTATTGGCTTATCTATTTATTTGTTTATTATTTATTTATTTATTTACTTACCTCTTGCTATGATTGACCTTTTGGGGAGTTTTGTTTGTGAGATAATACTATTTATTATTTCTTTATTTATTTATATTATTTTTGCGGTTTAACATTTATTGGGCTTTTCAGCGAAATGGAGACGGATGATTCCGATGGTGAAGACAGCTGGAAAGATGAGGAGGTGGGTATTGAGGAAGAAAATGGTGATAATGAGTCTGACAATGAAAGCCCTATCCACAGTGATTGCCCTGGCAAGGACAACAACCATCCTATGGAGGATGTGGAATACAAGGATAATGAGGAAACAAGTGTGAATTCCGAGAGGGAAAGGAACAAGGAACCTGAGAAGGATGTGACTAAGGACAGTTTAAGCAAGGATAAGGAAAGTGTGGGTAAAGGGTTATTCTTGGATAACCTTAAAAAACTCACTGAGGCGAGACTGGATTATGATAGATGGACCTATGAACTCTTGAAGAACCTAGAAAAAAATGGGAAAAATACAGATGAGAAGAGGGAGGATGATGACAGGGAGTAGATAAAATGGAAGCAGGATATGGAGGAGAAGGTTAAATCGTTGGAAGAAGGGAGAGAGGCGATGAAAAATTTGTTGGGCATTCTAAAAACTTGGAGGATATTGCTAAGGTCTTTGATCATACCAGCTCTCCTGAACCGGTGATGGAACTTGGCATGGATGATGAGACTATCTAGATTGGCAGCGGTGAAGCTACTCCAGTTGGTGGTGCTGCTAAGAGGACCAGGGCGAGTGTCAAAAAAGTTGTGGCTGCTTCTGCTAAGGATCTCCCAAATCTCAAGGATAACATCAAAGGTCTGCATGGGATTAGCAACACCCTGGCTAATGCCCTAAAAAAAATCAATTAGTTTCTCTTCTTGGGTCTGGCTGGTTTTGTTGGCTTTGTGGGGCTTTAGCTAGTTTTCTATGGTTTTCTGCTGGCTTTTCGTGGGCCTGTTCCTTTTTGTCTCTTGTTGCTTTTTCTGTTAAGCTCTGTTTGTAAAGGGTTTCGAGGCCCCTTCAAAACTTGTTTTTACCTTAATCAAGAACATTTATTGGGCTTTTGATTTATTTATTTTATTTATTAGTCCTTTCTATTTTATTTATTGGTTAATGGGTTTATCTATTATTTATTATTGTTTATTCTTCCTACCCATTATTTATTTATTATTTATCTTATCTACCCTCTCCCATTGTTGGTTGTAAGGTTGGAGATTGTAATGATATTATTTTATATTATTGTTTTTTAATTTTCGAGATGGTTGGTAAGAAATATATTATTTTGGATTATTTTGATTGAGCCTTTGATTTATTGGGTTTATTTTACTAACCCTTTATATTTTATTTATTGGTTATTATTATTTCATTTTCATTTTCCCATTTGATTTAATTATTTATCTATTATTTAATAATTAACCCTACCTACCCTATTTTATTATTGGTTGAGATATCCGAGTAGGTTAAGTAGTATTATTTTATATTTCTTACATCGAATTTGGGTAGGGGTTGGTATGAAATATTATATTTTTTACTATTTTTTATGGGTAGACATGTTCCATGGATTTTGAATGAAATTCTATTTATTTGGTTTTCTGAGATTGTCGTGTGTGACCTTGGTTGGAGAAATTTTGTATTGTTTGAAGATTTTGGGATTTTTGGTTTTGGAGCTTGGAGTTGGGATTGCGCTTCATCAGATTGTTGTCTTTCCATAACTTCTAATACCAGGTTAGAGATCTACTTCTTTTGTTATTGAAATGGACTGTTTGTAAAAGATTGTCTATAGGGATAAGAAATTGATGTTGTTGTTAAATTAATTATATGGTTTAATAATATATATGGGGACTATTATATTTTGTGATTATCTTTTCTAGAAATGCTTGTTGTGAATTTTGGATGGATGGATTGCTAGTGTTGTTTTGGTTAATTCAATTTATTTCATGTTGTAACTTATTTATGCCTTATTTTTGTTAAGTTCGACTTTGGCTTAAGTGTTTAATTTATTTTTTGGACTTGGCTAAATGTTTCATGGCCGTTTTGGGACCTTTTTGTGCTCTGTATTATTTGCGCTATTGTATTTACTTGTATGTGCTAAAGCTTTTTGTATATGTGCTACTCTATCTATTGTATGTACTACCATGTTGGGTGTATGCGCTAGTTTGCGTTGTATATGTGTTGCCTTGCCTAGTATTTGCATTGTTTAAATTAGTATATGTGTCACAAAGTCCTATGTATGCACTGCAAAAGGTTGTGAATGAGTTGTAATGTTGTTCACATGCACTAAATTGTTAAACAAAAGCACTATTTTTATTGGCATAAGTGTTGCACTGTTTTTTATATACGTTGAGACAATTTGCATAGGCTCTAGACTGTTGTGTTTGTTGTTTTGAGTAATCTTGACATTTTGTTCTTTTTGTTTTGCCAGTCCAGAGGCTGTCCTTTTGGCTTTTCTAAGATTCCTAATGTTGTTCTGGGAATAATTTATTGATTTGAGATGATAAATTGCACTAATGGATTGAGCAAGATGGGAAATGCCTTGTTGTTATTTTTTGGGCTCATATTGGATGCTTTTGATAATGAGATTCTTGATGTTTGATGATTCTTGGTTGCCTATGTAAGGCTGTGATTTTGGCATATGTTGTTCATGTTCTTGGAGATTATTATTTGATGTATAACATTGGTTATCCGGTTATGATGTATTGAAATCCCTTGTTTATGTGATGTGCATTTTTTTCACCCTAAGGTCTGGGTGCATGCTAGGGGGAGTGGGCTTCCAAGTGAGTGACTAGGGTTGTGGGGAGTAGACAACTATGTTACCTGGGGTCTAGACCACTAGACTATCTCATTGGGAGCTTACCTTTTAATCAAGTGATAATTTAATTGATTGATTCTAGGAGGGCTGGGTAATAGTGATTCACCATAATAAGATAAGAAATGGTTATGGTGGTCCCAATGCCTTGCCCAAGGGTGGTATCCGGGATAGGATTGGGAAGACCTTGGTGAACCAGGTAAGATAATCTCCCTTACTCATTCAAGGTTGAGATAGATTTGCATGGGCATTATGGATGTCGGGATAAGTTCCTAGGTTCCCATTATGATTGCATGCGATGACATTCTTTCCCTACATGTAGTTCCTAGCACCTTGAATTTTGATTTGTTGAGTAACCTTTGGAGATCTTATGTTTATATTGATCTTTGATTTAGCTGCATGATATGTGGAGTGTTATCCTTTGGTTGTTAGGTGTCAGCCTAGATCTAGAGTGTGTGGGGGATTTTGTGTCATCTCCTAGCATGGGGGTGGTTCTACTTCTTTTGGTTTCACATGGTTAGGTGGTTTGATGTCTTATTCCATTGGGATGTTCTTCGTGGTGCTCTTGTGTGGATGTGGATCTCTTATCTCTTTAGCTATGGATGGACATTTGTAACAGATTAATGTATATGCTTCATATGACATATGTACTTGTAGAATTTAGGAGATAATTTTATTGTGGTTGAGAGATATGATCCTTGATGAAAAATGGTTTATGTATATGTAATGGTAGATGTTGTATTAGGTCATGATCAAAATACTTGTAAGAGAATCCAAATTTGTATCTTGGATAATGCTCATTAATGGAATTGGTTCTATAAATATGCATTCAATTTTATGTGAATGTCGATTATGATTAAGGAAATAGATTCGTAATGTGGTAATTAGTATTGGAAATGGAATAATGATGCTAGGATGTTGAATAAGTGATTGGGATTAGGAACATTTGGAATTGGTGTTTTAAAATGAATCTTAGGGGTTTAATGGGATTTGCATTATTAATGGGTCTGTTCATGATAGATAGACTAGTGAGGCATCTTATGTATGCATGAAAAGAGAAAGGTTAGTTGAGATATAATGCATTGGATCATGGTAGTAAATATGATGTTATACTTATATAGATATGATCTTGATCAAGTTGTAAGTAATGACGTTGTGGTACCCTAGGGAGATATCAATAATAGAGTTGTGTTTATTTCTGCTTGCGTATAGTGCTTTTATGTTTATGTTCATGATGAAAACATGCATATCTTGTTAATGGATGATAAATGCATATGAGTAGTTATTTGTATATGTTTCATTAGTAAATGTTTTTAAAAAAAAATTATCTTTATTTGCATATTAGATGGTTAGTTTCTCTAGGGTATTTTGTTGGGCATTACAAGCTATGAATTTTAGAAGTTGAAGATGGAGCATCTCTTAGAAGAAGGGGATTAGTAGAAATCTTTGGTAAATGAGAACAAACCTATACATATATGAGATGAATATTAGTTAAGACTATAAAAATAAAGCATAATGTATTATAAGGTTATGTCTTTGTATTCTATTCTCATGAATATTTTAGTGAAAATATCACATTTTAGTTATGAAAGGTAATAGATGTAATTCATTGATTAAGAGTCTCACTAAACAATTATATCTTCATAAAAAATTATATTTATTAAAAATAAAATATTGAGACTTAATTGTAGAACACTTTATGCCTTTAATTTAATGTTGAGCTAGTCAAGGTCTATCAAAGTTAAGATTGAATAACTTAATATATATACCTTTTTACTTTATTCATTACCTAAATCTTGAGATTATTTAATTATTGCACTTAGTATTTCAATGATAGATCCAATTATGGGTGCCTTTTTTTTCCACCTTTCTTAGTGAGGAAATGTGGATATAGTCTATAGATGATGGTTTAGAGGAATCATTGCATGTATATGGAAGACTCGAGCAAAAAGATAGATCTAAATTTAAGTTGTTCTCAAAATCTATTAGAAGTAGGTTGTTATGTTTGCATTATGGAAAATGGGGCCATTTTAAGAAGGAATGTACACATAGGAAAAAGACTAATGATTTCTGTAATAGATGGGAAATTAGGGTTTCACAAGTTATGCTTTCTAAACTAGGAAATGACCTAACTTCCGCATGCATCACATAACAAGGAGGATGAACTCAATAGATCCAAACTCAATTTTATTGAAGAGGGTTGAATGTTGATTGGAGTCCTACTTCCTTTTTGTTTGAGTTGAAAATGTTATTGAACGGATGTAACTTGAATATAAAATCTAGGATAACGAAGTAAATGCATGAACAAGCAACCTAGATTGACTATACTAATTGATAGTGAAACAAAAACTTCACAATACGTACAAAAATGGATAGGGGATTTAACTATGAACTTGTGACTATGAGCTATCCACAGAGAATCTGCAACTTAAAGTAGTTTGGAAGTCACTTGTAAAATTTGGACCTATTCTAGAAGGACTATGGTGCCAAAGCACTCTAGTCCTAGACCACGATGCTCCAGTGCCCTAGCTTTATTTCTAGGTCCTAGTGTTGTTTTCGTCTTCTTGGCTCCACTAGGTACATGTAGCTACATACAAGAGGAAAGACAGAGGATTGTGGATAGGGGTTTTGCCTTAGGTCAAAACCTGAGTTTGGAATTAACCATAATTGAAATAGAAATTGAATTGGAAAATCTTTCCTTTAAGGGCAAGGTTAGATTTGAAATTGAAATACTTGAATATCGATAAAATTATACCTACAATAGGTGATGCAATGCTCTTAGGATAAGTCCTCCATGTGTTGATGCAATAAAATAATAATTCACATAAAATCCATCATGAAATCATAGATAAAACATAATATGAAGATGTCTTGATGTATTTTGTTGCTCATTAAATTAGGTCTACTCTTGAGGAAGAAGAATTGCTCTTGAACTGGTTGATCATGTTAACATAAGAAGTAATGTTTAAAATGAATTGATAAAAATGCCTTACATAGGGATTTCATAACTGAAATAACCTTTAGGCTAACTTAGATTTGTGATTTATTCGCACGCAGTATAATTTGAATTAGATAAGAGCACCAAATTATCCTCTCGAAATTCAAGAAAAAAAGTGCAGGACCATGGTGGTAGGTCGCCTAAGTCATAACAATGTTTTTGGACGACTTTCAGGGAATGAAAGATAACAAAGTTCTAATGTTGATTCCATCTCGATGGATCAAACCATAATGTATAGATATGTGAAATGTGTTTTGAAAGTTGAAATTAGGGTGGGATTAAGGATAAATCGAGATATTGAAGAAATAAAGGGCACACCTAAAATTAAGGGCCCAAGTACGAGTGTGATGATGTAATAAGGTGGAATAAGACCCATAATATTAATTTAAATATCAATAAAGGTTCCATAATGCATAGAGGAAAAGGAAATACTAAAATAGGTGGTATGAGAGTGTGAAATTGGACACACTAATAAAAATGCAAAATCTGCGATGCTACATTTAGCCCCCACTTCAGCAAAGTTTGATCTTATGGTCATGCTCTTGGTAAAGTAAAAATGAAAAAGTAGAGAATATAAGACCAAGAAAAACCAAGGATAGGATAATACCAAACATAGGATGATCAAGTCCCTAAGCATAGGATCCTATCAATCCATGCAAGTAACCTTCAAAACCAAACAACATTACTACTAAAATACAAAGTTTCAAGTCAACTAGTTGAAGAGACCTTGATAATCAAAATGTCTCAATTATTAATATCATTCTCAGCATGTAATTGCAGCTATAGACACTAAAAAATGGTCAATGCCTACGTCTCATATTTTTAATTTATCATGTGCGTAGTCTTGACTATTCGTCAATCTTGTCTCACTTCTCCTTTCCCATTTTCTATCTAGTTGATATCATTTTCTCCCCATTTTGATTCCATGATATTAATTTTCCCCAAAATCCATCCCATTGGTATCACTTCATCCCCCTTTTGATTCCATGACATCAATTCATCCCAAAACCTATCCCGATGATGTCAATTTGCTCCCATTTTGATCCTGCAACATCATTTTTCACCCAAAACCTATCCTAATGCATCATTTTATCCCAATTTTACTCCAGTGACATCATTTTGACCCCTTTTCTTGTCCCATAGTGTCATTTTATTCCCATTTCATGTTATTTGACCCACTTTGACCCAATTTACCCACTTTGAACTAATTTTCCCAATTCTTCCCATTTCCTTCTTGTTATTCTCAATTTCACCCAACTTGACTCAATTTGACTTAATTTGACCAAATTAAGGTCTTTGGAAGTCAGTTTGACTTGTTTGCCTATTAGGTTTAATTAATTAAACCCCCTTTCCTACTAACCGTTCTTCTAAAATTAAATTAATAACTTTAATTTTTATTTATTTATCCTCTTGTCCTATAAATTAAATAAATTCATCTTATTTAACTACCTAACCCATAAATATGAATAATAAAATAATAGATTATACTTATTAATTTATCATATTTATCTTCTTCTAAATGGAGATAATTAATAAATTTGTTTATTAATTATCCATAATTTCTACTTTTTATGAGAAGATATTTCATAAACCTTATTTATTAATTTCTATTTATCCTCTCATGTGGGGATAAATCTCACTTTTTTAAATTTTTTATTCCTCTATTAATCCTCTCATATGGAGATATTTAATAATTTTAATTATTAAATCTCCATAATATCTCCAACCTGCTAATTAGATCTTCATGAGGAGATAATGATTTTATTTATTAATTATCCATAATTTCTACTTTTTATGAGAAGATATTTCATAAACCTTATTTATTAATTTCTATTTATCTCTCATGTGGGGATAAATCTCACTTTTTTATTTTTTTAATTCCTCTATTAATCCTCTGATATGGAGATATTTAATAATTTTAATTATTAAATCTCCATAATATTTCCAACCTGCTAATTAGATCTTCATGAGGAGATAATGATTTTATTTATTAATTACCTTGATATATTCTCCTCAAACTTTTTCCATTTTCATCCATCTCCTAAATGACAACTTTATCGTGCGTTTGATCATGTCCGTTCGATGTCCCAAAATCAAGTCTATCTTGGTCGTCCATTGAAATTCAGATTTCTATAAAATGATGCTTTATTTATCATTCAAATCATTTAGTTTTAGTATCGTTGTTCTATCGAATCATTTAGCAATCTGGTCTTTAGTATCATCATTTTGTCAAAATAATCAATTAGCAATTTAGTTAATTTGTTAGTTTAGTTTTCATAATCACACTTCTAGTAATCTCGTCATCACACTACTTGATTTCATTTGTATTTGTGCACCTCTTTTTATGAGAGAAACATCCATGTATTGGAGAAGAAAGGAGAAGCAACAAAGTTTTATTGAAGAAGCGTGAAAACAATGATTTGCATCATGTTTTGTTTCAATAATTTTTCTAGTTAGATTTGGTTAGATTTGCGTGTTTGATTAAGTTTTGTGATTAGCTTAGATTATCATGTATGCTACTTTGGTTTTCATGGCTAATTTCCCAGTCGACATTTTGGTGAACCTGACGTGAATGTCCAATTTTATGTTTGTGTGAGTTTTAAAATTCCATTCAGGTGTTCGAGGAAAAAATTTCTTATCTTTTGTGGTTATGTCCTTGAACTGTGAAGTTGGAACCCAAACTTGTGCAATTGGGCTCTATTCCTATGCAATTGGCCCTTCTTCCTACACAGTTGATCACTTATAATATGCAATTGATAATGTTTTTTGCACATATGAGCATGATTCTTGCACATTTGATTGTGATGTTTGTCTTTTGTTGACTATTTATTGCATGGAAGGCTTTCTCTAATTAAGTTTATCACATGTAGGGATTCATTTGATTGGGTATCTCACATATAGGCTTTTGGATAACTAACATGTGCATGCAGAGTTTTAGTTTGATATGAATGCCTAATAATCAAATTTCTTGATTTAAGGTTAAAATGAATGCAACAAATTACACATAGCCTAAATAGGAGTTGAATGAACCCTCACATAACATAATTAGGGGTCAAATTGGAATCAATTTCTCATTTCAGTTGCCAAGTGAGTAGAATGAATCCAATCTAGTCTAACTAGGATCTCAATTCAGTTTCAATTTCTCATTCCAATTTGCAAGTTCATTAAAATGAAAAACAATCATCAAGTAGATTAATTAGGACTTCAATTTTAAATCAACTTCACACTCAATTTGCAAGGTTGTTAAAAGGAACTCAATCTAGCTAATTAGGGTTTCAGCTTGTTTTCAAAGTTCTTATTTCATCTTGCTAAGTTGTTAAAATAAACCCTCATTTAGCTTAATCAGGACATCCAATCTAGTTAAAAGTTTAAAAGAATGAATCAAAATAGTTTTCCCTAGTGAGAACATGACCCCAATCCTTCAGCCCAACTTAAGCTTCCAAGATGAGCAAGAAGACATCATTTCCAAGTTGAATACCCTCTCTTGGAATTCAAAAACAACTTATGCCAAGTACATGTGAACACTATTTGTCAAAGGTGAAGAAGAAGATACAACACAATATCACATAGATGCCCTACGAAGAGCACTTAAACAAGAACGACAATGACAATGATAACAGGAACAAGAATGAAATCAAGCTTTTCAACCACCTCCTCCACAACCTTAATAAAATTGAGACTCTTTTTTTAATTCAATTTTAGTGTTATGATGCTCAATTTAAGGTTTTATATCATAAATTTGGTAATTTGACTTGATTTACTCTCTATTTTGTAGACCTGGAGACCAGAGTTATGCAATTGGAGCATCATGTTGCGTAGTTGAAGCATCTTCCTATGCATTTGGGGCTTTATTCAGTGCAGTTGACCCTCTGTCCCTACATAGTTGATAGGTATAAGTTAATTTCATATTAGGCTTTTTCAATCAGATTTGCAAGGTTTTCAATTCTATTTAGCATAAGATTTTTTGTGTTACTAATGATTTGTGCAACATCCTTGGCACTTGTGGGACAAATAATGAAACAAAAAAACTACTAATAAGTTTGGTGCATGACGTTTGTCGAAGATATTATAAACCCCAAACAAATTGTGTGTTTGTTTTTCCATATATTAGAAAACATCTTATTTTCTTAAATAGAATGAATTTGTGTTTTATGTGTCTGAACCGCTTGCTTGTTCTGTAGGATGGACCCTCAATTGCACTAAGTATCCTCTCCCCTCATCTTTGATATCTTGGGTGAAAGAGAAAAGTGTCAACAACACTCAATTTTTTTTATTAGAGAAATATCTATGGGGAATTCATGACCTCACGGTGTATTTCAAAAACTAGAATAGATTTGGGGATTTCATCACCTCATAGTTAGTTTTGAGCAATATTTCTCTTTGGGCTGCTACTTAAAAGTCTTTGCCAAAAGGTTGCTTGTGGCCGAGGTGCAATACGAATTTGATTCTTCCACTAAGGGTTGTCAGAGCTTCAAGTAAATGGCTTCGTGAATTTTGTCGTCAACTTTGTTCCTCAAAGAATAACTAAGAACCATTGTTGTAGAAAACCCAAAAATCGTACTCACTGATTCAAGTAATGCAGATTGTATCCCAAAATTAACCCTTCATGTACCCTTCATTGTGAGGTATGAAATTCCTATTTTCAAAAGGTTTCTAAACCTTCGGGGAATGAAATCTGGTGTGCTCTTGTTGTGGTGGGGGAGCTAGTATCACCAGATATCTGCATATATGCTTTATCTGAGGTATTTATATTTATAGTGAAGGGCCTTAGTGAGTAGTATCCTCTTTCAAACCTAATTCATACATACTTCCAAGTGCTTTCAACTATTGAAACCAATGATGCTAAATCTAGGCTAACTTAGGCCCCTTTCCATCATAACAGATTTTATTTCAGAGTCAAGCAAATCAAACAACCATTTCTATCTGTTGTATTTTATGATTGTTTGTGATTAACATTTTTGAAATCAAAATCAAAGCCTCAATCAAAATTTTAGACATTGCCAAAATAAAAATCTTGTCCCAAAGATTTAGACATTTCGAACAACAAAACCTTGTTCTGAAATCCAAAATAGTGTCAAACATTGTAATGCCTGCCAAGAAACTCCAGAGGACAACACTAAATAACTAACCAACTAAACATCGAAGAGATACTTTTGTTTTAAAAGATACAACATCACATTAAACTTAAAGAAAATTCACACATTTAGGTTACATAATTACATAACTCTAAAGCATAAGTGAAAATAAACTCATAAAATCTAATCTACATCCTCTAAGGTATCCTAACGTCATAATTGATAATACACCAACCATATAGAAACATAAAACATTCCCTTTTAAACTAATATCTTATCATTAAACGCAACATAAGTAAGTTCTCATTTAAATCATAGAAAAACAACCATGAAATATAACATATTTAACACTTCTAAGATACTACATTCATTTTAATTACTAATGCCAAATATTCTGACACTATTAAATCTTGCAATCATAATGAATCTATCCATTCATAAAATATAGCTAGTACCAACACCGCATAGACTAAACATATGATAACATCTTTACATTACATCTTATAATCCTACGCATAATTTACATTATTGTTTTACAAAAATCGTTCCAATGAGAGTGTCATGATACATTATTTATATAATAAAATCAAATTATAAAGTGCATAGATGAATCTTTATATACATCAAATAATACATATGCATCTTAAACCACAACACTAGAACTCAAGAGAAGAAGAACCATCCATCAAGATCATGAACAAACCACCAAATATCCCAATGGAAGAAGGCATCAACCACCTGACCATGTGGAACCAAAAAGGCCTACCCCGTGTGCTCTGAAGAATAACATAAGTCCCCACACACATCATTGGACCTTTAAGCTAACACCTAAACATTCAAGGGAATACAAATATTCACAAAGACGAAAACATACTGAAAGACTTAAACACAGCAAGACATAGGCTCAACCAAAAAGCACAACTCACTAGAGGCTTTCACAACTCCTCATAGGATAGGGTACTAGGCTACAATTACTGAAGAGTGTCATCACATGGCATCAAAATGAGTTTCCTTGGGATTTGACCATTTGACTGCACATGTAGAACCGAACAATCGTTCCATGGATTCAAGGAAGTTCGATCTTCCATATAGGCCTTCCCAATCTCATCCTGAGCCTAAACAAGCACTCTGGGACATGAGTGGAGCACCAACAATTATCTTACTAATATGTATTCAACCCAACCCTTAATTCATTTAATTTAATGTTATCACTTGATTAGACTAACTCTCAATGAGATTCCTTGGCAACCACTTTAGGGCCTTGACACCCACTTGAGAGGAAACTTTCAATGAGATTCCCTGGTAGACACCTAGGCCCCGATACCCACTTGGAAGCCACTCCCCCTAACTTGCACCTAGATACCACTAACCTAAGGGTACAACAAGAGAATCACAATAATATCATATCATCAATGATAGACATAATGAATCATCACAATCACATCTCGTAAGTAAAAATCTCATAAATTGAAATAGGACTTCCATAAGATCTTGATAAACAAGGGGATAAGTCATCAATCAGAAACATACATATATCCACTAGTTGATTATCATCAATCATGGTATTGTGCCTATGATCACCAATCTAAACCAAATATCCATACATAAATCTGAACCATCACATCATTTATGATCCACAAATCATTGCTTAATCCAATTGCTCTCAAAGCATCATCAAGAATGCAATAAAAATTAACCATAATGAACGAACACATATAACTAAAAGTAAAAAATTTGAATCCAACACAAACTATCATTCAACCTTATAAAAACACAATATAGAGTTACAAACACAAAACCAAGCATCAGGCTCGACCTAGACGGACATAGACCCCAAAAACACAATCTAGGAAGAAAAACTATAAATTAGCACATTTACTACATCTTTTAGTAATTTTGAAACTTATTTTTGTGCTTTTGAAACTTATTTTAGTGTATATACCTATTTTTTAGTGCATTTACAACAACAACAAGTGTAAGACCTTGGGTTGACTTTGGGCTCAAATCTTGATACCTAGATGACCAAAAATGAAAAATATAGCACAAACGCATTTGATATGGGTGATTTTCCTACTCAAAAATGTATTTCTATAGACCCTATGACCAAAAATCAAATCACAAGATGACAAATACCAAAAATAGACCTTTAAAAGAGTGTATTGAGAGCACCTGAAACAACCATTTAACAAAATAACAAAGCATGAAACCAAATCATTTCCAAAACTTTTAAAACATCATAAAAACACCAAATAAACACTTCTTTTAATTTTCTAAAGAAAAAAGTACATAAAAAAAGAGTAAATCAAGAAAAATCCAACCTAGAAGACGAAGATCGGGACTCTGAAAATGGAGACTAACAACCTCCACACGAATGACAATCCAACATGAACCAAAAAGCCTCCAAAATAAAATTACAAATGCAATCCAAGTCTTCAAAAACAAATCCATGAAACCCCCTTACAATCTTCATGAATTCCCTTCTCAAAATTTTATCAAAATTCCCTCCATACACATGCAAATCGAAACCCTTGTCCACAATCAAAAT
Source organism: Cryptomeria japonica (assembly GCF_030272615.1). Taxonomy (NCBI): domain Eukaryota; kingdom Viridiplantae; phylum Streptophyta; class Pinopsida; order Cupressales; family Cupressaceae; genus Cryptomeria; species Cryptomeria japonica. The sequence continues at coordinate 194,102,914 of NC_081414.1, read as the reverse complement.
TTTCAAAAAAACATCCACACAAAACCACCATTATAATCCCCACAACCACTCTCCCAAAAATTACCAAATCACATTCGAATGAAAAAATATCCCTTTCCTCTTACACTAAGGACCAAATTAGCAACCCCCACTTGAACAAAAGAACATTCTGAAACAACAAACAAAATGAAATAATAATTAAAATCAATTACCAAACAATATCTCCCACAATAAATATAAAATATAATAAATCATTCCCACATAATATAACTGTTAGTAATAATTTAAAATATTATAACATGAGACCCACTTATTAAATCCCACATAATTAATCATTCACACTTAGGACTATATATTATAATTTATTTGTTATTTACCACAACCATATAACATTAAACCTTCAATAAAAATAAATAAAATACAACATACATAGAACCATACAAAACTTAACAAGATGACTCTAGCCAAGAACACTAGAACTCACATAGGACACTGATCGGGGTTAAGCTGTGGTGGGGCCTTAGTGTCACCTCCCATCAACCGCCATTGGGATTAAAGGCACACTCAGACCTGTGAAACTAGGTGAAGTCGATGCCTACTACCGACATCTTGCATAACACAAAATGTCTATACACAACATATATAAACATAAGATACACAATCAAGTGAAAGAGAATCACAACATCACACCCACTCATATATGAGTGATGTGATATCATCCCTTTCACATACACAATAGTAAGACATCATAGCAAGGACATAACATAATAAATTCAACATCAACATCATTCATATCTAATATAAACACCTAATCAAGGTTAGAACATGATAAATCATCATAAGCAACAAACATGAACCACATCTCCTAAATAGTGAATAATCATGAAGCTAATCATAAACATAACATCAATATTTAATCCAAAGAATAGAATCAACATCATCATATTAATCATAATGAATCCACTAATATCAAAGAGAATATCAATATAAAGAGTCAAAAAAGAAGCAAAGAGTACAAGGAGCATATAAAGAGTCCACCAGTATCTAACATAACCCATCATAAAGGATGAATCATGGAAGGGTACTACATTCTCCCCCCTAAGACTCAACTTACTTCTGGAAGTCACAAGGCTAAGATGAAAATATGCACACATTAGTCTTGAAACATTATTCAAATGAAACCAAAGTATACATTTCCTTTAGGATAAATACAAACAACATAACTAATCTACTCATTATAGGATCCATCAACAAGTAAAAACATCTTAGTCTTATCATTTTCTTAACTCAAAGTAAGATAGTAACAACAAGATTTTTCCTTTTCATTCTTCAATTAATCAAATTAGTGTATGGAAATGGAAATAGATATCAAATTCATAATTAATCACTCGATTGAAATGGAAATAGATATCAAATTCATAATTAATCACTTGATGATATGCTACAACATACATCATTGATAATTATGCACAATAAATAGCATGCAAGTGATTAGATAAAGAGAAAAGGTAAAGAGTGTCATCAATGATAACATGTCTAATAGCCTAACAGATAAAGGAGCATTTCATCAAAAACATCAAAAACCAATTTTTGTTTGACGAATAAAACATCAAAAACATAGTACACATCCTTTAGTTGCACTTCATCATGAATTTTTATCTTATATTTTCAAAAACAAAAAAAAAAATTCATATATTCCAAAGCACATATGGTTGAAACAGAATCCCAAGTTTCTAGGAAGCAACGAGAATCAATGGAAGAGACACCATAGAGATGACCCCAATCCAATCCGACAAAACCAGGTAATGTTGTGCAGGTGAATTCCAATCCACACACAGTTTCGATCACAACTACACAACCGCAATATGATACTACTCAATTAGGGTTCGGAATAGATTCTCAATGGGTGAACCCACAATAGTTGGTTACACTTTTTTGCCATTTTGACACTGCAATATTCATTTTTAGAAAAAACTTCAGATTCAAACACCTATTACTTCTAAACCGTAAGGAATTTGTAGATGATGTGAACTAGTGATTTGTGTCATTTTGTATTTAGATTCTAAAAACATTTATTTGACCTTTTTTGGAATCAATTTGCTTCCATTTTTCTATCTCCCTCGGAAACTAGTTTTTTTTTTAAAACAACATTTTTAAAGAGTGATATTCACTCTGTATAGCATAACTTTTTTTCTATAATATATATGAACATGATTCTTTCGAATTTGGTTTTGTAACATCCATATCTAGTATTTTCAATTGGTTTTGTAACATTATCTTCAATATTTTATATTTTATTAAGATTTGAAGTCGAGTTAACTATAATTTTGACACATGTCCATTTGATATTACATAGCTTGTTGTATATGTAACAAAAATCAATTTTATTTTATTTGTTGCAAATAAGACTTCAAAACCTAGTGCATAAATATTTGTCAGAATTTTTTGGGTGATGTTTGCTATTTTTCCATAAGCATTGAACAAAGAATTTCATGTTTGGTGAAAACCCTACATTCATAAGAAATAAAATAAAAATATATTAATGAAATTAAATATATTAAAAATTATACTATTTGGAATTATTATAATAAGGGCCAAATACTTAAAAAACAAAAATTCTAAATGAATTCATTTGACCCCCCAAAAGCTAATGCAAAATTGGTTTTTTATCAGTATTTGATAGATGCAAAGGAGGCTCCATTGCAAGTATGATTTAGAAGTAGAGAGGTTTTATCCATGAAATTTTGATCTAAGAGCCTTTGATCTAACTCTCTTCAATTAATTACTTCATGGGACCTCTTAAAGCTTAAATCATTATATTTTCTAGAAAATGTATGATTTCAGCAAAAATCAGGATGTACGAAAAAGTGGGAACCAACATTGTGAGTTCACCCCAATCAATGAAACTAGGAGAAGTCAATATTTCACTGAAAACATCGACAAATTTTCCATCAAGTCTCGACTTAGGTCCATCAACGCAGGGCTATGTCCAACAAAGATGGTCATCAAGAGCATAACCAATTTTTCAACCTGACTTTGGTTATGTTCAACCTAAGTGACTTGTGAACATAAATGCACAATCAAACACATAATCCAATTCAAATTCTTCATAGGAGAGCCATTTCTCCTTAACCAATTTGTATTAAAAAAAATTGATAAATCCATAAATTCAATCCCAAAATCATTGAAACTTTGGACTAAATAATCTTCAAAGATCCAATGTGATACTCCAATCCTCTTAAAGATAAATTGGTATTGACTCCTAAATATCAAGGCCTACTAGGTGAATCTAAGTTTCAACTTGGTATGCATGAACAAACACAACTCATCTAGTAGACAATTCAAACAAACCCTATCTCGCTACTGGAACAAGCAAGTCAAATCCTAGGACCTATTATGACACAAGAAACTACAAAGGAAACTTCAGGGAAAAGGCCTCACAAGAAATTAACCTTACGAATTTCCTAAAAATCTTCATGCAAAAAATTCAACAACCCTTTGTTTATTACCACATCGTCAATACCCCAAATAGACCCACATATGATATTAGTGTCACAAGTGACTATAGGAATGGTGGCTAGCACATTTCAACCCAACATATCAGAAGTTCCTCAAATAGGTCAACAACAACAAATGGCCCAAGACGTGTTTATTATACAACAAGAATGTCGTGTATACCACCTCTAGACAAAAACATACAAACACAACAAAATACTTCCCTTTGCCAGCAACCTCTTCAAAATCTACCACAAATGTCAAATCGGGTCAAATGCAAACACAATGATCACACAAATCTAAACAAGCAATTGTGACACCAGAAGTTGACATACCCACTTCCAAATTGTGAATTAATACCAACAAGCAACAAATGGTAATCAAGCAACATCTTACCACAAGAAGGTGTAAACAAGATATCACAACCCAAGCCTCCTAAACATCGCAAATGGAAAAATTAAGTGCTTGATAAGGTGCATGGAAGATTGGGTTGTCCACAACCAACAGTCCAAGAGCAACAACTTGCTACTCAATACTAGCAACAGACACATCTAATGCTACAAGCATGCATCCAATATCAACCTCAACAACCTCAAGTTTATCAACAGGTTGGACCAACACACCAAATGATACAACAACAACCTACCATCTAACAATATCAACTAGACCCACAATTTCGACAAGCGCAATAATAATACACATCACGGTACCAACAACAACATGTGTTGCAATATCAACAACAATATGTGTCACAATATCAATTACAACCTCAACAAGTTCCTTGATTTCATCAACAAATGACTCAACCAGGGGTACACCAACAAATATCGATAGCATAGTTACAACATTAGGGGCGACAACAACAACAACATCATCTTATGTCAACAATTCAAGTCCAATAGTCAATCTAGGACAAGCAATACAAATTCCCTAAACACAATCTAATGTGCAATATCATTAATAAGGTCAGGCTATAGTTCAATATAAACAACTGGGTCAGGTCATAATGCATTATCAACAACCACAACAAACAAACCAATATCAAGACACTTTAGCAGTGCAATATGGCGATCCATACCAAGATATGTCAATAGCAAGTACCCCACAAAAATTAAGAGAAAAATCCATTTGTGAGAATGTGTATCAACAACGACATCATCCATGAATGAATGATGAACCTCCAAGACAAGGACCCTCAGATATAATGACTCAACAGATAGAAAAATTATTACAACAAGTTGAAGCATTACAAACTAAAGGGATTAAAAGAAGCTACATGCCACAAGGTCAATGTCCTAATCCCTATGATAAAATTTTGTATATACCTCCTCTCCCCAAAAACTTCAATGTGCCCAAATTTGATAAGTATAGAGGAAAAGGAGACCCTAAGGATCATATCAAATAATTTTACATGTCCTATATGGAAGTTCATTACAATGACACATAAATTATGTGTCTATTCCCTCAAAACCTCTCAATACAAGCCATGGATAGGTATTCACAATTACTTGGTAATATAAATTCATGGAATGAACTAGCTAAAAAAATTATTTGTCACTTTGCCTTCAACATTCATAACAAATTCACCATGATAGATTTGTGTACCACTAAACAAAAAATAGGGGAATCCTTCATAACATTCTTAACAATATGGCATAACTTAGTTGATGTCCACTCAATATCCCTGAGGGACAACAAGTGAACCTATTCATCAAAAGTCTAGTACCAGAATTGATGTACGAGTTGAAAATCAAAAGCCCTAGTACAATAGATAAACTTGTTAAGAAAGGGACAAACATCGAAAAGGCTCTTATACAAAAAGGTATTATCAAGATCTATTAAGATAACACCAACAATCCTAACACTTCCAACTATTAGAGAAAATTCTAGTCTAGAGACAAGAATGTTACCAACGATGGAGTTGTAGACAAAAAGGACAATCAAAAATGGGCAAACTAAGATCACTCTCAAAGGACCTGCACAACAAAACACTCAAACAAACAACCAAATTCAATACCCAACTTAGCACAATGTTCAATTTCAATAGCCAACTCAACATCAAAACCAAGCAGCAAATACCATGCAAAAAAACCAACAACATAAACCCACCAGAACTACACACACACCTCCCAAACAATTCACATTATTACAGTAACCAAATGAATCTATGTTAAAACAACTTCTTCAGTTGAACCTTGTACAACGGCCCCAAATAAGAAACATACATGTTGTTTTTGAGATTCTACAATCTGAGCTTGTGTGTGAGATTCTTGGTCCCAATTTCTCTTGCCAAGATATATATAATTACCTAAAGTCCCAAACCTTACCTCCCAACCTGTCAATAACCAACATCACTCCTTTATCTATCAAGTCGTTAGATATGTTATCATTAGTGATACTCTTTACCATCGCTCTTTTGACCAAACCCTCCTTAGGTGTCTTAATTTAGAAGAAGCGCAAACCACTTTACATGAGATTCATGATGGTATTTGTGGGGTCACTTCAATGGTTTAAGTCTAGCAATTAAATTGACCTAGGTTGGATACTACTAGCCTACAATGGAGCAAGAGGCCCACAATTTTGCAAAGAAGTGCTACAAGTGCCAGATGCATGAAGACTTGATTCATGCACTCGCACAAGAGCTCTAACCGATCATAGATCTCCATGTCACTTTTTTTCAATGGGGACTCAACCTCATAGGTAAGATCCACCCTAGCTCCACCAATGGTCATAAGTTCATTATCACAGTGAAAAAATATTTCAACGAATGGATTGAAGCCATTCCATGACCTACATCACTAACACACAGATTTCCAAATTCATCCTGAATTACATCATATGATGATATGGACTCCCTTTGGCTATTGTCACTGATAATTGTCATTTGTTTAAAAACCAAGATGTTAGGGAACTTTGTGAGAAGTTTTGTATCCAACACCTCTTTTCCATTCCTTACTACCCGCAAAGTAATGGTCAATCTGAGGCATCAAACAAAACTATCATAAAAAACCTCAAGAAGACTATTAATGATGCTAGCCATGACTGGTATCTGCAACTCAATCTTGCTTTATGGGCATACCGAACTAGCATCCACACACTTACAAGCACTACCCTGATTCCCTAGTTTATGGTGTTGAGGCCATACTTCCCATTGAGGTTGAGATCCCCTCGTCGAGAATCTCTCTATGAAACATCATTGATTAAGAAGAATACTAAATATCCAGATTGCATGAGTTAGAAATGTTGGATGAGTGACATCAGACTACACTTGTCCATATGAAATCATATCAAAACTATCTCCAGAGAAATTACAACAAGAAAGTCAAAGGTGGGTACTTTGTAGTTAGCAACATCAGACTACACTTGTCCATATGAAATCATATCAAAACTATCTCCAGAGAAATTACAACAAGAAAGTCAAAGGTGGGTACTTTGTAGTTAGAGATTTGTTGGCAACAACTTTGCAGGAAAACTAAGAGGGGGGGGCGAATCAGTTTTCACCAAACTTAAACAAATTAATCTCAACTTTAGATCCGATCATGAACAAAAATAACAAAAATAATCACCACATTGACAACACACATAACACACAATTTTTTGACGTAGAAAACCCAGTTAAGGGAAAAACCATGGTGGGAACCTACCCTTAATAAGATGATACTCTACAGTAGTATGTGTACAATGGGGAATGCACATGCATTCAGGCAGACTACCTAGAGCTCACTACTCAAAACAACAAAGGGCTACAACCCTGGGAAGGCTCACTGCCTTACAAAGATTGGACAACAATTCAGATTACATGAACTGAAAGAATAGCATCTCCAAATGCCTGATAACAATTTTGGTTAAGCACATTGTCTGCACAACTTTCAACAACACTTCTCTACTCTTCCACACTACCGAATGATAGATTCGGTTATTCACACATGCAGATCATAGATACAACCTCAGACACTCGTAGACACACATCTTACATGATTACAACACCTATTTATACAAATTGGCAACCTTAACCTCAAGGTCAGCTCAACACATAAGGTCTAATTAAAAAATTACATCACACGATACATAAATCAATAACCAGACCAATACAATGTCAGAAAGGACATAGCATGGACCCAAGTCAAATCATCGAACATGCAACACTACCAAATAATTCGCCAAGATCATCTGCAACACACTAAACCACCGAATATGTCACATAACATGAAGAATACCACCAGACCGATAAAATATTTAATAACGTGCACCATGATCGACACGAACAACCAAAATGCATAGGACATGATCAGATAACATAAAAAAGGCAACATGAATTCCACCGCAATCACCGCAACAACTCGGATAATAAGAATCATCATTATTTCATCACCATAGCTCAAGAACACCAACTGACAAACTAAAAGATATGCTTGTGAAGTTCCAAATCATGAACCATCCAAACTGAGGACACACATTGATGGGATGGGGTTTGGGATAGACTAGCCTAGTCTATGCTCTTGGATCCTTTCCTTAGATCACCTGGTGTTCTCCTCACACCCTAGTGTCTCTAGGAATTCCCTTTGCTTGATGAATCCCCTGACCATGCCCAATCCACCCACCAATGAGTTGCAATGCTGCTCCTAAGGTCTCACCTACTCATGAGACTCAAAACCCCTTACTATGGCTAATAAGGGCTAAGGTTTGTTTCACACTTTCCAAGGTCTTAGTAAGGTTGTATTAGGTCTTAAACCATGTTTTACATCCCTCCATGTTCTCCCAATAATTTTCTACCTTCATCCTTTCTATCGATTTCACTATTTTGTGTTTTTGCTTACAAAACAGGGCTATAAGGATTAGGACCAATTAGGCCTCCTAACCGGTCTTCTAGGGCTCCCTCTCACAAATGATGCACAAACAACCCTAACTAACAAAATGAACTACCAATCAATTGGAAAGGGCTCAAGTATTTCCTAGTTTTTGGGCCTCCAAGTGGTCGTACAGTGCCTAGGGCAAATTTTGGGGGTTTTTAAGGGTTTTGTGAGGGTTTTGTAGTCTGCCTGGGTCACAGTGAAGGTTTTGTGTGTTAGCCACCTTGTTTGGATTGTTGGAGGCTCCTCCTTCACACCAATGATGCTTCAAACACTCCTCTGCACTTCCTCGAAAGGATGTACTCTCCTCTATCCAACCTTGCTCTCCAAGACCTCTGCAATCTAACCTCTCCTAACCGGGCACTGTCCAGTCTCGCCTAGGAGTAGGTCTTTGCTTGGCCTTCCTACATTTTCAAGGGCCCTGCTTGTTTTTCAGTATGGTACAAGGTCTACACTCTCATTCCCCATGGTTTCATGGTGGTTCCACAATGAGGAATGGAGTTAAGCAGCCATTTACACAATCCTGTCCAAAACTGGACAGTAAGAAGAAAATTTACAGACTATTTACAAACACACTCAATCTGCAAATAAAAACCTAAACTACTTGCTTGAAATGAAATTATTTACACCATGACAAATATTCCACATAGATTCAGACGTTTCTCAATCCATTAACTTGCTTGTTTTCTTCATTCAAACTGACTAGTAATAGTTTTACAGTCTCAGTCTGATCTTTTTGCTAGGGTCGTACAAAGTCTGACATCCAACCCTTTCATTTAGGGTTTGAAAGTACTTATACTACCTATACCTCAGTCTATGTGCCCAAACTAGGGCTCTCCACGCACAACAAGGGTCTATGACCATTTTGGGTGGAAAAGTTGTCATGCAACTTTTGCATCTTTTGAGCAACTTTGCCATTGTTTCTTTTCATGACTCCTAAGCCTATTTTGGGCTATCCTAAGGACATCAACATGCCAATAAGGCCTAACACACACTCCAGGCACACTCAACCTTTCCTGCACAAGAAATCACAACAAACTCACTAAGGACCTAAAACTAGGACCTAGTCTAGCACGCATGAGCTCATGGCTCTTATTCATGTACAATGGCTTCTAAAGAAGCATATCACCAACAAAACAAAGAAAGAGAAAGAGTTTGGAAGGGTTCTCCTGCACCACACATGAATGTCCCAATCAGTCTCCAAAATCCGCACCTCAAGATATAATCATTTCGAAGCAATCCAATCTTGAAATCACAACTCTGCAATAGAAAACCAACAAAAAAACCAATCACCACACCGGATCACATAACTCATCCAAATCACCTTTCGGAACACTAAAACTCATAATGATTCAGCTAGAGATAAGTATCTCAAAACCCATTAATCTGCAATAGCACATTTACAAAAGATCACCCAAACCAACTCTCTGCAACACAGGAATATGCTTTTGATTACGAGAAAAATAGGTTTTGAAGGGACCCCGAAAACCTTTACAAAATAACCTTAAAAGATAAGAGCATTAAGAAACAAGATGGGGCAAACTGCAAAAAAACCAGCAAAGAACTGGGCAAAAGCCAACACAAAAGCCCAACACAACCAGCAAAAAATAGAAGAAGGACAAATTACAACAGGAATATGTTGACAGCAATGACAAGAACACATTTCAACAACTCTAATATCCAACAAGATCTAGTCCTCAAAATGAATCCAAAGAATCAACAAGTAAGGGAAAATCCTAATTTTTTGAGCCTAATTGGATAGGTCCTTATGTGGTCACTGCAACCTATGGATTTGGGACATATCAAATTGCAAGACCAAAAGGAGAACCATTATGTAAACATGTCAATAGCATGTATCTTTGTAAGTATTCTACCTAAAAAATATCAAATAATTTGAAAAAACGATCCTAAAAAATACCAAAAAAATTGAAAAAGGATCCTAAGAAAAAGAGCAAAGAAAGAAGAAATAGTAAAGAAAAAACATTCATCCACTAGTGAAAACCTAGCAAATAGGCACTACATGTAGCAAGCCATCACTCTTTCATCTATTGTCAATTTATCTGAATCCCATTCACATTCGTGATAAATATTCCATCCATCTTTTCACCAACCATTTTTGTCCTTTGTGGCTTGAGATCTTTCCTTTGCACAACCAGTTTGTATATATGTCAATTTGATTTAATTTGGCCATTATATAAAGTTTGACATAGACTAGGCGAAATTCTCATATAATGGCCAATCGATGGAGTCCTTTTCATAACAAGATTAGAGGATGCAACATGTACATAGCAATAATATCCTAAAAAGACCAAAAACATCATCCAAATAATATCCTGAAAAAAGACCAAAAACATCCAAATAATATCTTGAAAAAAAAAGATAAAAAAACATCCAAGTAATGTCCTAAAAAAATATCAAAAATATCTGTATAAAGTTTTGAAAAATATATCCCAAAAACATTTAGAAAATGTCCTGAAAAAATAACAAAAACTTTGAATATCCACAAAACCCTAAAAATTGAAAACACAATCAAAACCCAAAAACAATCATTTTTTAGTCTACCAGTAAATTGTCCCTTGCAACAAGATAGACATTTGAGTAGACATAAATGGAAAACCCATACAACACTGCGCTTAACAAATCATGCAATCAAAGACAACCTATCAATCTAGTCAACAAATCAAATAGGTCAACTTGTCGTATCAATCATATCAATCAAACAACCCTATCCAAATTATCATCTATCTTATACAGGATGTGATATACTCGAAACCAAACAATGTCCATCTTAAACGACGCATATTATTCTTGAAACCAAACATTATGATCATCCTATCAAATACAAACTATCAACTCTAACAACAATATCGGAATTATTGTTGACTTACTTGGTCTAGTGATTCTTATCATTCATTGACTTATCTTTGATCATTTTCCTATGCTACTCGAGGATATCCACAAGTGATTAAAGTGGCTAGGACGGTTCATGATCTTGTGATTTTGTTCTCTATTTGTGGGATGTTTTCATGACGTTTTGAAAAAAGTATCTTTTGGGTGTTTGTGCTGGTACGTTCACTTTGTGACTATCACACATATCTCTACGCTTAACATACACAACTTTTTTAGGATGGATTGAAACATTCCTTGTCTGCAATATGTTTGTTTTTCTACAAAGGGGATCAAATTATTTCTCTAACCTTATATTCCATGATGTGATGTATCCACTTGCCTTATTAAATAAATCTCTCTCTCACTAAAGGTGCACTTATGAAAGTAAGGTTTCACCACTACTAACTTTTCTCTGGATCTAATTTTTAATAACATTTCTTCAATCAGTCCCTGTAGTCTTCTTGATTTCGTACTCTCGTACCCAAACATATGCATCCTAAATTCACAACATGTTAGTACACATGCATTTCATAATCATCGATATATCATTTAATCTTGCGCACATATTTTAGTATCATCACATAGCATCATAGCATTGCATCCTAATCCATACATTGCATAACATCGCATGCATACACACATAATAACATCATGGCATTATGCAAAGCATCATCGTCATCATATAGAAACATAAAATATATATAAGCATTATCATTGAAAATAGAAGCATCTCATACAACACAAACACATCATGTAGTCTCGTATGGAACTTGCATCTCATATATACATCATAGAAAGTATCAAAGTACAAAAATCAGAGTATTTGTGTCATAAGAACTCGTAGGCTCAGTACAATCTCAAAAAGAGTCTACAAAATAAGTGAATTGTAATCACTGAAAGTATCATTGGTTGCTCCCTCGGTCCTCATGACCTCTATCCTATCCCAAGGGCGAAGCTCCTCCTATCCCCTAGATCATGCATGTCCTAGTGGCCTCAATGGCCCTATCACCCCTACACTACTTTGTGTCCTTCGATAATGTGACTTGTTTCATGCTTGATATGATGGTGCTCACTACTTTGTTGATACCATGCTCTCATACAAATACCTCCAATACCTAGCCTCCTTCCCTAGCTCTCCTATCTCTTGCATGGCCTTATAAATGCTAATATTTGTGACACTCTGGATGAACTCCTAGACAACATTATCTACTCTCTATGCTCTAGACATTGTTGTGTCTCGAGAGGCTATAAGCACGTAGACCTCTCTATTGTAAGTATGTCCCTATATACAATCAAAAGTGCTTGCTTTGACTCCCAAGTTGTCCTATCTATTATATCTCAAGAAGCTATCAGAGTATCCCTCTTTGTCAATAGTGTAGCCATATCTACACTCTGATCCCTCTACTATCAATCTCTCCATGCCTAAAACCAATGATGCTTGCTCAACATCCCAAGTAGTCTTGACCACCTAGAAAGATGCTATATATCTCTCTAATGTTTATATATGCTCTCTCTGATACCTCACCTCACCACTCACAGTCCTGTCATCTGGAATATGCTCAACCGTGTCACCTATGACCACATCATACATAGGCTCATCTTGTGGAGCCTATATATCATTAGCCTGATCCATCAATATAAGAATGGCACCATCCTCATCCTCATCCTCATCTGACTCCTCCTCGACATCCTCATCTAAATCCTCATCCTCGTCCTCCTTCAACTCTATTGTCTCATCATCTTGTCCTCTCTTCTAATCTCGTTGCAGTGCCACCCTCGAAACTAGAATCTATAGATCTATCAAAGGGACTGGCTTATGCTCTGCAAACCACCTATCATATGCCACTAGTGTGCTTGCATCTATAACATCAAGACCCACACCCCACTGTCTAGGATGTAATTGCTCAAACTCTATAAATGTTGCACGTGGTCTGATGACTGGTCCCCAATCTTCAACCTCTCTATTGGATTGTGCATAACATGCCATACCTGTAGGGACATCCTATCACTCCCAAAATTGTCATCACACCCTCCCAGACAACTGAATCTTAATGATCCTTTATCTCAAAATAGTCCAGCCTATTAGGTATCTCTCCTATTTGCAATTAGGAAGATGCTCATCGTCATCCAATGAACTAGGGAAGTCTTTATACAGTCTCCATGTGAAATCTATGAGGCAATCTAACTCATGTCTCTAGCACAATGTATACCCAAAATTTCCCTATGGTAGTGCCCCATCATAGAAAAATACTTAAGGCAGTCCTGGTCACACCTCTCTATCTGGTATAGGTTTGCATATTGTTATGTGTTCAAATAACCACACCTGTAGCAATGTCAACCCATAGTTGATAGTCAAAGTTTGTCTGTATGACATCTAATGTAGATGAAAATACAACATGCCTAGCATGCATGGTTCCCACGCAAACATTGCCCCATCCAACACCATGCGTTGTAGCACACAACCCCATCCAATTGGGAATCCATGTCCTCTCCTATCTAGTGCTACCAAGCCTACTATAATTGTGCTAATAATGGTCACCAACCTTAAATGTTGAGCCACCATCATCTCCCATCTGATCTCATAGTCAATAATGTCTAACTCATCTGTGTCCACCTCAAGCATCCAACTAAGGGCATCTCTCCTCATTGAAGGATCATACATAGCTATCTCACCATGGATATGAATCCTTGGTATATGCCACATGTCATCCAATATGACCTTTGCAACTCCCATTGGCAAATGGAATGAATTCATCTCTGAGTGCCACCACTATGTTAATGTAGTGATGAGTCCCCCATTTTCCCTGATCTCGGGCATATATTTGATATGATGAAGTCCTAAGTGAAAGAGATAACCCCTCTCACATCCCCGCAACTGATGATGAAATGACATGCATGTAGGCAGACTCTCTCGAGTTTGTAAAGGTAGAAGTTCAACCTAAAGAACAATGAGGAAAACACCATGTTAACACTAACCACATCAATCATATCCCATTAACCAAGCAGCCATGTGCACTCAAAAACCCTAATTGGAAAACCTAACTCTAAACCCTAACTAAGTACCCTAATCAGGTGCTTAAGGATCAACCTTAGGTCAAACTAATCTAAACCCTAGTTTAACCCTAAGTAAAATCAATCAAAATCCTAGTCCAACCCTATCCCAAACCCTAGTCAAACTACATTTTGACCTAGTCAAATTTGCATCACAACCAATCAAATGCACAATTTGACCACTCAACTACACAACTTTGGCTTCCAACTGTGTAGTTTTAGGTCCCAATTGTGCAACTTAAGGCCTCAAATGCATAGGACTCCAATCAACAGTGCATAAAATGCAGTCGACTGTACAACTCTACCTTAGATCCCCCGACATGTATCAAAAAATGATAAAATCTAACCCAGAAATGCATGCTCAAATCAGAAATTGACAAGTGGGCATTGAGGTACATACCTCTGGTCTTACACTCTGGTCATCAGTAGCTCTACATGCACTCGCCATGATGATTCTCCCTCAGAATTCACACCATCCTTTCCTATCCTTCCTTGCTCTAGAGCTCTAATTATTCCAAATAAGAGAGTGAAAATGAACTCTTTTCACCCTCCCACTCCCTTTTATAATCCATTGAGATGCCTAGATGGACATGTACGCACTCCAATTTACATTGGTCATAGTCTTTTTCACCTTCTAGAGCTTGTATCTTTTCTGTTTTGCCTCCAATTTCACTTTTATTTGTGTTGTTGAAATCTCGGTAGCATTGTCGACAAATCGACCTCTTATCCAAATTTTTCGATCAATTTCTCGAGGGGGCATGCTTATAACCCATCATGCCCAGGACATGTTTTAATGTGATTTTTTCCTGAATTTTCTGTGAAACAACGCTCTAAATCGCATTGTCTCAAAGAGGGGCAAAATGTAGACACTAAAAAATGGTCAAGGCCTATGTCTCCTATTTTTAATTTATCAAGCACGTATTCTTCACTATTCGTCAATCCTATCTCACTTCTCCTTTCCCATTTTTAGTCGAATTGATATCATTTTCTCCACATTTTGATTATGTGATAACAATTTGTCCCAAAATCCATCCCATTGATGTCATTTCATATCCATTTTGATTCCATGACATCAATTTGTCCCAAAACCTGTCCCAATGATGTCAATTTGCTCCCATTTTGATCCCATGACATCATTTTCTCCCAAAATCTGTCCTAATAGCATCATTTTCTCCCAATTTCAGTCCAGTCACATCATTTTGACCCCTTTTCTTATCCCATGGTGTCATTTCATTCCCATTTTGTGTCCTTTGACCCACTTTGACCTAATTTTCCCAATTCTTCCCATTTTCTTCTCTTTTCCTTCCAATTCTTCCTAATTCTTCCCAATTTCAACCAATTTGACCAAATTAAGGTCTTTGGATGCCAGTTTGACTTGTTTGCCTATTAGGTTCAATTAATTATTTAATTAATTAAACCCCCTTCCTACTAGCCCTTCTTCTAAAATTAAATAAATAAATTTATTTTTTATTTATTTATCCTCTTGTCCTATTAATTTTATAAACTCATCTTATTTAATTACCTAACCCATAAATATGAATATTAAACTAATAAATTATATAATAATTTATCATATTTATATTCTTCTAAATTGGAGATAATTAATAAATTTATTTATTAATTCTCCATAATTTTTTCTTTTTATGAGGAGATATTTAATAAATTTTATCTATTAATTATCTTTATTTATCCTCTCATGTGGGGATAATTCTAGCCTTTTTAATTATTTTCATTCCTCTAATTATCCTCTCATATGGAGATATTTAATATTTTTTAATCATTAAATCTCCATAATATCTCCAACCTGCTAATTTAATCTCCATGAGGAGATAATTGATGATTTTATTCATTAATTATCCATGATATATTCTCCTCGGCTTTTTCCATTTTCATCCATCTCCTAAATGGCAACTTTGTCGTGCACTCGAGCATGTCCATTCGATGTCCCAAAAATCAATTCGATCCTAGCAATCTACCAAAATCTAGGTTTCTATAAAAGGAGGTCTCGTCCTTCATTTAATGGATCTATTTTTAGCATCGTTATTTGGTCGAATCATTTAGCAATATCATTTTAAGCATCATGATTCTGTTGAAATAATCAATTAGCGATTTAGTTAGTTTGTCAGTTTAGTTTTCATAATCACACTTCTAGCAATCTCGCCATCACACTACTTTCTTTCATCTGTATTTGTGCACCTCGCATTGTGAGAGCAACATATTTGTATTAGAGAAGAAAGGAGAAGCAACATAGTTGTATTGAAGAAGCATGGAAATGATGGTTTGCATTATGTTTTTAAATCATGTTTTCTTTTAGTAATTTTGTTGGTTAGATTAGGTTTGATTTGCGTGTTTGATTAAGTTTTGTGGTTAGGTTAGAGTATCATGAATGCTTCTTGGTTTTCATGCCCAATTTCCTAGTCGACACATGCTATAATATATTTTTTGGTTGCATGTGTCATAAGTTGTAAAAATCAAACTATGATAGTTGTTATGAAAGATTATGATATAACTATGATATCTTGTATGACTTGATAGTTCTAATACTTAATGTAAGTATAGATCCAATAGCCAACAAGATGAGAGGGGGGGGTGAATCATACAAACTTAATCTTCCATAAAAACATCAGATTCAACCTCGGTAACATATACTTTAGTAATATAACCAAAACTGTTAAACATGCAAACTTAAAAGCATATAAACATCATAAACCTCATAACACCAGATTTAACGTGGAAACCCAAATAGGGAAAAACCACTGTGGGATTTCAGACCCACTAAGAAATATACTCTTCTAGAGTATGCTCGGTTAAAAGCAAATCTTGTTAAAGATTACAAACACATTGCTAGATGTGACCCGGTTAAGGGGTTTCCCTCAAATCTGTTAGGATCTTCACCTTGTTAGAAGTGACCTTGTTAAAGGATTTCAAACACTCAATCAGAATGTCACCTTGCTAGAGGGTTTTACAAATAAGACTGTTAAGTCCACTCGGTTAAGAGATTTTCTGTCACTTTCACAAAATAACAGTAATAAAAATCTATCTGCAACTTCACATCTAAAAATGCTAAAGCAGATTCTTATTTGTTCAATATAATCTAGACATAGAACTAATCTTGTCCATCTGTTGGGCTTCTATACTCTGTTATTCAAACAGGTCTTCAAGCTTTTGTGCTCAGTAATCACTATGTAGCATCCCTATGCATACACTTGCCCGCATACATTGTTTATCAACAGTTCCCTATTTATAAACAATTAGCTAACCACTTAATCTCCTTGATCACATTTCCCATGATCAATCATAGCCATTAGATCTTCAATCTTGTCCAGGTTCAATGCATCTTTCGATCTAAAAACATTTTACCTCACCTAGGAACTTGCATATATTTCTTGGAACTTGTGCTAGGGTATTGTGGTTCAATCTGCGTTGTAGATCTTCATGCCGACTTTCCTTTGCCATAGATTCATTAACAAACTTTATTTACGACATACCAATCATTTAATCAGTTCCATCTCATCAGCTTCCTTCATTAAATAACGCATGTAACCATTTAATGCATTCTGTTATAGCTCGGTTACAACTCGGTAAATACTAAAATTCACTCGGTAGACATTCCGCCTTCGTTAACCAATAGCGATAACCTTAGGGTTTACTGACTAGGTTCCTTAGGGTTTACCGACTAGGTTCTTTGCTTGGTAACATAGTATAGTATTAACCTTACAATTTACAACATATGTATGATGTTAAAACAATCTAAACATCATGATCTCATCATTGTCTGACTCGGTAATAGTTGCCCATTGAATACCTTATTCATCCTCTTATTCATCATAATCTTTCACGTGTCTTTTACCGACATCTTTATATTCTTCAAATCATACTTCTCAAGATATGGCAACATCATACTGAATTAGAAAATCAATTTCTTGACATCAATGACAAAATAATAATATCAAGACAGTAAACATCCTTAATCAGTTATATCCATAATCATCAACAACCTTCTTAATATCCTTATTGAAATGTCAACAATCCTTCATTGTCTGTTATAATGCTATATTGCCAACAATCTCCCCCTTTGGCATTGATGGAAAAACCAATTGATTTGACCTTAAAAGATTCGGATTGTTGTGATTCTGAAATGCTGAAATGCTTCTCCTGCTGTCAACAGATTTTCTCCCCCATACATTAGACTTCTCCTATTTTCTTTAGTTTTCTTTCCAATCTCAGTCTTGTCCCCTTTCTCAGTTTTCTCCCCCTTTGACAACAATGCCAAAAAGTAAAGAACTAAAACATAATTTCTTCCTGTATGAAGTGATTTCCTGCTGTAATGTGTCAATTCAGTCTCGGTCAGAGCATTTTGTCTTTAATTCTTGTTCCCTATATTGTTTCCTGTAATATTTCCTGTACACCTTTAGAAAACATCCTAAAGTGTGTAAATCAGCATCAACTCCTAAAAGATATTCAATAGAGTCATCGGATTGATGCTTTCACTGAACTTGGTCAGTGAGTAGAAGATAGGGGTAGGACCCCTAACTTACTTCTGAGATATTCAAGAGTGTCCCTTTGTAGTGGCTTGGTGAAGATATCTGCTATTTGTTCCTTTGTGCTAACATACTCCAACACTACTTTCTAATCTTGAGCTTCTTCTCTAAGATAATGATATTTGATAGAGATGTGCTTTGTCTTAGAGTGCATAACATGATTCTTTGAAATGTTAATGGCACTAGTATTGTCACAGAATATAGTTACTGGGTTGGTAACTTTCTCATTTATACCTTCCAACAGTTGTTTGATCCATGCAATGTTGGTACAATTCAATGCTGCAGCAACATATTCAGCTTATATTGTTGACTGCGAAACACATCCTTGTTTCTTGCTAAGCCAACTCACTAGTCTTTCTCCTAAAAAGAAAGCTCCTCCACTTGTGCTTTTTCTATCATCAATGTTGCTTGCCCATTCAGCATCAGTATAAACTTTTAAATCAAAATCATTTCCTTTCTGATATACTAAGCCATAATCCTTTGTGCCTTTCAAGTATCTAAAAATTCTTTTGATTGTTGTCATATGTGTTTCCTTAGGATCTGCAGAGAACCTTGCAACTATACCTACTGCATGTACAATGTCTGGTCTGTTGTGAACAACATATTGTAGCTTTCCAATCATGGATCGGTAAAGTGTCTCATCAACAGATGCAGATTCATCATTCTTTGATAATTTACAGTTGGTAGTCATAGGAGTACTTATTGGTTTTGAATCCTCCATTCCAAATTTCTTCAAGATTTCCTTTATGTACTTGGATTGAGTAATAAAAATCTCATTTTTCATTTGCAGTATCTGTAAGCCTATAAAATACTTTATCTCACCGATTAATGACATCTCAAATTCTTTGCTCATTTCATTTCCAAAGTTCTTGCATAAAGAGTCATTTCCACAAAATATAATATCATCAACAAATATGGCTAAGATCAGTATTCCATTTTCATCATTCTTCATGTACATATTGATGTTCTCACTTGTCCTTATAAAACCAATCTTAATCAAATAAGAGTGCAATCTTTCATACCATGCTCTAGGTGTTTGTTTCAAACCATATAAAGCTTTGTTCAATTTACATACCTGATCTTTATTATTGTCTTCAACAAATCCTTAAGGTTGTTCAATAAAAACTTCTTCTTCTAATATTCCATTCAGAAATGCAGATTTGACATCCATTTGATATACCTTGAAGTTTTTGAAAGCAGCATATGCCAACAATGTTCTTACTCCTTCAAGTCTAGCAACAGGTGCAAAAGTTTCACCATAATCAATTCCTTCTTCTTGAGCATAACCTTTGCAAACTAGTCTTCTTTGTTTCGAATGACCTCTCCTTTTTCATTTAGCTTGTTCCTGAAAATCCACTTTGTACCGATTACATTTTTGTCCTTCGGTCTTGGGATTAGTGTCCATGTGTCATTCTTCTTGATTTGATCAATCTCTTATGTCATAGAATTTATCCAATCTTCACTATTAAATGCCTCTTTCACTATTCTCGATTCAAATTCAAACATCTGACATGTGTTCTGTCTCAGTTTGTTCCTTGTCATCACTGGATCATTCTTATCTCCTATAATCTGACTTGGTGCATGATGTCTTCTGACATACTTGGCTAATACAGGCTCAATAGGCTCTGTATGATCTTCTTCATCACTCGATAACTAGATATTCTCTTCATTTTCTTCAACAGTCTTCTCGGTAAGACTTCTCGGTTGAACATAGACAAATTCATCATAGTCTTCTGGTTCCTTGGAATTTCCTTCATCATTTCTTTCTGCAAATTCATCAATTTTCACATTTGCACTTTCTACTATTTTGTTAGATGATTTGATCAGACATTTAAATGCTTTGGTTCTTGAAGAATAACCTAGAAATGTTCCTTCTTCACTTTTCTGATCAAACTTGCCATTTCTATCATCTTTGTGAACATAGCATCTACTTCCAAAGATTTTAAAATAACTTACATTGGGTTTCTTATCATACCAGATTTCATATGGTGTCTTCAAAGTACCTTTCTTCAATTGTACTCGGTTCAGGGTGTAAACTGTTGTGCTTATTGCTTCTCTCTAAAATGTTTGTGGCACTTTCTTTTCAATCATCAGTGTTCTAGCACAATCCACAATAGATCTGTTTCTTCTCTCAGCTATTCCATTCTGTTGTGGAGTTCTCAGTGTAGAGACTTGTCTTCTAATACCATGATCATTGCAAAATAAGTTGAATTCATCATATGTGAACTCTCCTCCTCTATCTGATCTAAGACATTTCAGTTGTCTTCCTGTTTCATTTTCAACTCTTGCCTTGTACCATTTAAACATTTGAAAAACTTCTGATTTTTCTTTTAAAAACATTACTGACATCATCCTTGAATAGTCATCCACAAATAATATGAAATATTTATCACCATAATAACTTTGAACTTTCATAGGACCACAAAGATTAGTGTGCACAAGATCTAAAATTTCCTTAGAAGTGTAAGACTTACTTGTAAAGCTTGATCTTGTCATCTTACCCATCTGGCATCCTCGGCACATAGCATTCTCAGGTTTTTCAAGACTCAGTAGACCTCTTACACAGTGCTTCTTACTTATTTTGATCAGATTATCAAAATTTACATGACAAAACCTTTTATGCCATAACCAGGTATCATTTATCTTTGCATACAAACACTTGTTACGAGTTGAGTCAAGGTGGAATGTGTTACCTTTTGTTTGTGTCCCGATAGCAGCTAACTTTCCATTCTTGTCATGAACTTTGACAATTCCTTTCTGAAATTCTATTCGGTAACCTATGTTGTTTAGCTATGCTACACTCAACAAATTGTATTTCAAACCTTCAACCCAATAAACATCATTGCATCTTGCATTGTCAAGAAGTGTTATAGATCCTTTACCTTTCACCGGACATGGTGCATCATTACCAAATCTAACATAGCCTCCATCATAATCTTCTAATATAACAAACTTGTGTTTATCTCATGTCATATGATGTGAGCATCCACTATATATGATCCAAGAATCATTAGTGTTTATGTGAGATATTAGGGCTTTTTCTTCATACCTTTCTTCATCTGATCCATCTTTGATAGCCACATAAACTACTTCCTCTGTATCAGTTTCATCTGATTTATCATCATTGGATTCCTCATCGGCTATTAAACATATCTTTCTATCTCTTCTTCTGAAGTCTCGGTGTCCTTTGTAATGATTATCTTTTTGTCTGTCATCTCAGTAATCTCTCTTTTCAGTAGAATCTTTGTCAAGACAGTTAGAAGCCATATGTCCTATTTTATCACAATTGAAACATTTCAAATGTAGTTTTCCTTTGTACTTACCTTTGCCTCTCGGTAACCTTTTGGCTAATAGTGCTTCAAACTCTTCTTGCTTTCTAATTTCCTCATACAGTTTGTGTACTTCTTCTATGTTCTTACAAAATCTTTCACTTGCTCCACTGTGATCTCCTCCAGAGTGCTTATACTTTCTTTCATTGAAATCATTAGATTCATCAAGATGAAAAGAACTAAATGCAGATTCAACTTTATTTACCGAAGATCCACTATTATCAAAGTTACTTAACTCAAATGCATGTAGCTTGCCAATAGTAGCATCTAAAGAAACTAGCATATTAGGTACATACCTCAATTCATTGATTGCAGAGACTCGGATTGCATAAGTCGGTAGAAGGGTTCTTAACAACTTACTTGTTATATCCTTTTATTCAATAGTTCCACCTGCTCCTTTGATTTGATTGACAATCTCCTTTAGTCTTGTACTGTACTGAGTTATGTTCTCACCTTCATTCATCCTCATAGATTCAAGTTGTCCTCTTAGACTACCTACTTTTGCTCTTTGAACATGTTCATCTCCTCCATATATTGATATGAGCTTATCCCACATTGCCTTTGCATCATTGCAGCCTTCTAGATCATTAAACTCTGAATCGGTCAATGCAGACGTTATTTCAATCATTGCTTGGATATGTTCTTGCTTTGCCTTTATCTCTTCCATAGTCAATGGATAGGTGCTCGGTGTAACAAAATCATTCTCAAGATAGTATACAGCATATTCTCCAACTCCTGATAGATGCAGCTTCATCCTTTTCTACCATGTAGAGAAACTTGACTTGTTCAGCTTCGGTGCATCCCTCTTATACATCTTTGGATCTTTAACTCAAGTGCCTTTAAACTTTTCTTCTAGAGTCCAAGGCTCTAATACCAATTGATAGTTCTGATACTTAATGTAAGTACAGATCCAATGGCCAACAAGATGAGAGGGGGGGGGGTGAATCATACAAACTTAATCTTCCATAAAAACATCAGATTCAACCTCGGTAACATATACTTTAGTAATATAACCAAAACTGTTAAACATGTAAACTCATAAGCATATAAACATCATAAACCTCATAACACCAAATTTAACATGGAAACCCAAATAGGGAAAAACCACTGTGGGATTTCGGACCCACTAAGAAATATACTCTTCTAGAGTATGCTCAGTTAAAAGCAAATCCTGTTAAAGATTACAAACACATTGCTAGATGTGACCCGGTTAAGGGATTTCCCTCAGATCTGTTAGGATCTTCACCTTGTTAGAAGTGACCTTGTTAAAGGATTTCAAACACTCAATCAGAATGTCACCTTGCTAGAGGGTTTTACAAATAAGACTGTTAAGTCCACTCGGTTAAGAGATTTTCTGTCACTTTCACAAAATAACAGTAATAAAAATCTATCCGCAACTTCACATCTAAAAATGCTAAAGTAGATTCTTATTTGTTCAATACAATCTAGACATAGAACTAATCTTGTCCATCTATTGGGCTTCTATGCTCTGTTATTCAAACAGGTCTTCAAGCTTCTGTGCTCAGTAATCACTATGTAGCATCCTTGTGCATACACTTGCCCGCATACATTGTTTATCAACAGTTCCCTATTTATAAACAATTAGCTAACCACTTAGTCTCCTTGATCACATTTCCCATGATCAATCATAGCCATCAGATCTTCAATCTTGTCCAAGTTCAATGCATCTTTCGATCTGAAAATGTTTTACCTCGCCTAGGAACTTGCATATATTTCTTGGAACTTGTGCTAGGGTATTGCGGTTCAATCTGCATTGTAGATCTTCATGCCAACTTTCCTTTGCCATAGATTCATTAACAAACTTTATTTACGGCATACCAATCATTTAATCAGTTCCATCTCATCAGCTTCCTTCATTAAATAACGCATGTAACCATTTAATGCATTCCGGTATAGCTCAGTTACAACTCGGTAAATACTAAAATTCACTTGGTAGACATTCTGCCTTCATTAACCGATAGCGATAACCTTAGGGTTTACCGACTAGGTTCCTTAGGGTTTACCAACTAGGTTCTTTGCTTGGTAACATAGTATAGTATTAACCTTACAATTTACAACATATGTATGATGTTAAAACAATCTAAACATCATGATCTCATCATTGTCTGACTCGGTAATAGTTGCCCATTGAATACCTTATTCGTCCTCTTATTCATCATAATCTTTCCTGTGTCTTTTACCGACATCTTTATATTCTTCAAATCATACTTCTCAAGATATGGCAACATCATGCTGAATTAGAAAATCAATTTCTTGACATCAAAGACAAAATAATAATATCAAGACAGTAAACATTCTTAATCAGTTATATCCATAATCATCAACAACCTTCTTAATATCCTTATTGAAATGTCAACAATCCTTCATTGTCTGTTATGATGCTATATTGCCAACATGACTGTGTAAGAGTTATGATAAGTGGAAATGAGGCAAGTGATAATCTTGCATGTGATAGGTGTACTGCATGTCAACTGGGACCATATGCATGCATGAGTGCAAATACACTACATATCAAGCATGCTCAATTGCACATTAGGTGGGTGAATACATGTCAAGAGTTATATTTCACATTCATGCAAACTATGTGATGATGCCATGTGGCAATCCTAGGAATCCACTTTGGAGCTCTATAAATATGAGGCATTTTGGAGTGATTTATATGACTTTCTAAATATTTTCTTGTAGGTGCCAATATTACTATGGAATTACTCTAAAAATATTGTCATTGTTCAAGAATCCTTAAATATCTTTGCTCTTAAACTATCACATTTGATTACTAATAATACATTGATTTGTGCTTTTGAAGTGTGGGGTTTTTCTCTCGAAAGACTTTTTCCCATGTAAATTTGGTGTTTTGGTATATTGTAGTTTTGTTTATGTTATATAAATGTGCATATTTTTACTTTAATTACATAAGAGTTTTAAAATTTACACTATATCAATTTCTTAGATTGATATAATAAGTTGTTTTTGCTTACCTTGCTTCTTTTCAATTGGTACCAAATCTTGGCAAATTTTAGTCCCATTTTTTAGTAGAGGGTTTTTTTATTTGATCCTACTTAAGTGGGAGCTTGTTGTAGATAATTTTATGACCTTTTTGTAGCGAGATGGAAAGAAAAATTAAAAGGATCAAGATGTATAATTTTTATTTGTGAAAGCTTAAAATGGAGGATATTCTTGTAGATAAATTTATGCACTAAAGCATATGGTATCAAAACTACCAACATGACACAAGAAAATTAACATCTGACGTATTGAAAAGCTGAGGGTCTAATGAGGATTTGTTTGTCATACTCCATTTTAACATCCATGAAGAGACAATAGCTAAAACCTATGAAAGAAGTTTGGAGATATTCTACTCATTTATATTGTACTTCCTATTTTTCTACGATCTCATTATATTTTATCTTATACATATATTCTCCTATCGAGAGATTTCCATTATAAACTATCTCTTCCTTGAGATGTCTTACTGGCCTGGAGATTCATAATCCTTCTATGATATTTGTGATAGGATTTGGTACTTTGTACCTGTGTTATACCATTTTCTCTACCAAAATAACATTTTCCATTACTCAAACACCGAATCACCTCTAGATTTTATTTGTTGCAAACTCACAAAGTACCATAGTCAAAGGAACTAAAAAATACCTCAAATAGAAATGCAAGTGAAAATATCAAATATCAAATATCAACACTTCCAAGCCTAGTTCATTGTGAAATGATTAGGATAATGTATGACTTGTCTAATAAATGAGAGACAAATTGGCTTCCAACTAGCATTTTCTATCTACAATTTAAAAAAAATAGAAAAACCACCAATATCACAACATAGAACTCAATGAGGTTTTTTTTGAATATGAAAATATAAAAAATATGATTCCTTAGGTGGAATTTATGCCTTCAAAAAGTGCTACTCTTTTAAGAAATTCACAAATAAATTTGGTGGCTAGTGAGTAGCTCCATAGCAGTGGTGGTAGTCAAGTGGTGATCAAGTTGAGAATGGTTGGTTCAGGATAGTAGCACCCTAAGTGGTGGTTGGATTTTCTATAGTGGTGAGTTAAGAGAACATTAGTTGCATGACCACCCTATAGCCCCTTGTAGGCTAAGTGTGACTACTCATTGGGTGACTAGGAACTTGAGGGCTTAATGACTTGAGATTTTTTTATATATTTTATAATAATTTCTACAAATGGGGTAAAGCAATGGATTTTAAAATATTTTTAAATAGAATATTCTAATTGTAGACACCTAAAATTATCCTTTAATTAAATAAATATTTAATTATTTATATTCTATTGTCTTCTATTAATTAAATAAATAATTTTATCTACTTATTGATTCATTAACCTTTTCCACTATTAATTAAATAAATATTTTTATTTAATTAATTAATTTACTAAGACTATTCTTTCTAATTTAAATGAATATTTCTTATTTATTTAATTTATTTGTCCTTTCCTCTATTAATTAAATAAATATTTCTATTTAATTTAATTACTTCATTTACCTTTTTCTTCTTATCCATGTGACAACACATCTTTCTAAATATCTACTCCTCGATCCTAGCCCTTCATTCATCATTTAACCTCTTAATCTTAACCTTTCATTCTTAGGATGCTCTCTATAAAAGAGGCTTCCTCCTCTCATTTTTCCAATTTAACATAATTTGAGCGTACTTCCATTCTTTCAAAATCATTCTAGCATACATCATCACATCATCTTTGCATCATACCTTTTACATCATCACAACCAAATCCATTGTTCCTTGAGCTCTTGTGCAAGTGCACCACAAATCTGAGAGAAACATCATCAAATATAAGATCATGGAGGATAGGAGAATGATGGAGACAAGCCTACTTTGTATGTCAATGGTATAATCTTGGTTATTTCATTGTTATTTACATCCATGGTAGATCCATATTGATGGTGTGTTGAATTAGATTGTAGATCTAGGGTTTAGTGGTTGAATCTCTTTAGGGTTTACAAAAAGGATCCACAATTTCACATAAACACTAACATCTACATACCTCTATCAACTATTCAATCTTATTGTTATATAAATTCTATGGATATATAATTATATGGTCAACCATGGCCAAGATTCCTTCATTGCCCTAAAAATGGATTTTTTTTTATTGTAAAGTATATCAAGTGATATATGTATGCATAAGTTTTGAGTATTTTTAGATTAAATAGTAAGATCTATATTTGTCTAGGAAGTCTATAACAAAATCTCTCACCCACAAAACACTCAAAAAATGAGCCCAAATAGAAAGCCCACTTGCTATATTTCATCAAACCTTAGTTCTACAAAAATAATATCTAATGGTATATATATCTCTATTATTTTCCTACAAGGTCATGGATTTAGCTATTCATAAGAATATACTCATATCATGGGTTTAAAATTAGAAAGATGTTTTCTCTTTCAACCTGACAACTAGGATTTAATACTAAATGAAATGAAATTTAGATAAATAAATACCATTTCCATATAACCCTTAGAAAGATTACATGAGATTTCTCCTAATAAAACCTTGTTGAGGTAAAAACCCGTAGAGGAGGGGATTTGTTACCTCTAAGATGATGAATATCAGAGAACAAACCAACTGCCACTACCTCACTATTTACTGATGCTAAAGGTGAGCTAGGGGATAAAAATATAATAAATGAATAACCACTAAACTAATTAAACTATAGAGTATTAAATTACATAACAAAATAAAGGAATTTTAATTGTATACACCTAAAATTGTTTTGTCTAATTAAATAAATATTTTATTTATTTAATTAATTCATTAATCCTCTTCTAAGCCTTTCCTCATTTAAATAAATACTTTTATTTATTTAAATTGTCCTTTTTTTAAATTAAATAAATATATTTTTAATTTTTTTTATTTAATTGATCCCACTTCCTCTATTAATTAAATAGATCTTTATTTATTTAATTCATTCATTAGCTTTTTCCTCTATGACACATGCCACTTATCCCTAAAATCCTCTCCTACCTACTCCCTTCATTGTTTTATTATTTCTTCTACCTACCCTTTAATCCTAGCCGTCCATTTATCCTCTTCACCTTTTAATCTTATCCCTCCATTTCCTAAAGTGTCTTCTAGATAAGAGGATACTCTACTTCATTATCAACCCTAATCAGCTAATCAACACTTATGCAATCAAGCCTTCTTGCGATCAAGCTACTTCAACCATAATCCATTATTTGTTTAGATCTTGTGCACACATAAAATCTGAGAGAAAATATATCAAACAAGATCAATGGAGATTGAAATCCTACTTGACATGTGAATGGTAATATTGTTTATTTTGTTGATTTACATGATCTTAGGTATCTCTATTGGTATTGGTGAATGTTTTATTGTAGGACTTAGATTGTTTGTGGTTGAATATTTGTGGTTTTATAATAGTTTTCATCATCATTTACACTAATTATCAAAGAAATACATAAGCATAAAATAAATTATACCAAAGAACCCACTCAATCTTGGATTTTGGATGTCAAGGCGCCACGAGGATGTCTATGCACGGCACTGCTGTCTGGATGGGCATAAACCCAAAAATACACTAGAAGTATTCATGAATTCACTCTTAGCAACACAGGACCTGTTCACCACCTACGCACACGAAGACGAGGGAAAATGTTAGGGTTGTATAGGGGTTTGCCTTAGTCAAACCTTCACTTTGGTATTTTCACCACCATGGACAACCAGATAGATAAAGTAGATAAAAGAGATAATTATAATAGAAACTAACCCCACTTAATGGAGGAAAACCCATACTACATAAGATGCAAAATAAATGATCGATGCAATTAAAACAAATGTCACTTAATGGAGGAAAACCCCTATTGCAATAGATACAAGATAAATGATGAAATGATAGACTAAATGCATCAAGACAATAGATACATTCAGAGATACAATCATGCAATGCATGTAATTTTAGAGATGAAGAGAAGAGACCAAAGAGAAGAGAGAAGACAAAGTGTTCTAGCCAAAACCCTCTCTTGAGATATGAGAATGACAAAGGTCGAGATAGTCTTGTTGCTATAATGCAGTAGCCAAGTAGTCACAATGAGAGCCAAGATCAGAGAGAGTGATTCCTTAGAATGCTTGGAGAGATTTTTTCCCCAAGAGTGTCTAGAACTTGCAATGAGCAAAAAGATGGGGTTTTATTGCAAAGAAACAAGCAGGAATAGTTGTTACGAATACTCTCAAGTGAAGGGACATGCATCAAGAAAGGCTTGATGCGAGATATGTGATTGTAGATTCAGGAATTTATCGAGACATTTGCACAGCGTGCAAACATATGCATGTTGGGTTACTGTCCAGACTAAGATAGTCCCAAATGAGATTTTAGGGTGATTGGGGACACTTTGTCTTTTAAGTTCTTGATGTCAAAAGTAGTCTAGAAAGATAAATTCATTAAACCCATACAATGCATTAAATGTAGTAAATACCTAACAAAAAGGATACTATTGAGGTTGCAAAGGTCAATCAGGAAAACATGAGCAATGCCCCCAGTACTCGAAAGCTATAGTGTTCATCGTGAAAATTCAAGTACTACAAAGATCAAAATTTTGTTAATACGAAAAACAAAGGAAGCTACTACGACGAGAAGAATGCTTAAGAGGTGTTAGTACAGATTGGAAGTGACAAAGCTGATAAAGGGTGAGTATATACCCCCTCATTTTTTACCCCCAGCAAGGTGAGGAAAACAAGAAGGAGGATGAGCTAGAATCGTCACAAAAATGGGCTAGAAAAATTCGGCTATATACTCAAGGAGTGGGGCCCTAGAAGGGTCATTCTTACTATTCATTGCAAGCATTTTCCCTAGGATTTCTATAAAGCCTTCGCAAAAATACCACGTAGACAAGAGCACAGAGTGAGCAGGATCAAGAAGGGATACCTTTGTATGATCTACAATAAAGAATATTAGATAAAAGGATATATCGAGTAGCAATTTTTTGAATCTAGACATGCGTACTTATACTAACATCATTAGGAAAACCTCCACTCTTAAGATAATTATAGATATGTGCAAACCACTCTTCTGAGTCTATATGAGTGCACATAAAACTATCAAATTCAAGTTGATCAGATACAACAGGAGATCAAAGAACTTGTACTATAATAATACTCATTTTGACTATAGTATAGGCATACAAGGGAAGCAATGCTTTCCATTGCATCCACATGACATTTTTCTCTCAAACATATGTTGTTGATAGTATAAGAAATGAAGTGTTTAAGTATGGTCATGACTAGGTCCTTATACTGAGATAGTTTCAATTGCTTGACACAATATGCTCTTGTGACTTGATTTGCAATAAGTTAAGAGTCCCCACGAATACGAATATGCTTCACTTCCATTGCAATTGTGGCACATAAGCTAGCAATAAGGGCTTCATACTTAGCAATGTTGTTAGTACAGTGAAATTCTAAATGAAAGGAAAGAGGGATTGGCTTTCCCTTGGGTGAGATAAATACAACAATTGCTCCTGAACCAATTTGACATCTCAATCCATCGAAGTACATATCCCATATGGGCTCTTGACTAATTTTTAGCGAATCCTCGTTAGGGAAAAGGTCCAGAGTAGGAAATGATTTAATAGAAGGGGCTTTAGCTAGTTGGTCGATAATAACCTACCCTTTGATTAATTTATGAGTCATGAATCTCATGATCAAACTCAGAAAGTAACATTACCCACTTAGCTAGCCTACTTGAGAGGTCAAATTTGGAAAACAAGTGCTTAAGAAGATCATTTTTAACAATCACTCGAGTTTTTGCATGAAAGATATAATTCCTTAACTTCTATGTTGCAAAAACAAGAGCTAAGAATTGTTTTTCCACTTTAGAATATCATATTTCATAATCAACAAGAACACGACTAATGTAATATATTGCCCTTTCTCTACCATCACCATCATATTGAGCTAACAAATCTACTAGAGCATTAGATAAGGCAGAGATGTATAAGAGGAAGGGCCTATCTAACATAGAAGACATTAAAATAGGTGGATTAGCCAAATGTTCCTAAATAGAAACAAAGGCTTTCTGACACTCTTCATTCCACGTGAAATGTGCATCATTCTTCAATAGCTGCATAAATGGAAGGGTGTGATCGGCCAATTGAGCTATGAATCTGTGAATTGCCTGAATTTTCCCTTGCAAACTACGAAGTTGACGGATGTTCTTTGGTGGAGGCATGTTAACAATCACATCAATCTTGCTTGTATCGATTTCAATTCCTCGATGAGAGATAATAAATCCTAAAAGTTTTATGGTTGCCGAAAACACATTTAAGAGGATTTAGTCTCATCTTATACAGTTGAAGCCTTTCAAAATATTGATCGAAGATTCTTGACATGATCTTGGTGGATTATGAACTTCACTAAGATATCATCAACATAATCTTCTAGAATCTTGTGAATAAAATCATGAAAGATGAGGGCCATAGCTCGTTGGTAGGTTGCTCCTGCATTTTTTTGTTGGCTTGATGATAATTGTAATGTATTCATCACTTATTGTCATTGATGAAACACTCTCACACACATATATGATTAAATTGACTACCGGTATAACTTCAATTAGTTTTTACTACCAACCGATACATTCAAGGTCTATCTCTAACCGGTACTTTGTGTCATCCAGTATGTGCCTAAGAGATAACCTGTGGTAACACTAAGTCAACATCAAAATGAAGATGAAGTTGAAGGTGAAGATCAAGTGGAAGATTCCTAGACAATGATTCACTAGTTTTATTCCAACCGGTATTGACTACTCTAACCGATATCTAACTTTGTGATGCGTTACTAGCATCGTTTGTTTGGTGGTCATTTTTGTGATGAGTTATGTTTAAATATATAGATACACCGCACCTAGGAAATTGTGTTCATATGGCCGACATAAGGTCTGAATGCCTATTTAGAGACATCTTAGTGAAGCATTTTAAAGAGAGAACAAATATAGTAGAGGTGATCTATGCGAATACTTTTGCTGAAGAGTGATAAGTGTTTAGATGGAGAGCAGTGTTGAATGTACTTAGAATGATCTAATCAAGCAAGTTTGTGCTACTCAAAACATATCAAATCTTTATTCTTGTTTTCTAATCATTACAACAGAACTAAATCCCCTAACCAGGTAAGCTCTAACTCGCTTCATTGTACAAATCCTCTAACAAGGTGATCCATTAGTTTGGATTCTAAAATCCTCCAACAAGGTTACTCTTAACAGAGTAGTACTCTTAACAAGGTATAAGCTTCTAATCAAGCTTGGGATCTCTAACAAGATTCGCTCCTAGCAGAGCTCTTTGTAAGACCTTAACCAGTTAGTTTTCTATTACTGCAGATAGTTAACTTGTGAGTTCCATCTCACCGTGGTTTTTACCTATTTGGGTTTTCCACGTATAAACACTTATGTTATGGTGGATGTTCTACTTTATGTGGATGTTGTTATTTCATTTTGGATAGCATGTATTTTGTTTAACTGCTTGGTTAAGTTCATCTATCGGTTAGTGTTTAAAGTAGTGTTTGTTTTGGTGTCACTGATTCACCCCCCCTCTCAGTGCTTTTCAAGTCCATCATTTTCAACCCAAACAGCATGAATACATAGTAAAAGGAACCCCAAGGGGTTGTGAAAGTAGTCTTATATTGATCTTTTGGTTTAATGGGAATCTTATTATAACCCAAGAAACCATCCATAAAAGTGAGCAAAGCATAGCCTATAGTTGAATCTGTGATCATATCAATGTTTGGGAGTGGAAAGTCATCTTTGAGGGAAGCTTTGTTCAAATCCTGAAAGTTAATGCAGATTCAGAGTCGACCGCCAGGTTTAAAACATAAATCAATATTCAAAATTCATGGAGAGTAGTCAATTGGACGAATAAAGACAACTTTTAAAAGCTTTTCTATCTTCATCTTGACTAAAAAGGCTACCTTGGGATTCATCTTTCAAATATTTTGCTTCATAGGCTTGGCATCGGGACTTAGCACAATATTGTGAACCACAATTAATTCATCAATTCCTAGCATTTCCTCGTATGACCAGGCAAAAATATCAGGAACCTGGTGTAGGAGATTTGAACATACCTTAGATTCCTCTAAGGATAAACACTTTCCAACTTTAATAACTTTGTTAGGAGCTTTATAATCCATTATAACATCAATAATATCACCTTTGAGGAGGGTACTACGGTCTTCCAAATGAGATAGAGATATGCTCTCCTCATCATGGGATAAGGTAGCCTCTTTGTTAACACTCATTACGAACTCCCCAAAGTATGCTTGAGTATTTAAACAATATGAGAATCAACATTTATGATGGTAAGAAGGTAACTCAGCAAAAACACCAAAGAATTATTTTAAGGCCTCTTTCGAAGGGAAAAGGTCCAAATGAACTTTATCAGATGATGTTGTAGTATCAATGTATTCAAGATGTACAAGCTTAAGAGGAAGAAATTCAACAGAAACCATGTTGACAATCAACCACATGGTTTAGCCTTGCGAGATATAGGTCGATATCCAAGTCCAGTGTTATGATGACAAGGTTCAGATTCTAAGGGAATCCAAAATACCTTGTTCATTATGTCTAAGACCTTTACCATCATAACCAAGATTTGAAATAATATTATATCTTGGACCATAAATATCATGCAACTCTTTACAGGTTGGAGGGTTGATATAGAAAAGATGATCGACATGATAAGTATCACCCAACTTTAGAGATGCATAATCATCTTTCGTAGCCAAGGTGAATTAGATTTTAGGAAATCTCAAGTGGACAAGATCAACCTTGTATTCACCAACATGAGAATCAGTGAAATCCAAGGAACCCCAGTCATCACCTGAGAATGCATTCACTTTTGATGAAGAAGGTAATTCAATAAGAAGTTGACTTAATAGAAGTAGACTCAAAACTTTGTGCTTTCAAGAGGTCTTCTTTAGGAGGATCCTCTTTTGAATAATCCTTCTTCTTAGGTGATTCCTCCTTTGGGACCTCTTCACTCTTCTAGCTTTCCTTTTTGGGGGATATGAGAGAAGTAGAAATCATCACCATGGAGGATAACGTTGGCATGTAATTTTGGAACAAAGGCATAATCGAAGCTTGACCCACTACCAATATTTAGTATAGATTCATAGCATTAGGTTCAACCTTGATTGTAACCACTTGATTATTCACCACAAACTTCACTGAGCCATGAAGTGTGGAAGAAACAACTCCCAAAGAATGAAGCCATGGTCTTCCCAAGAGACTTGACTATAAGATAAAGGGTCTGACATCACATGTACTAGAGTTGGAATGGTGAAACATGCAACCTTCAAAGACAAGATAATTGTTCCCAAACTAGTCTTTGCACTGTTATTGAAACCATAGATGAACAAAGAAGATGCTACTAGGGCATTCAGATCAACCTTAAACTTTGATAATAGATCCAAACTACACACATTAAATGTTAAATCTATATCAATGAGAGTTCATCTAAAGCCACAACCATTAACATGGATAATTATCATTAGCAAATCAGCCAAGTTCCTCACCTCTAGAGGTGGGATTTCATGGGGATAGAACACAATATTCGATGTATCTACGTGAATATGATCCATCAATGCATTCACGTATGCTGGTCTTGTAGAAGAGGGCAATAAAATCTTTTGCAAAGCTTCATGTAGCATATCTTGATAAACCAGAGTGATCTGAAGAAAATCCCATGGTGAGATCTTAATGGGAGTAACTTTAAGTTGCTCGATAAGATCATAGTTGTTACTACTTATCAAGTTGCCATTAGTTTTTATATTCAAAGTCATACTATATACTCTAGTCGGTTTACACTACCGAATCATGCAGTCGGTATACACAGAGAAGTCGGTATGCACAGTCTAGTCGGTTACAGAAGAAAGCAGTCACAGAATGCAGTACACACCGAGCTGTCTACCGAGCAACAAAGATGACACACTGAGTTGATATACATCGAGTGAAACGTGTTACCAGATTCATTGAACCTGGACATGCATATAAAAATGTGTTACAAGATCAAGGCACATCTAACCGTTATCACATTGGAAATTGCACTAGAAGATTGTGTATGATTTTGAGATCAATCTAACCAATGAAATATTTTGTATAGTTATTCATTCGAGGAATCGTGTTTGTAAGATCGAAGCAATGAATTGGATCACTGTCTTAAGAGATCTATTTATACAACATGAGTTATGAGTTAAAGGTGTGTGCATGAGTGTAAGAAGACTGTTACAGAGACACAGAGGTCACTGAGAAGGTTTTCAGAGAACAGCCGAAGAACAGAGTAAACAGAAGGGTTTACCGAGTTACTATATGGGTTACCGAGGTATGCTATAAGCAAGGTAATCTATTCTGAGGACATAGAATATGTTATAACATTTCAGATGTAAAGTTGCAGATATTTGTAATAATTTTATTGTAATATTGTGAAGTTGTAAGAGAAACCTTTAACAGGGTAAAAGACTCTAATCAAGTCTATAAATTGTAAAGCCTCTAACCAGGTGCAGCATTTAGATTAAATGTTGTAAAATCCTTTAGCAAGGTAGATCTAACAAATCTTGTTACTCCTAATAGGGTAAGCTATCAGAAATAGCTAATATGTAGCTCTAACTAAGCACTCTTTATTATTGCAGTAGTGAAGTTGTGGGTGCCATCCCCACCGCAGTTTTTCTCTCTAACCAAGAGTTTCTGCATAACCAAAATATATGTGTTATGGAGTGAATCATGTATGATTGTTATCTATTTGTTTTAACTTTATTTTATGTTACTACACTATTTTGTTTATGCATAACAGTAAAGTTATTATTCAAGAAAAGTTTTGGAGTATTGATTCACCCCTCCCCTCTCAATACATTAGCTTTCCATATTGGGCCTAACAATTGGTATCAGAGCTTGAATCTTGGAAAAGGGTTTAACTACCTAAAGAGAAAGATCTTATCAATGGAAGGCTACAAACAATCTTGGAGGATTGTGTATCTGCAAGAAGAGCTAGATCATGCTAATCAAGTGATTGCAGACATGCAAAGGCAAATGCAAAAATCTCTGAAAGTAAGAAGAAGATTATCTGATGACTTGCAGGATTCTCAAGAGTTAGTGGAACAAATTGAGACATCATCTGAGAATAGTATATCTGTAGAGACTAAAGAAATGATTGGAGTATTGAAAGAAAAGAACAAAGCACTAGCTGATCAACTAAAAGCAATGAAAAGAGAACATGAACATTTCAGCACACAAATGACTGAAAATCTAGATGCATTAAGAACAGCTGAGGATAAAACAAGAGATCTACAAAGAGAGAAACAACAACATGAAGTCTTAGTATATGATAAAAATGATGAAATCATAAGGTTGATTGGGATTCAACAAAATATGATAGATCAACTAGGTTATGTACATCATGAAACAATTCTGAAGAATGATGAAAATCAAGCATTGAAACTTGAAGTATCAAGGTTGACCGATGAACTTGAAACAGAGAATAAATCCAAAGAAACACTGAAGAAGAGTTATGAAGTATCAAAGATGTTGGATGAGAAATTAAATACAAGAAGACCCAACAAAGATGCAAGACTCGGTTACAAAGGAAAAGACTCTATCGAGAAAGGAATTCATACTACCGAGAGAGGGGAATCATCAAAGCAAGCTGGAAATAGGAATAACATCAAAAGAAAGAAGCCTATTTGCTACTACTGTGGAAATCAAGGTCATACTGCCAACATGTGCCAAATCAAAAAAGGTAAGCAACCGAATGTCACTAAGTCCAATGGTTATTGTTACAATTGCAATAAATATGGTCACACATTTAACCAATGTAGGACAAAGTCTGTTAACAACTATCAAAAGGCAAAATACAAAGGGTTTTTTAGAAACTGCAATAGATATGGACATAGTACTGAGAAGTGCTGGCTTAAGCAAAAGAACCACATGTGGTCTGCACACCGAGCAAACACTAGAGGTTACCAAACTCACATAGATCCTTACCGACAATATGCATCAGTACCATGGGATTACAATACAAGGATATGGTGTGAATGTTGTGGAAGATATGGACATATTAGTGCTAACTGTTTTATAAGGTTTGGAATGAACAACCGAAGATCATGGAGAAATCCTGGTATGGCATGTTTTCATTGTCACAAAGTTGGACACTTGGCTGGAGATTGCAGAGATCAACCTAGAGGAGACACTGAAGAAATAAAAGGCAAATTACAGATGATTTGGAAAAAGAAAGAAATTGTGTCAAATGAAGAAAGCACCTTACCAAATGAGTTAGGTGCACCTAGTCCAAATTAATCAATAAAGGTATTAAGGGACTGCATTTTCTGAAGGTTAAAATCATAACAGTTCCTATTCTATTATGTACTAAATTAAAAATTTGCATAGTTAAGATGCATTAGTAAGTTTGAAATTCTATCAAAGTCTTTGAAGCACTTTACAAGAAACCTGTCAAGTTGGTGAATACAGAAAGCCTATCAAGTTGGTAAATGAAGGAAGCTTAGTTACTCGGTCAAAACAAAAAAGAGACTAAATCGGTTAAAAAGGAACCGAGTGCATTTAATGTTTTTTACCTAACCCACACAGAGCCTGATAAGATATTTTGTGTACTTAAAAGCATTTTCGCGGTCATTTTCATTCACCAAGTTTTCGAAAGAGCAGAGCAGAGCGATTCCAAGGCTATCAAAACCTCATTCAAAGAAAATTCAAGGTATTTACATCAAATCTCAACATATTGTTAAGCTGATTTACCAATCTTGTTGCCATTATTTGCTAAGTATAAAGCGTCTATCGTTTGGAATTCTGAAACCCTAAGGACTCTTTGCTAGTTTTTTACCTGAAATCCTAAATGGTGCCCAAGATCCAAGATCCCATAGTTGTCAAGAATGTAGAGAGGCCCTCACTGAAATACTCTTTGACTCCTAAAGTCGCCTCTGAACCAGATGACAAAACTGCCTTTTCACTCATCCCGAACAGAGTATTGTTAATTGAAGATGTGAGATTCTTCACCAAATGCCATGTTGAAGAACTCGATCATGTTGAAATAAGAGACACCTATGATGAACTATGTACCGATGGTGTATTAAACAGCAAGTATGAACAGATCAAAATCAAAGGATTGACTGAAGCCCTAACCTATCCTCGTGTGTTCAAACCCCAGTGGGTCAAGTTTGTTCTGAGCAGAGTTCATGATGATTTCATGTGGCTAGAAGAGAAACCATTTAAAATCACCAAGGAAATCATTCATGTGATCATTGGTTATCCTATCTATGATCATGCACGAGCTCAGAAGATGATATCACAGAAGGAATTAATTAGTTTAACCGAAGTAGAATCTAATTACAGAGGACTAAAATTGAACAATGTCACCGATGCAGAACTAAGTTTTCCATTAGAGTAATTGGTTACTGTTTCTTCCAATCAGCAAGGGAAAATAGTGTACCCTATGCAGTAGTTGACTTAGCTTATAAAATTGTGAAAAAGGGAATGAAAGTTGACTTGTGTGAAGTGTTACTGAAGAACCTGTTTGAGAATCTAAACATAATAAGGAAGCCAAAGAAGAACAACTCGGCAAATACACTAAAGTTTGGTTCACTTCTTGTATGCATGTTTTTCTACTTTGAAAAATTCTTTCCATCAGTCGGTAAAGTAGTTTGGGAGCTACACCGACCAATCACCCATCAGATTAATGACTTCATCAAGAAGCTAGGTGATAATTTCAATGATGTAATGGATGATTACTTTAGTAAATTTCAAGAGAAAATGCACAACAGGTACCAGATTCCACCCCAGCTAGTGGAGAAATATAAAGATGACATATGCTTTGAGGTAGACACTGATTACTGTTATGTGAATGTTGTGGAACCAAGAACTCAATCTTTGCCACCTATGGGTTACGAGATTGACTTTGACATCACACAACAACAAATTGATGCATTTCTTACATTACCAAGGCATGCTACCGAGATGAGGTATGGAACCTATGAAGAAGTGATGGGAAAAGTAAAAATGAGCATTGTAGTACCCAAAGCTACAAGAAAAGCAACAAAGATGATAAAGGTTTTAACAAAGAAATTCGGAGAAGATTTTTCCTCCACACCTGTCAAAGGCACTCTTGCCATCACCGAAGAGGAATCAGAAGCTCAAGAGGCAGCTATAACATTGAGCACCGAATTGCCTAAGGGTAAAGTGTTAAAAAGAAAGAAGCGGGACACTTCAAAGGCCCTACCGACTCCTCCAACAAAGAGACCTAATACAAGAGCATCTGCAGCATCACCGAGTAAGAAACAAAAGAGTGTTACTGCTCCCAAGGTAAAAAAGGCATACAAGAAATCTACTCGGAGACTCATTTTGGCAAAAGAGTCTAGTGATATAGAATCTAAAGATGCAAACAAATTCCAGATTGTCAAGAGCAAGAAGGTAAATATACATAGTGTTGAAAACTTTTATGCCAATCTGAAAGAATATGGCGGATTTGGTTCATTTAGATATGTCAAGTATGAAACTAGAAATAATGATGAGAAGAGACAAATTGAAGAAGCTGTCATCTGCACACTTCTAAAGTTCTGGTTAGCTCCATTGGAACTAGTAAAGTCACTTCCAAATGAACTTTACTTGCATACTGATAATAGGTGGAAGTATGCAATGGACTCAGAGAAACAAATCAGAGAAAGAAGTCTAGTCCATCTATTTCTTGATATGTCAGTAGCCAAAATAAAGGAACATCTAACAACCTACAATTCAAAATTTCTTGTCAAACAAAGAGCCTTAAAACTGATGAATGGGCTATATATTGACGTAGAAAATGAGACAAAAGTAAAATGGCAGGAAATATTCAAAATCAAAGATGCTGGTGAACAATCTACAGTTGAAATCGTTGATGTCACCGAGCATGATCCTGATGTCACTGAGCAAGGTCCTGATGCTACCGAACAAGACCTTGCTGACACTATTCAAATAGATGAAGATGTCATGGATATAGAGGAACCGGAGCAGAAAATGATAGAAGGCACTACATATGCAAAACTTGTATCTAGTGAATCCGTTTTAGAACAAGTTCAGCTTTATCCACTGATCAATCAACCTGTCTCTACTGAAGCTCCTCAGGATACAGCACAAGGCACTGAAGGTCACAAGTCTACAACAGGAGAAGATACTACTCTAGAACAGACCTCTCAAGCACCTTCGAGCACTGAAAATGTTGCAACTAAGACACCTAGTATCGAGACACCAAAAGACACCACAG
Organism: Cryptomeria japonica; assembly: GCF_030272615.1. Lineage (NCBI taxonomy): Eukaryota > Viridiplantae > Streptophyta > Pinopsida > Cupressales > Cupressaceae > Cryptomeria > Cryptomeria japonica. The sequence continues at coordinate 194,062,479 of NC_081414.1, read as the reverse complement.
TGGCTACAGGAACCGACCAAAGTGTTGTCTCTATCGAGCAACCTACCGAGGGTCAGCAAGCCTCTCAAGCTATTGTCTTGGTCCAATCGACCAAAGGTAAAGAGAAGAAGGTGAAAAAGCATAGTTTCAAAGTTGATTTATCTAAACCGATAGTGTTGCCCAATGTGGATATATAAAAATTAAAGGAGCAAGCACTCATTGATTTCAGTGAACTATGCAAAGCAAAGGCCAAACAAGAAAAATAAATGACCATACAAAAGAAGAATAAAGTACTTCAGAAGGTGAAGACACTGCTATCAGATATGCTACCTACAGCTACAGTGTCAACCGATGCAGCCATCCACATTCAACTGGATGAACTCCTTAATCAAATAGAAACATCCGGAGTTGATGCATCTGAGTATTTGAGCAAGCTAAAAGACAAGGAGCTTACTGCAAAAATGATAGAAGAGGTACAGAAATCTCTAGTTATTAGCAAAGTCAAACTTGTCAAATTCATTACTGAGTTGTCCCCTCAACTCAAGCACATTCTTTATTTATTTTAGAAACTCTGTACATTTTCTATATTCATTAAAGACATTAAGAATAAAATTGATGCAATTGAGAAAGAGATCACCGATCTCTCAAATAAGTTGACCCCAGAGCCCAATTCAATTCAGAATTTTTATACCAAGCTTCAACAGCTCATGGCACAACAGTTGGAACTAAGAAATGAAGAACACAAGATCAGGATGGATATAATGACACTCCAGACATTATTCCTTCCTCATCTTTCATCCGTCCAAAAATAGATTAACCAAGCCATGCGCCTATCTACTACACAAGAGGGAAGCACTCTTGATGGCTTAATATCACTATTGGCTGATATTCAAGCACAAAATTCTTTAATGGAAAGTGTAAAGGATGCACTCTCTGTCGCTCTCACCGACGCCCGAAAAAAGTACAAATCCATTTTTGACCAGTTACCGCCCCCGGATGGAAATTAAAGTTTTTGATGTTTGTCAAAAAGGGGGAGTAATATGATAGTCTTGAGGGAGTGATATAATATATTTGGGGAGTGATACAGTTTTGATACATACGGTTTTGATATAGTATTGAGAATGATATAGTATTCAGAGTATTGTATATAGGCGGAGTATACCGAGCAGAGTATGCAGAGTATCCAAGGACAATAAGCAGAGCACACAAGCACAGAACTGAGCATGTAAAATCAGAGTTATGTACAATATAATGATAAGGGGAGTATATCTGAATATACTATTTTATTGACTATTGTATATACTGTCAAGTATAGTCATTTTGCAAAGTATATAGATTTTTGAGTTATGACTTTGAAAGCAGTTTTTGTCAAACATCTCAACTAATGTCAAAAGGGGAGATTGTTACTACTTATCAAGTTGCCATTAGTTTTTATATTCAAAGTCATACTATATACTCTAGTCGGTTAACACTACTGAATCATGCAGTCAGTATACATAGAGAAGTCGGTATGCACAGTCTAGTCGGTTACAGAAGAAAGCAATCACAAAACGCAGTACACACCGAGCTGTCTACTGAGTATCTTTTTATGCCTACTGAGCAGCAAAGATGACACACTGAGTTGATATACACCGAGTGAAATGTGTTACTAGATTCATTGCACTTGGACATGCATATGAAAACGTGTTACAAGATCGAGGCACATCTAACTGTTATCACATTGGAAATTGCACTAGAAGATTGTGTATGATTTTGAGATCAATCTAACCAATGAAATATTTTGTATAGTTATTCATTCGAGGAATCGTGTTTGTAAGATCAAAGCAATGAATTGGATCACCGTCTTAAGAGATCTATTTATACAGCATGAGTTACGAGTTAAAGGTGTGTGCATGAGTGTAAGAAGACTGTTACAGAGACACAGAGGTCACCGAGAAGGTTTTCAAAGAACGGTCGAAGAACAGAGTAAACAGAAGGGTTTACCGAGTTACTATATGGGTTACCGAGGTATGCTATAAGCAAGGTAATCTATTCTGAGCACATAGAATCTGCTATAACATTTCATATGTAAAGTTGCAGATATTTGTAATGATTTTATTGTAATATTGTGAAGTTGTAAGAGAAACCTTTAACAGGGTAAAAGACTCTAATCAAGTCTAGAAATTGTAAAGACTCTAACCAGGTGCAGCATTTAGATTAAATGTTGTAAAATCCTTTAGCAAGGTAGATCTAATAGATCTTGTTACTCCTAACAGGGTAAGCTATCAGAAATAGGTAACATGTAGTTCTAACCGAGCACTCTTTATTATTGCAGTAGTGAAGTTGTGGGTGCCATCCCCACCGCAGTTTTTCTCTCTAACCAAGAGTTTTTGCGTAACCAAAATATATGTGTTATGGAGTGAATCATGTATGATTGTTATCTATTTGTTTTAACTTTATTTTATGTTACTGCACTATTCTGTTTATGCATAACAGTAAAGTTATTATTCAAGAAAAGTTTTGGAGTACCGATTCACCCCTCCCCTCTCAGTACATTAGCTTTCCATATTGGGCCTAACAATAGTCACTAGGTTGCTTGACTACAGGTGGAGGTGCTTGAGGAAGACTTGGTTGAGAAGGTGGTAAAGAAGGTTTTGGTTGATCAAGATGTTGTTTATTCTTTCTCATGTTATATGTATGAGAAATGGTATTGTAGGAAGGTTGGCTAGATTGCATAAACTTAGTATACAAATTAGGAGCATCTCCCTTGAGCAGCTTCCTACCAATAGTTTTGACTTTCTTAGGAGAAGGACTGGCTACAGTCACATAAATGTGAGGTCTCTTTGACCTTTGTGGGGCTGCATAGACAACAATAACATTCACAGACTTTTCATCTTTCAATAAAGAGCAATTCGAAGATGAGTCATCTTTTACATCTCTGTTACTAGAAGGAAATGCTTTGTCAAACACATCAAATTCTAGAAGAAAAAGATTTGACATGAGGCATTCATGTTGGGTTCATGAAAATGTAGAGGAGGTGATTTGTTACCTCTAAGATGACAAATCTTAGAGAACAAACCAATTGTTCCTACCTCACTTTACTGGCACTAAAGGTGAGCCAGGGGATATTAATATAATAAATGAATAACCACTAAACTAATTAAACTATAGAGTATTAAACTACATAATAGAATAAAGGAATTCTAATTATCAAATAAATACATAAACACAAAATAAAGTATACCAAAGAACCCACTCAGTCTTGGATTCTAGATGCCAATACACCGTGGGGATGCTTGTACACTGTGTTGTTGTCTGTACGGGCATAAATCCCAAAATACATTAGAAGTATTACAAAATCTTCTCTCAACAACATAGAACCTGGTCACCACTTGCGCACACAAAGATGGGAGAAAATATTGGGTTGCATAGGGGTTTGCCTCAGTCAAACCCTCGCTTTGCTATTTTCACTACCACTAACTGATAGATAGATAGAGTGGATAAAAGAGATAACTATAATAGAAACTAATCCCCGCTTAATGAAGGAAAAACCCTACTACATAAGATACAAGATAAATGATAGATGCAATGGAAACAAACCTCGCTTAATGGAGTAAATCCCTATTGTAGTAGATACAAGATAAATGATAAAATGATAGACTAAATGCACCTAGATGATAGATACATTCAGAGATACAATCATGCAAAGAATACAATGTTATATATGAAGAGATAAGAGAGAAGAGAGAAGATAAAGCATTCTATCCAAACTCCTCTCTTGAGATGAGAGCATGACATAGATTGAGATAGTCTTGTTGTTGTAAGGTAGTAGCCAAGTAGTCACAATGAGAGCCAAAACATGAGAGCCAATATCATGAGAGAGTAATTCCTTAGAATGCTTAGAGATCTTTTTTCCTCAAGAGTCTCTAGAGCTTGCAATCAGCAAAAAGATGGGGTTTTAGTGCAAAGAAACATGCGGAAATAGTCGTTATGGACGTACTCAAGCGAAGGGACACATGTCGAGGAAGGCCTAATGCGGGATATGTGATTCTATATTCAAAAATTTGTCAAGATGTTTGTGTGGCGCACAGATGTTTGTGCATCACACTACCATCCAAACTAAGATAGACCCAAACAGACTTTTAGGGAAATTGGGGACACTTTGTCTTTTAATTCCCTGATGTCAAAATATTGAAATCTTGATCATTGAACTTGTCATAAATGCACCAGGTGCAATGTCTAAGTGTCATAAATGCACTAGGCATAATTTAGGATACTACAAAACTAAACCTCTAAAATAACTCACACACCCTATGTATTATCTCACAAACAAATATTACAATACACTGGTATAATCTTCATGGAAGGCTTAAAAATTGTCAAGCTCCTTAAGTGTACTCCATTGAACAAGAAAATGAGAATCATGTAAGCATGCACCCCAATCCATGCTTCCTCCTATCACACATATAACTGACAAGAGATGCTCAACCATCCTTATCCAACAATGTAAAGGTTATGATAACCAACCTCAATAACTACTCATTGTGCTTGTTTTTATATACAAAATCTTATATAGAACCACCAAGTAGTATTTAGGAATAATGTGTCTAATACCATGAGCTTACAAAACCATATCCCCTAATTTAAATTTTGGAAACTATTTTTTTCCAATATTAAATATTTTTCTAATGTACAATCCACATTAAATATTTATCCTAGTGTTACATACAACATACAATTTTTTTTCCTCGAGAATGTCTAGCCTGTGTGACATACACATGTGCAATGTAAATAAATTTTAATTTACATTATTAGCATTATGTTGAGATGCACAACACTCCTTAACATCTATCACATATACATCCACTATTAAATATTTATTTATAGATACACTTTTCACATCCATTAGGTAGATTTCCAACTATGCTAGGAAGAAAGTATTATCAATATTATAATAATTAAATTTTCTCAAATATTTCTTTATAACTAACCCATTTAATTTGTTCATCTCCTTTAGCTACCCATATTTTTTTGTGTTTATCAATTTAGCCAAATGTAAAAATAAACTTGGTTTTAAACATCCATTTAAAATCAATGGCTTGTTTACTATTAGGTAAAAGTACCAACTCCCATATTTGGATCTAATGAATTGATCGATCTCTTGATTCTTACCTAAGCATAGTTCTTCTAGAGAGATGATTTCCAAGATTTTCGTAAAAATTTAATTGATCAAATGAGTATTTTTATAAACTTCCTCTCCCCATAATTTATCTCCAAAATCACAATCCTTGAGCATTAATTACACTTTCTCCTGAAGTATTTTGTTCATTCTTTTAGCTACTCCATTTTTTGTGGATGCATGGAGTCGACAGTTACCTCTTGATTCCTAGGTTTGGTTGTAAAAGTTGACAAATTTGCTAGAGGTGTATATCCATGTATTTGACCTCAACATAAAAAAATCAAATGCTTGAGACTTATTCTTTAGAAAAAAAAACCCATATATTTTGAGTGAAGTCATCAATGAATTGTTGGCCATTTGGTGGAATTCATTATGTGTTGCATTGATGTTTTGTCATTGATGCCAACACTAGTTGTTTGGATGCTTTACTGGCACCCTTCTGGTCTCAGTAGGTTGAGTGGTTTCTGGTTAATTTGGATCCAGCATGATCTGGTAGGATCCGATATGATTTGGTTATGGAATTGGCTTGTTCATGATACTCATGCTCATATTCAGTAAGTTGGTTTTGGTTTGATGTTCGGATGCTATCCTGTTTTCTTATAAGGTTGGTTTCTGGTTCTAGTGAGGGTTTCATCGACAGAGATTTTGATGAATATCTTTGATGAATTGCATAAGTGGTGTTGATGCAGCTTCTGGTGGAGTTTCAAGTTGTTGATGGTGGTCATGTTCGAGACTTGGCGGATGGAGATCATTGTTGTAGCGTGTGGACCTATACTGGGTCCCAGTTGATCTAGGTTATGGATCGACTTTAATGTAACGTGTGGATTGGACCTCTCGATGTGTTTCTGGGATGTCTTATGTGTTGGATATTATTTGTTTGGTCTAAGGCCAACATGGTTTGTAATTATGTAATTGGTTTATTATCTAGTGGCTGACCTAATTGTTTATGGTCGAGGGTTTGTATATATAGATGTAAGATCTCATTGTAGATAATCATGGCTATGATAGAGGTCATGGTCAAGGAATGTAATGTACGAATAATGTAATATCATTCAGGCAGAGGATTTGGTCGATCATTGGAGATCGAATTAGGTTTATGTAAGAGGATTTAGTCCTTTGGTATTGAGCTTAACCAAAACTATACTCAGGCATAGGAGATGCTATCTTTTGCAGTTCAACACTTCTCCAGATTGTAGTCTGGATTCAAATGTAGTCAGTGAGACTCCTTTTGTGATGAGCAATGTGCTCTAAGTTGTTGGCCTTCCTACAAGTGCATGCCCCTCAATTTTAATTCACATACTTACTACAGAAGTATTATCTGACTATGGGTAGGCTTCCCACCGTGGTTTTTCCCTTTATCGAGTTTTCCACGTATAAATCTTGATGTCATGTGGATGGTATTTATTGTTTATGCTTAATTGGTTTAAATGCTATTCTGGTATTAATGTTTTGGGTTTTGACATTAAAGTTTTAATTGCTAATGGTTCTGGTAATCTGTGACAACTGATTCACCCCCCCTCTCAGTTGTCTTCCAGTTATTTGAACTGTCTAACATGAATATAACAAAATATCAATATTTTTCTATGGAAAGTGTCTTCAATAGTCCATAAATATTAAAATGACCTAACTCCAACTTCTTGAATGATCTCCAAGCTTTTCCAAATTCAAAAATTTAACTGTGTTATTTTCACACAACCTAAGCTTCACAAAAATAATTCTCTATAGTCACATATGGAAGAACATGCATGCCATGTTTTTCTTAATTTTTTTAAGGAAAAATAACAAGTTAATATGGATAAAACTTTTGTGCCACAATTAATTCCTTGAAGAAACATTAAAACTAATAGTTTATAAGAGCGTTTACTCAACTAAAATAGTCTTTATTTCATATATGGACATTAAACACCAAATTTAACTTACTATCAAATACCCTATGAGTTTCCTATTAAAAAATGACCTTCATATCTTTGGAAATGATCTAGTGATTGATATAATATTTTTCTTAGTCATGGAAATTCAATAAAATATAATTAATAACTACTTTTCCTTGAGTTGGAACATTGTGTGGAGCTCTACCAACTCCTTTAACACATAGTTGTGAATCATCTCCCATTGTAACATGGCTCTTGATATATTTATTATATTCTCTAATATCACCAATCATGTGGCAACTATCATGTAAATTAATGATCCAAACATCACCATTTTTTATATGTGTGGAAACATTTGCTAAAAATAGTTTGTAACTTTCATCATCAACTAGCATACTTCCTTTTTACCTTTATTCCTATATTTCTTCTTCTTTAAGCATTAAAATTAGATATGACCATGATAATTGCAATATTAGAAAACCTTTTGATTATTTTACTCTATTATCCATGGTAGGACACGTTGTCTATTAAGGCTTGTCACTCTTGAACTTGAGGTAAAACATTTGTTGATTCAAATTCATTATTTCTATCAAGAATATCTTCATGATGCAATAGTAGATCCTCCAAAGTATAAATTTCAAAGTTGTCCGATTTTCACACATTTGAGAGTACTCCTAATTTTTTATAATGACTTCGAAAAACTATTCATGAGGCTTATGAAGTTGATATCTTGATCGATAATAGTCTCACTTACCCTAATGAGACAGATTTAAATACCCTTGAATTTGAAAATATGGTTAGTTATTGAATCATCTATTCTTAGATTTTACAAATAAGTTCAATGCATGAATATTATCACATTGTTTGTTTTCTCAAATATTATATCCCAAGCTTCCTTTAGTGTGGTTATATTCCACTAATTTTTCTATCATTGTGCTACTAAATAAACAATTTTATAAAGGGCAATGCTTGGAGTGATTTCTTATCAAATTCTTCTTGTAGATTCAAGCATCAACATGATCTTGTTGTATTTCATGGAGGTTAGCTCTAAAAAGAGGAAATGATTTTCATATGATGATGCCATTCTCCTAATTTAAAATGTGTCAATTTTAGAAAGAGGGCACTTAGTATATTATTTGTCCTTTTGAAATTTTATACATGAATGGAAGCTAGGATCTAGCACTATGGACCACATGATAACAATAATATAAATATTTCATCATAAGTTTTCCAAACTATCAAGCATGCTACTATTAGATCTCACAATTGTTTATTAGAAATGCAAATTTGACCTCCTCCTATATGTGTATGTCAACTCTTCATGGAACTAACAATACATTATAGATTGTATTTAAATAAACCACTAATATCAAATGACAAGTGGCATGTTCTTATCTCCAACACTAAATATACATTCTTGAGAAAAACTCTGACCCAAATACAAAGTTGATTCTCACAATAAATACAAACAATAACACTGGCCAAAGGAATACATGAAAAAGAGCATTATACAATTGCTTTAAACTATGTATGTATGTATGTATGTATGTATGTATGTATGTATGTATGTGTATGTGTATGTGTATGTGTATGTGTATGTGTGTGTGCATGTGTATGTGCATGTGCATGTGTGTGTGCATGTGCATGTGTATGTGTACATGTATGTGTACATGTATGTGTACATGTATGTGTACATGTATGTGTATGTGTATGTTTATGTGTATGTGTATGTGTGTATGTGTATGTGTGTCATTTGGATTTAAAGACAAACACTCAAGTTAGAAAAATATAAATTTGTAAATAAAAGTAACCTTTTAGATTTAGCAATGATTATACTTGGTTTGATTCATATATGAATTGTTAAACTTGAAAACCATTTAAAAGAGAAAAAAAATTCATAGAAAACACATCCTTGTAAGCAATTCCAATGTTTCTTTAAGTTTTGTGCTCAGGACAATATTGTAATTAAAATTTTGATTTGTATGATGGCTTTTGGAGTTTGTTTCTTTCACCCTAGTCTTTTTAAGGTTGTTGAGACTTATTGATAGTGTTATTCACTCTCTCTTTTTTGGACAGCCTCTTAGTTGCCTTAACTTTCTTACTTTGTTTCAACATAATAAATAAAATTTATAGCTTCACCATTTAACTCTTATTTTACTACCCTGCACTTATAAATGTGACTTGTTTTATCCTATATCTATTAAAAAAGGTTATAAAAGTTATTTATTCTCCTTTTCAAAAATAAGATAATGGCATATGTACTCAAGCTTTAAAAAGATTATAAAGTCAAATAATTATTGTACTCTAAAGCTCATCATGATTTTATGAACATAAATAAAGTTCCAAAGATTTTTACATTTTCTCCCATATCAAATAAATTAATGTAAGTTGGTTTTATACTATATTATATTAAATGTTCCCACTAATAGAATATAATCTATCCAACAAAAACCAATAATATTTTTTTCCCATACAATAGGGAGTATATAACCTACTTTTAATATTATCATTCCTTTCTTAAATGTTCATGATGTGACAACTCTAGCAATTAACAAATTAAAGACCCATTTTCTCAACAATAAAACTGTCACCTTTAGATAAATAAATAAAAACATCACCTTTATGAAAGAAGTTGAATTATTGGTAGCAATAATTAAAGCATCTGATTCAAATGAATGAGTACAAAGTTGATTAAGTATATTCTTCGTATTAATATTATTACTAAGATCCTTCGAATGGAATGATAATTACATCACTTTGTAAAGGTATAACATTATTAAGGGAAGAGGATCACGTTATTTTTAATTTTTTATACTACTAAGTTAAATGGTAAGTTTTCCTTAAAAAAAAATTGAAGTGCTTAAGTTAGTGGGTATAGAGAAAAATATTTACATTTGGGTGTGTGCACTAGGGAGAAAAATATTTACATTTAGGTGTGTGCACTCGGGAGACAAGAGTTTGAGAATATAACGAATTGATAGATCGATGGATAATAAATATGCACGTAAATTTATGTTGATTGTACGCAGTACGCAATCGTTGTCTAAAGGTGCAAAAATGTGAGATACAAGCAAGAAAAAAAGAATGTCTCAACATTAGTATTAACTTACGGTAAATCTATTTTAAGTGGTTAAATTAAATAAATAGACTAGCGAATGTTTTTTCATGACAATTAAAGATAAGGAGGGCGAAAAGGATGATGGGATGTTTATTAGTGTGTTAATAAGATTCATGCCCTTTTATCCTTTTAAAATGCATATTAGATAAGACCTTTTTTTTTCACATATATTCTCCTTACGCTTCAAAAGTGGAACATTTGGCATTTGTTTGACTTGTGCCCGTAAAGCTACAAGTGAAAGGCCATAAAGAGGGTTAGTGGTCACCATCTGAGGAGGAGGAATTATTATTATTATTTTTAGAGTGGAGTCCTTTTCGGCTCTACCTACCATACATACTTTCCTTGAGACGTATTTCAATTTATTTTCACATGTTAAAGTCAAATCTGTGAATTATTAGTCCATTAAATGATTTTTAATTCAAATTGATGTCTTGCTCACCTCACATGAGTCATCATTAGGTTTAGATTATTTTTTATATTTCAACTTGAGAGATGTACAACCACATAGCTTCACATGAGAAGTTTTGTTTTGTTTTGAATTGATATTTTAGTGTATCAAAACTTTAATTTAACATTCTAGTATGTGATGGTAATACTGAGGTCATTGTCTCAATTAAGGAATTTCTAATCTTTTAGTTTGTGGACATGTATCTACATTCACAATCATTGACACAACTTGATAAAATATTAAAATAATGGCTAAAGTATTTCTTTTATTTAATTATTAACTTTTGAAAGGGCACATTACTTACATTGTATGATAGTATCCTCTCTCTCTCTCTCTCTCTCTCTCTCTCTCTCTCTCTCTCTCTCTCTCTCACACACACACTCACACTCACACACACACACACACACAAGTGACTATTTGCCTCACCATCCATCTCTTACTCAACATCTTCTAAAGGTATGACTCTTTTGACCTTTTGCTTTGCACCTCATAAGGACCCTCCTAGATCACACCCCCTTGATAAACATGACTTGGTTGGTTGGTCCATTTGCTAGCAACACACTTTTAGTACACTACCTCCTCAATAGTGCTCTATCATGGTTGCAAATGTTCCTTAGTTGAACTAAGCATCCTACCAACCAATATATTAGGCTTTAGTCAATCTATGCTTCTTGGATAAAGACCCTTTCTACAAGATATCCTTTTCTCGCCACAATCTCCTTTTCCTAAGCATGAATATGTTTTTCAAGTAAAAGAAGTCCCCTTTTCTCTACTTTCATCTTGCTTTATATTCATTGTCCATGGCATTTTAAAATATCGTTTTGGCACCCAATGTCTTGATTATTATTCTATTGTAGCCCAGACCTCCTATCATGGTAGCACATGACACCTCTAGACATGCCATTTGATACCTATCACGAAATTTGAAGGTCAATCAAATCTTTGATATTGTTAGTCTTTTTGTTAGCTCTAGGCTTGGGGTAGTCACTAGATTGTGTATTTGTTTACGTGTCACATAACTTCCTCTTTTATGTGTCACTTTAATGTGCAAGTCTTCTCTAACCTTAATAGCTCCTTCTTATGCATTTTGTGCCATGTTGCTCATTGTTATCTATTCCAACTTCTTTTGCTACCTCCTTCATTCTCCTCTACATGTTCCCACAATGCTTCCTTCTTTCATGAATTCTTCAATGCACTCAATCATCCCATTATTATCCTTGGTCTTGCACATCTACTTCCTCTTGATGCTTGTAGCCTTCCATTGCATCATCCTCTTCATCATGCTACTTATATGCACACCCTTCTAGTTTGATGCATTTAAAAGTATAACTTCCTCTCAATCAATGCTTTGGTCAAACTATCACAATTTGGTAATATATCAAGTTGCCTATGATTTTGGTGTTCATGCAGGAGCATCCCTAGTTCTTGGCAATCTTGCATCAACCAAAAACATTTTCTTTTTGTTTTGTAGTTTCAACATTTCTTTATGCGTTTCTCTGCATTTTTTCACCGGATCTTGTGGAGTTGGATTTTGTTTGTGTACATGTTCATCTTCTTTATCCCAAGTCCACGAGATGTTTGGATCTTTTTCCAACAAGTTATCACTTCCAAAATCTGGGATAGTTTTCTAACACAGAGCACCAGAACTATTTGGACCTATTTGCTAATGGAGAATCTTGTGGATCTTTTTTGTAGCTTGCGGAGCCTAATTTTGTTGCTTCCAATGCTCCTTGGCTTATGGCCGACCTTCCCTTGGGGTCTGCACATTATTCTATGTTGTTTCTGGATGGATTCCTTTGGCAGAGGTCAACCTAGTTGTTTTACACGTTACATCTTCTTCAACAACATTTGTTCCATCTTGGGCCGACGTTGCTCATCCTTGAGCTATGAATATCATATAAATCAATGTAATTAAGCAGATGGACATAATTTTTGGGAAGTAAGATAGAGATAGAAAATCCAAAGTTGGCTCGCATTCTTGCTTGAGCTTGAATACTGTATTTGAGCATGTTTGTAATCAGGCCTGTGTGCCAAATCTTGTAGCCCACATGTTGCTAGCCAATTGTATTCAAATTATTGATATAATATAAGTTTGATTCTGCATTTCCTCCATCACGTTGAGTTGTTTTTGTTGTGTTACATTTTTTGCACGGTCCAAACTATTCTCTTTGAGAACTTACTCCTATCGTGATTGCACCAGGTGTTTTCTCTCTTTAGTCCTTGCTTGGCCATCTTCATTATTTCTTGCACTATTTCTTACCTTGACACACATCTTTTGTGCATTGCTTTCTTACCTTTATCATTTTTCTCCTTGGCTATTTTCATGCTCCGCTCTAGTGCTTGCACTTTCATCTAGTTCCTCCTCTTCCTTGCTCCCTTCATTCTTGACCCATGATTGTGGCTAATTTCACTTGTCTTAGGTTGCCTTTGCATAATTATGTCATACATCACTATTTATAACTCACTTGACCTAATTTCCATTAGCATGACTATCTTGGGCTAGATTGCACCTATAATTCCAACCCTTGTATAGAGGATTGTGGGTACAAGTGTTTTCATATTTTCATGTTTCCAAATTTCAAATTTCCACATTCTAATGACAACAATCTTAGATTTATTTTTTACCCATCAATGTCGAAGCAAAAAAGTCTAAATTATGTATGTAGGTTGTATATGTAAAGACATCATCCTAGAATAAATTCACTAAGAGAATTATTGATAAACTAAATATCACAAACTACAAAGATTATTTTCCTTCTAATAAGAATCAATCAATAGTCTTCATTTTCTTGTATTTTGCATCAACAACCAACAACCATCAAGTAATATCCACTACCAAAGGACACTTTAAGTAGATAAATTTGTCACATTCATTCATAGGTTTATATCAAACTTTGACAAGATTCAATGAACAACTCAATGACATACATTTCTATCATACATCAATGTATATGTACACTATATCTATTTATTACAATTAAAATAATCTTAGGACTTGACTAAGCTGCAAGGAAGTTATAAACTTTAATCCTTACATAGCAAGCCTCACAATGCTTGTATATATGATCTTTTTTTCCTTACTTTAGCGATGCAATAGTCAAATGTTCTTTGCATATTCTAAGGGGTTAGGTTTTCTCAAGATAAGATCATACCATTTAAAAAGAATCTTTTTATATATAAATAAATTTATCATGAACATCTTATAAAAGATGCACACTATATATCTAATAGTTAAATTATCTTTGTCTTGAACAAATAATTTTACCTTTACAAATAGAATGTACCTAGATAAAAGAATTATTTAAAGCATATAAGTTTACACAAATAAACAAAATGTTGTAAGTAACAGAACTCAATTGAAACCTTGTATAGCAATTATATCATTAGGACAAATCCAAGTCCAATCCAATCTCACAAATTTTATGTATTTGTACAAAGTTCAATTTATTCGATTCTAATTACAAGCATGACCATAGTCTCATCCATTCATTCAACTTGTGCACTTTCTTACAATTAAAGCACACCAAAAGCCCTTAATTAGTTTATAGAAGATAGTTCTACATACCACTCAAGTGCATTATTGTATAATTTTTTGCATCACTTATTTCACACTCCCTATGTATTATTGTATAATTACTCTCCAATATATTTTAGCTTTGCACATTGATGTACATGTCTTCACATGGATACCTATATTTTGACACCATACATGTCCAACATCTAGCTGCAGAAACCCCACATGTTCTCCCAAACATAAATATTTTACCTAGAACAATACAAGCTTGACACATGGCATACTCTTATCCACATGAGTAGTGTACCATACAATTTTGATATAAGTTAACATAATATAAAATGCCTAGATAATAACCTCATTATAGAAATAATTTTCTTGTATAATGTACAAATAAGGAAGTTCATACTTGCTTGCATCATACTACACAAGTCTTCATACATCTAATATAATTATATTGCAAAGGCTTCCATCCATTTCTTACTAAGCTAGGATATTTTATGCATGTTCTATAAATTCTATAATTATTACTTTATTTTACAAGTTTATTCTTTGATACTCACGATATTTAAATTATTAGTGTAAGATCTTGATTTTTTATTTTTTATGCCTTTTTAGATGCACTCGCATAAATAAAAAAAAGTATTGTGTCCTTGATTCAACATCTATGCCTATTCAAAGATTGAAAGATTTAGTGGGAAGCGTTAGTTGTTATAAGGTGTGAGCCCTTGGTCTCCTTGCACTGTGTAGTGTAGTGCTTGGGTTTGCCACATAACTTAACCGCCTCTTGTGGATTCATTAAATCTCACGGTTGTATTAGGCATTAATAGGTCGATATTTTGGTGCAATGACAACTGTGTTTCTAACAAGTGGTATCAAATCCTAGGTCATGGGTTCAAACCCCTCACTTGCACTTTAGGGGGGGATTGTTGCAAGGTCTGTGCCCTTGGTCTCCTTGTGTTGTGCAATGTAGTTCTTAGGTTTGTGACATGACTTAATTGCCTCCTCTAGATTCATTAAATCGCGTGATTGTAGCAAACATTAATAGGTCGATATTTTGGTGCAATGACAACCATGTTTCTAACATTATCTTACTCCATTATTAACCATGGCAAAGAGAGTATGAAATATTTTGAAAGGTACAAGCATTCTCATCCACCCTCGACTCTGAATTGGCATATTGCTAAAAGATTGGAAATGTTTGATTCCCTCTCTTTTTAATACCCCTCCTATTAGGTATAGAAAAATTAACAAATGGTTCCCACTAACACTGGTTGTTTAAAATTAAACTTCAACAAGTTGTCTAAAGGAAACCTAGGTCAAGTGGGTGGGGGTGGGGTAATCAAAGATCCATTTAGAAAGATGGTGGCGGCATATGTGGTTAGCCTAGGCATTCAAATATCCAACTTTTTAGAGGTGGTGGTCGCATACTATGGGATATCTATCGCCAAGGACAAAGGTTACCAAAAAATCATCATAGAAGGTGAATCTAACAATGTCATCATGCTTCCACCTATAACCTCCCTAATTTTGATCCGAATATTTCTATTCCGGATACCCTGCAGTCCCTGAAGGTTGATAGTGCTATGGGTTTAGAGGGAATTGAATTTGATGAAGAAATGAGCTACACTAAGGTGGTGTCGAAGAAAAATAAGTCTCAACAGAAGCCTGGAGTTACAACTTGTAACATAGTGAAGGCAGACTGTGGTGGGCCACCTCTAAGTGCAGGGAGAAAATCTAATAGATGGCAAAGAGAGAACGAGTGAATATAGAACATAACGGATGGATCACAGAAAATGATCCATGATAGTCTATTTAATTCCCCTGGTAAGAAATGAAGATCCTATCTTGGAATATTAGAGGTCTTAATAGCAGTCATAAACAAGACATTGTCTGTAATATTGTTAGGGATCATAGACCGGATATTTTACTTATTCAAGAAACTAAAATATCGAAAGATAAGTTGGAGAAAATTAAGTTCTCTAAATTTTGTGGATCTCAAGGGAGCAGCTCTGATGGGGCTTTTGGGGGAGTTGCTACTCTCTGGAATACCAAGTTTATTCATGGCATTCCTATTTGTCACGATAGTAACCATGTTCCTACTTTGTTTAAACATTTAAGGGATGGGTTCTCTTGGATCCTTTCCAATGTGTATGCTCCCAATAATAAGGTTTGTAGGAGGAAATTCTGGCTAAAGCTCTCTTCTTTTCATAGCTGTTATCCTAATACTCCCTGGCTAATAATGGGGGATTTTAATACCCCTCTCACAAAAGCTGAGAAATTTGGGGGATCCCAGATACATATTGATAACAAATTGGACTTAGCTGACTTCATTAATGGTCAAGGTCTGGTTAACAGATTTATCTGAAGCTTCTTTCACTGGGTCCAATCATCGTGTTGGTACCAACCTGATTCAAGTTAGGCTTGATAGGGCCTTAATTTCTGTTGAGTAGATCCAACATTATATATGTTCCCTGAATTCTATGGTTAGAATTGAATCTGACCACTTTCCTATATGTTTGATGGCTGAGCCTAAAAATGGTCTGTGAAGGAGGTTTCCATTTAGATTTGAGAAAATGTGGTTATTCCACCCAAACCTTTCTAGTAGCGTGAAGGATTGGTGGAATGTTCAAGTGGATGGTTCTACTATGTTTCAGGTTGCTAAAAAGTTAAGGCATGTCAAGGAGAGGGTTAAAAAATGGAATAGAGAAGTCTTTGGGGATAAATTTGTTCATAAATCTACTATTCAAGAGGAGTTGGTCTCAATCCAGGATAAAATCCAAAATGAAGGATATGTGAATGATAATTTTGATAAGGAAAGTGAGGTTCTATCCAAATACCACAATATTATAGCTCGAGAAGAGACCTTCTAATGGTAGAGATCTCGAGCCTTATGGCTCAAGGATGGTGATAAAACACCAGATTCTTCCACATCTCTACCCTTAAACATAGGGATGCAAATAGAATTGGCCACCTGATGAAGAATGGGAGAAGAATTGATAATGAGGATGAAATAAGTGGAGCTGTTGTTGAGTTTTTTGCTAATCTTCTAAAGAAAGATACGTTGTTGGATCCAGAGGCTCAGAATATGTTGGTTGATACTATACCTAAAATCCTATATGAGAGCCAAAATCATAATCTTGATGCCATTCCTTCTAAGGAGGAGATTAGGAGTGTTGTCTTTTCTTTTGACTATATTAAAGCTCCGGGCCTTGATGGATTTCCTACGTTTTTCTTTCAGCACTTTTGGGATGTGGTAGGGGAAGATGTGTCCAATGTTGTTAAAGAATTTTTTTGGAGCTAGATCTTTACTGAAGGAATTAAATGCTACCTTCATTGTCTTCATTCCTAAGAAGCAAGGGGTTGATTCTTTGGATGCTTTTAGGCTTGTTAGTTTGTGCAACTCCTTCTACAAAATTATTTCCAAGGTCCTTATGTCGAGGTTTCTGGGTGTTCTTCCTCTTCCGATCTCCCCTCACCAAAATGGCTTTGTTCCAAGTAGACAGATTCTTGACTCCATCATTACAGTTCATGAAAATATTCATTCACTTTTGGAGGCGAAGTCTCAAGGCTTTCTTCTAAAATTGGGCATTGCTAAAGCTTATGATAGGGTGGATTGGTGCTTCTTAAAAAAAGTTCTTCAGGCTTTTGGTTTCTCTAGCAAGGTTATTAGTTTGATTTGGCAACTCATTTCCACTACCTCTTCTATTGTTATTATCAATGGATTGTCATCCCACTTCTTTAGAACCTCGAGGGGTCCTAGGCAGGGTGATCCCATATCGCCTATTCTTTTCACTATTATGGCAAAAAGTTTAGGGAGATACATTCATAATAAAGTTGGGGAAGGATCCTTGAAAAGTCTCAAGCCATCCTCTGCCAATTTGATTTGTTCTCATCAACAATTTATTGATGACACCATTTTAATGGGTATCTCTTTTTTTGGAGAAGCCATAGTCATCAAATCGATTCTCAACATCTATGAAAAAGCCTCTGGACAAATGGTTAATAGAACTAAAAGTTTTATCTATTTTAACAACACCCTTGAGCAACGCCAAATGAAGATTGCTAACATTCTTAGCTACCTTATTGGTAAGCTCCCCTCTACTTACCTCGGCATCCCTCTGGGATCTAACCTTCTGAGTCCTTCTAGCAATCTTTAATTGATTGATTTAATAAGAAGTTGGCTAGGTGGAAAGGTACCCTTTTGAGTCAGGTTGGTAAGATTTAGCTATTGAAAGCTACTCTTAAGATCCTCCTAGTGTATGCTCTTGGTTTGTTCAAAATTCCCTCAAAATTTGCTGAAATTATTGACAAAATTCAAAAAAGATTCCTTTGGTCAGGGATTGAGGAAAAGAGAATAATCCCTCTGGTTGCCTGGGAGAATGTCTGCAAGCCAAGGAGATTTGGTGGATTGTGAATTAGAAGCATCAAAACCTTTAATAATGCTCTTCTGGCTAAACAGGTCTGGAGGTCTTATGACTGTAAACGAGAATGGAACACCTTATGACATAATAAATATCTCTCTAACGTTCATTCTTGCAGGATTTTTTGATTTCTTCTCATATCCCCACTGGATCTCATCTTTGGAACAATATCCTCAAGGCTAGGGATGGCTAGCTGGGGAGCCTATTGGAAGCTAGGGAATGGAAGAAAAATCCAGTTTTGGGATGATTGTTGGATCGAGAATCACTCACTTGCTTCTGATCCTACTTTGGGATCTTTGTGTGGCTTCTCTTGGCTCTATGGTGGCTGACTATTGGAAGGAGGGTAAGTGGGTTAATCTTCTTGTTATTAATCCTTCTTTCACCCAGTTTCAAATTTCCCTAAATTCTTTTGGTTTGGAGGAAAGTGTGGAGGATGAACTAATTTGGAAATTCAATCCCAATGGGAAGTTTTCTGTGGCTTCTGTGGATGTCTATGATGAACTCCATGTGTCCTGGTGTTCTAAAGTTTGGATTAAGAACTTTTCTCCTAAGGTCAATATGTTTTTTTGGTTCCTCTTTCTTAATAAAATCTTAACTACTGACAATCTTGTTAAGAGGGACTTTTCTATCCCAAATAGATGCTACTTGTGCTTGTAGGTAACTGAATCTGTGGAGCATCTATTTTTACATTGCTCTTACACCTCTGAGATTTGGAGTCTAGTTCTTAAAAAATGAGATCTTTGCTGGACTTTACCAGGAGCTGTTAAGGAGTTTGTCCACCAATGGAACCCGCCCTCAAGAAATCCCTTCATAAAGAAGCTCTCATTTTTTGTGTTTCCTCACACGGCATGGGGTTTATGGAAAGAACGTACTAATTGTATCTTCAGGGATATCCATTTCCCTTCTAATATTATCTTCAAGAAAATTTCTAGAGCCATCTCTAATAACCTCTCGGTTGTTAGCCCCAATGTCCTCTCTCACAGTGGTATACTTAAGGAGTATGAAGCCAATGTTATCAAGGACTTGGATTTTGGTCATCATATGGTTACACCTAAGGTCAATCCCAGGGACAAAATTAGTCGGAATTTCCCACCCTGAGGTTGGGTTAAAATCAATTTCAATGGCACGACTAGAGGGAACCCTGGTCAAGCTGGTTGTGGTGGGGTGATAAGGGATCACTACAGACAACTTTATTTCTACTATTTCTCTCCCTCTGGGTAAACATACTAATAATGTTGTTGAAGCCATAGTAGCTTATTACAGTTTAAAACTTGCAAAACAAACAAATGTAAGCTTGTTTGGGTCAAGATGGACTCAAAGAACATTATCAACTACCTAAAGGGTAATTCAACTCCGGCTTGGAATGTTGATATTTAGATGAAAAAAGCTAAAGATATTATTAAAACCTTTGATAAATGCATGTTCGTTCATGTTTACAGACAAGCCAATGTGATTGTTGACTTCCTTGCCAACATGGGAGTGATGTGTAAAGCCTAGCTTTGTTGGACCCATGGTGACATGTTGGACTCAAAATTTGTGATGTATCTGCTCCACGAGTGAAGTTAGGGGAGTAAATTTAATGATTACTATTGCTATAATGACTTTGAGTATTTCTAGAACTCCTAATACCTTCCGTTGTGAGACAGGTGGCCAGAGAGGACATAAGAATCGATGCAAATTTATTTCGCATGCTTTGTGGGAGATTTCTTACATTTCTTGGAGGTTTTCTTTAACTCTAGAAATTCATCACAGAGAGTATTATAGAGAGCTCGATAAAATGGGTGGTGTGAGAAAAAGAATTGAGTTGCCTAGATGTGTGTAGCTTAAGAATGAAAAGAAGCTATGGTGTATTCTGAAGAAAGGTGGGTTCACTACATACATTTAGAGGCTTCAAGGGTGAAATCAAGATGTTACAAGATATTTTGCTAAAAACTGGAAGGACAGAATGATTGTTCTTCATGGTCAAAGGGTCCTGGTTGATGAAGCCCTTATTGCACAGGTCATCGTGTTATCTATGGATGACATGAAGTATTATAAAGATAGGGTGTACACAAAGCAAGTTGTGCAAAATTTCCCTAAGGAGGAGGAGGAGCGGGCTAAAATTGTTAAGAAGATGACCAACTACTATGGTATTGCGGTCATCAAGTCTTTTTGGCGGAGGCTTCTCAAGGTAATTATGAATTACCTTACTTTGGATGGTCGGTATACTAAGGTGTATGGCCACCACTTTGTTATTCTAAATCATTTCCACCATGGTGTAAAAATGTCCTTCCCTTTCTACATCATGTCTGCTCTTAGGACTAATTTTAGTGACCACCGTAAGAACCTTGCTAAGTTTCCCATTATGCATGAAGACCTGCTGGTCCTTATTGATGCCCATTTTTGTGCCCTTCCTCCCCCTGATGATTTTATCCATATTTATTCTGAGAATGATGAGACTAGTGCGGGAGAGTTTGATAATTATGCCTCTAGGTCTAGGTCTGATGAGACTCCCCCTCCCTTGAAAAAAGCTAAAATGGAAATTCCTTCGAGCTCTAAACCCAAGATGAGGAAGGGTTCCAAAGGTCATAAGATCATTTTTATGTCCTCCTCCTCTACTTTGGCTTAGATTGATTCCCCCTCTTCTAGTGAGAAGGCAGATGATGTTAAGAACCCTGATAACCCTAATGTCCCAACCTCTCCTCTATCCTATAAGGAGACTGGTAATGTGGGTGTGGCTAGTATTGCAGACCTTCATCCTAAAAGTGATGAGCTAAAATATAAGAGGGAGGATTATGAAAATGTGATGGGGATGGCTCGTGATCATACAATTGACACCTTCAGTTTGTTCGAGTGGTCATTTCATGAACTTAAAGAGATCTGGATTAACTAAAGAGCTCTGGGAAGCAAAATGGATTCTCTCCCTATTGGTTCTTCTTTTGGTAATTCGAATAATGTAGGGAATTTGACTGAGGTTGAGAAGAATTCAGCCATGGATTGTATCAAGAAAATAGGGGAAGGGGTGGATCAACTAAAAAAAGGCTGGAGGAACGCATCACCTAGGTTGAGAAAGGCTACAACAAGATCCAGGACACCCTCAAGACCATTATGGTTAGCAGTCACAAAATTGTTAAACAATATGCAATGGTTATGAACACCATGGTGAATAGTCTAGAACAACCACATAAGGTTGTTGTTGTTATTGCTGAGGTGGCTCAAAGTGGTGAAGGACCCTGGAAGAGGACCTGAGGGAACATGAAGAAAAAGGCGGCCTTTCAAAATTTGGATCATAAAGCTATGAAGGTTGCTGCTGATACCATGAATGCCCTTGAGGTTGAGGTTGTTGATACCCTCAGAAGCCTAATGTAACTGGGTTGTTTTAAGTTGCTGGTTCTTTCTGTGTCTAGGATTGGTCTTTCTGCTGTCTTTTTGTGCCCAGTTGGGCTTTTGTTGTCTCTTTGGCTGCTACTTTTTATGCCTATCCTTGCAGCCCATTTTGTTTTGGATGATGTTTTCTAATTCTATACATCTTAGAATCATTTTGTAAAGGGTTTCATGCCCCCTTCAAAACATGTTTTTGCCTTAATCCAAAACAATGTCATCATGTTTCTTTACGAAAAGCCACACTAGGATGGAGTACTGAGGACCTCATCACCAATTGCAAAGTGTTATTTTTAATTTTGGCCATTTTAGGATCCATTACACCCTTAGAGAGGAGAATAAGATTGTGGACAGGTTGGCAAACCTTGGCCCTTTCTCCAACAAGCTTAAAATATGGATGATGCAACACGAGTTGCCTGTTGATATTAGTACTACGATATGAGAGGACATTAATCTTAATGATGCATAAAGATCTAAAGGTTGCCTTTTTATTTATTGTCTTGGCTATCTTGTACTTCCATTATTTATTGATTTGGATTTGGTTTATTTAATTGGGCGAAAGCAACATTTCCCCCAAAACTACCTTTTGTTGATATTTTCCCAGAGCTAGTACTTGAAACCTTTTATTGATCATTGTAATTGGTTTTATTGTGAAAGGCTTAGCCATGGGTGGTGATCTCATTCAGACCATGTCAAACAAATGTGACAAATTCAAGAATAATGAAACTCTTTGTAAGAAGGTTGAGAGAGGTAATTTGGTGCCTTATATTGAGAAAATGAAGGGTTTTAACCCTTCCATCTTGGAATAGTTTGCCCAATCCTGGAATGAGGGTGAAGTTAAAGTTGGGGGTGTGGTTTTTACAATGTCCATGAAGTCTATTATTGTCATGAATGGTATTATTGTGGAAGGTGTGACCTTACCCAAGAAACCAAAGGGGAACTACAAAGCTAATATTATGAGGTTCCTAAAGTCAAGATAGAAGGTGGCTCATTTTAAATTGGCTTTAACAAAGAAGATTTTCTTGGTATTTAGAAGGAGGCTACTCCACTTCTTATAAAGTACATTACTCTAGATGGAAGATTCAAATATTTTCATTACCAACTCTTCCCAATGGTTAACCATCTCAGGTATGGAGTGAAAATGAACTTCCCTTACTCAATTTTTTCATCCACTTATCAATTTGTTGCTATTGCAAAATCCAAAAATGTTCTTCCCCTGCACCATGGGTTTATCTCAAAGTTTTATAATTTTCATCTAAGCTTGACCCCCACTAGTGGGCCTTTAATAGACCCCTCCGAACCTCTCACTAACCCCACCATGGTTATTGAGCTTTTTGAAAACCTAAGATGCAAAGTTGCCCCTTGTGCAACCCCTAAGAATAAAGAAATTACTATTCATGTTAACCCTAACCAGTCTACTAAAAAAATGAAGTTTCTGAACCCCCCTCCAAAAGTTATTGTGTCTAAAGAGTTGGATGTTGGAGTTACTACTTATGAGAACCCTATGTCATCTTGATCCACAGATTTTGAGTGGACATCATATAACCCTAAGAAAATTTTTGTCACCCCTTCTACACCTTGTTTGGGCTCCCCCTCCACCTCCCCTTTCAATTCCCTGCGAAAATGAGATTTACCTATTCTCACTGAGAAGATGAATGAGCTATGTGATGTTAGAATAGATAGGAAGCTATTATTCATTGGCTTCCTGGCCAACTCAATATTGCAAAGAAAAAAATAATAGGTTGGAGGAACCTATCAAGGTAGATGCAAGAGCCTGTAGTTGGGCAATGGATGAAAAATATAAAAGGGTTTGGGTGGCAACCAATGATTTGGTAGGTAGAATTAAGAAGTGGGAAGGCATGGAAGAGGAGATTAAGGAACCTAGTGTGAAGGTGGAACATAAGGATGATAGGAGAGAGACAACTAGGGTCATAGAGGAGTTTCAGGGTAACCAGACAACCCTAAAAGGAAAACAAATGAGATGATCACCCTTAACACCAAAGTGGAAAGAAAAAAATCTACTTCTCTTTAGGCCACTTAGTAGGAAATTGACAAAAGGTATGCGAAGAAAAGGCACCACATGGAATTGTCTTCTGCCATTGTGTTAGAGTCGTTTGATTCCAGTGTGAAGGGGGCTCCAAAGTCCCTTGTTGTGTATTTTAGAAAAGGTTCAAATAAAAGTTTGTCCTTCTTTGAGAAGGTGAAAATGTTGAGCCAAGATTGGAGAAGTGAAAAAAACCCCACTAGGTAGACCATTGGTTTGTGTCTTTGATGAGCGGTGTGGTTTCTCTTTTTCAGTGTTTATTTGTTGGTTCCTAGACAATTTTTTTGTTCTATTACCATTTTCTATTCATTTAGTTTTTTGTTCCTTTTTGATAACTGGTTCTCTAGTTGGGTGCTTTCACTCCTCATGAGACCCCTAGTCTTTTCGCTTTGGCAGTTTTGTAATGGTTTGGGCCTCTCTCGTATTTATCTAATAAAAAAATCTAAGTTAGCTTATGAGAATCAAAAGTAGACAACAATGATGAAGAAATACATACTCATGGATTCAATAAAAAACTACTTAATGTGGCCTTAGAAACTAAGTTTCGAGAAATATTTAGACAATTTTGACTTTTTATGAGTTAACTTGGATCAGTGCCAACACAACATGAACCATCATTTACAACATGCCATTGCAATCTATTCAAAAGGTAAGTCAACCATGATATTCTAATATTTGAGGGTAACATAGATACAATATAACTAGACAATTAGAATCATCAAGTTGAGTCACACTTTTGTATTAATAAATTTAGTGATGCTAAGAATATTTTGTTCATAGCACTTAAAATGTTGGTCACATTAGATCACTAGTGGTATGTAATAAACACACAACAAAACAAAGAATGCATCCTATTAGAACTTGGAATTAATTCATCAATGCTCTATAAGATGAATATTATTTCCTTAGACATTTTGAGGATGACTACACAATGTTTCAATATTTATTTTAGTGTAGTGATTAGACCACAGAGTCTTACACCAATTAATTCCATAATTACTTTACATGATTATTTGATGAGATTAATAAGCATGTTAGAGTACCCATATATATCAATGGGCTCTCCTCTTATTCACACTAGTATGAAATTCTTTATATCAAATACTTTGGGTCAAGTGTTTCACAATACATCCAAAATTGGAGCAACAAATAATGAAGTAATAATGACTATTTGGTACAAACACAAATTTGTGCAAGATTTTTTTTGTTTCTACGAACCATGTCATAATGTGCTCACCAAAAAGATATATTTTATTATAATTATCAAATCCTAAAATGTCTTTCAAGACATCTAACTTAAAATTTATAATGGCATAAGCATCCTCACTCTTGTTCACCTAGTGACTTCAATCATCAAGAACACAAAACTTTAGTTTCATAGGAAACACAAGATCTTATTGATTATGAGGAGATTGACCGAGAGGCTAAGCGAATCAACACAAGTAACTTTGATAACACTATGAAATGAGAACAAATATTTCACATGATTTATTGGGTAAATAACAAATCTACAAACATGATTATTGACAACAAGAGCTAAAATAATATCATCATGAAAGGAGTTTGGTAAACCACCTTAGAATCCACATCAATGCTCGTCTAGGTCATTTGTACTCTTTGAGATGGCTATATTATGGTAATGCAATATGTTACTAAGATATTATCGAGTATATTGTTAGACCTATGTGGAATACACTCACATGTGATGATGCCACAACTTTAGAATCTTATGATATTTTTCTTGGTAGACCATTTGTCTATGATTGTAAAGGTACTTATAGCACAAAAACTCAATGCTAGAGAGTTCATGTTTGTGATTAGTATTTTAGGTTGCATAAAATTTTCCACACTCTAAAATAGTTCTTATACATGGATAGTATTTTAGTTTGCATGAATTTTTTCACTCTAAATTAATTGTAGTATTAACTAAGTGTAGAAATATAATTATGCACACACATCAGTTTATAATTTTAACAATTCACATAGAGAGGTCCACACAACTAAGTAAAAATTATCTCACATCATATAATTTTATGCCTATTACATCACAACAACTCCAAATTAATATTATTTTGTGTCAATACGTTGAAGTCTTCACCGAACATGTAGGACTCCCCACACATTTTTCAATACAACACGTAATTGACTTGATTTTCAAATATCATCTTCCAAATAGTTCACTATACCACATATTATTTTGGGGGAATGATGGAGTTTATTGCCATGTTCAAGAATTGGTTGATTGAGAAAAAATAGGCCAAGTTCATTTCCTTATGGTTGTCTAATGATGACTTTCCCAAAAAGGATTGCACATGACAGATTTTTATTGACTCCCATGAACTCAATAAAATATTAGTGAAAATTCAGTATTGTGTCTTATGCATTGACAAAATCTTAGATCAACCTCTTGAAACATGCTATTTCACCAAGATTAAACTCAAGATGGGGTATCACCCTGTTCTAGTTTAATCAAATAGATCTCTAATTTTTTTTGAAATATAAGAGTGTATCTATGAATATGATATTTATACCTTTTTGTTTGACCAATATTCTTGCAACATTCATAAATCTAATGAATGATTTTATTCACATATTTCTCCAATTTTTTATCATCATCTACTTGGATGATATAATTGTCTTTAGTAGGACTTGGGATGAACATGCACAACAAATTTTATAAGAAAGCTAACCTTAGAAACTTCACTTTTGAAACCATAAAAATTGAATATATTATCAACCATTTTAGGATTCTTGAGATAAAATTAAGGCAATTTAATAATCATGCCTCAAAAAATATCATATGATTATGTATCTTTCTTGGACTCACCAATTTCTAGTGAAAGTTCATCCTAGGATATTTATATATTACTTGGCCATTGAATTAATTTATGTGCATCAAGGTCACATTATAATGGACTCTTGCACAACAACACATCTTTGGTTATATCTTAAATACCATCTATGTGTCTACACCCATGTTGGCTCTTCCAAACCCAACACACTTCTTCCAAAATATAGATGGACACATTATAATATGCTCAAGTGGCACTATATACTACTCCACACATGACCATCCTATTAGCTCCAACTGTAATTTTTTTAATAATAGTATGTGATGTTGCTCTACTTATGTGAAGGAGCTATACACCATAGTATACGTTATCAAATAATAGCATAATTACATTCTCAAACAAAGAGACTATTATTAACTCCAATCATCAACATATCCAATTTCTACCTACAAAATACACTAAAAATACGAGGATACAAAATGTATGACATATTTACAATAATTTCATATAATGATCAAGCCTAAAAAGGTGCATTAGAATAAGTTTACAAACTACCTTAGTTAACTACCAAATCACACACTTACAACCATACTAGAATAAGATGAACACATTTTTTTTTTGATTGGGGATCATTGTACTTAACAAATAGGAATGTTATGAAACAATTTGATATGCTTACTCAAGGTGGATCCTTAGGATATTTTTAATATATCTATATACAAGTTTGTATATCTTTATTTCCTTACTAATGTACCTTAGTGATGCTTGATTTAGAAAACATCTTTTTTAAAATATCAGGTCACTCTACTATCTCTAATATGCTTGTTACATTTTAATCTTATTTTATTAGCTTACCATGTTCATAAATATTGAGCAACACATAAAATATTATATGCAATGCTATATTAAAAATCCTTTAGAAAAGACTTTAGGGCTTTATACTCCCTTGGAGATACTTCACCTCTCTTAATAGTCAATCAACATGGATTTTCTCTATGGCCTACCAACCATAAATTTAGATATATTTGTTGTGGTTTCAATAGGTTCTCTAAATCTGTCACAATGGTTTATTGCAAGAAGACCATCATAATGTTAGACACTACATGCATTTACTTCAATAATGTTTGTATTTATTCAAGATTCAAACCTCCATTATTTTTTAATCCAACCCAAGTTCTATTAGTACTTTTTATAAACTTCTTTGGAAAAAATTAGACATATAATTACATTCATTAAAAAAAAATTATCTATAAATTGGTAGGAAAACAAAGGTGGTGAATCACACACTGCATTCGATTCTCTAAATTCATGACCCATTCATGTACATGGGATGTTATTTTACCTTTAATTAAACATACTTTTAATAAAGTACTACACAAATCTACAAAGCATAGTCCTTTTTAACATGTCTTCCAAGTTTTTCAACCACGAGTGCCTCTTGCAATATATTATCATGCATTGATAACTTATAAAATATCCACTTAAGAATGGGAAGTGGACAAGGTGTAATTATTCATAAAATGGATCTAAGGCTTTCATCAATAGGTCCAATAAATGATTTAGCATCAATGATAAAAATATAAATACCACCATGATATCCATTATGTGCCATGAAATTTTAAGATCAACTACATAATGTAGCTCCATCTATAGATAGAATATTTTCATGGTCCAAATTGCAAGATCAAACCTCTGCACTATGGTCCCTATACCATATTTTACACAACTAGGGAGAAATTTCTTATTCTTGACATACCATGGTATATGGGTCTACATTCTATTTTTGACATGAAGCTACTTAAACCTTGTTTTCCTCATCTTCTAGAGCTAACACAATATCAATGTTCAACAGATTTGGATGTTACACATACCAATATAATTTTAAATGATGAAATCATCAACAAAACCACAACACTACTTGATCAAACAAGCATCAATTATTATGTATGTATACACCTAAAAATGGTCTAAAGATAATTAATTAAATAAGCAATTATTTAATTAATCCTCCTCCCCAATCTAATTGAATTCACTAAGCAATTTGATTAAATTTCCCCTTTCATCTACTTATTAATAAATCTAAGGATTTATTTAATAGGTTCATTTCAACCCCTTAATTAATTAATTCCCTCATCCAAAATCATTTCTTCTAATCCCCTAATTATTAAAACAAATCAATTACGAGTTGTTGAGATTAATTATCCTTGTCACATTATTTGAATTTCTAAATTCAAATTCTCCTAACTTCTACCACTCCTAAACCTAATCATTCCTAAACCTAACCCATTCTACCTACCACCATGTCCCCTTTCATCCAACATCTTCTAGAACCTTTGTGACACTTGTCACTAAGTGTTCCCTTTCATCCTACTCCTTCTAGAAGCCTCTTGACACTTGTCACCATAGAGATGACAGATGTTCCCTTTAATCCAACCCCCTTTGCCATCCTCCTCCAATTTAACCATTGATATCTTCAGATCAATCTTGATCGTTGATTCTTGCCACATCACCCTTAGCCTTGGGAAATCCTATAAATAGACCTCATTTTGGAGCAATATTGGTCTCAATTTCATGTCCCAATTTCATGTCCCAATTCATATCATTTTGATTCATCATTTGCATTATTACTATAGGCATCTAGCTTATAGCTTATCAGCTTTAGCAATGTTATCATGCTCAATTCTAGCTTAATTGCATCTTAATCTTAGTTCATTTTCTAGATCAATCATGAACTCATATAGCTTAATCATGCTATTCTTGCTAAGATCATGCATTTTCATCCATCAAATCCTCCATCTAAGTGTAGTAAAGTCACTGGAATTTGCATACTAAGATCTGAGAGCATTTTTCATACTCGCATTTACTAGGAGGCAATAAGTTGATTAGCTATGGTTTTGTCTTTCTTTGATTTAAATCTTCTAACCATGCTTGTAATGATTTATTGAGTGCATTGTGGTTGCAAGTACGGGTACACTTCACTGGAGCATGACAATGTATAGTTTAATCTATGTAATATGTTGATTAAGAAAAATAGTATAAGTTGGAGCAACTCCATCCTCAATCTCTCACAATTAACTCGACCACTGTAATGGAGACCATTACTTCTCAAGGAGAGAAAAATAATTTGAGTAAGCTACATGCACAACCATTATCTCATTGATTTTCCTAACATGAGAACTTACATATAATCAACATGCACTGTGAAGCTTGAGTTTGACTTTAAGATAATTCTATGTAGCACTTGGTGTATGTAATCATTGCACATCTTACATAGTTCTACCACCGCTCAACATATAATCTTTGTACATTTTTGTATAGTTACTTGCCTAGATATTTTAGCTTTACATATGAAGACACATACCTTAACTTGGACACATCCAATTCAACGCCATATGTGTCTAACACATGGGCATGTTTAACACTTAGCACCATACAACTTCAAAACTTGTCATACTCTTGTCCATATGATGAGCAAATAATATATTTTAATTTTTTTTTGACATATTGTTAAAGGCTCTTTTTGATGACCCCATTGTCTAAGTAGTTGTCTTGTATAAGGTATTAACAAGGAAGTCCATCCTAACAACAATTGCATGCATATACTATAGAGGTCTTCCTAAATACAATCCACTTATATTGTAAAGGCTTTCACTCTTTATTTAAATGTGCAAATGCCTACTAATCTAAAGTATCCTATGCATATTAGCCCACACATGTAGTAGAGTTATCTTGGGCCTTGGATTTGCTCTCCATTGGTAATGGGTTTGAATCCAAGGCCTATATTTTACCTGATGCACCTAGTAAGTAGGCTACTTGGTACATCTCCAAGGATTTGTCTCATCTCAGCTCACCCCAAATGGGCACTGGGTTGGGTTGCGAGGATATATTGGAAGATAAAAAAGAAGAAGAATCCTGTGCAGATCTCTAGGTTTTGTAGGTTGTTAATTTAATTTATTAGTTTATCCTCTAATCTTTTAGAGGTTTCAATCATTTTATATAAGTTAATTTATCATAAAATGTCTTTTATAAATGTGAACATTATCAATTTATCCTACACTATCTCTTGTAATAAAGTACATAAATATAAATTATACAATAAATGATTTACAAATTATAAAAGAAAAATGTTTTGACATTCCTCTTGATCCACCTTGGAAATCAAATAGTTTCTAAAGTTTATTCAACTTTAAAGAAGAAATACAATAAATGTCCATTTGATCTCAGAATCAATGAAGTGTGCTTATAACCTCTAAGCTTTATTAGTGGTAGACTAGTGGTGTTGGTTGAGAATATTATCCTATTTGATTTCATTAATAAAAAATTAGAGAACTAATCTATAACATGTTAGACCTAAAAAAATCACTTTAAACAACCTTAATAAGTACATTTTAAGAGAATACAATCTTATTGTATATAATTTGTGAAGTTAAATGAATAAATATCATAAAAGAATATATAGTTAAATTATGTTAAAAATGGTAGTTAGGCCTATAAATAAATAATAAATATGAAAATTAAATAGAAACACATATGTACTTATTTTTAGGAACAACAATGTAGAATTAATGTTGATATTGCACACAATCTAGTTGGAAATGCATAAAAATCAATGTTCATAGTGTGATGGCACTTTCTATTAGGATTAGGTATCTTACACCTTCTATAACATTAATTTAATTTTAATTATGTAAATAATTATTTGTGGTGCATCCTAGGTAATGTGTTTAACCACATTAAATATTTATTTGGGGCCACTTGTAAAGTTGTATCTAACATTGGGTTAGATACTTTAAGTGCATCATACATGGGAAGAGTATTTAATATCTAGGAAACTTAGAACCAAAAAGTAAGTGCAGGTTCAATGGTTTTGTGAACTCACGATTTTGAGTCACATGGTGAACTAGTTTATCACTTGGTTGTATTTTTGTGAGCTTATGTCCATAAAAGTAAGCACATGTTTAGTGGTTCAAAGTTGGCTAGTTGGGGTTTTGGCTTGGATATCATTGTATTGAGTCTTATTTTGAGGAGTGCATGTGTGAAGCATGACATGAGATGTGTAGATACACACTTGGAAACATGGGGATGCCTTGGAGAGGTTTGATGTCTTAGAGGTGTTCATGGAGGCTATGTAATTGTATTGTAATACTTTATTGTTGAATAATACACTGAGTATGGATATTTTTGGAGGTCATGTTTTCACCTTCATGAAGGTTTTCCCAAGGCATATATTGTGTTATTTTGTGATGTCTTTGATCTTTGCATTTGATTATCTGTATACTTGTATGCATTTTTTCTCTT
Source organism: Cryptomeria japonica (assembly GCF_030272615.1). Classification (NCBI taxonomy): domain Eukaryota; kingdom Viridiplantae; phylum Streptophyta; class Pinopsida; order Cupressales; family Cupressaceae; genus Cryptomeria; species Cryptomeria japonica. Next base: position 194,030,473 of record NC_081414.1, on the reverse strand, counting down.
ATGGGGTTATTTAGGAAATGCATTGATCATCATGGTTGATTTTCATAACAATTTCAAGCTCTATACACTCTTAGAATCTTATATTTGAGTCAAAGATGGGTCCTTTAAGATTAAAAATGAGTACTACATGAATGATTTTCTATGCAAAAATGAATTATAGATAGCACTAATGATTTGGTAGAAAGTTACTACAATGAGATCTTCAAATTTTTGTTTCCTAGCATAGAATTGTCAAGGTGGTGCTTACAAACACCTTAAAGGATATTGTTAGCTCTCCTAGGTCAACTCCCTATTTGGGTTGACTTTATAATTTTGAATAAACACGATTGAAGAAAATATGCATAGAATTGCACATGGCTTATATGATTTTGATACAAATTAAGCTTCTTTGTCCCTTAAAAAATGAAATGTACTCTAGTTCTTTCTCCTCACATTCTTATATTTATATTTTATATCTTGCTTGTGACTAATTTACATAAATGGATATCTTTAAATACCAAGATATAACAACAATTAAAAAATATATGAGTCAAGTCAACTCACAATGGCTAGTGAGCAAGGACAAGAATTTCAGAATTCAAGTTTGAATGCTTAAATTTTAGGACCAATCTTGTATCATCTAGGATAGACATTGGAAATATAAGTGCCAATTTTAATGCAAGTATCAAATACATGAACATGTGTGTGATTGTAGGCTGATAAATGACATGTAAAAATAAAATATATAAAAATATGCATTCATAAGGATATGATAAAGTAAAATGTCTGATAATAAGTGCAAATGAGGATGAAGATGATAAAGAGTGGTAATTACTTACAAGAAAAAGTAAACACCAATGTAGGATAATAAGTGACATGTAAATAATAATATATAAAAATGTGCATTTATAGGGATATGATAAAGTTAAATGTATGAGAATAGGTGCAAATGAGGATGGAGACGATAGGGAAAGGTATTAGATTATGAGCCAAACTAGACATAATAATGAGTCACTTGTCAATATATAAATTTGCACTAAAAAATTGCATGGAAATAGACCCAAAACTAAATGCTAATTAACATGAACACACTAATTTCATCATTACATAAATAGAATAGTTTTAATCTAAAGAATATTAAATTCAATATCTATAAATTAAATTTTGAAAAATTTACTTAAAAAATATACATGGTAAGTACAATAAAATGTATTAGATAAAATGATAATATTTAAAACATAAAGATAAATTAAATTATAGAGGATAAAAGATGTAAATATATTCTATAACAATAAATATAAAAGAGATAAATATTTTAGATGGCAATAATAATTAGATTACATAGTAGTAGATTTGATTTGAAGCATGCTTTCTTGCTTATGATGGTGGATTGGATGGTACATATGTACAAAAACCTAGGAACTCTAGAGGAACTTCAAAAGCTAGTAGAATGCTCTACAAAATAAGACTCTAAGGTGGGGGAAAAGTATCCCTTGGTGGAATGTTTAAGATGTAGTGTGGGGATACAACTTAAATAAAAAAATTTCCACTACCTCCCCATAATGTTTATTTGGATTAAAAAATCATAATATTCAATACATCACTTGTTGTATATGTACTTCCTTGAGATATAACATGTCTTGAATTCTAACAAATTTCATTATAGTCAATGCTTTTGTAAATATTTTAGAAATTTGATCTTTTATTCCACAAAACTTCAACTCAACTACTTTTTCCTCAATCAAGTCTCAAACAAAGTGATGATGTACTTCAATAGTTTGGATGTAACATGTAACATAATTTTTTAAATCTTGATGGTACTTTGATTATCATAAAATGTTATAATTGGACAATCTTGAGGTTGATGTGTTTCTCAAGTAGTCTTCTAAGATGCAATGCTTCTTGAGATACCTTTGAGGAGCCAATATATTTAGATTATGTGGATGATAGTGACACCATTAAATACTTCTTAAAATTCTTATAATTTGGTCCTAAACCAAGATGAGACATATATCACGAAGTTGGTTTTCTATCATTAATATCACTTTCATAACCAAAATCTATATACCCTACTAGAGTATGCTCTCCTTCATGTTTGTATTAAATTCCAAGTTGATATGTACCTTAATATATATCTTAGTATTATTTTACCTACTTCCCACTTGTCAATATGTGGATCAGCCATGTACATGGGTGCAATGTCAATTACATAGACAATATCTAGTCTAGTTATACTGAGGTACTAGATATTTCCAATAAACTTTATGAGTATAATGTTCCATCCACTTTCTTTTGTGGAGTAAGCACTCAATTTTAATCGTGCCTCACATGGTTTACTAATTCGTGTATGGTCAATCATTTAATACATCAATAGTATATTTGATATGAGAAAGCATGATCATTTGTTCTTGCCATATTTGCATACCCAAAAATTAGTGCATTAACCCTAGGTTAGTTATTTAAAAATCTTGTTTAAGTTGTTCCTTAACATTTTCAATGTATTACACATGATTTCTTGTAAAATCATATGTATATAGTACAATAAGAATAATTTTACCATCAACATGCTTTATATACACACATGGATCAACTTTGATTTTAATTTTTCAAACCCCACTTCTAGAAAGTGATCATTTTATTCAAAGTACCATGTCCTTGGAGCTTGTCTAAGTTCACATAGTGACTTTTTCAATCTACACATGTACTATATTCTAGATCACATAGTGACTTTTTCAATCTATACATGTACTATATTCTGTTCACCAAGATTTATAAAAGCTGGTAGTTGTTGCTTATAGACTTTTCCCTTTAAATCTAGATATAAGAATGCACTTTTTATATCTACGTGATAAAATTTCTAACCAAACTTTGTAGTCAAGAAAACTATTTTGCAAAGATGAATAGACTTGTAAAGGATATAAAGAGACAAATATATTATATAATAACAAATATATTGTATGACACCAACAATCATATTACAACTAGGGGAGAGGGACCAGTAGTCATTAGGGCTAACTTCGTCAACATGTAGCCGTCACATGGAATATCGTAAGACCTCCATTTTTTTTAGAAATGTAATATGGACACTTAACTATCTACAACTAAGGTTTGAAGGCATGAATCATCATGCAAGTCGTCAAAATAACACGTCTAGTGCGAAGTGTCAAAAAATGACTTTTTAAAGATTCGACCAAAACTTAATCTAAAAATCCCTAGTTGTTGAATAAAAAAATATCATTTGTAATTAATATTATATCGTAGTTTTATGTAAACTAAAACTTATATGAAACTTAAATGGACGAAATACCTATTAGTAATCATAAATGTGTGTTATCTCTAACTTTTATATCCTACACCAAAGGACCAATAGTTGAACACAAAACAACATATTATGATATAAAATAAAGCTTTATGAACACAAAGGGACCAATTGTTGAACACTTAAATGTTTAGACAATCCCTCAGATTTCATGGAGAAAAACAAGGTATTTATTGTGTTCACCTTTTATATTTGTGATAAGACAAATTACAAATATGAAATACTCCAATGCATGTACATTGCTACCCCAATAGTTGTACACATAAGAATAATATTTTTTCACTATGATAGGGGAAATGACCTAGTAGTTGAACGTGTTCCAATAGTTGTGATAGAAGTTGTTGATTTAATACCCCAATACTTGTTGATTTAATGTCCAACCTTTGTATAACATTGCACCAATAGTTGTATGATAAGTACCAATAATTGAATGAAATATACCATTTGTTGTGAAAAGTAACCAATCATGTGATGCCACATCAGCTGCACAAGTATTGGGGCCCTTTTGCACACCTATTGGTCTCACTTTTTTTTTGGGGCTGTTTTGGACACCTTGGCAAAAAGCATGCTGATGTGGCCCTAAAACCTTAGTTATAAGCAGGGGACTTGCCAAGTAAGCTGCTGTAAAAAAATTGGAGTGATTTGAAATTTCCATGTAGGATTTTGAGAAGTGCGAAGTTAGGGTGCACAACTACTGGGTCCTTTCCCCTAACAATATTTGTTTAAGTGAGTATCTTATTTTATAAATGACACACTTATAGTGGATAGCTATGATATTTTATTTGAAACAAAAAATGATCTATTTCACTTGTTAATTAATGTATTTATACCTTTTTTATATAACATTTATAGGTTCTTTTATGTTCAAGTATTGGTCCATTTTGATCAACATTTGGCATTTAAAAAAATTTACATGTGGATTATTTATTTACATTATACAGTATAAATATGTGGCAAGACTGGATATTATATGCACAATTGCTATAACGGCTATTGGACCCTGTACAACTACTGGTCCCTCTCCCCTATGGTATTTGTCACTTTCAGTTTTTTATCATTCCTCTATTCCTTTCGACTACCCCTTTGGTAACCTCGTGTTTTGTACCAAGATTTGGGCCCTGACAAAAACCCACTTATTTTAATAAAAAACAATCATATTACATAGTAAGAAATTTAGTTTGAAACACGCTTGCTTATTTATATGGTGAGAGAGTGATTGGTAAATTTATAGAAACTTAAGAAATCTAGACAAATTTAGGAAAGTCGGTAAAATACTTTAGAAAATGAGATCAAATATCACTAACTAAAATATTCTAAATAAAATATAGGGATACAAATTAAATAAATATTATCTCAAATAAATCTCCTTCAACATCACAACATACATAGATTATGTTTATCCCTAATGAAAGAAGTGTTAAATTTAAATAAATTAGTGAGCTTAGATAAAGGATAAGAGAGAATAAATGGATGTAGATAAAAAGGAAAGGAAAAGGACTTTTATAGTCCACGATGCCAACAATCCGTATATGGGTCTATAGATGTGTTAGAGCAATATGGGACTACCTCGTACTCCTTCCAAGAGGTACTTAACTGCATTACAAACGAGACATACATAACCTACCCCCTTGTGGGATTTGAACTTGTGACCTCTTTTAAGAACACAAGATTGAAACTTATTTAGGGGAAGAGCACCAATAGATAACATAGCTCCAATAACTGTCACCTTATTGTCATGTTGACCTCTCAATAACCGTCATAGTGAAAACACCATTAATAAATTTATTTTGTACAAATAGCCGATCATTTTTTGCAATTTTTTGTTCATAATTGGCCCATTTGTGCACCTCTATTGGAACATTTGTGCACCACTATTGAGACATTTGTCAACAGGTACTAGCGATTTTGAGTTGACGGTTACTGGAACATTGTTAGTTAGGTATCAGGAAACACTTTGAAATGTGTACTTTTTGACCTTTGTGCGCATAACAGATTCCACAACGTGTATCGTTACTACCCAAAAGACAGATCAATAGCTATAAGTAGTTAAGTCGCATACGAAGACAACTAAAAAACAATAAATCAAAATCCGATGTATCGTTTAGGATCTGTGGGTGTGTGAAGTTAGCTATGACGACTACTGGTGCTCTTCCCTTATTCATCTTAGACATGATTTAGACCTTTTTTATATTGAATTAATAGAAAAAAAAATACAAAGAAGATGGACAGCACAAAATCTCCTTCAACATTACAACATAAGTAGATTATGTTTATCCCTATGAAAAATGAGGTAAATTTAAATAAATAAATGAACTTATATTAAAGATAAAAGGGAATAAATGGAAGTAGATTTATTCCTCTTACACACGATTTAGACCTTGCTTTTGGGCTTGTCCAACCTTATTTTGTCTTTACATATATAAAATCATGAAATAATATGCCTTGTGACAGTAGAGAAGGCCAGAGCCAGCACTGTCACATTAAAAAAGGGCGGCTTAGGCTGCTGCTTCATGCGCGAGAGAGTTGTTTTGTTTTGAAGATGTGGAAAAAAGGAATAAGTTGCTAAATATGGAAGGAGGCGGAAGTGAAGGCTAAAAAGAACGAGGACTTTGCTACCAAATTGACCTGAAACAGGAAGGAAATTAAAATAGGTATAGGAGGAAATTAAAATAGGTTATAGGCCTACCACCCCTAAACGGAATGAAATGAAATGGAAATATAGGTAGCTAATTAAATTAGAAAACAAGCGTTTGAGGTACGGTGAAAAGCTTGGTGTGGGCACGCCTTTAAGCAATACCAATGTGACAAGTTGCAGAGAAATGCAAATCCAAGCCAAGATTTAGATTTTGGTTAAGCAGTTTGAAAATTGGGTTTAATTTTGAAAAGGACGTGGCATCGGTGCATGTGGAGCATAGCATGGGGATGGGATAATGGTAGGTAATCACACTCTTTTTTTAACAATGGGTGGGATTAAGGGTTACGGAAAATAATAGTTTATAATCGTACTTACTTAGGCGTTTCATATTTGCTTATGCCTACTTTGTTTGCTTTCATTCTTTTATCGTTAGTGGGAATTGCGATAGCGTCGTACATTTTTAGGGGCTGATGGCGACGTCCCCGCAGGCGTGGCGCGCATAACCACACCACAAAAACTATAATGGAAAATGAAGGGGCCCCGGAACCGATTTAACCATTCGGGTAATTAAAAGGAGGGAAAACTGCAAAATAATAACAAAGTTGAAAAAGAAAGAATGAGGAATGAGGGATTCTGTTCGCTCGATTCATTAAGCTTGGCTTGGTATATTAATGGTGAACGTGGAGAGGAGAGAGTGAGGGAAGAGGTTTGAGGTTGTTTGTTTATTGGCCATTTGCTTTAAGGATTTCCGTGAAGGAGAGCAGCGGCCGACATTGAAACTTTTTTGGTGTGCAAATTCGAACCTGGTATTTGTGTTTCCGGTTTTGGATTCAACGCTGCCGGTGCTGCGTTCGAATCTCGAGGAGGGAAGAAACCCTAGCGAGGTTGGCTCGGGTAATGTTGCTGTAGAGCAGAAAGAGAGAGAGAGAGAGAGAGAGAGAGAGAGAGGAAATATATTTGCGCCTGCCTTGGCTTTTCTCATTGCGTGCGCTGCAGCAGCTCGGGAAGGAGAAGATCAGATGTAGGCTGAAACGGAAGCGGGAACAGCCGGCTGAGAGGGGACAATTTGCACCTGCTTCTGCCCGATGCTGCCTTCCTTTGCCCTCTGCAACATCGTTCAATTTATTCCTCGACTACAGATCTTAGGTAAATTAATGTTTTCTGTCTCTTTTTTGATTTTTTAAATTCAGAGTTTAGGATGAAAATCCTCCAATCAAAAAATTTGAGAGCTTAATGGTCGACTTTGTTATTTGTGGACATACATGGAACTCGAGTCTTGACTGTTGCAATTTGTTTTTCAAGTACTTGTAGAATCGAACTTTAGAGAAATATGAAGTTTTATATTGTTAAGCCATGAATTCGAGTGAATAAACCCTTAGAAAATCTATGCTTAGGACTAAGACTTATTGATCCGCAGAGCCTTAGGAACATGAAACGCTTCCAAGTGGAAATGACTAAGGATTTCTGTGTTTAAGCAGCTGTCGGAAAATGAAACCCTAGCAAAGAAAACGATTCAAATGTCTGATGTTTCGGATTTTTTTCCAGTATTAGGTAATGTAGATGCTTACATCTCAAATAATTAGTCTAGATGGAAAGGATCTAGCGTTTAAAGCTGAGGCTTCCCTAGAACCTTAATATTGAACAATGGAAGAAGCTGGCAAATTTAATCTTTCAACAGGGATTGCAAAATTAAGCTCTCATCCGGATTCGTAAATTTGAAGTTCTCAAAGGAAGACCGCAGATTTGGCGTTTTCAACGATCCAAACGTCTGACGATTCGATATCCATGTTTCTAGTTTCATTAAAAAGCCTTTTCTCTCTAGGTAGTTTCATTAAAAAGCCTTTTCTTCAAAAGAAAACTACAGACTGCCGAAAGCTAAAATTTTCTGCATTTTTTTTTACAGGTCTTTTGTTGTGGTTTTGTGGGGTATTACGGAGAAAAGCGGTGCAACTTACCAATTGTCCTTTGTTGTGCAGATACAGCGGACTACTGTTGCTCACTTTGATCATAGTATGTACGAGGAGTATTAGTGAAAGAGAAAGGTGGAGGGCAGTTGGCACTGCACGGCAAGGCACAGCTAGGTACACGATAATGGCCTGCGGGGGAAGATTTCCTCTATTTTCACCTTGTGCCCCATCACGGTACGCTACCGGCCAGCCTAAATTTGTCGCTAACGGAGGTTTAGTTCCCGAGGTGAAGGCTGCAGGTAGCTGTAGCCTGAAACGCAACTGTTTGGAGGGCCTAACGCAGGGGTCGACAAGATGTGAAACTTCGTCCCGGTACTCCGATGAGGAAGTCGCATTCAGCTACGGGGACCCTTCATCTTCGACTTTTGCAGCAGGGGAGAAGCTCGTACTGGATCTCGCCAAAAGTACCTCTAACGGTACGCTCTCTATGCTGGACGCATTCAAAGCCGGCAGCTGGGCTCAGCAGAAGCCTGCTGCTGGTGCTGCTTCTGCCTACATGGAACTTATTAGCTGTAGCAATCAGAACCTGCCTCTTCACAGCCCCGGCGGGCAAAGAGCTTTGAAAGCTACTGGCATAAACCCCAGTCTGCTGGAGTCAAGTCATGAGTTCAAACCCGACGACGCATCCTCGCATAACATGCTGAGTAAGAGCTCCGGGGATCTGGAGATACTGTCCGAGTCCATTAATGAGTGCCTTATGCAGGAAGAACGTGCAAATGCACGCCCGAAAGAAGCGGATCATATGCAAACGGCGATGAAGGGTTCAAAGCGTAAGGCGGCGGAGCTTATGAAGAAACCGGCGGGTTTTGAGGTGCAATCAGAGAGAAAAAGTCAGGAGGAATCGAGAATAGTACGGGTTTCTCGATTGACAGGTGGTAAAGATCGGCACAGTAAAGTCCGGACTGCAAAAGGACTTCGCGACAGGAGGGTGAGGCTGTCTGTATCTACGGCAATTCAATTCTATGACCTGCAAGACAGGCTAGGCCTTGAGCAGCCCAGTTTGGCTGTGGACTGGCTACTCAAAGCAGCCCAGCCGTTTATTGCTGAGCTGCCCGAACCTGACACGGATTCGCACTCTCTTTCTGTCTCTGCGCCTGTTGTAGAAGCAGGCTCCAACCTGGCATCTACAAACTGTTCGCCCGTTAAATGTAGAGATAGTGCAACTGCTACCGCAAGCCCAAAAACCGAGAGCAAGTTCAGCAAAAAGCAATTAACTATTGAGCCCAGCAAGCGTTCTGATGCGGGCAAGAGCAGCAGCAGTGGTTCGGATGGGAGCATTATGGGTGCTGAGTATACATCCAAGTCTTCCTCCTTGTCAAAATCGGCTAGGCTGAAAGAAGCAAGAGAAAGATTTAAAAGGAAATCAGCTTCAGCCAAAATCCCTGCTGCATCCGCACAGGCCAATTCCTTGGAATCTTCATTCCCAAGTCAGTTTATGAACGGTTGGAGCTACAAGGACGAGATTCCCTATGGGATTTCAAGCCAGGTATCTGGGGACCATATTCAGCACCAACTGTGGGATTGTTGTACGCAATTATCCTACTCAGACATTTTATGCAAGGATTCTCGACAGCTTCAACACATGGGTCATTTGGGCACATCTTCCACCGTAGCATTACAGCAAGCTATGCAACCTGGGATGTGGAGTTCTTATGAAATGGCAGACTCCGGGATTACATATAATGATCCCAAGCAAAGAAATGCAGTACAAATCTATTTAAATCCAATTACTTCCTATCCTTCTCAGCAGCACCAATCGCAAGCAATGCCAAAACATTTTGCTTCTACGTTTGTTACCGCCCATGGCAGCGATGCAAATTTCTCAACGCCAGGCTTTTGTACCAATAGGGGACCCCTTCAGTCCAATCCATCATCTTGTATTACAAATTATCCTCCTCTCCACACGCAGAAGAATGTCTATGCTGAAGCTTCTACAAGACTGAACGTGCTTCCTTTTCATCCTTACGATGCTCGTATACCAGAGCGGTTTAGTTCCATTTTGGACGGGAACACCCAACAATGAAGCAACTCACAAACGGGTATGTACTACGAATTCCACATCTTTTCCTTGCATGTATGGTTGACAACAGCTAATATCCTTCATCTTTCCTCACTTATCTAATGTTGGTCAATAAACTTTTGACATGAATCGTTAGGGTAAGGAGAAGGATCTCAGTGGCGGATCTTCTTCAGTAGCATGCATGTCGTTCTTATCAATGTGTGAAAATTTTGTAAGGGATTGATTACTTTCTTCTATCGATATATTGCACTAGTATATAATGCTTGCTCTTTGATAATGTAATAGAAATATATATCTGCATCTCGTGATTTGTTAGCATAATTGACTGAAGTTTATGCCTTCCAATGACTTCTCAAATACTGGTGTGTGTGTTCAAAATGCATCTTTAACTTGCCACCGTTATTATGTTTCCAAATGCATCTAGACTTGAGATAACGAATTCCTCGGTTAAATTCGAATGGAAAGGGCAATCAAATATCCTGAGAGTGTTATCCCAATATTAAAACATTAAAAACTTCCATTACCCCAAATCTAGCTGTTGATTGTCTGTGGCATATATGCTGGGATTTAATTCCACATTATGCTCGCCTCCTTAGGCACCTAGGTAAGCTACCACAGCTCTTTCTTATAATCTAATACGACCATTATTTACATATCGCACGTACATACATATCGATCAGAACCGTCTTCCTTTGCTGGTGTGGATGCTTAATCTTGGTTATCGAGCCCTGAGTTTGGACCTAGTCCGAGTGTGTTAACCTACTTCTGGAACCACCGAAACCGTAAAATAGATTCGTTCACCTCGAGCGCAAAACTTCCTGTTGAACAGTACGAGTAAACGCACAAAAATCTATGACGTGAAATTTCAGATTCTATCGTCCGCAAATGTTCTCACTATCTTTGGGCTTTACTTATTCATTAGTTTCCATCTTAGGTTTTGTTTGACTATTCAGAAAGTGGATATTGTTAAAATGCACTCCAATAGCACAGGATCAGACATAGTTATCTGTTACGAATCACAGTTGAACTCGAGTGAGTTGGTAATTACTCCACCTCCATTCTCTACTTAACCATTTCTTAAGGTAAAAGGTAACGTTTTCTCTCAGGGAAACTTTGCACGCCACAAATCTGGAGGTAGCTACTTAATTCTCCGCTGATTGCTCATGTTTGTCAAATAAAATCCGGTCAACGAGTCAAAACTTGAAAGCTGTTTTCAATCACATCACCTTCATTGCATTTGAATTCTGAAGTTTCTGAAGCAACTTAAAAGAAAATTGGCACCTGTGAAAAATAGTTTGATGAAAGCACTCCCCCTTTAGAAAATTGTTACATGAGGATTTTTATTAATTACAAATTTCTTTCCCATCTAAAGTTCGCAGCCCATCGAAGAGAGATGTACGCGTGTAAATTATATGATCAACTGAATTTCATCCTCAAATGAATAAATGGCCATGCGAAACGACCGTTGCATACATATTAAGAGTTTTTTATAAATTGAAACGGAGAGTTTCCCATGCTGTGACGTGGTGTAAACGTTGTGCCATTATATAAACAAATACCTAAATCAAGAGCAACATTGTGTCCTCTGAATAGTATATACCCCATGCTCAGTTTCCTCTGTACCACCAATTTTAGTTTATATTCTTAGTTCTTCACTAATTCTCACTTTCATAGCTGACATCTTTAAATTAAATCAAGTCAACCTTCTCAAAGAATGCAATTATTGGCAAAGCTGATACATGTCAAACTTGTGCTACAATGCTACATAATTTGTTTACTGATTGAGATGTTCGCGGAGCTGCATACTATTTATGTACATCACATAGGTTCTATATTCCTGTCACAGGTAATGGTAATACAGGATAATCGTAATGATACGGGGAAGCCAGTGATACGTAGTTGGGCATTACTGCATTACTGAGATTTGTAGTCTGCTTGACTTCGCTATTTCCTTATTTGCAAAATAACCGGACGAGTTCAATTTATTTCCTTTTGATTGAACTCATATTGATCTCGATTAATTAGCTGTCTACTGAATACTTGAACCTTTTGAAGGGATGTTTTGAACCTAATTCCTGGTGCCTTGCCGCTATATTCACTGATAAGAGTTCAGAGAACGATTAGTTAGAAATTTGAGCTGGCTTTCTTTACCATCACTGAAAGTGGGTTATTTATCTAAATTAAATTGCATTCTGTAGTAGACTTTAATAGCTAATAATTATTAAATTTAATTGTACTTAAAAATAATTGTAGTGATAGAAAATATTTAATTTTAGTTGAACAGTCCTTCAAATTGATTGAAAAAAGTGAACAAAGTTCTTTGGCAATGGATTTATGTAATTATACGTATACATTTATTATATATTATTTATATTTTAAAGTTTATTATTATTATTTAACATAAAAATAATAAAGATGTTTTATAATATTTGTTTCTTGAGTAATATTATTATTGTTAATATGATGTATGATAATTTTTGGTGAATGTTTGTTATGAGAATTTTCTAATTGTTTTACATATGATTCTATAAAATAGATTTTATGTTATTTTTTCTATTGAGTGAAATCTATAATTATCTTATAAAGTATTTACAAACATATTTATTGTGAAACTTACTTAAAGGTAATTAATTTTATTTGCAAGTATGTATAAATACAAATAAGTATAAATTTAAACTTTTTCATTTACCCAAAATTTCCTATATCATAAATGTGTTAGATCAAATATCTCCCTCTTTTAGCATCTTAGATATTTACGAGATATATTACTAAAATCGTTGTCTCTATCCCTAATACATAACAACATTTCTTTATAAACTAACATATTATGATAATATCTATACAATAACATAATTAAAATATTATACTAAACAAGTTATTAAAAAGAATATATATATTATATATAAAGATTTTAAATATAAGTTAAAGAAATGAAAATTATAAAATAATTAAAATATTATATAAAAATTATAATATTTAATTAAAATTAAAAGTTATATAATATTTGATTTGTTTTAAATACATGAAAGAGAATTTTAAAAGAATTTGAATTTTATAAGACTAGATGATTTCATATTTTATATCTATAGTATATTTAAATATTAAAATGAACATTAATATCTAATAATAAAATATTATTATTATTATTATTCTTATAAATTATGTAATAAATTATTTCATTAACTTTTTTATTTTAATATTTTGATTTTCCAAACATATCAATTTTACTAGTATAAAATTATTTTGCTTTCTTAAATTTCAATTAGATTGTTTTATAAGATTTAAAAGACTTCTTAAAATTATGCAAAATGATTGACCACTCGATTCTCTTAAAACATGAACCTATGAGTCATATTTGTTTGTCTTCTACCGAAAGCAACATATGCATGTTTATTAAGATCTCAAACCATTGTTTTTGCATGATATGGAAAGAGAGTTATGTTGAGAGTTTTATATATATATATATATACACGTTCGCCTTTAGAAATTCGAAGTTTTTCCTCTTTTCGAAGTTTGAAGTGAAGATCATTAGAGTACTTAGGATTTTTTTTCAAGAGTTGGCTTTTATAATTTCAAAAATAAATAAATATTAATGATCTCAATTTTTTAATGAAGTGATAATTAATTTTAAGATGAAGATTTGTAATATAAGATAAAAGTAATTTCGATTTATTCAACACAAATAATTTATTAAAGATATATTTTACCTAATGTGAGGGATATCATTTCAATTATTCTTAAACTAGTATACTTATATTTTAAAAAATTTAGGTAAAAATCGCCGATAGATATCAAATTTTTCATTTTAAAAATTTAAGATTCATTGTCTCTTTTGAATTCAATAGATGCATAAATGCATACACCAATATGTCTAATCACCAGCTAGCTCACATTACAATAAATTTAACAAAAAACTTAATAAAACTTTAAAACTGATTTCACTATATATAATTCTTAATCAATCATTTAAAAATTTTTTGCTTTCAATTCATATTTCATCTTTTCCTAAAATATTTTTTCCATTAACAACACAGGGCTTATAGAAGAGATTACACATCTTATTTACAAAAATTAGAGAGCCTATCCTTTTCACTCTACCTATGACCTAGACCATTATTTGTTGTATACATTACTAAAACAACTAATGCTCTTGGAATTTATCTATTTCCCATTTATCTATTGTAATTTAAAAACTCCGTTTTTAATAAATAATAAAGATTTTTAAAATTATTTTTTAATCAATTTAACATTGAAATATTATGATAGAGAATTACTTATTAGAGAATAGTACAATATTTTAAAAAAAAAGTAAAAATCAATTAAAAAATTCTAATATTTTTAATAAATCAACTCATTAATTATAATTTATTTCTTTGAGAATTGACACTAACTTTGATGTTGGAGATTCACAAATTACTGTTGTCTTTTGTTTCATTCTTGAATACACCACATTCTAAGTAAAAGGAGGTTCAATTGCAGTGAGAGAAGCTGAAAGAGAAGGGTCTTGACTTCTTAGTTTCTTGTCTTGTAAATACACCTTACTGCCATACAATCTCATATGAATCATGGGTGCCACTCCGAATCTTATACTTGCCAAAACATACAAAGAAACATTTTAAAATGACAATAAAAAGTAAAAAGTGGATTTATGGAGTTCTTAAAAGTGGCGGAAATGACATAACAGTAAATAAAAGAACCAAGTAAAAAAAAAAAAACCGGTATGGTGTACGAAATCAAAGGACATTTGAGATTCGTAGAAAAACAAAGCTAAAATCATTAAAAGCTCACAACTTTCTTTAGAGCTGCTCGTGCCTGTTTCAGCTCCATTTGCACGCTCCTCCTCCCTTTCCATTTTTCTTTTGCCTGCACATCAATCCAATCATACTTAAATTTTTGCCCAATCATACTTTAAATTTTTGCAGCCCATGCAAAGAAAGGAAAGCAAATGATGGCAATAATCTATTGAAAAGATCACTACCAAAAAAATTTGCAGGAATAGTCTTCTATAAATATCTTAATCTACATATTTGTTCTATCAAACTATACTCTATTCCCATTTACTGTACAGAAAGATAACATAGACTCACTTGGATCTCATCAAAATAGATGCTTTTGTGCCATATTATACAGAAAATGAAAAGCAATATGTACCAAAATGGTGTTTGAGATTCTGTGATATTCTTCAATCCGGAACCTTCAACAAAGAAAACTCTGATGCATAGTTACTCTGAATGGCCAAGTTGAGAAAATAGTTGAATAGAAACTGTCGGAAAGAACAAAAACTATGGAAACGTTATATTGCCCTTAATCTCCTTCAGCGTTACAAAAAGTTTTAAATACCTGCACATGCATTGGGTATTTTTGATAGTCCGTTAAATTGCATTTAAGCCAATTCTACTTTTTATTATCATGCAATTTGGCGGAGGCCGTCAAATTTATTTTAAGATGAGTTTTTGTTTACGGACAACATAGATCCATATATCCCATTGTAGATCGCCTATCGACGAAATAATGTAAAAATGAAATAAAATATTATTTTAATTTATATTAGTATATATTTATATTAAAAATTAATGTTATTGTTTATTTTATTAAAGTGCTATTGAATATATAAGAGTTATCAAATGAAAAATCATTTATGAAATGAGCAATAAAAATATCTGGTAAATATTTTTTCTTTGAATTAAAAAATTGATATATTTAATAAACATATTAAGTGTCATCTAAAGTGAAAAAAATAATGATAGGATTGAATTATACTTTACTTATAATAAGATTTGTTAAAAAAGAACAATCAAATATCATATCAAATTAAATAACTTTCTTATATTAGAAAAGTAATGTACATTACATTCTTATATAAAAAGTGAATAAATACATTAATTTTTGTCATTTTCGTTTATTTTTCTATAAATAAAAATATTTTAAATATAATAAGTTTATGATTCTTGAAATGGTTTCAAACTATACTATTTTTTGTTTGTAAAATAAAAAATATTATAAATATAATAAATTTATGCTTCAATATTGTTTCAAACTATACTTTGTTTTGGTTTAAACTTTAAATTAATCTTCAAGTTCATAGAATTTTAAATGTTAAATATTTAATAGAAGTATTTTTTATTTTTTATCACTTTTAGTTAATCTATGATGTTTTTTTAATATTTATTTTTATTATTTTTTTTCAAAATAGAAAATATTATGTTTTATTTTACTTAGAATTATTTATTTATGTTGTTTACTTTATTTTATTTTATTTTGCTTTACAACTATTTATTTTCTGTACATGATTTATTTGTATTATTTAATAATTATTTATTTTATTTTTATTTTGAGAAGTGTAGTAAATATTATAGACATATATATTATTTTTTAATTTTATAGTTTTAGTTTTTTTTTTAAACCTATATGTTGATTGGTTGGCTTGATAAGAGATGGAGATATAATATAATGAGAATTTATGAATATGAAGTTGGTTGAATTGGTGAGCATGTGAGTCGATGTGAGAAGAATGGGAGAAATGAAATCATAGCACACAAGCTTGTGATGATAAATGTGGAGGTTGCCAATATCACAAGTCTTCAAGGAGTGCATATTTAATTAGGTGTCACAAAGTTTGGATGGTTTTGGAATGTGATTTACCTTGCTCATTGTGTTAGGTTTTGATTTAGATTAGTGTGCTTGCATTTTTGGTGTGTTTTCTAGTAGCATGGCTATATCCACTTGGGAATGTGAAAAAAAAAGTTGATGGAAACAAAGAGTATCAAGAGGATATGCAAGGAGATTTCTTTGCATTCTTAAAAATCACAATAGGGAACCCAAGTTTGAAATTGTCGGTATATGAGAGCATGTGAATAAGCCAAGGAGGCAGATGGCTCTTCAAGTGTAGGGATTAGGGTTGTGATGTGGAGGATGCTTTTAGATCCTAAATAGTCGATGGGTAGACATAATGTGTTTGATGCAATACAAGATTTAAGTTTTCAATGTTGTTATCTTCAGTTTTTGGAATGTATCTTCTTCATGATGACATCAATGATTTTGAAAACTAGGTAGAAACATTTTTAATTATTATATTGGGTATTTTTATGGTTTGAGCAAGAATGTATGTCATCTTCACCAAGTAGTTATAAAATTGATGAAGGGTCTAAATGCGAATTTAGATCATTAGAGGTTGGCTTCAATGTGCTTGTTAATCATTGTGACAAGATGTTTGGGACAAGCAAGTGCTTGATTCATATCAAGTTTCAGAGGAAGGTTGAAAAATATTAAGTGGCTTATGTAGGAATGGGGGGAGTATGTAATCTGGCTCCAAACTCTGCCATGATATTTAATTTAATATGGACTTGGTTATTTTGAAGATTGTGGATATTATTACAATGGCTGATATATTACTTTGAAGGTCAATAGTTCTATTTTTTGAGAAAAATGATATGTGTATATTGGATAGTGGTTTACACTATCATAGGAAGAGTATGGTTTGGTTATTATCTTTTTGGTGCATGGATGGTGGTATCTAGGAATACATGGTGGATTGATGAAAGGATTACAATGTTAGTTTTGTATGATGTTTGTGGCCCTTACATTGGTTATGAATTAGGGGTGGTTTTCTTTAGGAGTGTATTGAAAGATTCTTGAACTTTGATGGATTTGGTGAACCTCATTGTTACTAGTAATTTGAGCTTGTTAACAATCCTTTTTGTGGCTCCTAGGTGCATAATCTATGTATGGTAGCCAAAAAAAGTATGTGTCAATAATGTTTTAATTCTTATGTACACGATCTACTCCACATCCTACTATTATTACATTATTCACTTTTTAATCCTTGATCCATTGACCTTCTCTCCACCAATGTTCGCTATATTACATCTTTTTAAGTGTAAGTCATTATGAAACTTAAGAACAAAATTCTTGTTATCTAATAGAAATTATCCATTGTGATTTTCAACCATCTTACTATCATGTTCCTTCAAATTTAGCTTATTGCAATAGTCATAAAACAAGAAAGCTAGGAGTTGCTTAAGGTTTTTCAACATCTTCCATTTAGTACTAGTTTAGTAATGAGTTTGAATATGGCTCAAACCATGCAACAATCAGTAGGAGATGAATCAATCATTTTATCTTCCGTTAAAATTTCTTTATTTTCTATTTCACATAATTAAATAAATATATTTTTCATCGTAAAATTAAATGCAAACACTATACATGATTCTCATAAATTTTTAATTGATTTTTAATGTCTTCTAAATTTTCCTCCTCAATAACCAACAAAAATATTATAAACAAATTAAAAGATAATTTTATTTAAGAAACTTTTAATTCCTTTATATTATAGAATATAGTGATTTTTATTATTTGTGTCAATTATTGAGAGTTGCTTTAGAAAAGCAAAAGAAGAGTAATTATATTTGGGAAAGGTAGGATCTCAAACTCAAGGACATGTTGCAAAACAAAAGCCAACAATTAAAAAGGGATGAAACGGTCCCAAGTAAAAAACCAGGCTCGTAAAGTAATCTCCACTTATGAAAGTTGTGGAAAGGGAAAGAATCACCAAGACATATTTATAGCTTTTGTTTACTATAGAAGATTCTTTCAATAGGAGGTAAGCAACAAAAAAAGCTCGAAACTTTTAGGAAGGTTCATGCCATTGCTGTTATTATATCACCTTTAATACGCCTATTTTATCTCGTATTATTGAGGAAAACGTAGATTATAACACATGGCTTAGTAGATACTTCATTAATTTCTTTAATAAATATTAATAGTGATCTCATAAAATATTTATAGGAAATATCATTGCACTTTGCGTGGTTGGTTTTGGCGTCATTGTTGAGAGTTATGTTTCTTATTTGGAAAAGTTGAGAGTAAATCTTTTATTTGTATATTATCATAAATAAATAAAAAAGGATTTCATGTGTGTTAAATTAGTTGTTGCAACACATTTGATTCTTTTTAAGTTCGTAGTATGTCTTCTTCCATTCTCATTTTAGAGTATTTTTAATTCAACTAACAACTTAATGTAATTAGATGTTTTTTAGTTATAAATTTAAGAAGAAAAATAAAATATTTATTATTTAGTAAAGGTTTGTAGTTAATGGTGATGTGGTGATAAAAAATTACAAGGTGCAGATACAAAAATTTTATAGATGTAGATGTGATGAAATATGTGTATTGATTAGACTAACGATTTTATATTGACACAAACTACTAATCATACAAGACATGAGAATTTTTTGAGTGTCTCATTACAAAAAATAAATGAGACAAAGATCTACTTCAATTGGAGAGTGAACTCATTAAATTCTCAAATAACTATCATTTGATTTATGAGAAAACTATCTCTCTTTACATTGAATAAAATATGACATATAATACTAGGAGTGTCAAGAGAAATATGTTGATAAATAAATAGGTGATTCTTGAAATATTTAGGATGCTTAAGAATGTGTAATTCCGTTAACCCTAATGCATGGCTCATGTAGCTCCTTCATCTTGGGCATCATGTCCAAAATACAAGGCAGCAACATGATAGTCTAACTCCTCAATCTTGTTGCACACATTTGACAGTGTTTATCTTGACATCCATCTTCTATATATACTTGAAACACCATTCCTAGGTAATTGTGGAACAAATGAATCTTAATAATGAAGCTAACATTTGTCAGAATTGCAAGCCTTTGTAATTGCCCAACACTCCTTTGTTTTCTCATATATATATTATTGTAAACTACCATTCTATGTAATGAGGAAAAATAATTGGTGATTTATCTAGCTTAGTAATCGATAGGAGGATAACTTAAGCATTCAATATATTTGATCACTTGAACCATATTCAAAACTACTTCATTCTAAAATTTGCATTATAGTTCTCACTAAAGTTTCTAACTCATTCTATTATTAGTCTTTTCATTGTCTTTTGTATTTTGATATAGTTTTCAACTTTTATCATTAATATTTATACTTGTGCTATAACACATACCTCACTAGGTGTGTCTATCCTTAGGTACCATCTTGGGCCCTGGATCACTTTAGTACACACAATTCTTCAAAAAATTCCTAATCTATAAAATGTTTCTCTCTACTTTTTTTATGCTTGGTAAGCAATACAATTTTATTCTTTCTACTTAACTAGTAGGGAAAGAGGAAGGATTGTATTTTGAGAAGCTCAGATCCCAAAATTATATTTTATAGAAAGAAAGCCAATAAAAATTAAGAGGTCAAAGGTCCCTAAGTGAGAGCCCAAGCCTCTAAAGTAATTTACGAATATCAAAACTAATGGAAAGGGATATATGTCGAGAAAAAAATCTGTACCAATTATTTTTACTACGAAAGAAAGGCCATCGATGAAGAGTTTCTACAAGAAGTTGGATGATCTAGTTAAAATGTTTCCAATAGGATATGTGAAATAATGAAACCAGTCTTAAGACTTTGAGAGGGTCCATGTCATCTATGTTATTACTTCACATTCATTAGTAATGATTATACCAAATTTGATTCTTATCAAGTTGGCAATATGTATTCCAACATTAGTGTTTTAGAATACAATATTGTAAACTAGCACGTCTTCCTCTTTGTTACCAACATATAAGCTTAGATGCCCTAAGTTTGTGTTTAAAGGCAAAAATAGAATATTTATTGGGGTGGAGCTTAATTGGTTAAAGAAGTGAGTTCTTATTATGGAGACCCAAGTTTAAATCCCAAAGGGACATATTTTAAGTTGAGATTCTTGCTTTTCTATAGTTGGCTTCTGGTGTAGAGGTGGTTTCTAGTGTGGTTGCTCGAAAGCAGCTTGTATTAGCCTCATGATTATGCTTGCAAGAGATTGTATTTTTCTTATATTGATGCTCATATAAGAAGAATATTTGTAAGCAATTAGAAATACAAAAAATATTTATTTTGTAGTAGAGGTTTGTGATTATTTATGATAGGTGGATTAAGAAGCACAAGGTATACATAAGAAGAATCTATGGAAGATGTGAAGAAGTACAAGGAATACTTGAGCTAGCTCATATTGGTTAGCCGAGATTTTGAATTATTAAAATTATTTTATCTTCTTGAAATTGATTAAGGCAGAGATATTTTAATTGAAGAGTCAACTCAACAACCTTTCAACTAATTCTCATTTGATAATATATAGAAGATCATTACCAAATTGAAGAGTTTAGGACGTGAACTTAGGATGATGTAGAGAAAAAGATTGGATAAGAAAAGAGTGCACTTTGATCTTTAAAATTTCCTCAACCACATGAGATACTTGTATCAACCTTTTATTTACAAGAAAGAATCTAAGCCATATTATCTTCATGATCTAGAGAAAGGAGATGCAATTATATGAGGTAGAGGTAACTTTTATGAGAGATTTCCTAGTTCATGTCCACCTTCTACGTGTTGAAACACATTTTCTATATATTTCTTTATAAGTAGTTCTACTAAATCAAATAAGATAGAATAGATTGATCTTCGTATCCCAAAATCTTTTGATTTATTAGAAGATAAGGAGATTAATACTAGAAAACCCAAGACTCATAATGAAATCCACAAAGATCTTAGATCTCAACATGTTATTTTTTCTTGAAAGTTTCTTTAAAATTGAGCTAAGGTTTTGAATCAATAGCTTCATACCCTCGCTCTTCATGCTTATCTTAATATATTATTTGTCCAAAAAAAATTAACCCATTCAAAATTTTTCGCTTTATATAATGCATGTAGTAGGACAACTAGAATCAAATCCAATTATTAAAAATAGAATTACCTAAAGATCTCTTGTTGCATAAAGCATACAATTAGACTTAGAAAAGTAGCTTTTAACGCATGCAATTAAAGTGAGAATGTAGGTGCATAAATGAATAAAGCATGTACTATAAAGGTGTCCATAGTTTGTTACAATTTATTTTATTGATGATTAGCTTTTTACGTGAAGTTAAAACTCATTTAACATGTATAAATATATTATATATAAAATTTAAAAGAAAGGTTAAAGCGATTTTGAGCAATATTGTTTTCAGTTAAAAGTATTTTATTTATTGAGCACGTTTGAAATCGACTCAATATTTTACATGATACCAAACCTGTAAGTCTCAATTTTCTTTTGTCAGCGAGCATTCTTCTAAGATTCTGAAGCTACAAGGACACATCGATAGTAATAGATGACTTAATAGAA
The DNA here is from genome assembly GCF_030272615.1 of Cryptomeria japonica. NCBI lineage: Eukaryota > Viridiplantae > Streptophyta > Pinopsida > Cupressales > Cupressaceae > Cryptomeria > Cryptomeria japonica. Next base: position 194,008,396 of record NC_081414.1, on the reverse strand, counting down.
TCACAAAGGTTTGTAGGGTGGTTCAATGGTGAAGGGTTTAATATCTAAAATCCCTGAGTGAATATATTTTTCCTAAACAAGGACTTGTTTGGGTCAGTTGATGGAAAAGAGGCCAAGCTTGCATCAGATGCAGATGCCGTCGGCAAGTGGCAGGTGAGAGACGACAAGTCTTACTCTTGGATATTATTAAATTTAAGTGATTATGTGATTCTCCATATTAGTAAGTCAAATACAACAAACGAATCTTGGTATAAGTAGACGAACTAAGAGATGTCAATACATCACTATATCTTTGAAAGAAATTCCAATAACTGAAATGCGTGAATCCCACAGTATTGTAGAGCATATGAATCAATATCTCTCAAAAATTGGTTGGTAGAATGTGGGTCAACGATTTCATAAGAAGTTGCGATAATGCCACTCCTTGGGAGCTTGCCAACATCCTATTCAAGTTTAGCTGTAACTCTTAGCACTCAAGCGAATCTAAATTTGCAGAATGTAGCAACATTACTGCTTCAAGTAGAAGTAAGATGGAAGGATGCAATGTTGAATGTTGAAAGTTATAATAGTATTCTTAGCAAGATATATGGTCAAGGCAAAGAATAGTATAAGTGACGACAAAGCGCCTCTAAGAATAGTCAAGGATATTTTAAAAAGTGATGCAAGAAATACTTAGCATAGTTTGAAGAGGTAAAAAAGAAGAAGCAGCTAAACTTAGCATAGTTTGAAGAGGTAAAAAAGAAGAAGCAGCTAATGTAGCTTCATATAGTGCAGAACAGCAATTGTTTTCCAATGACTACACTCACAAGATTAGGTGTTGTATTTGGATGATAGAGCAATGCAGCATATGACACCCAAAAAAAGATTGGTCCACAAAGTACATTGAGATTCCCAAGGGTGAGAATGTTATTCTTGGTGATAATAGTACGCATGAAATGATTGGAGTATGAAACATTTCGCTAAAAATGTCTGATGGTGCATATGAGGAAATCTGCAATATGTGGCATAATCAAGCATGAATATCAACATAATTTGGTAACAACACCTATGTTCTAAATATGTAAGGGAATAGTCATTTTAAAGAGTATTTAAAAGAGGGAAATATATGCAGATTATATGCAATATAAAAGTAGAAATAATGGGAACACGTAGTAACTAGAAAGGCAAATATGTGTTTTGGATTCATAGATTTGGACATGTAACAATGTACTTTTCTGAAATTTTGAGCGATAATCTAGATGTTTAAGTGCTAGCCAAGTTGGGAGAGTGTGAAGCAACACAAACCTCCATTTTCAAAGAAGAAAACACGAACATATGAATGATTGGACTCAGTACATTTAGGCATTAGCTTGCATCACACAACGAAGCTTACTCTTTTTATTGATGACTTCTAAAAAATGACATCTGATTATTTTCTTCAACTTAGGTTGGATGCATTGGAGATGTTTAAGTTGTATTCAAAGCTTTTGCTGATAGATAGTCGGAGAGACTATTAAATGATGGAAATAGCTAGAGGTGTGTCTCACTTGTGGGCAACACTTGTAAAATAGTATTTTTCAATTTTATGACATAAGAAAAAACAGATTAGGTTCTTTGTAGATGATACTCTTGGTATATATGCGTGCCCTTTAAACATTCTATGTGATACCATTTTGTTTCCCAAGCCATATGGAATATTTCAATATGCACCAACTATTAATGCAGAGCAAACAAAATAATCATAACACAAAATTTTGCATGAAAGTTATCCTCATAACAAGATATTTCAAATATAGATTCTAGTATATTTTATCTATTTTTTAATTTTCTAATCAACATTGATTTGTTACAAATATAAACACCTCCCTTGACACACAGAAGAGAATAACGATAATACATTTTGTATGGGACTCAATACATTAGTGTAGCTCCCTTAAATCTTTGTTGTACAACCAAACTCTAATCCCCCATATTTTTCTTAATTCTTTTTATAAATTTCTTACAAATTAAAAAAGAGACTTAGATGATTTGAATAGACCCTTTGTATAAGAACTTAGAGAATAGAAGGGCATAATTTAACAGATTACTAGACTGTCCCATTTCACCCACACCATTTCCAGACCATGATGAACTTTTTTTCCACGTCAATTGTTTCTTTTTTACTACTCATTTCTGCTCATGTTATTGCGTTGAGGAAAAAATTGTGTAAAGTACAAACTGAAAATGATTTTATTTTTTCAATCTAATGAATATCGAGGTTTTTTAAATAAATTTCAGAAAAACAGGGATAGCTACCTACCTTTTCTGTTACGCTACAACTCGTCACTAATGCTGCTGGCTTTATATCTTTAAAGTACACTGTTTTGCTCTTCAAAATGCTAAGTTTCAAACTATCTATGGTCGTTGAGCTATTATTTTGGCGGCTGTTTTGTTTTGGTTTGAAAGAGTAGGTAATGGGAATAAAATCTTCTTGTTTTAGGGCTATGGAAGTTGTGTGGGGGGCCTTATGGGTCCACTAGCAATCTCATATTATTTCATTATATGTAGGCAAGTTTTTAAAATTCCTCTAGCAATCTTTATTTTATTTTATTTTGTAAGATATAGGCTAGTTCTTAAAATTTTAGAAATTTTTTGAGTGGGGATCGCAGACCATCCCTGTCATTTCCTATTATTTCTCACACGTATGAAACGTTTGCTGTTGGAGGTCAAGGTTAAGGGACAAACTGGGGACGCCTCCGCATCTCCGAAATGTCTCGGGTACAACGATGCCAGAAAAAGCTTGGAACATATCATGAATTAATTCCATATCAGATTATCGAAAGAAGCCTAATGTATATAATGGTTTACATGTAGTACATACAGTCGAAATTGTAGGTCAAATTTCTAGCGACGATAGGTTATAGCATTGGGCAACAGTAAAGAGAATTCTTAGATATTTAAAAGAAAAGTTTGGGATCACATTTAAGAGCTCTGAATTTTTTCCTAGAGCAACACAAAGTATTAATTTGGTTAAAGAAATTGTTTTAAAAGATTCTGAGAGTATTTAAATATGTTGAGTGTGTGAAGTCTAACGGTTATCAACTGTTTTCCTTCTCCGTTTCTTCGTTTCTTTCTGCCGTTTTTACATATTTGAAGACTTTAAAAATTTTTGTACTAAGTGATGAGGATGCACTTGTATTTACTAAAATTAGAGTTTGTGTTTCTTTAGATCTGCCCTTTATAATTGACAATTGGTATCAAAGTTGAGTGATTTTAAGAAGAGATGCAGGATGCAGATAAGTGGAGGATTGAAAAATTCTTGGCTCAAAACTTCAGAATGTGGAAGTCGCAAATGAAAGCATTGTTGATTTAGAGAGCGCTCCCAATCACATTGGAAGACAAAGCAAAGAAGTTAGTTGCAATGTCTAATGGAGACTGGGAAAAATTAGACAAGAAGGCAGTGACAGTAAAAATACTTTCTATTGAGTAATGTATTAATTAATGTTGCAACAAAGAAAACATCAAAAGGATTGTTGGAAAAATTATCCGACATGCATGAGATGGCTTCGACATCAAATAAAGTTTTTGTAATGAAGAAATTGTACAACTGAAGATGAAGGAAGGCGACACTATATCAAATCATTAGTTAATACATTGATTCAAGGTCAATTTGCTATTGTGCTCTCTACTTGATAGCTGGGAAGGAATTGTTATAAGTATCAACAACTCAATGTTTGGCAAGAAGGGAAGTGTATTAAAATTTGATGATGTTGTCAAGACTCTTCTGAGTAAATAAGAAGGAAGAATCAAAGTGCTTCATTGGGAGAAGCTTTGATAACTAACAACAAAAGAAGATCACAAGAATGAGGGAGGTATAACAATAGAAGAAGATCAAAGTCCAACAAGGCATCAAAGTCAATATGCAGAAATATTAATTATTGGTATCTTATCAAGGAAGGCCATATCAAGAAAAAATGTTGGTCTTTCAAGAAGGCCGAAAATTAGCCACCAAGAACATGTGGTAAATTGTACAACATATGAAGAAGATGTAGGTGCTCTTGTTCTAACTATTGGAGAAGCTAAAACAAGTGTTTGGGTCCTTGATTTTGGAGCATCTTTTCATGCCACTTCATGTCGAGAATACTTCAAAAATGATCAAATTGGTAATTTTGGTAAGGTTTATCTTGGTGATAATGAACCTTGTGATATTGTTGGCAAATGAGTGTCTCTCAACACAAAAGATTAATTTTAGTTGGGCAATTGGATGCTCAAGGATGTGACATCACTTTTGAATCAAGTACATGGAAAGTGGAAAAAGAAGCCTTGGTAATTGCAAAGGGTTGCAAATTGGGCACTTTGTATGTGCTACAAGGTTGTGTTGAAGTGTGATCTGTACTGGCAGTTGGAAACATCAACATGAAACTTTGGCACAACAGGCTTGATCATATTACCCAAAAGGGCCTTCCGATTTTGCACAAAAGGGATCAACTTCCAAGTCAGAAATTAGTTGATGTAGAATTGTGTGAGCATTGATCTGTGAAAAATAAAGGAGGATTAGCTTCTCTACGAAGGGACATGCCTAGAAGAAAAGACCATTGGAGCTAGTGCATTTGGATGTTTTTGGTCCCATAGAGGTAACTTCAATTGGTAGGTTTAATTATTTTGTTACTTTTCTAGATGATTGCACTAAGAAAGTTTGGGTTTATATGTTAAATAGGAAGTCTAAATTTTTTGGCAAATTTAAGAATTTTAAGACACTTTTTATAAACCAAACTAGTAACAAAATTAAGTGCTTAAAAATTGAGTTTTATTTCATAGAATTTGTTCAGTTTTGTGCAGATAATAGTATTCAAAGAATCAAAATTATTCTTTTCACTGTTCAAGAAAATTGTGCAACAAAGAGTTTGAAAAGAGCAATTTTGGAGAGGGCTCATAGTATGCTCTCCAACGATGGCTTGGGAAAATAGTTTTGGGTAGAGGCTATTAATACATCTCTCTATTTGATTAACCAAAGTATATCCTTCGGATTGGATTTTGAAATTTTGGAGAAGTGGTAAGGATGGAGAATTTCATATAGTCATTTTCAGGTTTTCGGGTGTGTAGCCTTCATTATCATGTGGCAAAAATGAACGAAGCTTGATGTTAAGTCAAAATGATGTATTTTTATTAGTTACAAAGAAGAACAACTTAATTGCAATTTATGTGATTCAATTGCTAAACAAGTTACACAAAGTTGTGATGTAATCTTTAATGAGAAAATAATATCTGGTCTACAAGAACAAAGGATATCTTCAAAAGAGTTCGTGTCACTAGATGACATCTTTGATGGTAGCGACGACACATTTCAATCCAATTTCCAAACTTTGACGCAGTTAAATGTTAATCCTCCAATGCCATGTTTGTTGAAAACTAAGACGTGTCTCAACCTTAGTATTTCCTATCATTGATTTTTTTTTAATGTATTTAATTGATGTCTATATTATATTTTCTTGCACATCCTATTTCATCTTCTAACATGACTTGGCACGATGAGTTGTCATCATGCTAGGAGGTGAGATGAGATGTGACAAAAATATTTTTGTCCTAGGCATCCCACTTTGTTTGCCATGTGTCGATACTTTAGGTAGCCTATAGGAAGCTATAATAACTTATGACAAGTTATGATGCATAAGAACATAACTTTATGACAAAATAGACAAGTGTGAAGAGACACCTTTTCATGAAGGAGGTGGGTGCCCAAGTTGGGTTATGACAGGCTATAAGAGAATCAACTATTAATAATTAGTTGTGATAGATTCTCTTACAACTTGTAAGTGCTTTCGGTTAGGATAGATTTTATGATAGGTGTTAGGTGTGTAAGAACATCTTTCATACTTTATTATAGTAAGTATTGGGCACCCAATTTTTGAGGTATGTGAGGGGCTAGAAAGCATGCTTACAGATGGTTGGGAAATGTGCCACTTGGTTTTGGATTCCCATCTATTTTGGGTTAGTTAAGAAGCTTCCTCCTTGCTTGAATCCTTGATAAATTGAATTTCTTGGAGAGCTTAATGTATCAAGTTTTATGACAAGTTTTTTTGTAGGTGAAGTAAAGCTACTAGAATCGTTTGAATGTAGGATTGATTGTAGTACACTCTTGTTTAAGAAGCCGAGTGTTGTCTTTGTATTGTAACTGCTTTGTTTACAAATAATACAAAGTGTTGTATGACCTAGTAATGGGTCTTCTCGGGTTAATCCATTCTCAAAATCTCATGAGAAAGTGGTGTGGAGAAAGTTGAAGCTCGGATGGTATAAGGTCAATTTTGATGGGGCTTCCAAGGGCAATCTGGGTCCTTTGGGGGCCGGTTTTGTCCCGTGGGATTGGGATGGTAATATCATTATGCTTGGTGTGACTAAGCTAGCGGAAGGAATAAACAATGAGGTTGAAGCTCAAGCTGCGATTGAAGTGTTAAAAATGGCCAAAGCAGTGGGACTAAATAAAATTCAGGTTGAAGGGGATTCTCAAATAATACTAAATGCAACCAATAAAGGTGATATCCATGCTTGGAAACTCAATAAATATGTGACCATTGCCAAATCCATTTTGGAAACCTTTGAAGATTATGAGATAAGTCATTTGGCCTGAGTAGGTAATGAGTTAGCAAATTGACTTTCAAATTGGGTGATTTCATTCAATGAGGATGGATGACGTATGATTGAGGCAATCAATGACATCACTTTGGATTGAGTACTTTCTCACGAGGGTCAAAATTAATGTTTGTAATGGTTTTGTGTTGCCGCAGGCAAAGGGCATTTATGAGAAGGCAAGGTGGCAGTTAGATGTGACAAGGGTTTTATGTGCAGTTTAACTCTTTTTTGTTTTCAAGGTGGTGTCCAGGTGAAGCTACGGGTGGTGGAGTTTAACTAAAGCAAAGGGTGGCGAACTGTCTTTCATGGAGACGACTTTCTCCCTCATTACTCCATGATAATAGCTTGCCTTCATGGGGCAAATTTTGGAAAAGAGAATGCGAGGGCTATTTAAGCATGGGGAGGAGAATTTCTTGTAGATTATGGAGGTCATTTTCGGTGAGGAGTTCATGGAAATTGAACACAGATACATGACCAACATCACCATTGTGTCAATGTTGGTGGCATGAGGCCTTGAAGTGGGGAAGAAGGAAGAAGTGGAGTGAGTGGTGAAAGGCTGTGTAGAGGAGAAGTGGTTGTATACGTTGCAGTCTGTGCTTGCTCGGGCTATGGTGGGTGTGGGTTTTCTTCCCGAGGATGAGGAGCACGATGTGAAGGAAGAAACAACAAAATAACTAATACCGTTTATTCAATGGCCAAAGGGAATGTATCGTGATGAAAGAATGGGGAAGGTGTATATTGGGTGGGAGTCTCTCAAATTTTTTCTTCAAGAGGAGGACTTGGTGGTGTGAAGGGAAGGGAAGGAGGGTGCAAAGGAAGGGGAAGGAGGTTGCAGAGACAAAGATGAATGTAGGGCCGAGGTTCAAGCTGAAAGATTACTGGAACAACAGAGCTTTGAAAGCCACGAGGAAGGTGTAGGATTCCAATAATTTAGAATGTGTTTTTTGTTTAAATGCTTTTCAAAAAAGATTGTTATAGTTTGGAATGACACTATTTTCTCAATGTATAAGGCTTTAAGGCTTTTTGGCAATGTTGTGTTTTTGTATGGCTATAGTAGATGGCTTGGTTTTCCTCATGTATATCATGTGTTTAGTGTAATATTCTATCTAGAGGGTTATTATCTCTTTTTATATGTGTTTTGTTTATTGTAGTAGTTAAGATTTGTTTGACAAATTTGAATTTTCTCCCACACTAGATTAGTGTTTGGAAGCATTTTTCGTACTCTAATTCTTTCCAGTTGGTATTAGACCCTGGCCAACTTTGGTCCCATTGTTGGGTAGTTGGTGTTTTGTTAAGATCTTAGTTTGAGTGGCGGCTTTTATAGGGTATTTTTCAAAATCTTCTTATAGGAAGAAGATGGAAAGCACATCTAGAAAAGTTAAGATGGAGAAGTTTAATGGTAATAAATTTAAACATTGGAAGCTGAAAATGAAGGATATACTCATAGATCGAGATCTATGGGCTCTGATATTTGGGGCAAAATCTATCACCATGGAACATTATGTTTGGGATACAATGAATTTGAAATATTTCCCCCACTAGGTCAATGTTTGGAAGCGTTTTCCACACTATACTTCTTTTCAGTTGGTATTAGAGCTTGGCCAGTTTTGGTCTATTATTGGGTAATTGGTATTTTGTTATGATCTTAGTTTGAGGAGGAGCTTTTGCAGAGTAGTTTTCAAAATCTTGTTGTAGGAAGATGGAAAGTACATCTAGATTAGTTGAGATGCAGAAGTTTAATGGTAGCAACTTTGACCTATGAAAGCTGAAAATTGAGGATATACTCAGATTCAGATATATGGGCTGTGATATTTTGAGAATAACCTGTCACCATGGCCCAGGATGTTTGGGATATGATGGATTGTAAAGCTAAGGACCTTATAAAGCTCTGTTTGGAAAACTTTGTTTTATTAAATGTCCACGAAGAGAATATAGGACAACTTCTTTGGAAGAAACTTGGATATGTTTATCAAACTAAATCCTTGGTAAATAGGCTATTCATGAGAAAGATGTATTCTTTAAAGATGGAAGAAGGATCCATTGTTGATTATCTCAATGCATTCAATACGATAGTTGCTCCATTGGGTTCTATTGGTGACAAGATCGAAGAGGATCGTTGCATGCTACTATTGTATTTTTTTTCGAACTCATGGGATCACCTTGTTACGACTATTGGGAGTACAAACACCAAGTTCGAGATGGATGATGTGGGAGCATCATTACTTTTCGAAGGGATGTGGATAAAGACTTCTGAGTCAACTAACGAGGCTCTTGCAATTTGTTGTAGATTGAAATAGAAAGGAAAGAAGGATAAGAAAGGTGAAAGATGCATACCCAAATCTTGTAGGAGATCTAATTCTCTTTGAAAGTCCAAGGTGAAATGTTGGAACTTTGGCAAATCCAATCATTTTTCAGAAAGAATGTAAGGAGGAAGAAGAAAAGAAACCCCTCTGATTCAAATTTAAACAAATCCTCTTAGAATGACGGTGAAACATCTATTGAAGCCTTGACAACACGTGCATCAAAAGATGTGTGGTTGATAGATTCGAGTGCATCATTCCATATGGCCTCAAATCGGGGTTGGTTCATGAAGTATGAAGAATATGATGGTGGGAGGGTTTATCTTAGCAATGACTCACATTTGAATATTGCTGGTTGTGGAAGAGTGAAGATTAGATTCCTTGATGGTAGAGTGAAGGGGATCGATGGTGTTTTTCATAACTGGGGTTCGACATGAAACCTACTTTCTATATGTAAATTGAGTGATATGGGTACATGCAAGTTGTTTTCTCACAAGGTGGATGCAAGATGACCAAAGGGGCTATAGTTCTTGCTAAGGGTGTTCAAATTGGCACCTTATATAAGTTGGATGCACTTCATGTACAATGTAATAGTACTTCTGTGTTGCCAAAGATGAGGGCTTTGGATTCTTCATCCTCACTGTTAGATTGTGTTGGGAAGAGGGTTATTTCTTCTACATCTAACGGTCATGCTTTTTGAGTGCCCAAGGGTGGCACTTTTTTAGAGATGAAGCTTCTAGTCGAGAAGAAAGTGTTATGGAGCCAAAGACTTGGTCACATTGGTGAGAAGGGTCTCAAAATCCTAAAGAATAAAAGCTTCATTGAGGGGCTTGATGATTGTAATATCGAGTTTGACTTCTACAAACATTGCATATATGGTAAACAAAACCATGTTTAGTTTTATTTGAGTTCTCAATCTCGTACATTTTGATGTTTTTGGTCCCTTAAATGTTCATTTGATTTCTAGTATATTTGTTTTATTAATTGATGACATAAGTAGAAGGACGTTTGTTATTTACTTAGAAGCAAGTATGAAGTCTTTAGTTGGTTTAAGGAGTTTAAGGCTCTTGTTGAAAATAATATTAGTAGAAAGATTAATTCTTCAAGGACTGGCAATGGTGTTGAGTTTTATTTGCTAGACCTTGATAGGTTCTGTAAGGACTATGGGATTGAGAGGCACAAGATAACTCCATACG